>NC_142461.1:37365000-37990000 GCF_049115385.1 Moschus berezovskii
AAACTCATGTCCACTGATTCAGTGATGACATCCACCTACCTTATCCTCTGTCATCCCTTTATCCTCCTGCCTTCAATCTTTCCCAGCATCAGGGTCATTCATTTGAAAACGAATCAATTCTTTGCATTAGGTAGCCAAAGTATTGGAGTTTCAGCTTCAGCATCAGTCCTTCCAATGAATATTCAAGACTGATTTCCTTTTGGATTGACTGATTTGATCTCCTTGCAGTCCAAGGGAGTGTCAAGAGTCTTCTCCAGCACCACAGTTCAAAAGCATCAGTTCTTCAGTGTTCAGCCTTCTTTATAGTTCAACTCTCACATCCATACATGACTATTGGAAAAGGCATAGCCTTGACTAGATGGGCCAACATTGGTTGGCAAAGTAATATCTCTGCTTTTTAATAGGCTATCTAGTTTGGTCATAACTTTCCTTCCAAGGAGTAAGTGTCTTTTAATTTCATGGCTGCAGTCAGCATCTGCAATGATTTTGGAGCCCCAGAAAATAAAGTCTGACACTGTTTCCCCATCTATTTCCCATGAAGTGATGGAACCAGATGCCATGATCCTAGTTTTCTGAATGTTGAGTTTCAAATCAACTTTTTCACTCTTCTCTTTCACTTTCATCAAGAGGCTTTTTCATTCTTCTTCACTTTCTGCCATAAGGGTGGTGCCATCTGCATATCTGAGGTTACTGATATTTCTCCCAGCAATCTTGATTCTAGCTTGTGCTTCATCCAGCCCAGTGTTTTTCATGATGTACTCTGCATATAAGTTAAATAAGCAGGGTGACAATATACAGCCTTGACATATTCCTTTCCCGATTTGGAATCAATCTGTTCCATGTCCAGTTTTAACTGTTGCTTCTTACCTGCATACAGATTTCTTGGGAGGCAGGTAATGTGATCTGGTATCCCCATCTATTTAAGAATTTTCCAGAGTGTGTTGTGATCCACACAGTCAACGGCTTTGGCATAGTCAGTTCAGTTCAGTTCAGTTCAGTCGCTCAGTCGTGTCCGACTCTCCGCGACCCCATGAATCACAGCACGCCAGGCCTCCCTGTCCATCACCAACTCCCGGAGTACACTCAAACTCATGTCCACAGAGTCAGTGATGCCATCCAGCCATCTCATTCTCCGACGTCCCCTTCTCCTCCCGCCCCCAACCTTTCCCAGCATCAGAGTCTTTTCCAGTGAGTCAACTCGTCACATGAGGTGGCCAAAGTATTGCAGTTTTAGCTTTAGCATCAGTCCTTCCAATGAACATCCAGGATTGATCTCCTTTAGAATGGACTGGTTGGATCTCCTTGCAGTATAAGGGACTCTCAAGAGTCTTCTCCAACACCACAGTTCAAAAGCATCGATTCTTCGGCGATCAGCTTTCTTCACAGTCCAACTCTCACATCCATACATGACCACGGGTAAAACCATTGCCTTGACTAGACGGACCTTGGTTGGCAAAGTAATGTCTCTGCTTTTTAATATACTATCAAGGTTGGTCATAACTTTCCTTCCAAGGAGCAAGCGTCTTTTAATTTCATGGCTACAATCAGCATCTGCAGTGATTTTGGAGCCCAAAAAAACAAAGTCTGACACTGTTTCCACTGTTTTTCCATGGCATAGTCAGTAAGGCAGAAATAGATGCTTTTCTGGAGCTCTCTTTATGATTTCTGAATATCTCTTTATCCAGTAAGCAACTAGAGGATAGGAGTCAGGGTTTATTCCTTTTGTTGAATGAAACAGTGTATAAAGAGATGAATGAATAAACTATTTTAGTTGGGCGTCTCTGGTAGCTCAGACAGTAAAGAATTCAACTGCACTGTGGGAGACCTGGGTCTCGTTCCCGGGTTGGGAAGATCCCCTGGAGGAGGCTATGGCACCCCACTCCAGTATTCTTGCCTGGAGAATCCCCATGGATAGAGGAGCCTGGAGGGCTATAGCCCATGGGGTCACAAAAAGTCGGACATAACTGATTATTTTAGTCTGGATGGAACAGGAGAGAAATATCATTCTTAAGTGTTAAATTAGGTAAATTCCACCACTATTATTACTAGGTTCTTCCTATGTTATTACTAACTATAATAATAATAATGATAATGTGCTAGCATCCTAATTTTATAGATGAGGTAGCTGAATCTGATATTACCTAAATAGGTTGCTCATACCCAGTTGGTGGCAAGGGCCCAGGTAAATTAAACTGAATTTAAGCCCATTGTGGTCTACCATATGGCCATCAGCTGCCACTATGTGTCAATAAGTAAAGCAGCTGCCATTACCCATCACACTAACAGTACACATTCAATCACTACTTTAATTCTGGGTAATCCCTTGCCTCTGTTTTCCGTCTCTGCATTGCTCGATGTAAGGCTGCGAATCACATCCCAGATTTGCTCCACCTTAATTTTCAAAGCAAACATGTTATTCTTCCATTCAACACTGCACTTCTACATCATGCTAGAAGGCAGGCTGGGGTATGAAGCAGAGGGAGCAAGGGAGACATGAGCCCCATCCTCATGAAACTTATAGCTTAGTTGGTTAAACAACTAACAATTAAATAAAGATACAAATATATTCATAGACACTGCTATTTGAAACAGAGAGGAAAAGGAAATGAATAAAGCATCCTCCTTGGGTCCTGAACAAGCCTGTTAGGATCAGGAAAATTTGAGCAAACATTTGAAGTGTAGAGAGTTAACCAAGTGAAGGGGAAGTGGGTTTGATGGAATGATAAGTGCAAAGGCCCTAAAGTAGGAAGAACATGCCTGAAAAACTGAGAGAAAATAGTGTGGCTGGAAGACACAGGCAAAGAGACAGACATGACTGAGTGACTGAGCACATATACATACATACATACATGTTATAGTTATTATAACTGGACAATATTTTTAACTTATGCAAGTTTTGTCCTAAATTTATCCATCTGAATTAGGTTTGAGATTTCCATGACCTGTTGCAATGAGGCTGAGGGTTACATGAGGTAAGAAATTATGAAAAAAAATTTTCTTAAGATTCAGCAACAAATCATATTGATCAGTCTTCTCTGGCTTAGCCATGACCCCTACGGCTTTAGCCTTTAATAGGTAGTATGAAAGCTCTGCTATCAGAAGTTTCAACTAGACATAACTTTGAATTTCATTCCACTTGCGCTTTGGTTGCTCTGCAAATCTTTAAAAATCCTAGACACCAGAATCAATAAAATTTGGCCAATACCCTCTACAATTGCCTTTACTTTTTTCTATGAACTCTCCAACATTTATTGACACTTAAGGATTCTATTTTGGGTTGTTCCCATTTTAACGACATTTTATGTTGGGTTCTTTAATGTCTTAAATGGTCAGCTAAACTCTAAGTCAAATACCATAGTGTCTATTAACCAGATATGCTTAAATAATTTGCTTTGTGAAATTTTAGTGAGGGTTACCCAGAGTCGAACTTACGTGTGTGTTACCCAGAGTTGAACTTAACGTGTGTGTTTGTGTGTTTTTAAAGGTAAATAATAGAAAATAAACTAAACATGAGTGTGAGGCCGATCACACTAAACTGCCATAGGTTTATCGATGTTAGTTTTACTCTCTGAGCTTTTTCTATGCAAAATAAAGTTTGTTGAACTGCACAATTTCTGTTTTTTAGAAGTTTAAATGTTAGGCATTAAGCATGTCATATAGGCTTACCTAGAGTTTAAACCAAATATTTTACTGCCGTGCTATGCTTAGTCACTCAGTCATGTCTGACTCTTTGCAACCTCATGGACTATAGCCTGCTAAGCTCCCCTGACCATGGGATTCTCCAGGCAAGCATACTGGAGTGGGTTGTCCTGCCCTACTCCAGGGGATCTTCTAAGCCAGGGATCAAACCCAGATCTCTTGCATTGCAGGAGGTTTCTTTACTGTCTGAAACACTAGGGAAGCCCAAAATATCTTACTATGTGACCATAAAAAGTATATGTCTCTAACATTTATTGAATGCCTACTATAATACAGACTCTATTCTAAACAATTTTACAGACAATATTACAGTGAGGTGTATATGATATCATTTGTATCTTATAGATGATAACTAAGGCTCAAAGACAACAAATCCTTCACCAAGGTTACAAACCTGAAAAGCAGCACAGACCAGCCTATCCAACTTCAAAGCCAATGTTGTAGGATTCAGTTCCCAGATACATAGAATCCAAGTCAAGTAAAAGAGGGTAAACTAGCATTCTTATCAATTATGGAAGTCCCCATCTCCATCCGGCTATTTTATTCATTTTTTTTTTAATAGGCTAGGATATCTTGCTGAAGTCCTAGCTCAGAAAAGAATATTTGTGCATAAGTAGAATGTTAGTGCAAAGTTTTTGTTGTTGTTCAGTTGCTAAGTCATGTCTGACTGTTTGCAACCCCCAAGAGCTGGACAGCAGCACACCAGGCTCCTCTGTCGTTCACTACCTCCTGGAGTTTGCTCAAATTCTTATCCATTGAGTCAGTGATGCCATTCAAACATCTTGCCCTCTGTCACCTCCTTCTCCTCCTGCCCTCAGTCTTTCCTAGCATCAGAGTCCTTTCCAATGAGTCCTCTCTTTGCATCTGGAGGCCAAAATATTGGAGCTCCAACTTCAGCATCAGTTTTTCCAATGAATATTCAGGGTTGATTTCCTTTAGGATTGACTGGTTTGATCTCCTTGCTGTCCAAGGGACTCTCAACAGTCTTGTCCAGCACCACAGTTTGATCAATTCTTCGGCACTCAGCCTTCTTGATGGTCCAAATCTCACATCCATACATGACTTCTGGAAATATAGCTTTGATTATACAGACTTTTGTTGGCAAAGTGACGTCTGCTGTAAGTATACTCTAGTGAAATTCCTTTAATAAAAATTTAAGTCTTAATTCCCTTAAGTAAAGCAATCACCTATGATTGTGATTTCTTTGACATAATATTCTAGACATAAGGTACCTCTAACAAGACTGAACTCCAAGAAAAGGATGACAAGTTCTTATTCAATGATACTTCTATTGGCCCTTGCTGTGTATCAGACACCGTGTGTACAACCAATTTCACAAGTCCTTACTCTGCAGGATAGACAGGTTTTTATAAACTGGGAATGGGAGAATAACTCAAGTGGTGCTAAAGTGTGAAGGCAGCTTTAATGAGCAGCACAGTAAGCTACTATTGCCAATAAAAGGCTGTATGCTGAGAGGACTAGGTCAAAATCAAACATCGATTTTCATCAGATTATAAGAGAGCCTTGAATGTCAGCCTAAGGAGCCTGGCTGATTTCCCAATGAAGACGAATGTACAAATCACTCCAAGTGTTATTTCTAAATCCAATTCAAAACAAGAAAAATCAGCAATGATTAGCATAATCAAGCATCAGTCCTCTGGTGCTATTTTTGAAAGAAGTTAGAAATTCTACTTTGTCGATTTCTACTTTCAAAAATGAAATTTGCTGTCCTCTTTCGCTTCAAATATTCAGCATGATTATAGACAGTCACTCTGTTGATTTACCCTAGATAATTTGATCCAACATAGATTGAAAATCAAGTCAGAGGATCCTAATATTAATACTTTCTGTGGTATTGCCAGCTACTGCTTTTTTGCAACTGCTTCATCTTCCTGGTGTCATCTCTATATCATGACATTGGTGGTATGGAGAGCTAATGCTGTTATTCATATAGAAAGCTTTTTATTGGAGATGGAGGGATTTGAGCTTTTTATTAGACAAAATCCAAGGTTGATTGGCTATATATTTTCAAAGAATGCAGAATACTAAGCAATACCTAGCAGAGTTGATATGCTCCCAAAATTATAATAAACAGTGAAACCCTATCTATTCTCAACACTTTTTGAACTGTGGAGATGCTTCCATAGTTATAATTTTTTACATTTAATTTATATAACTTAACTATAAGTTATAGATTCTCAATCTGGAGAACAGAAAAAGAGGCAGGTTAGAATAAGCACAGTCTTAGCAGTTTTTCTCATTGCAGTTAATAACTGAGATTAATTAGGCTTTTTAGCTTTTTTTTTCTAGTGCTATTACTGAGTAACCTCAGTCATGTCCGGACTTATGTGACCCCATGTACTGTAGCCCGTCAGGCTTCTCTGTCCATGGGCAAGAATACTGGAGTGGGTTGCCATCCCCTCCTCCAGGGGATCATCCTGACCCAGGGATTGAACTGGCGTCTCTTGCATCTCCTGCATTGGCAGGCAGGTTCTTCACCACTAACACTTCCTATGTAAGTTTATTTTTGATAAACTCTGAAACCATCTAAATTTCTACTCAGTTCAGATCAGTTCAGTCGCTCAGTCATGTCCGACTCTTTGCGACCCCATGAATCACAGCACGCCATGCCTCCCTGACCATCACCAACTCCCGGAGTTCACTAAAACTCATGTCCATCGAGTAGGTGATGCCATGCAGCCATCTCATTCTCTGTCGTCCCGGTCTCCTCCCGCCCCCAATCCCCCCCAGCATCAGAGTCTTCTCCAGGGAGTCAACTCATCGCATGAGGTGGCCAAAGTATTGGAGTTTCAGCTTTAGCATCAGTCCTTCCAATGAACACCCAGGACTGATTTCCTTTAGAATGGACTGGTTGGATCTCCTTGCAGTCCAAGGGACTCTCAAGAGTCTTCTCCAGCACCACAGTTCAAAAGCATCTATTCTTCGGCGATCAGCTCTCTTCACAGTCCAACTCTCACATCCATACATGACCACGGGAAAAACCATAGCCTTGACTAGACAGACCTTTGTTGGCAAAGTAATGTCTCTGCTTTTTAATATGCTATCTAGGTTGGTCATAACTTTCCTGCCAAGGAGTTAGCATCTTTTAATTTCATGGCTGCAATCAGCATCCGCAGTGATTTTGAAGCCCCCAAAAATAAAGTCTGACACTGTCTCCACTGTTTCTCCATCTATTTCCCATGAAGTGATGAGACCAGATGCCATGATCTTTGTTTTCTGAATGTTGAGCTTCAAGCCAACCTTTTCACTCTCCTCTTTCACTTTCATCAAGAGGCTTTTTAGTTCCTCTTCACTTTCTGCCATAATGTTGGTGTCATCTGCATATCTGAGGTTATTGATATTGGTGAATTTAACTCAGATAACCATTATATCTACTACTGTGGGCAGGAATCCCTTAGAAGAAATGGAGTAGCCATCATGGTCAACAAAAGAGTCCGAAATGCAGTACTTGGATGCAATCTTAAAAACAACAGAATGATTTCTGTTCGTTTCCAAGGCAAACCATTCAATATTACAGTAATCCAAGTCTATGCCCCAACCAGTAATGCTGAAGAAGCCGAAGTTGAACGGTTCTATGAAGACCTACAAGACCTTTTAGAACTAACACCCAAAAAAAGATGTCCTTTTCATTATAGGGGACTGGAATGCAAAAGTAGGAAGTCAAGAAACACCTGGAGTAACAGGCAAATTTGGCCTTGGAGCACGACATGAAGCAGGGCAAAGGCTAATGGAGTTTTGCCAAGAGAACTCACTGGTCATAGCAAACACCCTCTTCCAACAACACAAGAGAAGACTCTACACGTGGACATCACCAGATGGTCAACACCGAAATCAGATTGATTATATTCTTTGCAGTCAAAGATGGAAAAGCTCTAAACAGTTAGCAAAAACAAGACCAGGAGCTGACTGTGGCTCAGATCATGAATTCCTTATTGCCAAATTCAGACTTAAATTGAAGAAAATAGGGAAAACCACTAGACCATTCAGATATGACCTAAATCAAATCCCTTATGATTATACAGTGGAAGTAAGAAATAGATTTAAGGGACTAGATCTGATAGATAGACTGCCTGATGAACTCTGGACGGAGGTTTGTGACATTGTACAGGAGACAGGGACCAAGATCGTCCCCATGGAAAAGAAATGCAGAAAAAGAAAATGGCTGTCTGAGGAGGCCTTACAAATACCTCTGAAAAAATTTCTACTAGAATGAAAAAATTCTTCCTGCCATCTCCACCTAACAGAACACTAAGACACAAGTACATGTTTGGAGAGTCTTGTGTCTTATGCATGTATGGATGGACAATGTAGAATAATTTAAAAAATCGAGAAGCTAATCTGTAAGTTATTTTTATTGTATTCTATGAGGTTAGTCCATCTTACCTATTTCAGTATAGTTTAATTTTCATTCATATTTTTAATTCTTTCATTCACGAGATGCATTTTCATTCATTTTTTTCTTTTCTTTTATGTTTCTTTTTTAATTTTAATTGGAGGCTAATTACTTTACACTATTGTGGTGGTTTTTGCCATACATTCACATGAATCAGCCATGGGTGTACATGTGTTCCCCATCCTGACCCTCCCTCCCACCTCCCTCCCCATCCCACCCCTCAGGGTCATCCCAGTGCAGCAGCCCTGAGCACCCTGTCTTCATACATCGAACCTGGACTGGCGATCTGTTTCATTCACGAGAGCAAAAAGTGAAAGACTATGGACCTTTGGATTAGATGGGCCCATATTGAAATTATAACTTACCACAGGAAGTGAGCTTATTTGCTTAATCAACACAGCAATGACAAGGGATATGCTTGAGAAATATCCAGTAGTCTACCTTTTAAGTTCTAAATTCAGTGCAATGGAGAGATGGAAATATTTTAAAAATGAAATTATAATACAATAAAGTAAGTATTTTAAAATAACAGGAGTGCTCAAGATGATCATCTAACTAAACTGGGGGGAAAATATTCTGGGCTATAAGTTCTAACACTAGTACTTAAGGTAAAGAATAAATTAACAAGGTGAAGGGGACAAGAGGATGAGGATATTAAAAGGAGAGAGTGTATCCCATTCAAGAAAATAGAGCAGAAGTGTTATAGCCCAGAGTAGAGTGAAGAAAAATGTCACGTGAGGCAATGAAATAGCTGAGCCTAGCAGAAACACAAAATACAAGGGGACAAGCCATGGTCATCCAAGCAACTGCTTTCAGTACGATATTGAGGCTTTTAATTCTCTTAAAAGAACCAATAAAGACAGAATGTTGTCACAGGGAGATTATGCATATAATTGTTCATCATAGCCTCTTACTATCCCATATATTTCTATGGTGTCTGCTGTAATCTCTTATTTATAGTTTCATTTCTTTTTGAGTCTTCTTTTTCTTGATTGCTATAGCTAAAAGTTTGTTAATTTTGTGCGTATTAAAAAAAGCTAACTCAATTTTATTGATTTTTCTACTGTCTTTCTAGTTTCTGTTTCTTTTTGTTCTAATCTTTATTATTTTCTTTCTTCTGCTAACCTTAGACTTATTTTGTTTTTATAATTTTTTGATATGTAAAGTTAGGTTGTATACTTGAGATTTTTCTCTTTTTCTTATATGAACATTTACTCTATAAATTCTTTTCTTAGGAAGGGTTTATTGCATCCCATACATTTTGTACATGTACATTCATTTTCATTTGTCTCAAGATACTTTATGATTCACCTTTTTGTTTCTTTTTCAACCCATTGATTGTTCAGGAGTGTGTTGCTTAAATTCTAAGCATTAGTGAATTTTCTAATTTTCTTCCTATTATTTAACTTATAGTTTTGTATGATTGTGATTGGAAAAATACTTGATAGGATTTTAATCTTCTTAAGTTTGTTAAGATTTGCTATGTGCCCCAACATATGATTTATCCTGGATAATATTCCATGTATGCTTGAGAAGAATGTGTATTCTGGTGCTGTTGGATGGAATGCCCTCCATATGCCTATTAGGTCAAAGAGACTTCTATGAACAATTATATATCAACAAATTGGACAGCCTAAAGAAAATGGACAAATTCCTAGAAACATTAAACCTACCAAGACCAGGTCTGAAGAAATAGAAAATCTGAGTAGACCAAGAATCATGGAGATTGAAGCAGTAATCAAAAATTTCTCAACAATGTAAAGCCCAGGATCAATGGGCTACCAAACATCCAAAGAATAATGAATGCAAACCCATCTCAAACTCTTCCCAAAAATTGAAGAGAAACAATATTCCCCAAAGCATCAAGTTAGCATTCAGTTCAGTTAGTTCAGTCCTCAGTCGTGTCCGACTCTCCGTGACTCCTTGAATCTAAGCATGCCAGGCCTCCCTGTCCATCACCAACTCCCGGAGTTCACTCAAAATCATGTCCACAGAGTCGGTGATGCCATCCAGCCATCTCATTCTCTGTCGTCCCCTTCTCCTCCTGCCCCCAACCTTCCCAGCATCAGAGTGTTTTCCAGTGAGTCAATTCGTCTCATGAGGTGGCCAAATTATTGGAGTTTCAGCTTTAGCATCAGTCCTTCCAATGAACACCCAGGATTGATCTCCTTTAGAATGGACTGGTTGGATCTCCTTGCAGTCCAAGGGACTCTCAAGAGTCTTCTCCAACACCACAGTTCAAAAGCATCAATTCTTTGGCGATCAGCTTTCTTCACAGTCCAACTCTCACATCCATACATGACCATGGGAAAAACCACATGGAACAACAGACTGGTTCCAAATAGGAAAAGGAGTACATCAAGGCTGTATATTGTCACCTTGCGTATTTAACTTACATGCAGAGTACATCATGAGGAACGCTGGGCTGGAAGAAGCACAAGCTGGAATCAAGACTGCTGGGAGAAATATCAATAACCTCAGATATGCAGATGACACTACTCTTATGGCAGAAAGTGAAGAGGAACTCAAAAGCTTCTTGATGAAAGTGAAAGAGGAGAGTGAAAAGGTTGGCTTGAAGCTCAACATTCAGAAAACAAAGATCATGGCATCTGGTCCCATTACTTCATGGGAAATAGATGGAAAAACAGTGGAAACAGTGTCAGACTATTTTTGGGGGCTCCAAAATCACTGCAGATACTGATTGCAGCCATGAAATTAAAAGACGCTTACTCCTTGGAAGGAAAGTTATGACCAACCTTGATAATATATTGAAAAGCAGAGACATTACTTTGCCAACAAAGTTAGCATTCAGTTCAGTTCAGTTCATTTCAGTCGCTCAGTCATGTCCGACTCTCCGTGACCCCATGAATCACAGCATTATCCCATACCCAATCTGGATAAGGACACTACAAGAAAAGGACACTACAGTCAATATATCTGAAAAATACATATGCAAAAATTCTCAACAGTATATTAACAAACTGAACTCACATATGTACTCTAATGGTAAGTCTTTAGGGTTTTCTACATATAAAATAATGTGATGTGTATGTACAGATAACTTTACTCTTTTCTTTCCAGTTCAGATGTCTTTATTTCTTTTCTTTGCTTATTTGCTTTGGCTAGGACTTTCCAATACCATGTTGAATAGGAGTGGTAAGAAATCACTCTTGTCTTATTCCAGATCTTAAGCCTCATGTACCTAAGTAGTGTCCAACTCTTTGTGACCCCATGGACTGTAGCCTACCAGGCTCCTCTGTCCATGGGGATTCTGCAGGCAAGAACACTGGAGTGGGTTCCCATGCCTTCCTCCAGGGGATCTTCACAACCCAGGAATCAAACCCAGGTCTCCCAGATTGCAGGTGGGTTCTTTACCATTTGAGCCACCAGGAAAGTCCAAGAACACTGGGCTGGGTACCCTATCCCTTCTCCAGGAGATCTCCCTAACCCTGGAATCCAACTGGAGCCTCCTGCATTGCAGGTGGATTTTTTACCATCTGAGCTACCAGGGAAACCCCTGAACTGAACTCAATAGCACAATAAAAAGAGTATACACCAGGATGAAGTGAAATTTATATCTGTGATGCAAGAGGGATTTTACATACGCAAATTAATAAATGTAATACATCACAAATGACTGAATTAAGGGTAAACATTGGGGCTTCCCAAGTGGCACTAATGGTAAACAAACCACCTGCCAATGCAGGAGACTCAAGAGATGCAGGTTCAATCCCTGGGTCAGGGAGACCCCTTGCAGTAGGAAATGGCAAACCACTCAAGTATTCTTGCCTGGAAAATTTCATGGGCAGAGGAGCCTGGCAAGTTACAGTCCATGGGGTGGCAAAGAATCAGACATGACTTAGTGACTGAGCAACAGCAACATCCTCTGATCATCTCAGTAAATACAGGAAAAGTGTTTGACGAATTCAGTGCCCTTTCAAGATATAAATTCTCAATTAACTGGGTATGGAAGGAACATACTGACTCATAGTGATAACTATATGTCTAATCTATGGTTTTTCCCGTGGTCATGTATGGATGTGAGAGTTGGACTGTGAAGAAAGCTGATCGCCGAAGAATTGATGATTTTGAACTGTGGTGTTGGAAAAGACTATTGAGAGTCCCTTAGACTGCAAGGAGATCCAACCAGTCCATTCTAAAGGAGATCAATCCTGGGTGTTCATTGGAAGGACTGATGCTAAAGCTGAAACTGCAATACTTTGGCCACCTCATGCGACTAGTTGACTCACTGGAAAAGACTCTGATGCTGGGAAAGGTTGGGGGCGGGAGGAGAAGGGGATGACAGAGAATGAGATGGTTGGATGGCATCACCGACTCTATGGACATGAGTTTGAGTGAACTCCGGGAGTTGGTGATGGACAGGGAGGCCTGGCGTGCTGTGATTCATGGGGTTGCAGAGAGTCGGACACGACTGAGCGACAGAACTGAACTGAACAGTGTCAGGTTGCAAACTTATTCTCTGATATCTGGAATATGATAAGAGTGCTTTCTTGCCACTCCTATTCAACATAGTATTGGAAAGTTCTAGCTAAAGCAAATAAGCAAGAAAAAGAAATAAAGACATCTCAATTGGAAAGAAAGGAGTAAAGCTGTCTCTACGTACACATCATATTATTTTATATGTGGAAAACCCTAAAGACTTACCATTTTAAGTTATAATCCAGTGGCATTAATTACAATCATAATATTGAACCGTCATCATTACCATCTATTTCCAAAACTTTCATCACTCTACAGAGTAAATTTTTAGCCATTAAGCAATAACATCCCATATTCCCTCTTCTCAGTTCCTGATAATTTCTAATTACTATCTTACTCTATAAATTCTTATATACTAGATATTTAATAAAGCATAAGCAATAAAATTAAAAAAACAGATAAATTGAGCTCCATCAAAATTAAAAACTTTGGTGCATCAAACAACACTGTCATTGGAATGGAAAGATAACCTATAGTAGAAAAGAAAATATTTGGAAATCGTTATTTCTGATTAAAGTTTAATACTTAAAATATATAAATAATTCCTATAACAACAACAAAAAAACAAAAACTCAATTTAAAAATAATAAACAAAGAACTTGTCTTTAAAGAAGATAAAGACTTTTCTTTAAATTTATCCATCTAAAACACAAAAACTTTTCTTTAAAGAAGATAAAAAAGTCTCAAACAAATGAAAGGATTCTCAATAGCTGCAGTCTTTAGGGGAATGTAAATCAAAACTAAAATGAGATATTACTTCATACTTACTAGGATAGCTGTAATCAAGAAAAATTTAAATAACAAGTGTTGAGGATGTGGAGAAATTGGGACCCAAGTATATTATTAGTGGAAAGATAAAACTGGTATACACAGAGTAGTAAACAGTTTGGTGTTTCCTTAAAAAGCTAAATAAAACTACCATATGACCCAGCAACCCCACATAATATTTAAATTAAATAATTGAAAACAGGGACTCAAACCAATGCTTGCATACCCATATTCCTTAGAATATTATTCACAATACTCAAAAAGTGGAGACAACCCAAGTGTTCATCAACAGACGACAATATTCAAAACACAGCATATATGAGCAATGAAATATTCATTCATAAAAAGGGATAAATCTCTAATAGATGCTACCACATGGATGAATTTGGAAATATAATGGTAAGTGAACTCAGCCAGACACGAAAGGACAAATATTCTGTAATTCCTCCATTATTTTTCTTCATCTTCATCACCATTGAAATTATTCCAGCGAATCAGTCTTTAACCACAGTTGTCTCTGAGACCCTGGCATTCCTAGTTTTTATCTTTTAAATTTGTTGGGATTGTACATGGATCAGTTTTATGTTATTTCTGTTTTAAAATCATGATATAAAAGAGTGTTCCTCACAAAGAATAGTAGAAGTTGAGTGATAATGTGTGTTAACCTACAATAGTTAAAACAAAACATGCAAACATACACTGGTCTTAGTCTATCAGGGCTGCTATAGCAAAAATACCATAACCTTATAACTTAAACAACAAATATTTATTTCACATAGGTGTGAAAACTAGAAAGTCAATAATTAAGATCCAGGTAAATTCTCTCTGTGGGGTTGCAAGGAGTCGGATATGACTTAGCAACTGAACAACAAACACAACAGATTTTCTGTTAGGTAAGGGTCCACATATTGTTTCAGAGAATTGTCTTCTTTTGTGTCCTCCCATGGCTTAAGGATGAGAGTGCTCTCTGGAGTCTCTTTTATAAGAGCACTAATCTCATTTATTCAGACTTAACTTGAAGAGAGTAGGGAAAACCACTAGACCATTCAGGTATGACCTAAATCAATTCCCTAACGATTCTACAGAGGAAATGAGAAATAGATTTAAGGGACTAGATCTGGTAGAGTGCCTGATGAACTATGGACAGAGGTTTCTGACATTGTACAGAAGACAGGGATCAAGACCATCCCCGAGAAAAAGAAATGCAAAAAGGAAAATGGTTGTCTGAGGAGGCCTTACAAATAGCTGTGTAATGAAGAGAAGTGAAAAGCAAAGGAGAAAAGGAAAGATATACCCATTTGAAGGCAGAGTTCCAAAGAATAGTAAGGAGAGATAAGAAAGCCTTCCTCAGTGATCAGTGCAAAAAAATAGAGGAAAACAACTGAATGGGAAAGACTAGAGATCTCGTAGAGAAAATCAGAGATACCAAGGGAATATTTCATGCAAAGATGGGCTCAATAAAGGACAAAAATGGCATGGACCTAAGAGAAGCAGAAGATATTAAGAAGAGGTGGCAGGAATACACAGAAGAACTCTACAAAAAAGATCTTCATGACCCAGATAATCACAATGGTATGATCACTCACCTAGAGCCAGATATCCTGGAATGTGAAGTCAAGTGGGCCTTAGGAAGCATAGTATGAACAAAGTTAGTGGAGATGATGGAATTCCAGTTGAGCTATTTCAAATTCTAAAAATTGATGCTGTGAAAGTGCTGCACTCAATATGCCAGCAAATTTGGAAAACTCAGCAGTGGCCACAGGACTCTAACAGGTCAGTTTTCATCTCAATCCCTAAGAAAAGCAATGCCAAAGAATGCTCTGACTACCTCACAATTGCACTCATCTCACATGCTAGAAAAGTAATGCTCAAAATTCTCCAAGCCAGGCTTCAGCAACATGTGAACCGTGAACTTCCAGATGTTCAAGTAGGTTTTAGAAAAGGCAGAGGCACCAGAGATCAAATTGCCAACATCTGCTGGATCATGGAGAAATCAAGAGAGTTCCAGAAAAACATCTATTTCTGCTTCATTGACTATGCCAAAGCCTTCGACTGTGTGGATCACAACACACTCTGGAAAATTCTGAAAGAGATGGGAATACCAGACCACCTAATTTGCCTCTTGAGAAATCTGTATGCAGGTCAGAAGGCAACAGTTAGAACTGGACACGGAACAACAGACTGGTTCCGAATACTAAAAGGAGTGCGTCAAGGCTGTATGTTGTCACCCTGCTTATTTAACTTATATACAGAGTACATCATGAGAAATGCTGGGCTGGAGGAAGCACAAGCCGGAATCAAGATTGTTGGGAGAAATATCAATAAACTCAGGTATGCAGATGACACCACCCTTATGGCAGAAAGTGAAGAAGAACTAAAAAGCTTCTTGATGAAAGTGAAAGGAGAGTGAAAAAGTTGGCTTAAAGCTCAACATTCAGAAAACAAAGATCATGGCATCCAGTTCCATCACTTCACGGCTTATAGATGGAGACACAATGGAAATAGTGTCTGACTTTATTTTTCTGGGCTCCAAAATCACTGCAGATGGTGATTGCTGCCATGAAATAAAAAGACGCTTACTCCATGGAAGAAAAGTTACGACCAACCTAGACAGCATATTAAAAAGCAGAGACATTACTTTGCCAACAAAGTTCCGTCTAGTCAAGGCTATGGTTTTTCCAATAGTCATGTATGGATGTGAGAGTTGGACTACAAAGAAAGCTGAGCACAGAAGAACTGATGCTTTTGAACTGTGGTGTTGGAGAAGACTCTTGAGAGTCCCTTGGACTGCAAGGAGACACAGCCAGTCCATCCTAAAGGAAATCAGTCCTGACTGTTCATTGAAAGGACTGATGTTGAAGCTGAAACTCCAATACTTTGGTCACCTGATGTGAAGAGCTGACTCATTTGAAAAGACACTGATGCTGGGAAAGATTGAAGGCAAAAGGAAAAGGGGACAACAGAGGATGAGATGGTTGGATGGCATCATCGACTTGATGAACATGAGTTTGAGTAAACTCTGGGAGTTGGTAATGGACAGGGAAGCCTGGTGTACTGCTGTCCATGGGGTCACAGTCTGACACGACTGAATGACTGAAATGAACTGAACTGAATCTCATACATGAGAGCTCCATGAATATGACCTAATAAGCTGCCAAAGCCCTGCTTTCTAACACGATCAAACTGAGGGGTAGGACTTTGGCATGAATTTTATAGGGAACACAAACAGTCTATAGCAACATATATACTGAAGTACCCCATTTCCAGTGGTCATGTATGGATGTGAGAGTTGGACTGTGAAGAAAGCTGATCGCTGAAGAATTGATGCTTTTGAACTGTGGTGCTGGAGAAGACTCTTGAGAGTCCCTTGGACTCCAAGGAGATCTAACCAGTCCATTCTAAAGGAGATCAGTCCTGGGTGTTCATTGAAAGGACTGATGCTAAAGCTGAAACTCCAATACTTTGGCCACCTCATGCGACGAGTTGACTCACTGGACTGGAAAAGACTCTGATGCTGGGAAGGATTGGGGGCAGAAGGAGAAGGAGATGACAGAGAACGAGATGGCTGGATGGCATCACCGACTCGGTGGACATGAGTTTGAGTGAACTCTGGGAGTTGGTGATGGACAGGGAGGCCTGGTGTGCTGTGATTCATGGGGTCGCAAAGAGTAGGACACGACTGAGGGATTGAACTGAAATGAACTGAACTGAACTGATGGTATTTAATCCCAAGGAACAGGCAGGGGTCAATCTTGATGTTATTTTACAATATGGGGGTTAATCAGTGTATAATTAAAATCTTCATGCCAACAGTTTCTCTGCATTTCCAAAGATTCAAACAACCAGGAACTGTGCAGTACTCTAAAATTTACTAATAAGAAGTATCCATGCATAACCAGATACAGGAGGTTCAAACCTTTATTGTGCAAGTGTCAACTGTACTTCAAGTAGAACTAGTCAAATTATTAGAGAAAGAGAGAAATTTGACCTTAGAGGAAATGTTCATTTGCATTATATATTTTCATATGCTTTGCAGGACAAAAATGAAGTATAAAATATTGCCCCCCAAAATAAGCCATTCAAATTTAAATTGTTTCTTTAAGTTTCTTTTACTAAACAAAAATTAAGCACTAGATATTAGAAAATAATGGAAAATAAATATGTATTTTAAAATAATAAATGGCTTTTTATTTAAAACTTTTCTTAATAGGATTTTTATATCTAACACAAACACTAAAAAGTCAAGCTGGAAAATTAGATATTATATTAAAGTTAACTAAAATTAGGTGAAGTCTTTGTATAATAAAAGCTATATAAATAGCTTCTTATCAACAATAAAATTTTTTAAATCCAGTACTTCTGTTTTTTCTTTTAAACTAAGAATCTCTAATTTCTGAACCACAGCTGATGCCAAAGATAATAGAATTGATTCTAAATCAGCCCAATAGGCAACGTAAAAGCTATTCTTGCTGAACATGTTCTTTCTACTTTGAGAATCAAAAGCCTAATCTTGTTATATTTAAATGTGTAACCCCTGTCCTGTCACATTCTGATAAGCATCTTTCAGTGCTGGAAGAGCAATTTTCCCTTTAGTTTAAAAACTTCTGTCTTTACTTTAAATAGCAAGTGATTTATTGTCAACCTACAAAATTTATTTTTGAATTATTTATTTTCTTCTGCATTGATATTTTTAGTTTTTGGAAAGATTGAAATGTGAAGTGGCTTCAATTGCTTCATGTGGTCTTGCTCCTCTGATTTACTTCACTCACTCTCTAATAATAATTTTTTTATTTATATGTTGCCCTACAAAGAACCATGATTTAAACTTCTTATTGAGAACTATTTGGAAATATTTGGTCTCACAGAAGTAAAAAAAAAAAAGCAATATAGGAGGAGAATGGATCCATATATATGTATGGCTGTGACCTGAAACTATCACAACCTTGTTTGTTAACTGGCTATATCATAATACAAAATTAAAAAGTGTGGGGAAAAAAGCAATATAGGGTAGATAATGAAAATCTCATATGAATTTGTTCTTCATCGATGAGAGATTTTAGTTCTTTTTTTCTTTTTTTGCTTTGGGGGTCTTAGTTGCTGTGCTCAGTCTTTTTCCCTAGTTGCAGCAAGTCGGGACTACTCTCTAGTTGCGGTGCTTATGTTCTCATTGCTGAGGCTTCTCTTATTGCAGAACATGACCTCTGGGATTGCAGACTTCAGTGGTTGCAGCACACAGGCTCAGCAGTTGTGGCTCACAGGTTTAATTGTCCCGTGGCACGTGGGATCTTCCTGGGCCAGAGATCAAACCCATGTCCCCTGCATTGCATGCTAAATTGCCTCAGTTGTGTCTGACTCTTTGTGACCCTATGGACTAAAGCCCACTAGTCTCCTCTGTCCCTGGGAGTTTCCAGATTAAAATACTGGAGTGGGTTGCCATGCCCTCCTCCAAGGGATCTTCCCAACCTCGGGATTGAACATGCGTCTCTTATATCTCTTGCACTGACTGGCAGGTGGATTCTTAATCCCTGGGCCACCACAGAAATCCCTTAATCATTTTTGATCTGCTTTGCAAAGCAAGACTCTTCAGAATAAAATCTACATATTAGACCACATAAAAATAAAATATTAACTAGCAGGTGATATTTTTTGCCAAACAACATTTTTTAGACCAAAAATATGTAAGTTTATCTGTTTTTGCTATTTTAAAACAAACAAGACATATTTAGCTGCTTGAATGGATAGTACATTCCACCCAATGTTGAAGTAGCTTAACTACTTAAATTCACACCTCATCATACATAAAACAAGTTTTCTGTCTTTCTTCATGATGATAGAGAAAAAAGTTACTAACTTTTTAAAGTTACATAACTATTTAGCTATGTAAAAAAACAACTATTTCAGTATGTATTAAGAATCGTGAAAGTCTAAGGACAGCATATTCCTAAGCTTTTTCACAGTTTTTATACCGCCAAAGAGTGCAAGCTTTCTGAATAGATGGAAAAGATTGTGTGGACTATGATATTTTTCTCTATTTGAAAATGCCAGTGATCCTTATGCTCAAGATTTTGAAGGTCTCATTAATCAAATCACAATTTAAGAAACAGACTCTGAAATGAACTACGTACTCTCTTTTTTGGAGAATCATTGCAAAATGCTCTGGTTTGACTTTAGGACATTCTGGATTTATATGGGCATGAGTGGTCAAACATGATAAACTTCTTTCAGATGAGACCCAAGAGTCATGAAAGGCTTTGTGGTCCATGGATAGAATTATGTGGAAGACTGATATGGAGAGCCGACTCATTGGAAAATACCCTGATGCTGGGAAAGATTGAGGGTAGGTGGAGAAGTGGGGGCAGAGGATGAAATGATTGGACGCATCATTGACTCTATGGAAATGAGTTTGAGCAAACTGGGAAGTAGTGAAGGACAGGGAAGCCTTGGGTGCTTCAGTCCATGGGGTTGCAAAGATTCAGAAACGACTGAGTGACTGAACAACAATGTTTATTCTGATTCGCATTGTTGTACTGCAGAAACCAACACAACATTGTAAAGCAATTATCCTCCAAATAAAATAAATATCAAAATTTACATAGGTGATCCCTTTCAGTTCTTCTGGCATTAATTAAATGGTTCCACTTTCTTTACCATCTTCCAGAAAAGTGCTTTCTCACAGGAATGATGCCTGAGGAATGTAAACTAAGGAAACTATTCCAAGATAAACAAGGCTACTAACAAAAGAGCATCCCACTAGGCATGAATTAGCCCAGGCTAAGACCTTAGGAAAATTATCTTAGTGGTAAGAGGTTACAAATATGTGTAATCATCAGGGTCAATAATGCTAATTGTCCACAATTGGATGTGGTCTCTCTTAGCTATGAGCAATCACAGTGCTCACCTTGAACCACCTCTTTGTAATTTTATTACTGTGGGTTAACTACATAACCTTTGTAACCTATAAAATGAGCTAAAGACAATCACAAATAACTGATGTGAAGATTAAGTGAGATAATCAATATAAAGTACTACTTAGTATAATACTTAGATTATACATTGAACATGTAAGAATCCTTTTCACCTATATACATACTCTAAAAATACTCTAAAAGTAAAAACATTGTACTAGTAATAACAGGGACTGCTAAAATAATCCTTACAATGTTTCCAAATGATTTACATGAATTAGTGTATTCAATCCCCACAACGATGCTGTGAGGTAGAACCTATCATTATCTCTTTTTATAGTTGAACAAAGAGTTGCACTGAGAAGTAACTTACCAAAGGTCAGTCAAGAAAATTGTCAACCTTGATATAACCTAGGTAAACCAGGTAAACTATTCACTTGGCTCCTGTGCTTAACCACCTCCATTGCACTCATTCCCTGTCATCGCACATCTTGCAACAACCTCAGAAAAAATGTTGGTTGCTGATCATTTTAGCATTAATCCAGAAACTGGGTGTGAGGAGGTTCATTTAAAGTGTGCCACACTTATTCCACTGAATATGGATGTTCATTCATTCTTCATTCCAAGAATGTATTAGATTTGCTAATTTGTATATAGCTTTAAAATAAACAAAATATAGCAAGACAGAGAATTCATTTATAGGGGATTCAGAATGACAGATATTCTCCAACCATCTAGGACTCTTCTCTCTACCAGTTACTGATATTTCTAAATCATTCTGAGTATAAAGGATCATGAGTTTCCTATTTAAAATAAGATTCCCATGTCCCTTTTTCAGAGATTCTAATTCAGGAGAGCACCACAAGCTGTATTTTTCTTTTTATTTTATTTATTTATTTAGTGTGTGTGTGTGGGTGGTGGGGAGGGGGAGGGGGATTGGGATCTTAGTTCCTAACTAGACCTGGGATGTAACCCAGGCCCTTGGATAGTGAAAGCACAGGGTCCTAACTACTGGATATTCTAGTTTCTGAAAAAAGTTGAATCTTTTGCTTATTTATTTACATATTCCTTATTTTGTGATAGAAATATATAAATCTCAAAATTTTCCTCTAACTACAGCTCTAGCTGTGTCCCACATATTCCACATACAGTGCTCTCATTATTCAGCTTTGAGTATTTTTTAGTTTCCCCTTGAATACAAGGATTATTCAATAAGATATTGTTTAGTTTCCATATACTGGAGTTTTTGTTATTAATCTGTTTTAATGTTTAGTTTTACTATATCCTGAGCAAAAACATAGTACAATGACCCTTGAACAGAGAAAGGGTTAAGGGTGCCAACCCTCTGTGCAAATATTCATGCATGACTTTATAGTTGGTTCTCTGTGTCTCCTATCTTTCATCTGCAGGTTCAGCCAATCTAGAATAGTACCTATCTATCGAAAAAAAAAAAAGGTCTATGTATAAGGGAGCTACTGCTGCTGCTGCTGCTAAGTCACTTCAGTTGTGTCCGACTCTGTGTGACCCCATAGACGGCAGCCCACCAGGCTCCCCCGTCCCTGGGATTCTCCAGGCAAGAACACTGGAGTGGGTTGCCATTTCCTTCTCCAATGTGTGAAAGTGGAAAGTGAAAAGTGAAAGTGAAGTCGCTCAGTTGTGTCTGACCCTTAGAGACCCCACGGACTGCAGCCTACCAGGCTCCTCCATCCATGGGATTTTCTAGGCAAGAGTACTGGAGTGGATGCCATTGCCTTCTCCAATAAGGGAGCTAGAGTAGTTCAAACCCATATTGTTCAATGGTCACCTATATATGCAATTTTGATATTTTAGATTTTATTGTGCTTTTGGTAACTAAGTGGAGAGATATTGTAATTATTTTATTATGATTTATTTTTGTCATCTTATTCTATATTTCCACAAACTTTACATTTTGTTTCCTTTCCCTGATCTCTGGAGACAGAGTTTTCTTCTTTGCTTTAAGTACTGCACAATTGCACTCATCTCCCATGCTAGTAAAGTCATGCTCAAAATTCTCCAAGCCAGGCTTCAGCAATATGTGAACCGTGAACTTCCAGATGTTCAAGCTGGTTTTAGAAAAGGCAGAGGAACCAGAGATCAAATTGCCAACATCTGCTGGATCATGGAGAAAACATGAGAGTTCCAGAAAAACATCTATTTCTGCTTAATTGACTATGCCAAAGCCTTTGACTGTGTGGATCACAATAAACTGTGGAAAATTCTGAAACAGATGGGAATCCCAGACCACCTGACCTGCCTCTTGAGAAACCTGTATGCAGGTCAGGAAGCAACAATTAGAACTGGTCATGGAACAACAGACTGGTTCCAAATAGGAAAAGGAGTATGTCAAAGTTGTATATTGTCACCCTGCTTATTTAACTTCTATGCAGAGTACATCATGAGGAACGCTGGGCTGGAAGAAGCACAAGCTGGAATCAAGATTGCTGGGAGAAATATCAATAACCTCAGATATGCAGATGACACCACCCTTATGGCAGAAAGTGAAGAGGAACTCAAAGGCCTCTTGATGAAAGTGAAAGAGGAGAGTGAAAAGGTTGGCTTGAAGCTCAATATTCAGAAAACGAAGATCATGGCATCTGATCCCATCACTTCATGGGAAATAGATGGAGACACAGCGGAAACAGTGTCAGACTTTATTTTTGGGGGCTCCAAAATCACTGCAGATGCTGATTGTAGCCATGAAATTAAAAGATGCTTACTCTTTGGAAGGAAAGTTATGACCAACCTAGATAGCATGTTAAAAAGCAGAGACATTACTTCGCCAACAAAGGTCCGTCTAGTCAAGGCTATGGTTTTTCCCATGGTCATGTATGGATGTGAGAGTTGGACTGTGAAGAAAGCTGATCGCCGAAGAATTGATGCTTTTGAACTGTGGTGCTGAAGAAGACTTTTGAGAGTCCCTTGGACGGCAAGGAGATCCAACCAGTCCATTCTAAAGGAGATCAATCCTGGGTGTTCATTGGAGGGACTGATGCTAAAGCTGAAACTCCAATACTTTTGCCACCTCATGCGACGAGTTGACTCACTGGAAAAGACTCTGATGCTGGGAGGGATTGGGGGTGGGAGGAGACGGAGATGACAGAGAATGAGATGGCTGGATGGCATCACCAACTCGATGGACATGAGTTTGAGTGAACTCTGGGAGTTTGTGATGGACAGGGAGGCCTGGTGTGCTGTGATTCATGGGGTCTCAAAGAGTCGGACACGACTGAGCGACTGAACTGAACTGAACTGAACTGATACATTATTCCTGTTCTCAATATGAGTAACTATAACTTAAGACCCATACTTCTGGCTTGAATCTTCATGATTTCTTGAATATATAAACTACTTCTAAAATCTATTTTGTAGTCTTTTTACCTTTTCTTTCTTATTTTCTATCTTTTTACTCTTTTATGCTACTTCCTATGAAAATATATATCTTTCCCCTAACATTCTCTGATTATTATTATGTGTTATAACAGGCTACTAGCCCATGAGACACAGGAACCTGGTGGGCTATAGTCCAAAAAGTTGCGAAGAGTCACACATGACTGCATGCATGTCCTTTTGGTCTCAATATGTTGATACTGTCATAAATTTTAGTATCAGGTTCCTGAGGACATACTTTATCTTCTTGGTCTTAGGTTTCTTGCCCTAAAATAGTATTAATTTGAATGGGTCTTTGATCAATTTATGCCTTATAATCTCCTGTTCAGTTCAGTTCAGTTCAGTTCAGTCGCTCAGTCGTGTGCGACTCTCCGCGACCCCATGAATCACAGCACGCCAGGCCTCCCTGTCCATCACCAACTCCCGGAGTTCACTCAAACTCATGTCCACAGAGTTGGTGATGCCATCCAGCCATCTCATTCTCTGTCGTCCCCTTCTCCTCCCGCCCCCAATCCCTCCCAGCATCAG
Organism: Moschus berezovskii; assembly: GCF_049115385.1. Taxonomy (NCBI): domain Eukaryota; kingdom Metazoa; phylum Chordata; class Mammalia; order Artiodactyla; family Moschidae; genus Moschus; species Moschus berezovskii. The sequence continues at coordinate 37,389,223 of NC_142461.1, forward strand.
AGTGTTTTCCAGTGAGTCAACTCGTCGCATGAGGTGGCCAAAGCACTTCTTAAATTGTTAAGCTTGTTTCTCCAAAGATGTCTTCAGTGTGGATCTTTGTCCACTGAAAGCTCTGAGGCTGCTACTTCTACCTTCATCTCATTCTAATCTTTCAGGTTTTTAGATATTTTCTATCTTTCTTACTTTCTACTGCTCCCTATCAGAATTCTTATGTTTGATATCTATTTATTCATTGATTATTGTAAATACTCCTATTTATTCCACTTGTTTTATAGGATAGAGTCCTGGGAATGATAGAACCACCATGTTTCATGTTTATTTGCTCCTACGTCCCAAACAACTACTCCTCTCATTTCATCTTATTTTTTGTTTCAAAATACCATCACTGGGGTAAGACCATCCTCTTAGATTTGTAATCCATTAAGTCTAAGGGTAAGGAGAGGGAACGTAAATGAATGTGGGAAGCTGCCATCTCAATCCAAATGTATTTTCTTTACCTCCTATTTCTCTGATATTCTTAAACTTTCCTGATGTTGTGCAGAGGCCTTAGTGGTTTGGACTGTCCTTGCCCACTTCCTAGGTAAAGAGCGTACTGTTGGTTCCAAGGCAATAGTGGAAACGGGATGATTACTAGAAATAAGCTAAAGCTCTTTTCTTCCACTCCTGCCTTGGCTACCTTGCATCTTGGGCCTTAGTCTGTGCCTCCTGCAAATTGAATGCAGAGTTCCACAGGAGAGATAAGAAGACCTTCTTAAGTGAATGATGCAAATAAATAAAGGAAACCAATAGAATGGGGAAGACTAGAGATCTCAAGAAAATTGGAGATATCAAGGGAACATTTTATGCAAAGATGGGCACAATAAAGGACAAAACGGTATGAAACTTACAGAAGCAAAAGACATAAGAAGAGGTGGCAAGAATACACAGAAGAACTTTACAAAAAAGGTCTTAATGACCTGGATAACCACGTTGGTGTGGTCACTTATCTAGAGCCAGATATCCTGCAGTGTGAAGTCAAGTGGGTCTTAAGAAGCATTACTATGAACAAAGCTAGTAGAGGTGACAGAATTCCAGCTGAGCTACTTCAAATCCTAAAAGATGATGATATGAAAGTACTGTACTCAATGTACCAGCAAATTTGGAAAACTCAGCAGTGGCTACAGAACTGAAAAAGGTCAGTTTTCATTCCAATCTAAAAAAAAAAGGGAATGTTAAAGAATGTTCAAAGGAAAGTGAAAGAGAAGTTGCTCAGTAGTGTCTTACTCTTTGCGACCCCATGCACTGTAGCGTACCAGGCTACTCCATCCATGGGATTTTCCAGGCAAGAGTACTGGAGTGGGTTGCCATTTCCTTCTCCAGAGTATCTTCCTGGCCCAGGGATCGAACCCAGGTCTCCCACATTGTAAGCAAGACGCTTTACCGTCTGAGTCACCAGGGAAGTCCCATAAAGAATGTTCAAACTACTGTACAATTGCTGTACTCATTTCACATGCTAATAAGGTAATGCTCAAAATCCTTCCAGCTAGACTTCAACAGTATGTGAACTGAGAATTTCCAGATGTAAAGCTGGATTTAGAAAAGGCAAAGAAACCAGAGATCAAATTGCCAACATCCATTGGATCATAGAAAAAGCAAGAGAATTCCAGAAATGCATCTACTTCTCTTTCATTGACTAAGCTAAAGCCTTTGCATAGATCACAATAACCTGTTGAAAATTCTTCCAGAGATGGGAATGCCAGACCACCTTACCTGCCTCCTAAGAAACCTGTATGCAAGTCAAGAAGAAAAAGTTAGAACCAGATATGGAACAACGAACTAGTTCCAAAGGAGTAAGTAAAGGAGTAAGTCAAGAGTGTATATTGTCACCCTGCTCATTTAACTTCTATACAGAGTACATCACACAAAATGCTGGGCTGGATGAATCACAAGCTGGAATCAGGATTGCCAGGAGAAATATTAACAGCCTTATATGCATATAACACCACCCTAAGGGCAGAAGGAGAAGAGGAACTAAAGAGTCTCTTGATGAGGGTGAAAGAGGAGAGTGAAAAAGCTTAAAATTCAATATTCAGAAAAGTAAGATTATGGCATCCAGTGCTGTCACTTCAAGGCAAATAGATGGGGAAAAATGGAAACAATGGCTTATTTTATTTTCTTGGGTCCCCAAAATCACTGCAGATAGTGACTACAGCCATGAAATTAAAAGACTCTTGCTCCTTGGAAGAAAAGTTTTGACAAATCTAGTGTGAATCTGTTAGTCGCTCGGTCATGTCTGTCTCTTTGCGACCCCATGGACACCCTATGGATTGTAGACCACTAGGCTCCTCTCTCGGAGAAGGCAATGGCAAGCCACTCCAGTACTCTTGCCTAGAAAATCCCATGGATGGAGTAGCCTGGTAGGCTACAGTCCATCGGGTCGCTAAGGGTCGGACAAGACTGAGCAACTTCACTTTCACTTTTCACTTTCACACATTGGAGAAGGAAATGGCAACACACTCCAGTGTTCTTGCCTGGAAAATCCCAGGGATAGGGGAGCCTGGTGGGCTTCCGTCTATGGGGTCACACAGAGTCGGACACGACTGAAGTGACTTAGCAGCAGCAGTAGCAGGCTCCTCTCTCCATGGGGTTTTCCAGGTAAGAATACTGGAGTGGGTTGCCATTCCCTTCTCCAGGGCATCTTCCTGATCCAGGAAATGAACTCAGGTCTCCTGCATTGCAGACAGATTCTTCACCATCTGAGCTACCAGGGAAGAGTAACAAACCTAGACAGTGTATTAAAAAGCAGGGAAGTCATTTTGCCAACAAAGGTCCATATAGTGAAATCTATGGTTTTTCCAGTAGTCATGTATGGATGTGAGATTTGGACCATAAAGGAGGCTGAGCAGCAAATAATTGATGGTTTTGAATTGTGGTGCTAGAGAAGACTCTTGAGAGTCCCTTGGACAGCAAGGAAATCAAACCAGTCAATCCTAAAGGAAATCAATGCTAAATATTCATTGGAAGGACTGATGCTGAAGCTACAATACTTTGGCCACCTGATGCAAAGAGCTGACTCATTGCAAAAGACCCAGATGCTGGGAAAGACTGAGGAGGAGAAAGGGGCAACAGAGGGTGAGATGGTTGAATGGTATCATTGACTCAATGGACAAGAGTTTGAGCAAACTCCAGGAGACAGTGAAGGACAGGGAAAGCTGGTGTGCTGCAGTTCTTGGGTTGTAAATAGTCACATATGACTGAGTGACTGAACAACAACCCACAAACATGGCAGACAGAGAAAGCCTTTGTTCTTTCTGTGGTTATCTTATAATTTTTATTTTATTTTATTTTGTTTAGCTAATAGAATCCAAGTTTCTTTTCTATTGCTGTAGTTTATGGTTGGTGTTACAGGATGAGGTCAGCAGATGGGCTATTTTGCCATCTTAAAAATCTTTAAGTTCTTAATGTGATAATAACTGCCTTGATTTCCCAAGTTCCTTAGCTCTTTAGATAAGCAGCCTTGTTCTCACTTACTAGGTCCTGCATAGACACATACACACTCATATACACAGCACTGTACTAGAGTTCTACCTTCACACCCTAGACACGTGTTTAACTTTCCATTATAGACTACTGGCCTTGTGCATCTATTTGGATATTTTAATATAACTGCTGCATTAGTTTTAATACAGTCTGAGAAAATGTCATTAATATAAGGAATTGGGTTTATAGTTATTGAAGGACAGTAAAGCCTTCCTTGGTAGTTCAGATGGTAAAGCATCTGCCTGCAATGAAAGAGACCTGGGTTCAATCCCTGGATGGGGAAGATCCCCTGGAGAAGGAAATGGCAACCCACTCCAGTATTCTTGCCTAGAGAATCCCGTGGACAGAGGAACCTGGTGGGTCTCAGTCCATGGGGTCGCAAAGAGTCAGACACGACTGAGTGACAAAACACACACACACACAAAGTCAAAAAGGATGAACAAAGCAACACTGAGCTAGCAACTACAGGAAGCAGTTACTGTTTCTGGAGCTAGGGGAACCAAAGAATACGGTTAGGGTTGTCAGAACACATAATCATGCAGTAGGGATGCTCTGGAGTTCATACTAAGACTTCTGAAATTGTGCATCAGCCACCCAGGCTGATAGCTCTGATGAGTATGATGAGGGTGGTACTGAGAATCGAGAAAAAACTGGAAACGAGGCTGGGTGATGCAGCCAGGGAAGGGAAGGGATGCTAACAGAAAGGGAATGCAAATAGGAAAAAGCAACCTCTTTTTCTTTCATCCACCCTTCCAGATTTCTTCTAAGCCCCCTATTAGGAGAGCTTAACCAAGAGCCAGCTGGAAAGGAGAAGTGTGATTTGCACCATCTCAATCTCAGGATAACAAAGAGTATAGGAGTGTAGGTTTGGAGCAGAGTAACAATAGTTTTAATATTAACTGCTGCCAGATTTTCTCCTGTGGCTTACAATATTTATGCTTACCTATGTGAACATTTTACAGTCATCTGTGGTATAGTGAGCATTAGTAATACTTCTGATTGGATACCAGTAGAAGAGAAATCAACACTGGGACTCTACTGAAAGGACATGTAACTGCCAGAGGCTTCCAAAGCCAGAAGCTGTCATCCACTATTTTCTCCACTTATTGGAGCAGCTGCCAGAAGACCATGCCTTTTAGACTCTGATTAAAGCTGGCAGCAGCAGGTATTTTTGCATGAATTAGGGACCTGTATTTCTACTCACCTCTGAGGGAAAATGGGAAGGGAGCTCATTGCTCATTTTATAATATTTAGGTGGATGGTTTTAAAAAAAGAATACCTAAACTGGAAGACTTGATGCCCAAGAGATCATATAACTTGCCTCAGGTCACATAGCTCATACTCGTTAATGCCAGAGCCATATCAAGCTCTTGACTCCTGTTTTGTTCCTCTAGTGCATTAGAGATCAATTCAGTTTGTCTTTAATTACAGACATAGAAGATACATATGGTTATATATGCAACTCTAATTTCCAGAAGTTTGGCTGAGTGTGTCAGGAGATATAAGGTTGATAAGGGCACATTTTTTCTCTGCAGTTTGTAATCTAAAAGAAAAGGTAAAACATGTATATACATAGCTATGACCTACTTAAGAAAGAAAGAGACATTTTTTTCCCCAAAACAAAGTAAGTGGAGGTAAAGATTACTAATACTTGGGAAAAATAAAATCAATCAAAACCCCTCAAAATGACTATTTCAGAGATTCAATGAATGTAAAATATTTAACACAGGAACTTTTGGTAATTTAAAGTTTTTGAATTATAAGTGTGAAAAATATAAATCCTTCTTTTAAATCAGGTGTAAGTTACCTAAATTTTTAAATTTACAATTATTTTAATTTTTAAAATTTATTAAATTTTTTTTTTTTTTTTGCCACACTACACAGCATATAGGATTTTATTTCCCCAACCAGGGATTGAATGATTGAACCCAAGCCCTCTGCAGTGGAAGCATCAAGTCCTAACCACTGGACCACCAGGAAGTTCCTCTAAAGTGATTTTTAAATGTCATTTTTGCAAAAACAAGCAAAGACAGCTAAATGAACAGAAAAACTAGTCACAAGGATGAACTATTATGAAATTGCATTCTTATGTATTTTTGTGTTAAAATAGCTATCAACTGAAAGGACAATTTATTGCTGAAATGTTAAAGAATACAAATCAACTTCAAATAATTGAGTACAAATGAACTCCAAATAGTACAGCAATTGCAGCTATGTACCATAAAGGTAAAACAAATATGGATCTTGAGAAAATGAGCCCAGATTTTGATGTCAATCATTAGGCTATTTTGATGGTAACAGCAACTATTAAAAACAGCAGGAATGAGACTGAAAGTATAATATTGATAAGTAAAGAAGATAATTTCATAATTAACAATAGTAGAAAAAAATCAGGAAAAGTCTTAGAGCAGTGAGTGAAATGCCTTTTGCGTTTTGCTTGTTTATTTGGTGAACTGATATTTGTTGTTCCCAGAAAGCTAAGGATGTTGCAAAAATCCTGAGATGTGCTCACATTTTTTCCCACTGCCTTTAGGCTGGAATATACTTGAGAAGACTCAAGAAAAATGCTCACCTGTTCTGGACATTTGTTAAAACAATTATGAATCAGAAAGTTTATTTTTTAGACAAGCAATCTGTTTCAGAAATATAAGCTTATTTTTAGTAAAAATACAAATTGATAATTCACCTGTGTCTTTGTTACTCATCCACACCAAAAAGTAATTTTAAGTCTCCTTTAATTTATGTCAAGGTTCTACTTGGCACCACTGACACTGGGCTGGACACTTTGTTGGGGAAGGCTATTCCATGCATTTTAAGATGTTCAACAGGGCCCCTGCCCTCCACCCACTAGATGATATTAACATCTATTCCTCCACTTGATACAGGTAAATATATCTCCAGATGTGTGCCCTAAGGGCAAAATCCCCACAGCTGAGAACTACTGGTTTTATCTTTTCCAAACTTGTCTCTAACTCAACACATCTATTAGATTGGTATCTATTATCCTAATTGAATCTATTTAAGGCTAACATGGGACATTAAATTTGGAGAATTTATGGGGTTAAAGAGATGTGGAATTGGAAAGATGCCAGTGGCTTGAGGAATATAGGACAATAAACCATTTTATCATCAGTGCCCTCTAGTCATACATTTCAGTTCAGTTCAGTTCAGTTCAGTTGCTCAGTCGTGTCCGACTCTTTGCGACCCCATGAATCACGGCATGCCAGGCCTCCCTGTCCATCACCAACTCCCGGAGTTCACTCAAACTCATGTCCATCGAGTCGGTGATGCCATCCAGCCATTTCATTCTCTGTCGTCCCCATCTCCTCCAGCCCCCAATCACTCCCAGCATCAGAGTCTTTTCCAGTGAGTCAACTCGTCGCATGAGGTGGCCAAAGTATTGGAGTTTCAGCTTTAGCATCAGTCCTTCCAATGAACACCCAGGATTGATCTCCTTTAGAATGGACTGGTTGGATCTCCTTGCAGTCCAAGGGACTCTCAAGAGTCTTCTCCAACACCACAGTTCAAAAGCATCAATTCTTCGGCGATCAGCTTTCTTCACAGTCCAACTCTCACATCCATACATGACCACGGGAAAAACCATAGCCTTGACTAGACGGACATTGGTTGGCAAAGTAATGTGTCTGCTTTTTAATATGTTATCTAGGTTGGTCATAACTTTCCTTCCAAGGAGTAAGCATCTTTTAATTTCATGGCTGCAATCAGCATCTGCAGTGATTTTGGAGCCCCCCAAAATAAAGTCTGACACTGCTTCCACTGTTTCCCCATCTATACATTTAGCAAACATTTAATATACATTTGTCAAGTAAACTAACCATTAAAGAGGAACCAGGCTTGGGAGTTTCCAGGATGTAGAGATAAGAGCACTAGATGATGGAAATGTGGTTAAAGAGAAGATAAACCGTTATAAAGCTGTGTCTACAGGTTAATATCTGTAATCAGGGTGAATATTTGGGGGCCCATATATTTGGGAGAAATATCCTATGACATCCCTTATATGTGGAAAGCAAAAAGAAATGATACAAATGAATTACAAAACAGAAATAGACTCAAGGACTTAGAGAATGAATTTATGGTTGCCGGTACACACTGCTCTATTTAAAATGGATAACTAATAAGGACCTACTGTATAGCACGTGGAACTCTGCTCAGTGTTGTGTGGCAGCCTGGATGGGAGGGGGGTTTGGGAGAGAATGGATACATGTATATGTATGACTGAGTCCCTTTGCTGTTCACTTGAATCTATCACAGCATTGTTAATCAGCTACACCCCAATACATAGTTAAAAGTTTTAAAAAATATATAAAGCAAAGTCCAAAATCATAAAAAAAGAGGGATGAAGGAACAAAATTTGGGATTAGAAGAGACTGAATACGGAGAGTGTGCACATAGATTGGGAAAGTAGCTGGGCAAGCCTGCAGAACCTTCCGTAGTGTTAGGAGGTCACTGAGCATGGAGTCATGGTCATGGATCCAGGACACTCCTGGGCTTACTTGTCACAGGACACTGTTCTTGAAAGAGTTTCATACACGATAGTTCTGAGTAGCTGCATATGGTGAGTTTTGTGTTCTCTTCATTTTGTAGCGTATTGCCCAGCACAGAAATTTGCTTAGTCCTCTCAGTAACTAGGTCATTTATTACATATGATTTTTACCTATAGAAGAAACATTTCTTTCTGCCTTTTATCTTTTTAAAAAATGTATGCAAATGTGGCTATTTTAATTAGTTTTACTGTATCTCTGCATAAAAAAACTGTATGAAAATAAATATTATTTCATCCACAATTACAGATCTCAATATTTATTTTTTAAAAGAAACATGAGAAACAAACTCAGTTGAATGGGAAAATATAGACTTCAAAAGTATTGAAACTACAGGATTTAAAATCTGGAAACAACTATGCATGCAAGGCTACATTGCAGTTTAAGTATTTTGTCTAAGAGTTATGTCTAAGAAAAACCTTTTCAAAACAATGGATTAAAATGTTTGTTAGATTTTCAAGTATTTTTCTAAATATTCAAATGAAGTGGTGAGATAATGAAATCTCTCTTCTTGACAACTATTCCACTGACTAAATCTAACTGCACAATGTGAAAAACATTTGATATATCTTATAAACACTTTGAAGAATTTAAGTTCTCAAGAAGAAAAATGTAATCTTTTAGATATTTTCATTGTTCAACAAATTTGCTATTGCATAGTTTAATAGAAAACCTGGCTACTGGAAAAAATTTTAAGCATGTTTTGTATGCCCTAGATAGTCTATGTTTACATCATGATATATAGCTGCATTTTTCTTGATGGTGTATTACTTTGAGTCTCTGTTGTTAAACAAATTACAGTTGACCATATATTACTAGTATTTTTATTTATCTATTTTTGGTGTTAGATTAGGAATAGCAAATGTTATAAATAGCTGTTCCCTCATCCCTTGCATTTGGTAGACAGTGCTAAGTAATCTTTTTGCTGAGGCAAGACACAACCTCAGAATCCCTTTGAATATATGGTACTTCAGGCAACCATTGATAGTTTTTGGAGTGGAAGTGAGTCCCTGAGATGCTGTTTCAACATGATGAGGCTATTGACTCTATGGACATGAGTTTGAGTAAACTCCGGGAGTTGGTGGTGGACAGGGAAGCCTGGCGTGCTGCAGTGCATGGGGTTGCAAAGAGCTGGACACAACTGAGTGACAGAACTGAACTGAACTGAATCTACTAAGGATTTTGGTGATGCTGTGAAGATATTTTGGTCTTCCCATGTGGTGCTACCACCAGCACCACACAGGATGCTAATGCAGGAGACTTAAGAGATGCAGGTTTGATCCCTGGGTTGGGAAAATCCTCTGTGGTAGGAAATGGCAACCCTCTCTGATATTCTTGCCTGCAAAATTCCATGAACAGAGAAACTTGGTGGGCTACAGTCAATAGGGCTGCAAAAGTCAGACACAACTAAATGACTGAGTACATACGCACATACCATCTCTATGTAATGAATAGGTCTATAGTCAAAGTGGATCATGTTTGGAGAAGAACGAGCAAGCTGATGAAAAATAAGTCAAATCATATAAATGACCTACTGGAATCACTTGGATTGTCATCCTAAAAATGAAGCCACAAAAAATGGAAGGGGTGGTCATGGTGACCAGACAACTAGTATGACAGAAATATACAGAAGTGACTCCCACTTATATATTATTCAAGACTAGTTGTTTCTAAGGTGAATATTAGTTCAGTAATATAAGTTAAGTAATATTACTTAACTGTGAAGTTAAGTCTTACTATTATAGTCCTTTTGTCAAGAAAGTCAAAAAGTATTTAATAACTTTCTCAAAATTATAGTTCATAGGCTTATAAATGTGGTTATTGTTATAGGTTAAATTCATATGTTTAAGTCCCAACCCCCAGTACCTCAGAATGCAACTCTATTTAGAAACAAGATTTCTGTAGATGATCAAGTTAAAATGAAGTTATTATGCTGGGCCTCAATCTAATATGACTGACGTCCTCATAAAGGAGGACTGATGTCATCATAAAGGAGAAGTTTAGACACACTATGGACACACAGGGAGAATATCATGTGAACAAGAAGATAATGATTGGGGTGACACTTTTACACTTCAGGGATCACCAAGATTGCCAGTAAACCACCAGAATTAAGGAGAGAAATTTGAGACAGACTTCAGCTCACAACCAATAGAAGCAATCCTGCTTGCTTGATTGACCTCAGACTTCTAGGTTGCAGCAATGTAAGATGATGAATTTCTGTATTTAAGTAACTCAATGTGTGGTATTTAGCTACAGCAGACTAGGATAGGTGTTAGGCAGTTATGGCAGACTAATAGAGGTGTCTCACTTGGGTTATATTTCAGCCAGTCTCAAATATAAACAATAGCATAAACAATGAATCAGACACTTTCTTAACATATCTTTTTAAATATTAATAAGAAGGCGAAATGACATAGGCTGTGTATGTAGTGTGATTTCACAGCTGTTACAAGCTACTCTTTCCTTCTTAGGGTCCAATAGGACTCCAGGACTTGCCAGCTCTAGCTTCATGTGGAAACAAGATTAGATGTATTTCTGGTTGGACACAGGAAACAAAACAGGGACCAGTGGATAAGAGTTTCACAGAAGTCAATTTTGGCACAATGAAAAGAAAATCTTCCCATGGACAAAGGCTGCCCAAAATTGGAGTGAGAATTCTGTGGGACTGTGGCATCCCAATCATAAGAGATATTTGTGCTCTCTAGAGGGATCTAGTCCTCAGTAGAAAATTGATCCCTCTAATCCTTGGAAGAAGCACAAGCTGGAATCAAGATTGCCGGGAGAAATATCAATAACTTCAGATATGCAGATGACAACACCCTTATGGCAGAAAGTGAAGAGGAACTCAAAGGCCTTTTGATGAAAGTGAAAGAGGAGAGTGAAAAGGTTGGCTTGAAGCTCAACATTCAGAAAACGAAGATCATGGCATCTGGTCCCATCACTTCATGGGAAATAGATGGGGAAGCAGTGGAAACAGTGTCAGACTTTATTTTTTTGGGCTCCAAAATCACTTCGGATGCTGATTGCAGCCATGAAATTAAAAGACGCTTGCTCCTTGGAAGGAAAGTTATGACCACCCTAGATAGCATATTAAAAAGCAGAGACATTACTTTGCCAACCAATGTCCATCTAGTCAAGGCTATGGTTTTTCCTGTGATCATGTATGGATGTGAGAGTTGGACTGTGAAGAAAGCTGATCGCCGAAGAATTGATGCTTTTGAACTGTGGTGCTGGAGAAGACTCTTGAGAGTCCCTTGGACTGCAAGGAAATCCAACCAGTCCATTCTAAAAGAGATCAATCCTGGGTGTTCATTGGAAGGACTTATGCTAAACCTGAAACTCCAGTACTTTGGCCACCTCATGCTACGAGCTGACTCGCTGGAAAAGAGTCTGATGCTGGGAGGGATTGGGGGTAGGAGGAGACGGGGACGGCAGAGAATGAGATGGCTGGATGGCATCACTGACTCGATGGACATGAGTTTGAGTGAACTCCGGGAGTTGGTGATGGACAGGGAGGCCTGGCGTGCTGTGGTTCATGGGGTCGCAAAGAGTCGGACACGACTGAGCGACTGAAATGAACTGAACTGAATCCTTGTGAAGCAGCACTTGTACTGTCCTGCTATCTAGGAAAAAGCAGATAAAAAATGAAAATTAGTTTTTGATACGAACAGGACTGACAGAGTAGATCTACTTCTAAGGAAGTTAGGATAGAGGGCCTGAGTCTGGGAGAAATGCAACAGGGTAAATTATTATTGTAAGTACAGATGAAGTTCAAAGAAAACTACTATAGCAGCAAGTTCTGAGACAGACATGTAAGAAAGGGCTTAACTAACGATTAGCTGATACTCAGTAATAGAGCTGGCAAGTAATGGTATTTCATTGATTGGTGATGAAAGGTATATCCAATAAAGAATATCATAGTCTTGGAGATCTGATTAAAAACAGTGTGTGCGTGCTAAATTGCTTTAGTCATGTCCGACTCTTTGCAATGCCATGGGCTATAGCCCACCAGGTTCCTCTGTCTCTGGGATTCTCCAGTCAAGAATACTGGAGTGGGTTGCCACACACACCTCCAGGGGACCTTCCCTATCCAGGGATCGAATCTGCGTCTCTTATATCTCCTGCATTGGCAGGCGGGTTCTTTACCACTAGCACCACCTGAGAAGCCCCACTAAAAACAGAGGTAACCATTACTTCTTAGGTCACAAATAGAGGTGCTCTGTTATTCAGGACCATATGTACTTTACCCCCTCAAACATGCAGAAACCAAGAGCTGCTGATGCAGTTACATGTCTAAAGAACAGATATGATAGAACTGCTATTTAAGATCAACTTTGCCTTCAAAACAAAAAAAGGCATAGTAAAATGCAGCTGTGGGGACTAAATGACTAAAAGTAAGATATGAAATCATCTGCTTTGATTATTTTTATACTAGAACAGTTGTGGAGGTACTTTCTGAAGAGCTTGTTTATATCTATATATATAGAAAGAAGATGAAAACTCAAAATATGGCGCCCAAAGCAAAATAAATTTCGTTTGGTTTTTGGTATGGAACCCACCTAAGACCTCCGATGATTTTCATATGTCTACTTTGTAATTCTGGTCACAGAGCAGACATTTTGACATTAAAATTTTATAATGCTTTATAAAACTCTGGGAGATGGTGAAGGACAGGGAAGCCTGGCACGTTGCAGTCCATGGGTCACAAACATTCAGACACAACTGAACAACTGAACAGCGACAAATGCTTTATAAAGTAGTGTCTCCTCTTATGCCATAATAAAAGCCAGGAAAAGACTTTCAGGTCTCCTGACTTCTAATGAGGTCTCATTTCTACTCCGAATTTTTGACAGTGAATTACCAAGAAAATATGGACATGTAAAATTTCATTCCCAAACTGAGAATGAAATTCTTTGGTAGTCAATGAGCAGTTACATTTTTCTTTCTGATTATTCTCCTACTTAGTTGTTTAAGTTCACATTTCTTAACAAAAGTTGATCAGAGTCCCTTGTGCTGAAAGATGGTTTAGAACTGCCTGAAAGTGAAAGATAGTCGCATAGTCGTGTCTGACTCTGCGATTCCATGGACTGCAGCCTGTCCTGCTCCTCTGTCCATGGAATTCTGCAGGCAAGAGTACTGGGGTGGGTTGCCATTTCCTCCTCCAGTGGATCTTCCTGACCCAGGGATCAAACCCAGGTCTCCCACATTGTAGGCGGATTCTTTACCAGCTGAACCACAAGGGAAGCCCAAGAATACTTTGTAGCTAAGCCGGAAAGAATATTACTGGGATAAATAATTTATATTTATTCACAAGAATAGGAGAATAAGTAATATTAATGAAAAAAAGTTAATGAGTTTAATTCACAGATTCTAAAGGTTACATTAAAATATCAGATCTAAAAAACTTTAAATAATTTACCCTCTCCCTTTCACCTACATAGACTTTTTCTTCTTAATGCTTTCTACTGCTCTAAAGCTGAATTGGAGACATTAAATTCTGATTCTGTTTTGATACTTTTATCAATAAACACACATACATATGTACTACCATGTGCTTATTTCATAATCAGTCATTTATAAGTAGGAGCACAGCAAAATATAGTTTCTTCTTTGCCTACTACTGTTTCTAAAATTGGTTCAAAAGTAAAGACACTCGAAATACTCCCTGTAGGTTTTCAGTTCTTCTAAATTACTATTTTGAAGATTTTTTTCAAGCAGAAATATAAAATTTTCTTATAATATATTTTTTCCTTTTTTCAATCTGGATTCAGCTAAACCACAGGAAGCAAACTGAGTTCTTGGAATGATTTGAGGATAAGGATAGAAATTTTTTGTTGTATCTAAAACTCAAACTTGAGTCCTGTTTAAGAATCTTTGGTGGCCAATGAGCAGATACATATTCCTTTCTCTTTGTAACCATGTATTTTGAAAGAACAAGGATGAAGAGAGGGTGGTAATATCACTCTTCCAATACGAGAGTCCTGTGTTTTCCTTGGGTTTCGCCAGTGGGTCAGCAGTAAAGAATCCTCTTACAGTATAGGAGATGCAAGAGACATGGGTTTGACCCCTGGGTCAGAAAGATACCATAGAGGAAGAAATGGCAACCCACTCCAATATTCTTGCTGGGAATAAAGGAATGGACTGAGAAGCATGGGTCACAAAGAGTCAGACACAACTGAACACCGAGGTATCATCCTTATGCTTCCATAAAAAAGATTTTCAGGTTCCCTAAAAAAAAATTGTTTACTTAATATTTGTATTTTTAAATTTTTTATATGTGCCTTTTCTTCTCTGAAATAGGTTCAGTTCAAATCAGTCGCTCAGTCATGTCTGACTCTGCGACCCTGTGAACTGCAGCACAACAGGCCTCCCTGTCCATCACCAACTCCCAGAGTTTACCCAAACTCATGTCCTTTGAGTCAGTGATGCCATCCAACCATCTTATCCTCTGTTGTCCCCTTCTCCTCCTGCCTTCAATCTTCCCAGCATCAGGATCTTTTCAATGAGTCAGTTCTTCACATCAGGTAGCCAAAGTATTGGAGTTTCAGCTTCAACATCAGTTCGTCCAATGAACACCCAGGACTGATCTCCTTTAGGATGGACTGGTTGGATCTCCTTGAAGTCTAAGGGACTCTCAAGAGTCTTCTCCAACACCACAGTGCAAAAGCATCAATTCTTCTGTGCTCAGCTTTCATTATAGTCCAACTCTCACATCCGTACGTGACTACTGGAAAAACCATAGCCCTGACTATACATACTTTTGTTAACAAAGTAATGTTTCTGCTTTTTAATATGCTGTCTAGGTTGGTCATAACTTTCCTTCCAAGGAGTAAGCGTGTTTTAATTTCATGGCTGCCATCACCATCTGCAGTGATTTTGGAGCCCAAACAAATAAAGTCAGACACTGTTTCCACTGATTCCCCATCTATTTGCCTTGAAGTCATGGGACCAGATGCCATGATCTTAGTTTTCTGAATGCTGAGCTTTAAGCCAACTTTTTATTCTCCTCTTTCATTTTCATCAAGAGACTCTTCAGTTCTTCACTTTCTGCACAAGGGTGGTGTCATCTGCACATCTGAGTTTATTGATATTTCTCCCAGCAATCTTGATTCCAGCTTGTGCTTCTTCCAGCCCAGCATTTCTTATGACGTACTCTGCATATAAGTTAAATAAGCAGGGTGACTCTCTATAGCCTTGATGTACTCTTTTTCCTATTTGGAACCAATCTGTTGTTCCATGTCCAGTTCTAGCTGTTGATTCCTGACCTGCATACAGGTTTCTCAAGAGGCAGATCAGGTGGTCTGGGATTCCCATCTCTTTCAGAATTTTCCAGAGTGTGTTGTGATCCACACAGTCAAAGGCTTTGGCACAGTCAATAAAGCAGAAATAGATGTTTTTCTGGAACTCTTTTGCTTTTTTGATGATCCAAAGGATGTTGGCAATTTGATCTCTGGTTCCTTTGCCTTTTGTAAAACCAGCATGAACATCCGGAAGTTCACAGTTCAAGTATTGCTGAAGCCTGGCTTGGAGAATTTTGAGCATTACTTTGCTAGCGTGCAAATTCTGCAGTAGTTTGAGTGCAAATGAGTGCAATTGTACGGTTCAGTTCAGTTCATTTCAGTCGCTCAGTTGTGTCCAACTCCTTGCGACCCCAAAAATCACAGCACGCCAGGCCTCCCTGTCCATCACCAACTCCCAGAGTTCACTCAAACTCATGTCCATTGAGTCGGTGATGCCATCCAGCCATCTCATTCTCTGTCGTCCCCTTCTCCTCCCGCCCCCAATCCCTACCAGCATCAGAGTCTTTTCCAGTGAGTCAACTTGTAGCATGAGGTGGCCAAAGTATTGGAGTTTCAGTTTTAGCATCAGTCCTTCCAATGAACACCCAGGATTTATCTCCTTTATTTTATTTTATTTTTATAGCTTATTCATAGAACTTTATTATTATTTTTTTTCTCGGGATTGATGCTTCATCTTTATTTTTTATTTTTGAAGATCTGCATTTATTTTTATTTTTTTTTCAAAAGCAATTTTAGGAATCTTTACTTAAAAACAACCTTATCTTAAAATGGAGTAACTTTGGTTTTACGAGCAGCAAGCAAAGTACAGAAGCAAAAATGCATTACAGGAGCATTAAGTTCTACATTAGGTCACAGCGTCTAATCTGAAATCACACCCACAATATCATTTTTCAGGATATCTGGGAAATAACTATTTCTGAACCATAACTACTCTATTTTGACTTTTAATTGTAAAAAAAAAAAAATTTAATAGCCAAAGCAGATGTCACCATTAATGACGTCAGTGTTTTTTCTAGGTATGAGAAGATGCAAGAATTGGAACTCATAAAACCTTTTTCTGAAAAGATCTAACTATCTGAAGGCCTATTCTGCCAGTTTGTTTGTTTGTTTTTTTTTTTTCAGAGCACAGATTGCCTCATTCCTGATTTTCACCCTGAACTTCTTTCAGGGGGTGTTGAAGGTCAGATGCTTGCAATGGTCATGATGTAATCTTTGTAGAGGCAGCTGGCAAGGACCAACTTCCAGTCAGCAGGGTCCCTTCTTAGCCACATATCTGACCATGTGACACCATTTCATGGCCATTGTGTCCCGCGGTGCTGGGAAGGCTCATTCCCAGGTCTAGGGAAGTGATGGGCCACTCAGTGTGCTAAAATTGGGCCAGGCCTTGCAAGTAGCAAAAGTCTCTGGACCACTGTCTTACTAGCCTCCTGGTCCAGGAAAATATTTCCTCTTGTTGCTTTTTCCCCTACCCAGAGTCACATTATTACAATTCTTGATCTCATATGGAGCTGTCAGTTCAGCATGATATCACAGGCTCAGTGAAACAAGTGACATAGAAAATAATATAGCCATAGCTAGCAGTTATTAGTAAAATAAGAATTATAAGTCAAGAACTTTCATTAGATAAAGCCTGGTATACCCCAAGTCACCTGACTTCATTTGTTAAATGATTACAGTCTGGTGTTAATCTCCTGGTTGTACATTATGGAGTATCCGACCTTTATCTGAAGATTGGTTACTGAGATAAGCCTTAGAAACTAACCTAGAGTGTCCCTTTTAATAACTTAAATCTTTTAGCAGTATCACATAACAAGGAACTGTCTCATCAGTGAGTATTAGTAAACACTGCTGCTGCTGCTAAGTCACTTCAGTCATGTCCGACTCTGTGTGACCCCATAGACGGAAGCCCACCAGGCTCCCCTGTCCCTGGGATTCTCCAGGCAAGAACACTGGAGTGGGTTGCCATTTCCTTCTCCAATATGTGAAAGTGAAAAGTGAAAGTGAAGTCTCTCAGTCGTGTCTGACCCTTAGCGACCCCATGGACTACAGCCTACCAGGCTCCTCCATCCATGGGGTTTTCTAGGCAATAGTACTGGAGTGGCTTGCCATTGCCTTCTCCGTAGTAAACACTAGACATTAGCAAAACTAGAAACTTAATTTAACAATTTACAAAATGTAATAGTCTGTGATTTTTCATTATGGAGGCCCTGTAGCCAGGAAGGCTTTAACCCATCAAATAAAAAATGAGGTTTGTCAGGGAGCTGGGAAAAGCCAAGCAGCCATCTTGGATTTCCCATAGCCCTGACTCTGATTTCCAGCTTTTGTTTTCAATTTTCCAGTTTAGAAGCAGACTGTTGCCATGGTTTAAGGACATTAGGATGGCACAAGTCTAACAGAGTTTTTGTATAAGCAGAATGAGCTTTTACATGTCTACAAACCTGACAATTGGATTAATTTCTAAAACTAGCATAGGATCAGGCTTATGGTAGAAAAGCATTTGATTTATATGCAGAGGGCTAAGAAGTCAAGAAAACATTATAAATGATCATACGAATCAGGTCCAGCATCTTGAGCAAGCTGTCTACCTCTGATGTCGTCGTCTTCTCATCCTGGTGTAGTGTAGTTTCTTCTTTAGAATGGACTGGTTGGATCTCCTTGCCGTCCAAGGGACTCTCAAGAGTCTTCTCCAGCACCACAGTTCAAAAGCATCAATTCTTCCGTGATCTGCTTTCTTCACAATCCAACTCTCGCATCCATACATGACCACGGGAAAAACCATAGCCTTGACTAGATGGACCTTGGTTGGCAAAGTAATGTGTCTGCTTTTTAATATGCTATCTAGGTTGGTCATAACTTTCCTTCCAAGGAGTAAGTGTCTTTTAATTTCATGGCTGCAATCAGCATCCGAAGTGATTTTGGAGCCCCCCAAAATAAAGTCTGACATGGTTTCCACTGCTTCCCCATCTATTTCCCATGAAGTAATGGGATCAGATGCCATGATCTTTGTTTTCTGAATGTTGAGCTTCAAGCCAACCTTTTCACTCTCCTCTTTCACTTTCATCAACAGGCTTTGAGTTCCTCTTCACTTTCTGCCATAACGGTGGTGTCATCTGCATATCTGAGGTTATTGATATTTCTCTGGGCAATCTTGATTCCAGCTTGTGTTTCTTCCAACCCAGCATTCCTCATGATGTACTCTGCATATAAGTTAAATAAGCAGGGTGACAATATACAGCCTTGACGTACTACTTTTCCTATTTGGAACCAGTCTGTTGTTCCATGTCCAGTTCTAACTGTTGCTTCCTGACCTGCATACAGGTTTCTCAAGAGGCAGGTCAGGTGGTCTGAGATTCCCATCTCCTTCAGAATTTTCCACAGTTTATTGTGATCCACACAGTCAAAGGCTTTGGCATAGTCAATGAAGCATAAATAGATGTTTTTCTGGAACTCTCTTTCTTTCTCCGTGATCCAGCGGATGTTGGCAATTTGATCTCTGGTTCCTCTGCCTTTTCTAAAACCTGCTTGAATTTTGCAGTAGTTTGAGCATTCTTTGGCATTGCCTTTCTTTAGGATTAGAATGAAAACTGACCTTCTCAGTCCTGTGGCCACTGCTGAGTTTTCCAAATTTGCTGACATATTGAGTGCAGCACTTCAAAGCATCATCTTTTAGGATTTGAAAAAAGAGGCGACTGCACAGCCCAGGAGCGGTGGAATTGAGCTACCCCACGTCCAAGGTAAGGAGCAGCAGCTGCACTTTGCTGGAGCACCTGTGAAGAGATACCCCACGTCCAAGGTAAGAGAAACCCAAGTAAGAGGGTAGGCACTGAGAGTGGGCATCAGAGGGCAGACAGACCGATACCGCAATCATAGACAACTAGCCAATCTGAAATAGGTTAACATTTCATAAACTTTGGCAGTTTGGGGCAAGTGGTAGTTATTAATATTATTTGACTCACATAATATATTGACAAATTATTTTCCCAATAAAATTAAATATAGATCCAAAATTTTAAATATAATGATTGAATTAAATAATTAAGAATTCTGTAATTCTTAAGGGTCAGAGTAAATATTTTACTCTTTTTAAAATTGCATTATCATGTGCTGAACTACTAAAAGAAATACAGAATTAATTCCTTTATCACTTAGTTTCAGCTTTCTTTAGAAACAAACCTAGAATAATCTACACATAATTACCAAATATCTCAATTGTAAGCATTTGTGTTTATCTTAGCATGAATTAACTTTGTAATTAAATCAACAGCTTTCTTCTTAAATCAAACACATGTTGGAATATATACTGACTTACTAGTCAATATCCTACAGAGCTAATTTCATATAAAAATGATAGCTACCACTTACTGAGTGCTTAATTTGTACAGTTCCTGTGATAAGTACTTTAAAATAATTGTTCTAATTTTACTGATGAGGAAATGAATTTCCTATTAGAGAATTTAACTAAAATTTCCAGGATTTCACACTTGGATATGCACTGAACTGGCTGAGGATCAAAAATAAAAAATTTCATGCCTGAAATTCCAGCTTTTGTGTTCTTTAATATTACACTAAAAGAGATGAAGAATTTTAATTTAATTAATAAATGAAAACACAGACACATTTAAAACAGCCATTCTTCTTCAGAGATGACAGGCATTCCAAGTTATAATTGGTTTACTTCAAGGGATATTTATCGTTTCCTCTTGATAACAACATGGTTGTGGAGCCTGGTTAACATGGAGATTAGAATGACATGGCCTAATTTCTGAAGCAACTTTTATGACAGTGAGTTCATATTATGTTCAATGGCAAGATTATTTGTTATGGTTTCAGTTCAGTTCAGTTCATTTCAGTCGCCCAGTCGTGTCTGACTCTTTGTGACCCCGTGGACTGCAGCACGCCAGTCTTCCCTTTTCATCACCAACTCCCAGAGCTTGCTCAAACTCATGTCCATGAAGTCAGTGATGCCATCCAACCATCTCATCTTCTGTTGTCTCCTTCTCCTGCCCTCAATCTTTCCTGGCTCCAGGGTCTTTACCTGTGAGTAGATCTTCACATCAGGTGGCCAAAGTATTGGGGTTTCAGCTTCAGTATCAGCGCTTGCAATGAATGTTCAGGACTGATTTCCTTAAGGATTACTAGTTTGATCTCCTCGCAGTCCAAGGGACGCTCGAGTCTCTTCTAACACCGCAGTTCAAAATCATCAATTCCTCAGCGTTCAGCCTTCTTTATGGTCCAACTCTCACATCCATACAAGATTACTGGAAAAACTATTTTTCACTAGATCAACATTTATCAGCCAAGTAATGTCTCTGCTTTTTAATATGCTGTCTAGGTTGGTCATAGCTTTTCTTCCAAACAGCAAGCATATTTTAATTTCATAGCTGCAGTCACCATCTGCAGTGTTTTTGGAGCCCAAGAAAATAAAGTCAGCCACTGTTTCCCTTGTTTCCCAATCTATTTGCCATGAAGTGATGGGACTGGATGTCATGACCTTTGTTTTTTGAATGCTGATTTTTATACCAGCTTTTCCACTCTCCTCTTTCACTTTCATCAAGAGGCTTTTTAGTTCCTCTTCACTTTCACCCATAAGGGTGGTGTCATCTGCATATCTCAGGTTATTGATATTTCTCCCAGAAATCTTGATTCCAGCTTGTGCTTCATCCAGCCCAGCAAGTAAGTTACAACTTACTTCTAACTTAAAAGAAGCAAATGGGGTAATGGATCCATGTTGCATGCACAGTGATAGTTCTTAATCTTCCTTGTGCCCTAATATACTTGTGAATAGGTTGCATTCATCTTAGTAACACTGGATTATGACAGTGGTATATCTTAGACTGGGGGTTTCCTTTTTACCACCCACTCTCTATTTGCCTGTTACATTTTTGGGCAAAAAAATCTCAAGGTAGAGTCATCTAAAAATATGTGTAATAGAGAATAATAATGAGAGGGTATGTACAGAAATAATTATAAAATTTGTATATTTGTGTGGTAAAATTATGGATTTTTTCCTCCAAATCTCATGAAATGTTTTAAAATTTACTTATAAGTTTTGAAAATTAACTTCTATTTTTAAAGACCTATGACATTCTGGGATATATTCATTTTATGAAGTTGGCAATTTTCTATCATTTTTAACTGAATAAAAATTATAGTATTTGGTTCAAAAATAACCAAGGGAAGCAAGGTCCCTGTTTACTTGTTGGACAAACAAATAGTCCAACAAATGGACAAATGGTCATCAGAACCTTTAAGGGAATTTTCCATGCAATTAAGTAATATTGCCATATGATTCAACTCGTCTTTTTTCTCCACATCCTGTTGAACATCATGACTTTAGACTATGTGTTTCTTATGACTAGAATCATAATGAGCAATACTGATAGATTAAAAAAACATAAACACATTCACTTGTTCCCATACAGAACAAACAGTGGGATGAAAAAGGGAAAAAAAATGTGAAAGTGGAAATATTGTTACACTGCTCATCAAAACAAGTTTAACTACAAAAAAAGAAGAGCTAATCTTATGCAGCAGATAGAAAAAACTAACTTCTCAGAAGAATTTAGGATAAAATAAACCAGTACTGATCTTCCTGATAGAATCCTTGTTCTATTGCCTAGAAAAATGTACCTCAACAGTCTATGATTCTTAGCCTTTTACTATTACTGTTATTATTTCTGTCTCTTTAATTGCTTGGAGTCTTTGAACATCCTTACTTAGGCAGATAAATATGTAAATATATGTATATACGTGTGTGTATATATATATATTACCTCAGGGCCCAGAAAAGTGAAACCAAACTCTATATAAATTCTTTTTCTTTGTATGCAGACTGAATTCTAAGAACAAAAAAATTACAGGGTGATGAAGTAATGAAGAAAAAATTTCCCTTATGTTTAGGTCTGTAGAGTTTAAGGAATTGAGCCAGAAAACTATAACTAGCAAACTTTCACTTTTCTGTATTTGCCTCCGGGTAAGAGAGGGAGAGACAGAGAGACAGGGTTATACAGAGAGGGGCAGGTCAAGGGATAGGGGTTGGGAGGAAGGATAAGTCAATAAGAAAATTAGGGATAGCACTGAAACTATATTTGCTATGGTCACATTACCCAACTTTACAAATTAACCAGAATAACCTTTTATATCATCATTTATATTTTTTTTTCATATAAGGCATCCCTTAAGAGATAATCCTGAAATGATTTGCACAGCTGAGAGAAATCACTGTCTTGAACAACTTCCTTCAGAATAACTCATTCTGCTTCCTATAATACCAAACTTATCAGGTACTCTTACTCTCAATTGTGAATGTTAATATACAGTGTTGTAAAAGACTCTATTACCCAGAAAATTCTATTGGAAGAAGATACATATTACAGTCAAATGATGGCAGACAAAAAAGCAGCAATTTATTTCTATAATGCCTATTTCTTTCAGTGAACTCAGACTTAGATAATGCATATTATTAATCCCATATTATACAGGAAACCTTAAAGAACTCAGATTTATTTAAGGGCTGTAGAGAGATTTTGGTAGTGCTAGGAAATAGCTTAGAATTTATGCTCTTATATTTTCTTTCTATACTTATCAGAATCCCAAAAGACAAAGATGTCTTTCTAAAAGTCCAAGAAAAGAAACTATTCACTGTAAATCAGAAAGCATACAGCCTTCTGGCATGTGGATAAAACTTTGTTATTCAGAGCTCTCTAATCTTTCATGTTTAGTATAACTGCATGTTTGTTATGATTTGGTGTGTGGACTATCATTGATCAGAAGCTTTTAGCTTTTCCTGTGTCATATAATGGCGGTGACTTCTGTGCACTGTGTAAATATTTCAGGGCCCAATGAGAGTGACAATTATTTCTCAAATGCATTATAAAGAATATTCCAAGTAATACCAAAGCTGTAGCCAACTTTCATCCAACTTCTTATATGTTCAAATATTAAATTAGGGGTGGGCTGGACAGGGAGCTAAGAGAAAAGAATGGTTGTGGATCACTCATCATTTTTGCAAAGGATAATTCATGTACAGAATTGTGTTCCAATTAACTCAGCAGTTCTCCCATCTGCAAGACTGTCTTTTTTTCTTGTTCAACAGATACATGAAGATCTAGCAAAATACCCTACTAGGGCATTAAATCATTTATTGGAATCACATTAAAGATACAAATTTTCAGTATATAGATCCTGTACATTTTAAAGAATGTATACCAAAGTATTTTATTTTTCTTGGTGTGATTGTGAAAAAGAAAAATTGTTCTGACAGTGTTAAAGTGATAAGGAAGACTATTTAAGAATATTGTAATAAGGGTCAATTCTATGGCAACTGGGGAGAAACAATAGGCTCAACTCCAAATATAAGAATAAGTGGGGATTTATAGTCAATGAGCAGAATGAGGGAGACAGTGGATGGAAAACCAATAGGAGAAGACATCAAGGGTAGAGGGATTCTTGGTAAACTGGCTTAACAAGATTTTTCACTAAAGTCAGGATGAGGGTATACACATCAAGAGTAATGGATGATGAACTTGATAATATTAAGTGTCATGAAGCATCAAGGGTAGAAGGATTCTTGTTAAACTGACTTAGCAGGATCCTCTGCTGAAAACAACAAATGTTGAGATCTAAAGGAGGAGAGGCTCAAAGGAACCTAGAGTTTGGTCAAATAACCATTTTCAATTATAGGGTTTTTTACTTAATTTTTACATGCTCATTGTTGAAATTTGTTGTTCAGTCCCAAACTTATGTCTGACTTTTTGTGACCCCATGAAGTGCAGCACATCAGGCTTCCCTGCCCTTTTCTGTCTCCTGGAGTTTGCTCAAACTCATGTCCATTGAGTCTGTGATGATGTCTAGCCATCTCATCCTCTGTGCCCCGTTCTCTTCTTGCCCTCAATCTTTCCCAGCATCAGAGTCTTTTCCAATGAGTCGGCCCTTCACATCAGGTAGCCAAATATTGGAGCTTCAGTTTCAGTATCAGTCCTTCCAATTAATATTAAAGGTTGATTTCCTTTAGGATGGACTGGTTTAATTGCCTTTCTGTTCAAGTGACTCTGAAGAGTCTTCTTCAGCACAACAATTCAAAAGGATCAGTTCCTTGGTGCTCAGCCTTCTTTATGGACCAACTTTCATATCCATACATGACTACTAGAAAAACCACAAGCTTAGACTATTTGGACCTTTGTCTGAAAAGTAATGTGTCTGCTTTTTAATACGCTGTCTAGGTTGGTCATAGCTTTTCTTCCAAGGAGTAAGCGTCTTTTAATTTCATGGCTGCAGGCCCTGTCTGCAGGGATTTTAGTACCCAAGGAAATAAAATCTGTCACTGTTTCTACTTTTCCCCCATCTATTTGCTATGAAATGATGGCATGATCTTAGTTTTTTGAATGCTGGGTTTTAGGGCAACATTTTCACTCTCCTCTTTCACCCTCATCAAGAGGCTTTTTAGTTCCTCTCTGCATTTTGCAACTAGAGTGGTGTAATCTGCATATCTAAGGTTGTTGATATTTCTCCCAGCAATTTTGATTCCAAGTTGTGAGTCATCCACCCCAGCAATTTGCAATGTACTCTACATATAAGTTAAATAAGCACGGTGACAATATACACCCTTGATGTACTCCTTTCCCAATTTTGAACCAGTCCACTGTTACATGTCTGGTTCTACCTGTTGCTTCTTGACCTGCATACAAGTTTCTCAGGAGCCAGGCAAGGTAGTCTGGTATCCCCATCTCTTAAAAAATTTTCCAGTTAGTAGTGATCTACACAGTCAAAGGCCTTATCATAGTCAAGGAAACAGATGTAGATTTTTTTAAAAATTCTCTTGCTATTTCTGTGACCCAGAGAATGTTGGCAATTTGATTTTTGGTTCCTCTGCCTTTTGCAAATCCAGCTTGTACGTCTGGAAGTTCTTAGGTCGTGTACTATTGAAGCCTAACTTGAAGGATTTTGAACATTGCCTTGCTAGCACGTGAAATGAGTGCAATTGTATAGTAGTTTGAAAATTCTTTGGCATTACCTTTCTTTGAGATTGAAATGAAAACTGACCTTTTCCCATCCTGTGACCATTGCTGAGTTTTCCAAATTTGTTGGCATATTGAGTGCAGTACTTTAACACAATCATCTTTTAGGATTTAAAACAGCTCAGCTGGAATTCCATCACCTCCACTAGCTTTGTTTGTAGTAATGCCTCCTAATGCCCACTTGACTTCACACTTCAGGATGTCTAACTTTAGGTGAATGACCACACCATGGTAGTTATCCAAGTCATTAAGACTTTTTTTTTTTTTTTTTTGGTATAGTTCTTCTGTATATTCTTGCTACCTCTTCTTAATCTCTTCTTGTTTGTTAGGGTCCTTGCTGTTGCTGTCCCTTATTGTGCCCATCTTTCTATGAAATGTAATCTTGGTATCTCCAATTTTCTTGAAGAGATCTCTAGGTTTTCCCTTTTTTTTTTTTTTTTTAATTTTCTTCTATTTCTTTGCATAGTTCACTTAAGACTTTCTTATCTCTCCTTGCTATTCTCTGGAACTCTGAATTCAGTTGGATTAATCTTTCCCTTTCTCCTCAGAATACCACTTTGCCTTCTTGCATTTCTTTTTCTTGAGGATGGTTTTAATCACCACCTCCGGTACAATTGTTATGAGCCTCCATCCATAGTTCTTCAGGCACTCTGTCTATCACATCTAATCTTGAATCTATTCATCACTTCCACTGTATGGTAAGGGATTTGATTTAGGTCATGCTTGAAAGGTCTAGTGGTTTTCTCTAATTTATTCAATTTAAGCCTGAATTTTGTAATGAGTTCATGATCTGAGCCACAGTCAACTCTCAGTCTTGTTTTTGTTAACTGTATAGTATTTCTCTACCTTTGGCTGAAAAGGATATAATCAACCTGGTTTCAGTGTTGATCATTTTGACTTTCTTTGTTCTTGGATGTGGGATGTCTCTTTTTTGGTTTCAACATCCTCCTCTCAGTGGTTTTCAATAGCTAGTTGCAATTTTGGGATTCTTGTGCAAGAAGATGAGCTGAGTACAGAGCCTTCCACTCTGCTATCTTGAACTCTACTCCTTGTTAGTATATAGAAACAATATTGATTTTCATATGTTGAACTTGTATCCTGAAACTTGGCTGAACTCACCTATTTGTTCCAGAATTTTTATGCATGTGATTATTTGCTTTAAACCAAATTCATGGGATTCTCAAAATCATCTCCTTCTGAATTGATTTCATTTATGATTCAATACTTGCATTTAGAAATTATTTTTTAGACATGCATAATTATACCCACAATTTTGATAACTGGCTTCACAGTTGGATATGGAAGGTGTACATGAGGAAGGTGAGGTTTGACCAGTTGGAGCCCTCACCATTGACCAAAGTTTTGGATACTTCAGGGCAGGGTCTTTGGTTTATGAGACTAAGGAGACTGACTGATGATAAGCCTAAGGCAGTGCTCTGTGATGATACCATAAGCCTGTTTCTTGATTGCAATGGTGGTAACAGAAACTTCAACATCTGAAAAAATGACATAAAACCAAATGCACACAGTGTGCCAGTTTTAATTTCTTTGTTTTGAAAGTGATTATGATTAAGATGTGATGATGGGGGTAAAATCTCTCTTCTCTTTTCCAAATTCCTATGAAACTGTAACTGTTTCAAAATAAAAACTTAAAAAAAATTATTACAGTCTATTTTAATTTATCAAGGGCAAGTACCTACTCATTATTGTTATTAAAAAAACTCTCATGGAAAATGCATGTATTCTTTGAAATGAATATTAGAATTATTTTGTGAAGTCCTAAAAATGAAAGTAGATTTCATTGGCATCATATTACACTGACAGTTTATTTGAAAGGGAGAACTGGAAACCCTATAATACGGTCCTCTTATTCTTGCAGTTATCAACTGGAATGGATAATACCACTGACCACATGGCCTTTGTAGCTTCAACAACGGAGGCATAGAATTCTAGCAGAGGAAACATGTGCGACTCAGTTCACTATGTAAAATTCTTCCTTTCACTAGTAAAGAAGTTCATGGAATCAGATAAGTATGAAAGTGTTAATAAAAAATCTGTCAAGAAAGGTAAAGTTCTTTTATGGAATTAATAATTCATTAAGATGAGATACCTTGCTTCTCCTGTGGGGATTTAATAAAATTATCTTTATTAATAACAATGTTTTTATACAAAGAAATACATGGGATTTTTAATCTTAGCTCATGGCTATGTTTTTTTCTCTAGTTCCATAATTTTACCATGCTCTGATTCTTAGAATAGTGTTTTGCACCTTCTATAAAAGTTAAACGTGGATTTTGGTGAGAGACATACACTGAATGTACTTTTAAGCACTGATCCAATCACCTCTGATTAAAACTGTCTTGTGGGTTGAGACAATTAATTGGATTCACTCTTTTAACATGGTCTGGAACAACCTGTGTAATATGGCCACTGCCTATTTCATGGATATCACCTCATTCTGTTATTCTATTTAGTCTATAAATATTCATTAATATCACTTTATCCTAATTACACTTCTGGGTGCTGGGCATCCCAGAGTGAAAAGACAGGCACCATGTTGTACCTTGCGGTAGCAGAGAGTCGGACACGACTGAGCAACTGAACTGAACTGAACTGAACTGATGTTGTACCTGCTTTCATGGAGTGAACCTTCTGGTATGGCTAACCAGATTTGCAAGTCAATACATGTCTGCTTTTCCATGCATTTATTTCTATAAAACATTATTGAAGGGTAAAAAAGAAACTCTTTCTTTATTCCCAACTGATTGTCAGTTTTTATCTGCAGCCTTTTGGATAAAGGAGTTAGAGATTATAATCACAGCATTGCTGTTAGAAATAAACAAGCAAACATTTTTAGACTGTATGTCACTACATTCAAGGGAATATGTAACTAGTGTGACAATTTGCCATGTGCCTACCACTTGGCCAGGGAATATTGAAGCATCTTGGCTGATCATACTACCAAAATTATTTCAAAGGAGGGGCGGATACTTACCCACAAGAAGATCAGAGTGCTATTTCAGGTGCGGTGGCTGCCATGACAGTTAAAATAGGCATACTTCTACCTTGTTCTTCTGTGAAGAAAGCAGGACACACATTATGGTGTCAGTTTTACAAATGGAGAATCTGAAAACTTCAAAGTTCAATTGCACAAGGCTAAAGCGGTTGTAAATGACATGGCTAAGATTGGAAGATGGTTTAACTTCAGATCTAGTGTGTATGTGTCACTATCAGAAATTATTAAACTGAGGCTCAAAAAGGAGCTTTAATGAATTTGCAAGTCTCTTGAAACAATAGGCAAAATGTTGTTTGTAGGTTTGGACAGGAGAAAGTGGTCTGGGAATTTAACTGGATTCCTTTTTTCAATATTATTTTTATTGAAGTATAGTTGATTTATAATATGCTAATTTCTGCTGCACAGCAAAGTGGACTGTACATATATATATATATATACACATCCTTTTTAAAAATATTCTTCTCCTTTATGATTTATCAAAGGATATTGAATAGTCTGTTGAATATAGTTCCCTGTGCTAATTAGATTCTTAAAAGATTTATGACCAAAGAAAATAAGGTAATAATTATAAAGTTAAAAGCTACTGCATGCATACTGCATCTATTGAAAGGAAGTAAGGAA
Source organism: Moschus berezovskii (assembly GCF_049115385.1). Lineage (NCBI taxonomy): Eukaryota > Metazoa > Chordata > Mammalia > Artiodactyla > Moschidae > Moschus > Moschus berezovskii. The sequence continues at coordinate 37,418,261 of NC_142461.1, forward strand.
ACATGAATCCTCTACCACTATGCAGCTCACATCTTCCTCTTTCATGTTTGAGGGGCTATGAGCTGCTGCTGCTGCTGCTGTTAAGTCGCTTCAGTCGTGTCCGACTCTGTGCGACTCCATAGACGGCAGCCCACCAGGCTCCCCCGTCCCTGGGATTCTCCAGGCAAGAACACTGGAGTGGGTTGCCATTTCCTTCTCCAATGTATGAAAGTGAAAAGTGAAAGTGAAGTCGCTCAGTCGTCTATGACTCTTAGCGACCCCATGGATTGCAGCCTACCAGGCTCCTCCGTCCATGGGATTTTCCAGGCAAAAGTACTGGAGTGGGGTGCCATTGCTTGCTCAGGGGGCTATGAGAATGTAAAACAAATCTGTGAACTTGGTAATGCATTCCATCACTTACCACTAGTTTGGGATTAATGACACACTTTCTTGGAAGCACCCATAGGAGCCTCTTTGTAAGAGAAGGACTGCTTTGCTTGAGAGGTAATGACAAGCATCCACTCACTTCTACAATTCTTTAGATTATCTCTGCATGAACTTGGTTTCATATTTAGCCTCTACTCTTTCTAGTACTTGCTCAAGTAGGAGAAGAAGGTTGCTGATTTGTTCACAATTTCGTAGTGAAGGAACTTGGACCAGCTTGTTTCTTAGCTTCTGTAGGTGCCTCCAGGGAGAGCTAGGTGCTGGAGGAGATTAACCTTGAAGTGTGTACTTAAGTAATTATATGGGAAGAGGGACTGGGGACTTATCCCTCAATAAACTTGCACTACTTTTAGGAAATCCAGTAAGTTAAGGATTCCCCAAGAAACCAAAACAAAGCATTTCTTCTCAGTTCTGAAAGTAAAACTATAACAGATGTGAAAGTGCTTTGGAAAAGTAGTTAAAACACTAGAAAAAAAATGATGGATTATAATGGAAGCAATCCCCCTCCCTCCCACTCAAGTGTTACATTAGAATTTTGCATGCAGAAAACTGGCAGTAACAAAATATGTTATTGAAAAAGAGCACCTAAGTAGGAAATGATTTAAGAGTGGTATTACAATTAAGAATTAGCTTACTTTGATAGTGTTGCCTACATTTATTTTTTCAGTGATTTTTATTTTCAGTACTTAAGGATGATATTTTCCCCTTTGGAGCACAGAAATGAATACAGGTTAATTCTACTTGCATCTGGCTGAGTGTTCCAAGACTACTCCTGTGGGTTTGGGAATCAAGCAGAGATCAATTCACACAAAGCCCTTCTTTGCTGACTCTATACTCATCTCTGACTTCTTACCCTTAGATAATAGTTAAAACTCAATTCTTGAGGGGAAAACAAAGCTACTGTTTCAGTTTCAGAATTCATTGTTCTGCATTTTCAGCATCTATGGGATGATGTGATACCCAAAGATAGGACTCCTCCAGGTGCTCCCTTGTCTTTTCCCAAGTAAGGAATCTACATAAAGAGCTAAAATTAACACAGAGATTGGAATTCACTTCTCTTCTGGCATGCTTTAAATTACATACATATATAACCAACTACTGCTTTTCTACTGCCTTTCCCTAGTGTCACTTTTACTGTGCATTAACTGGATCTCTTTTTATTTATCAGGCAAGAGTTACCCTCCTCCCCCTTAGGATATAGCAAGGGATTAAAATTAGTGAGTAAATAGGGGGCAAGGGAGGAGGGAGTAAGGCTTTGCTTACTACATTTTAAGGATGTTTGTCATATCCCCAGCATCTTTATTAAAGATCTATCAAAAATAAGTCCTGCTATAAGGGATGATTCAGTGATCTAGCATAGCAAGTGAAATATCCTATAGCAGAGTCTGTCAAAGCGTGGGTCCCAGATCACAGCAGGAGCATCGCCTGGGAACTTATTAGAAATGCACATTCTTCAGTCACACCTGAGGATGGGATCCAGTAATTCCCTTTTTAACAAACCTCTCATCACTTCATGGCAAACAGGTGGGGAAGCAATGACAAAGTGACAGAGTTTATTTTCTTGGGCTCCAAAATCACTGTGGACAGTGACTGTAGCCATGAAATTAAAAGACACTCGCTCCTTGGAAGAGAAGCTATGACAAACCTAGACAGATTTTTGACAGTATTAAAAAGCAGAAACATCACTTTGCCAACAAAGGTCCATATAGTCAAAGCTAAAAGCAGAAACATCACTTTGCCAACAAAGGTCCATATAGTCAAAGCTATGGTTTCTCCTGGGCTTCTCTGGTGGCTCAGAGGTTAAAGCGTCTGCCTCCAATGCGGGAGACCCGGGTTCGATCCCTGGGTCGGGAAGATCCCTTGGAGAAGAAAACGGTAACCCACTCTAGTATTCTTGCCTGGAGAATCCCATGGACCGAGAAGCCTGGTAGGCTACAGTCCACGGGGTCGCAAAGAGTCGGACACGACTGAGCGACGGAACGGACGGACGGACGGATGGTTTCTCCAGTAGTCATGCACGGATGTGAGTGTTGGATCATAAAAAAGGCTGAGTGCACAAGAATTGATGCTTTTGAACTGTAGTATTAGAGAAGACTCTTGAGAGTTCCTTGGACTGCAAGGAGATCAAATCAGTCAGTCCTAAAAGAAATCAACCCTGAATATTCATTGGAAGGACTGATGCTGAAGTTCTAATACTTTGGCCACCTGATGAGAAGATTCAACTCATTGGAAAAGACCCTGATGTTGGGAAAGATTGAAGGCAAAAGGAGAAGGGGCAACAGAGGATAAGATGTTAGGGTGGCATCACTGATTCAATGGACATGAGTTTGAGCAAACTCCAGAAAATAGTGAAGGACAGGGAAGGCTGGCCTGCTGTAGTTCATGAGATTTGCAAAGAGTCGACTTTGCAACGGTTGACTGAGTGACTGAACAACAAAGCAACAACTGGGTGATTCTGACACCCACTAATGTCTGAGATTATCTGCTCAATTGAACAGCCATCTTCCTCTTTTCTTAAGACACCTGTATAAATATTTTTTTTAATGAGATTAGGTTACTCTCATCTTTTCATTTTTAGTATCACAAATTTTAGTTAAGCCCATATTCAACTTTTATCTTATTATAATTGTATTCACATAGATATCTTTTAGGTTGTCTTCTCTGATTATATTTCCTTAAAACAACAATTCCTAGAGCTAATTATTGTCATTTCCTGCATTCCATCACATATTTTTCCAAATCAACTAAGAGAAGCATAAAACTACCCTAAATGCTATTTTGTGTTTTGTCATATACATCAATCTCTGTTCTTACCTTCACCCAATGAGGGTACTTCCAGACCTCTGTGTTCCCAGTGGGATTATTGATCCTGAGTGGTAAGCAGAGTTCTCCCTCTGGTTTTCCCTTGTCTCTCCTGTGGGTCTCATTTCTGTTTCAACCACTGTTTTTCTTTTATTAACTCCTCTCTCCTTTCTTTCTTTTCCCTGATAAAAGATGAATGAAAGTTAAATATTTTGAGTCTTTCTTGTAGGAAAATGTTTTTAGCCTGTTCTTACACTTGGAAGTTGGCAGTTTAGGGGCTTACCATTTCTTTCTAAGACAAACCACTGAAAAATGACATGGAAGCCTTGTGATTATGGTGGAAGTTGTCCGCTGATGAACTTTGCTAGAAGATCTGATCAAGGAGGAACTCAGCTGTGTGATTAGAGAACCCTCCCAGGTCACTGTCTTTTGTCTCTCTTTATCACTGGAAAGGACTCTGATGCTGGGAAGGACTGGGGGCGGGGAGGAGAAAGGGATGACAGAGAATGAGATGGCTGGATGGCATCACCGACTCGATGGACGTGAGTTTGAGTGAACTCCGGGAGTTGGTGATGGACAGGGAGGCCTGGTGTGCTGTGATTCATGGGGTCACAGAGTCAGACACGACTGAGCGACTGAACTGATCTGAACTGATGGGCTGTTCAGTTTCCCCTAATAAGATTTTTTCAATTTCTTATCTTAAGGGAGAAGTGAAAGGTGGTGATTTTTTGCCTGACTCCAAACCAAAGTTATTGGAGCCAGGCAGTAGCCAGGAGGAAGAATTTTGCCTTTTAAGGCAGAGCACTTTGCCTCTCAGATCAGCACCCACCCCTCCTGTATTTTGCAGAGTCCCCTAGATTCTGGAGCTGCTCTGACTCAGTTTATCTTCAGAAGAAATTTTCAGGATCCACCAATCGCCTGGCTGTGGAGAATCTAAAACTCCATATAAAAACTTTTAAACAATGCCTCAGTCTTTAGGCCCACATCGCACATGTATTCAAGATTAAGTGGTACTTTGACTTGTTGAGATTTCCTGGACTCATGCCTCTTGAATAAGGTTGGTTCTCTTTGGAAGCCTCCTTTCAGCTACTTGGTATTTAGCTTCCCTCTCTTTGTAAACATTAACTCACAGCTGATGCAAAGCATGAAAAGTATAGAGGCATGAGGTATTCAGAAAGGAATATTGATAGATCGTGATGACTTGATGAAGGGATGGAGAAATCAGAGGGGAATACCAGCTGTGTAACCGAGTTGACAGTATTAGAATTTACTGAGCTAGATAATGTGCTGTGTGCTTAGTTGCTCAGTCCTGTCCTATTCTTTGCGACCCCAAGGCCTGTAGCCCACCAGGCTCTTCTGTCCATGGGATTTCCCAGGCAAGAATATTGGAGTGGGTTGCCATTTCCTTACCGAAGAGACCTTCCCAACCTGGAGATCAAAGCTACATCTCCTGCTTTACGGGCAGTCTCCTGAACTGCAGGCAGATTCTTTACCACTGAGCCAGCTGGGAAGCCCCTATGTAATAAGAGAGTGGTTTTAGTGTGTTTAGAATTTTGATACACTCATTGCTTCATGTGCTGATTTTATGGTGCCTGTAGGTCTTGCAAACAAAAGTGTCTAACAATGAGCTGTACATACAGTTTTGTTTGACCAGAAAGTGACGTGAATCTAAGATAAACACTTGAGGCATCTTAATAAAAGGATGCTAAGTTGTATATATATGGAAGTAATTTAAATGAGTTGTGGTACAAAGTACAAAAAGTGGACAATGGAACCAAGGGAAACTTTAACATTTAAAAGGACAGTTGAAATAATCCTATAAAAAGTTTAGATTTTCAAAGAAGCAGACTAAATTAGATAGATGTATAAGAGATTTAGTGAGGGAAATACCTGTAAAGGATAAACATGAGAGAGTAAAGGAGTAGGAGGGGAGAAATGTCACACCAAGATGTGGATCTGATACCTGTGAAAAGAGAAAGAGAAGGAAGGACTGAGTAGGAAGATGTCATGTGCAATTGATTCCTCCAAAAATTTTGGCTGAAACAATGGGAAGTTCCCCAGCATAGGCTGTCCTTTGGATGGGTCCTGGGCAGGCAGGAAAGGGTGGGCACTGCTACCCCAAGTTTCCATGCTCATCATCAACTGGGAACAGCAAAAGGGGGTTGTGAACTTGATGCAAATTCAGTGATGAATCCCAAGTTGAAGCAGCTAGGGCTTCATCTATGTTTTCTGAAGCATGGTTTCCTGAAGAAAGTTCGAAAAGCATATCTAAGAAAAAACAGAGAAACTATTAATAGAAAGAAAGGCAGTACCAAAGCCACGAGAGGAAGTTAAGTGTATTTATACTTAAAACTCTGTTATAAAAAGAAGTGATGGATAAATTATCTTAAAACTGCAAATTTGAGCCTGAGATTTTCCCCTGTGAGACCTGTAGTTAATGGTAACATGCAAAAATGTGCATAATTGGAGGCAACATTAATACTAGGGAAAACCTAGTTCTGGAGAAGATGATGGATTGATTTTAAAGTTTAAAACCATTTATAATTTTCAAATATGCACTTTGAGTTGATTTGAAATATTTCATACTTGAGTTTCCTAATGGAGTTAATTAATCACAGCTGATTTCATTGCAAGCACAGCACCAACCAGAAGCAACATAGTCATGGAACAAATTAAAATCAAGGCATATCAGTACTACGTATTTAGTGATGTGGAGGGGATTTCTTTCCTAAACTTTGATTCTTACCTTATTAATGCATTGTATTTCAACATAGTTAACAACTCAATTATGGCTACAGCCTTCGTATAATTGCAACTAGTCAATTGCTTTATTATTATTCTTTGGTAATTTTAAAGTTATTGAATGTTTCTATTACCCTTATGGATGCATTCCTGAAGAAAAAAATGAGTCCACATATCATTAAAAAACTCCCTGTATGCACATAAGTGTCAACCAGTGGTTCAGCAACAGAGATCCATTTTCAGAGGTATGTTGGGATATGTCTGCTATATACACAAAATGACTCAGATAAGGAGCTTAAATAGAGAAAAGAAATGGTGAGGAAAATTTGTGTTTATTGCAGATCACCTCTGTACCTGTAAGCTGAGTGCTGACTTCTCTAACAACCCATCCCTGCCAAGACTTTAGAGTGTCTGCTCTGTATAATATGGCAGACAGATAAGGGGGTGTGGGCAGAGTGCAGGAAGGAAACCACAAGAGTTAGGATGGCTCCCAGAGTGAGAGAACAGAGAAGAGGAAGGACAGTAGGACCCGCAGTTATCTGAGGGTGGATGCCTTGTCCATTGTGGCTATTTACCATGAGCATAGTAATGGCCTTTTGGCAGAAATCGACCATTTGCAATTCTAATATTCAAAATTAAATGACTTTTGTTCTCAAATTGGTTCCTGTTTTATTCTTATTTATTTTTTAATTTAATTAATTAATTTTAATTGGAGACTAATTACTTTACCATATTGTAGTGGTTTTTACCATACATTGACATGAATCAGTCATGGGTGTACATGTGTTCTGCATCATGAACACCCCTTCCACCTTCCTCCCCATCCCAGCCCTCAAGGTCATCCCAGTGCACCTGCCCTGAGCACTTTGTCTCATGCATCGAACCTAGTTCCTGTTTTAAACTAACTTCTGCAACCAGCTCAGATTTTAAAATACAGAAGAGCACCACTTCCTTTAGTTAACCCCATAGTTTAGTCCTATTCTGGACAGAGTATAGGTTTTCAAGATCTATTTGATGAGATTGAATTGTCACATAGTTTTAGCTTTTTAACCTCCGAGATGTTTAGTTTCTATAATGTGATCCCTGTTCATATCCCCGTTTGTTTCCAGATGAGCAAAGCCCAGTGTGGACTCCTGAGGAGAAAGTCTGTCTTCAGCATCCCCCAGGTCTAAGAGCTGTGACACATTTATTTACAACTCTAAGTGAAAGGAGGTTGGTAGTGGCTTGGGGTCATTTATTGGAATCCAAACTGCCTCATTTTTTACCTGACGATATACCAGCAAACCAGGCCTAACTAATTCTTCTGTGTGAAGTAGCTACAGATTTAAACATTCAAGAACAGGACAAAAGTGGGTCCCCACTCCCACCTCCCCTGCACTGGACCTCCCGCTGGCATCCAGTCCTCTGGTTTTATACAGAGATGCTCTGAAAAAGCATTAGTTTAGCAGAATCATATTTAATCTTTAAAATTTCCTAAATGTGCTTATTTTTTTTAAATCAGAAGTATTGTATGATTTTATCTAAAAAGAGGATACTTTAAAAAGATAATCTGAGACTATTAAAAAAAAATTCAACTCAGCTCTCAAGGGACCTCTAATTCCATTTTTCTAAGAACTTAAACTATGTGTGTGCATGTGTGTGTGTGTGTTTAAAGATTATGGAGAATATAAATGTAAGTATAATATACTCATGTACATATGCATTTAAATATCTACATACATACACACATGTCATATAATTATAATAAACTTCTAAATACAAACCAGTTTCAAATTTTTAAATATGGTCAAGCATGTAGATTGGGTTTGCTGCCGCTGCTGCTGCTAAATCAATTCAGTCATGTCCAACTCTGTGCGACCCCATAGACGGCAGCCCACCAGGTTACCCCCGTCCCTGGGATTCTCCAGGCAAGAACACTGGAGTGGGTTGCCATTTCCTTCTCCAATGCATGAAATGAAAAATGAAAGTGAAGTCACTCAGTCGTGTCTGACTCTTAGCAACCCCATGGACTTCAGCCTACCAGGCTCCTCCGTCCATGGGATTTTCCAGGCGAGAGTACTGGAGTGGGTTGCCATTGCCTTCTCCAGACTGGATTTAGCTTGTTCTTATTTTTGAAACTGACAGAGTTTCAAAATCTTGAAGTTGAAAATAATTATTTTTGTTACAGTTGTGAAACATATGCAATTAGCATGGTTTTAGGGACATATGTGATGGTGAGAACAATTGAAATCATTGAGCTTCAGTGAATTTATTAAAGTGTTTACAGATCAGGGTGATTTTGTTTTGAACTGAATTCAGGTATCTCTCTAGAGATGGCATCAGTAATCCATTTGAATTTTCCATTACTGCTAACACTGAAAAAAAGTAAGAAAAGGTAATTAAAATTATAATTAAACCAACACTGAGAAACAACTTGAGACAGAAGTTTATAAGTTCTGCAAAAGTTTCCTTTTTAGAGATGCTTTCAGATTTTTCAAAGATAAAGTAATGTTGGTTGGATATTGAGTATTTCTTCATGATGATCAAGTATTCCCTGTTTACTTCCTGTGGACATTTCTACTGTCATCAAATTGGACATGCAAGTTTGAGTTTTTTCTAGACTTCCACATTATATCAAATTTAAAATGCTGTAGAGTAGAGTTAGAAGTGAAATTCTTTTTACGGAGCAGGACATTAATATTGCAAGTTATATATATATACATGAATATATATATATATTTCTGTATTTGTGAATATATGGGGAATAAAGTATCAGCATTTAGTTCAGTTTAGTTCAGTCACTCAGTCGTGTCTGTCTCTTTGTGACCCCACGGACTGCAGCACACTGGCATTCCCTGTCCATCACCAACTCCCAGAGATTGCTCAAATTCATGTCCATCAAGTTGGTGATGCCATCCAACCATCTCATCCTCTGTCATCCCCTTTTCCTCCTGCCTTCAATCTTTCTCAGCATCAGGGTCTTTTCCAATGAGTCTGTTCTTTGCATCAGGTGGCCAAAGTATTGGATCTTGAGCTTCAGCATCAGTCCTTCCAATGAATATTCAGGACTGATTTCCTTTAGGATTGACTGGCTGGATCTCCTTGCAGTCCATGGGACTCTCAAGAGTCTTCTCCAACACCACAGTTCAAAAGTTATCAATTCTTCAGCTCTAAGCTTTCTTTATGGCCCAAATCTCACATCCATACATGACTATTGGAAAAACCATAGTTTTGATTAGACAAACCTTTGTCAGCAAAGTAATGTCTCTGCTTTTTAATATGCTGTCTAGGGTGGTCATAGCTTTTCTTCCACGGAGCAAGCATCTTTTAATTTCATGGCTGCAACTGTGGAGAACAATGTGGAGATTCCTTAAAAACCTGGACATAGAATTGCCATATGACCCAGCAATCCCACTGCTGGGCATACATACCGAGGGAACCAGAATTGAAAGATACACGTGTACCCCAGTGTTCATCACAGCACTGTTTATAATAGCCAGGACATGGAAGCAACCTAGATGTCCATAAGCAGACAAATTCATAAGAAAGCTGTGGTACATATACACAATGGAATATTACTCAGCCATTAAAAAGAATATATTTGAATCAGTTCTAATGAGGTAGATGAAACTGGAGCCTATTATACAGAGTGAAGTAATCCAGAAAGATAAACACCGATACAGTATACTAACTCATATATACGGAATTTAGAAAGACAGTAACAGTAACCCTGTATGCAAGACAGCAAAAGAGACACAGATGTATAGAACAGTCCTTTGGACTCTGTGGGAGAGGGTGAAGGTGGGATGGTTTGGGAGAATGGCATTGAAATATGTATTTTATCATATGTGAAACAATCGCCAGTCCAGGTTCAATGCATGGTCCAGGGTGCTCGGGGCTGGTGCACTGGGATGACCCAGAGGAATGATATGGGGAGGGAGGTGGGAGGGGGGTTCAGGATGGGGAACACATGTACACCCAGGATGGATTCATGTCAATGTATGGCTAAACCAATACAATATTATAAAGTAATTAGCCTCCAAAAAAAAATAATAATAATAAATAAATAAACAGAAGTAGGACAAAATAAAAATATAGTTATATATAAAAAAATAATATTTTCATGGCTGCAGTCACCACCTGCAGTGATTTTGGAGCCCAGGAAAATAAAGTCTGTCACTCTTTCCCTTGTTTCCTGATCTATTTACCATGAAATGATGGGACTGGATGCCATGATCTTAGATTTTTGAATGGTGAGTTTTAAATCAGCTTTTTCACTCTCCCAATATGCCAGCAAATTTTGAAAATTCAGCAGTGGCCACAGGACTGGAAAGGTCAGTTTTCATCCTAACCCCAAAGAAAGGCAGTGCCAAAGAATGTTCAAACTACCACACCTTTGCACTCATCTCACAAGCTAGCAAAGCAATGCTCAAAGTTCTCCAGGCTAGGCTTCAGCAGTATGTGAACCGTGAACTTCTAGATGTTCAAGCTGGTTTTAGAAAAGGCAGAGGAAGCAGAGATCAAATTGCCAACATTCATTGGATCATACAAAAAGCAAGAGAATTAAAAAAAAAAATCTGCTTTATTGACTACGCCAAGCCTTTGACTGTGTGGATCACAACATACTGTAGAAAATTCATAAAGAGATGGGAATACCAGAGAAATATTACCTGCCTCCTGAGAAATCTATATGCAGGTCAAGAAGCAACAGTTAGAACCAGACATGGAACAATGGACTGGTTCCAAATTGGGAAAGGAATACAAGGCTATATGTTGTCACCCTGCTTATTTAACTTATATGTAGAGTACATCATGTGAAATGCCAGGCTGGATGAATCACAAGCTGGAATCAAGATTGCCAGGAGAAATATCAATAACCTCAGATATGCAGAAAGTGAAGAGGAACTAAAGAGCTTCTTGATGAAAGTGAAAGAGGGGAGTGAAAAAGCTGGTTTAAAACTCAACATTTAGTTAACAGTAGTTAGTCTCGGGATGGAGTTTTGTGGGAGGTGATGGAAAGCTTACCAATTTCATGTTCTACGGTACAGTTCTATGAATTTTCTGACCACATACTCGATTGTTTTTATTTAAAACAAGGACTCTAGGCCCTTTTTTATTTTCATCTTTACAAGATTTCATTTAAGATAGAAAAGAATGGGTTATAGCACTGTTTACAAAGATTCCTCTTTAAAAAAACTAAGTCCTTTCATAAATCTTTTGACTTACTGTCATTTCTCTCTTAATCTCGTTGTAACAGGGAGTTATATTTAAAGAGTTTGAAAGACCTCTTGCTAGGTGGACTGTGAGAATGATCTTGGAAGGGGAACTTTGAAAAAAGTGTTGACTGACCTAGGGAGGTGGAATGGAGGGATGAAGAGAAAATAATGCTTCTGGAGTAACGTGAACTTTCCCCACAACACTAGAAATGGCTAAAGATGTGTGACAGGTAAATTGATATTTCTGAGAAAGATGAGGGTTGAAGGTGCAGTTGCCTTAGGTGGTTGCAATAGTAGAGGCTAGAGAGATGGACAGTCAGGGAAAGCAAGACATTTAGTAAAGGTCCCTCCAAAGAAAGGAAATTCAGACACTTAAAAAAGGAAATGTGTTGGGTTAAACATGGTGTAGTAAATACTGGGTTCTCTACTCTTTCTCAAGACATCATTAAAATGCTAACAAATGGAGGGGGGAAAAGTAGAAATCCTTCAAAATGAGGAGATAAAATCAGACAAGAGGTGGAAACTAATTTTTGGATGCCAGAAAGTGAATGAAAGTTTGCAGAGGAGGGAGCTGGCTGCAAGAAGGACTCCTGTAGGAGACAAGTCTGTTTTTGATGCAGAATCCCAAAAGGTCTCAATAATCAAAGGCACCATTTAACACTGACATCCCATGTGAGGTATGGGGTGGAAAACAGGGGGTTGCTTGTCTGTCTGGATAAAGAGAGCATGATATCCTGCTGATCTGGGCAACTGTAGGAGCCTGGGGAGCACTGCATCATACCAGGACCTGGGCCTCATGCCCAGAAATCCTGATTTAGGTTAGTCTGGATGGCACCCAGGTATGTAGATTTTGAAAAATCTCTTAAGATGAATCTGACATGCAGCCAGGAATAAACACCGTGGCTCACATACAAATTGACCATTGTTCCAGAAGGAAACAGGCTATATTTTTGTGACTTTACCCCCAGGTTTCCCATCTAATAGGAATGAGCTAGAATGAGAAGTGGTTCATTCTTTCTGGGGTTTCTTTCCGTTGACCATCCAGCCTCGAATCCTGCCTGTTGGAGGCAGTGTGACTTAGCCTCAGTTCACTGTGATACTGCATCTCTAAGAAGTACAATCAGAACCCCAGCAGAAGAAAACCTTGTAGGTCAGAAATTGTTTAAGAAAAAAAAAGCATCATCTTCATGCACCATTAAATTACCACCTTGAATATATCTTTTCTCTTGTTTACACATGCCTCTGTGCTCCTTGGGAAAAACAAAAGAAAGAAACAACGCCGGTGGTCAAGGAATTTGATGCCCTTTGGTGCTGTTTTTCCTTCCCAGATCACTGCATTTAAAATTGAGAATGCAGGGTTTTCATGCCATGTGTCTTCATGTCATTATGTTTTCAAACCAGGAGAGCAATTTTGATATGAAACAATATTGCTCTGAAAATAGAGCGCTGTCCCTCAGAATGAAGGCAAATGTGGATTTAGAACCCTTGCAGGTTGTACTGTCAGTACTAATTTGAGTGCTAAAGTTCCATTTGCAAACCTAAGTAAACAGGAATGTAGACAGCTTGAACAAGCTGAAATTGTGATATCGCCCAAAGGAACATGCTGATCAGGGAGAGCTCAGCATGCATTTGAATCAAAAGCATCTGCAGCAACTTTAACTCTGCTTCATGCCATCAGGGCTGGACCGACACAAGGGAGGTTGAACCCGTAACACCTGGGATGGAGGGCAGAGCGCCACACACTAAGCGTTCCGACAGGCTCTCCACATTTTTGTAGCATGTGGGGCCGATGCTGGACAATGACTACATCCGATTCTGTGCAGCTGTCGATCATAGTGGGCGCTGGCAAAATCCAGTTCCCAAACTCATCAACAGCAACAAATATTTATTGCACGTTTCGTGAGCATGTTGGTAGCAAGACTGAATTTGCACTAAACTCGACCATAAAATGTTGTTCAATTTAGACAATAAGCATAAAGGCACATGACAGAATTCTTTGCAAGAGAAATAGCAAATAGCTGCTAATATAATAATAACAACAACAAAAAAGCCTCAGAGTCACAGGGGTCTCCTGTGTTTGAAGGAAAATTTATTGAAGGCACCGAAAGAAAGATTTCCTCTTGATAGGAGGATTTTGAAAGTGAAAGTGAAGTCGCTCAGTCATTTCCGACTCTTTGCTACCCCATGGACTGTAGCTTACCAGGCTCCTCCGTCCATGGAATTTTCCAGGCAAGAGTACTGGAGGGGGTTGCCATTTCCTTCTCCAGGCTATCTCCCGACCCAGGGATCAAACACGGGTCTCCTACATTTCAGGCAGACGCATTACCATCTCTATCTAAATCCATCAGAATTCTTTCATCTAGCCAGGGCTCTCTGCTTAACTAAGGTGGCAAAAGTGGGTATTGTTTGGACTCATAAAGTTTCCGTTTTTCTAGAAGCCACCTGGGGATGGTTACTTAGGCAGGGCAGAGATTTGGAGGGAACAGATGTGCTTTTGTACACGGACAGAGTTTGGCTTCAGGGGATGCTGTATTGCGTTTCAACAAGTACTGATCCAGGAGGGCTAATAAGATGAAAAGTGAGATTCAGATTAAGTATCCAAACTCCCAGTGAGCGATGGAGGTGAAGTCGTCGTACACACACAGGCAAGAATTAAATAAAAATCCTCTTCTCTTCTAAGGAGCCTCAAGTCTCTTTTCTTAGACAGTTTGTGTCCAGAGCTGTGTGGAATACACAATAATCTTTCCTACTAACTAAAAATGATGTATCAATGTTAGACCATATTCTCTAGGAAGAAAAGAGAATCTACGTTGGTGAATATTTTTTTGTCATATCTATATCATCAATGATGAGTTGAAACACAAACAAAGAATCATCTTCCCAAGAGTGGAAATGTGATTAAAAAGTATGAATGATTGGGGAGAATGGCATTGTAGCATGTATATTATCATATGTGAAATGAATCACCAGTCCAGGTTCGACACATGATACAGGATGCTTGGGGCTGGTGCACGGGGATGACCTGGAGGGAGGATATGGGGAAGAGGGAGGTGGGAGGGGGGTTCGAGAAAGGGAACACATGTACACCCGGGGCGGATTCATGTCAATGTATGCAAAACCAACCAATATATTAATGTAAGGTAATTTGCCTCCAATAAAATAAATTTAAAATAATAAAATAAAAAGTATGAATGAAAACTAGATCTAGAATAATCTAGTTTTGGAAAATTAAACTAAATTAGTTTTCAAAATCTCTTTATGTGGAGTGTGTGTGTGTATGTGTATTCCTTTGTATACAAGTATATATTTTTTTATGCTCGTTGTACATAAATAGTCAAATTAGAGGACCTAGAATGCAGGGCAGGAACCAACACAAACAATTGAAAAGGCATCCTTCTGGGCAAATCAGTTAAAAATGTGCTTCCTCTCCAAGCTGTCTACAGCTCAGCTAACAGCCTCATGAATTGATGCAACTCTCACCCCGCCTCCACCTCCACCCCACCTCCACTGCCATACACTTTTGTATTGGGCATAACCTGCATAGTATTACTGGCTTACCATCTTCTGGAGCAAAATGCACCATTTCTATCTTCTTTAAATTGTCTTATGGGAAAACAAAAAAATTAAATAAAAAACACTACTTGATAAATTGTCCTACTCCAAAGGGGTAACATAGTTAAATAAAGGCATAAACCAGAGATTCTAAACCTAAAACTCCAAGTGCCCTTGGAAATACAATGTCTTATGCATGAGTAGATCTGCATTTTGCTAAGGACAGAGGGTTTGCAAATGTGTCAGTGATCCCAAAAGTTAATCCTTAAGCCAAAGAGTAGTGGAATTAATAATTTAGAAGTGCTCACAAAAGAATAATTTAATTTTTAAAAAGTGCCCCCTGGATCATCCAAATGAACTTCTACATTAAGGTCTGAATTTACCAAACTTGCTTGAAACAAAATTCTCATAATTTTAGGGGATGATTTTAAATGATGAGTTTTAATAAGTTGTTTATAGTCTAAAATTCTTATCTCAAAAGTCAAATGAAGCTATCTGCCTCTTGTAATTAGACATGTATTTTTCTTTCATTTATTTTTCATAGGATATTTCAGTATTCCAAGGCTTTCATTTCTGTTTAGCATAGTGACTTGCACTTTGAAAAATATGCTAGTGATTGAGAAGTTCAGGTCATTTAATTTTATATATTTTTCTTCCTGTCATATGAGAATCACAGAACTGGAGGATCCCTTGCTACTTTTCTCCTTTATGCAAGATTATATTCCACTTGGCTGGATTTTCTTTTTTCCCTTTAAAGTTAAATCACTTAAAGAATTTTTTTCTGTTTTTATGCCTTAGAAACCTAAGAAATATATTCCATAAAATAATATATATTAATAAATTAACGATTTGTTCACATGATAGTCACTGTATCAGATTTATTATCTATAAATATTTTTGTTTTCCTAAATGTTATTGTCTTTATTACCATAAGACATCATTACTTTTAGTTCCAATTTCAATTTTGTTATCTTCCTAAAAGGGTAAGTACTGAAATTAAACTTTTGCCTTTACAATATCATCTTTTTTATTTGCTTAACATGCTTTTCTTCACAAATAACACAGTTTCATAAATATCTCTATTTAAAACAGAAAATGCCACTTTATTGAATTTGATAAAACTGATATACATATTTCCCTGATCTCCTTTGACTAATGAGCAAAACTGAGTTTTATTCTTTAGCTTCAAAATAACAAGCAATTTGGTTTATGTAAATATTACCTTCTATTCATATACTTACATTTTCCAGAAAGAATTAACAAATATACTTTATAGATTTTCCATAATTCATTTTCTGAAGATGTTTTTTTTAAAAAAAAGGAGGGATAATAAAGAGCATCCAATGATACACACAACACCCACTGCTTGCTTTAAAATTTATTTCAGGTTTCTGGACCCAATTCCAATATGTGTCCAGGTGTGGAAGTTTTTCTACTCTAACAAGCAATGCTTGGGACCAACAGGCTATCTGAAAATTTAATTCAATTCTGACATTATCTACCTGGGAATGGCATCGGATTCCATAAGTAAAGGTCTCATTCCTACAAGACCACCCTTTATTTTAGAATCCAAGCATAAACCCAGGTTATTACATGTGCTTCTGACAGGGTGACTACAAACTGTAGGTTCTGAATAATGACTCTCCAACTCAAACGCTAATCACAAGATCGGATTGTCAGCTGTATTTCGGATCAGCTGGCTATAAACTAAAGATTCCTATAACCTCTTCTCTGTGTTTGATTGATGCGTTAAAATGGCTCATGGAACTCAGGAAACCCATTTACTCACTAGGTTATCAATGTTTTTTGTTTAAGAATGTAACTCAAGAATAGTCATACAGAAGAGATGCTGAAGGCAAAGTTGTGAGGAGCATGCCTGCCTGAGGCACCATTCTCCCTACATCTCCATGTGTTCACCACCCTGGCAGCTCTCTGAACCCTCTCCTTTTGGGTTTTCTTATGGAGACTTTGTTACATAATTAAAATTAATGAAATCATTGGCTGTTGACCATTGATGATTGATTTAACTTCTAACTCCGCTCTCCTCCCTGGATGTCAGGGGATGGGATTGACATTTCCAACCTTCTAATCACATGGTTGGTTCCTCTGGTGACCAATGGCCATCTTTACTTGATTTAAAGTGTAAAGTGAAAGTCACTCAGTGGTGTCCAACTCTTTGGGCCCCCATGGACTGTAGCCCCCAAGGTTCCTCTGCCCATGGGATTCTCCAGGCAAGAATACTGGCTTGTGTTGCCATTTCCTTCTCCAGGGTATCTTCCTGACCCAGGGATTGAACCCATATCTCTTGCATCGCAGACAGATTCTTTACCATCTGCGCCACCAGGGAAGCCCTACTTGATCTAAGGGCAGCACAAAAGTCACTTCATTAACATTACAAAAGACACCTTTATCACTCTCACCACACAGGAAATTCCAAGAGTTATAGCAGCTGTGTGCCAGAAACTGGAGTGAAGGACAAATATAATATTTCTTATTATAAATCAAAATATCACAGAAGTTTTCTGATGAAGATCTCTCTTTTCCCCAATTCTGCTGAAGATTAGAATTCTGATCTTCTGAAGAAATTCTCTCCTTTCTCCCTTTTACTCAGTTCATTTATTTTCTAATATAAAAATCACATACTTAATGTGCATAAGTGTAATTATACACTTCTCTTTCAAAGTGTATGCTGCTGCTAAGTCGCTTCAGTCGTGTCCGACTCTGTGCGACCCCATAGACGGCAGCCCACCACGCTCCACCATCCCTGGGATTCTCCAGGCAAGAACACTGGAGTGGGTTGCCATTTCCTTCTCCATTCAAAGTGTATAATTTAAGTAATTTGGTTACGTAAAATTGCTAGAAACCTTTAGTGACAGAACTGGGCATTGATTTTTGTATAAAATTGAGCATTGTTTTGCTTACCCAATTTCCTTCACTTTTTCTCCATTCAGAAATTATTAACATTCTCTTAGAAATGAACCCTCTCACCAGTGCTTGGGCTGGAATCCTAAGCAGAGTCCAGCATATTTGGTGAAGATAGCTAGGGGTATAGCAGGTAGGATATGGTAACTGTGTTCAAAGTGAGAAAACAAGGCAGGTATCATGTGTGTGACACAGAGAAGATATCCTGGTTTGGCGTTATCTGAATTTAGGACCTGAATTCAAATTTATTCGGTCTCTGCTGCATGCATTTTCGGAGAAGGCAATGGCAACCCACTCCAGTACTCTTGCCTGGAAAATCCCATGGACAGAGGAGCCTGGTAGGCTGCAGTCCATGGGGTCAGGAAGAGTCCGACATGACTGAATGACTTAACTTTCCCTTTTCCCTTTCATGCACTGGAGAAGGAAATGGCAACCCACTCCAGTGTTCTTGCCTGGAGAATCCCATGGACGGCAGAACCTAGTGGGCTGCCATCTATGGGGTCGCACAGAGTCGGATACGACTAAAGTGACTTAGCAGCAGCAGCAGCAGCAGCATGCATTTTGGCCATTTTTTGACTTTCATTATCGGTATTTCTTTCAAATAAAGTAATCCTCAGGGATAAGCTTAGGATAGCATCATTTTGAGATTTCAATGTGTGCTTCTTTTTAAAATCACAGTAGAAAGAAGTCATATTGTTATCTGTTTCTTTGGATTGGCCATTGTGAACAGTGCCAGAGTGTTTTAAAAATAGTCAATAATTTGTGATGAATATAATTATACATTATTCCAAAAGTTGAAACTTATATATTAATCATTATCATTTCATTGTTTCTTATTTACTTTTTTAAAATTCAAAAACATTTAACTATTTTGAAAATAATGTTTTTGTCCTTAGGGAAATCAGACAGTTTCTAATCATTTTATAAGAATGGAATGTAAGCAGAACTTGTTAATCATAAAAGTTGTTGTATTGATTTATATTTTAGTTGGTTAGTGACTCCATGCCATCTCACACAAGGAAGTTCTACAATTGGTTTTTAAGGAAGAAAAAAATTATTTTTATAATGTTCAGCTGAAAGGTAAAGCACATAAAACTTAGATAAAGGAATCAACAATGAAAGAATTAATAGTCACTTTTCTGGTAAGTTTGATAAATCATGTGGTCTCCATAATTTAAAATAAATGATTTTAAATTATTTTCAAAGAAAAATTCCTTTTATTTGAAACATATTAGCTATGATAGAATCTTTACACTAATAATTTTAGTGATTTTGTTGTTGTTGTTGTTATTAGGAGAAGCAATTTAATATATGAAGTCACTTACTTAGGAGAGCACAGTTCAGACTTTTCTCTTGGGCAACATGTTTTTGACAATATTCTGTAAAGGACAATTATAGAGCAAATCATCCTCACACACTTCATTAAAAACACATTTCTGATGCTCTAGATACTTGACGTGGATTTCTCCTAAGAACTCCATTTTCTTAATATTACTTTCTATTTTTTTTTGCTTTAACATGGATGCCTCTTACATTTCTAGGAAATACTGATCATCTTTAGTAAAATAAGTTTCCCAGCAGTTACAAATGACTAAATGACTTGTGGATGTGGTGAAAGAAAGATCATTGACCTCAAATCCAATAATCCCATATGTTCAGACAGGAGCCTTTATGAATCCCATTTATTTATACGTTTCTATTAAGTGCCTTAGCTCACAGGACTGGAGGTACTGGTTTATTGTTACAGCAACATTTTTGAAGCCAATAACCAAAACACCAACAGCAGTTTCACCTAGACCTGTATTTATAAGAACATTTATAATTGTTCTATTTAATTGTCCTAACATTTAATTGTCCTATTAAAACAATTGGTTCCTTCAAATTTCATTGAAACCTTATTTCTTTGCTGTTTCCATCCATGTGGTAAGTAATGTTTTCTAAAGCTTTGTTTTACTCTTATTTAAATTACATTCCCTTTTAAATTCAATATCTGTTTTTCAATATGAAACCATAAAAGATGTTCTTAGAAACTGTACCATAAACTGAAACCATCTTAAGAGTGACACTGGTTAATAATAATGTCCTAATAGCATTTAAATTGATTAATTGAGAGAAGTAGTGTCTGTCCTAAAAATTAAATATTATATACATAATATTTTATATAATATATTTAATAATTAATATTTAATAAAAATTAAATATATATTTCACTTGCCTAATAATCTCTTCATAATCCAACATTTTAGTGTTTGTGGTGAATATATTTTAATAACAAAAAACTGTTACCAAAACAACATAGCTACCAAAAGGACGGACTAAATAGTGAGTTATTCCTCTAGAGACTCAAGTGAATGGCAAATTAGAGACATGGTCAGAAAATAAATGGTACCCATTGGGCCCTAATTGTTCATTAGTCATCTTGCCAATGAAGTCCAGCTGCAGTGTTCTTGAGGTGATGGAACATGACCCCTGGGGTATGTCTGCCATTACAGGGCAAAGGAAAATTTCAACCCCAATAATTGATAGTCTGGGATCTCTCCCTATATCTTTGCTTTCTTTTATGCCCCCAGTCCTTTCAGATTTAACACCCAGGTTAAATGCTTTGTCTTAAAATGGATGCTTTGCTTATTTCTCCATTGTCTTTCTTTTGCTGCTGTAATTCTTCACTTATGGGAAATAAAGCCTACACATTCACCCCTCTGTGCAGCACTGACAAGTAAGGTCTGTTCACATGCAAATCTCAACTGAACCGCAAAGAAGTACAAACTTGGAGCAAAGATGTATCTTGTTGCAATCAGCTGTTTTTCAGAAAAGGATTGTATTTATTTGAGTAATAAACATTTATATGATGCCCATATTGAAAAGTGAATAGAACAATTGCAAGTGAAATATCTCAACCACCATGTAAATATGCAGAATTTAAAAAAATAATAATTATAAATGCAGACAGCTCTGCTTAAGTATAGTCAAATTAAGCGGCAATACCATTGCATTAAAAAAGGATGGGTTATATATTAATATTATAAATATATAACATATCATATTGGCATATGTAGGATTTCAGGCATACAAATTATTATATCAAAATTATTTTGACTTGAATATCAACTAACTAGTCCTTTAAGAAGATGATGCTGCCAAGTGAAGTCCCAGCCTGGTGTCAGCAAGTATTTGGCAGGATCAGTCCTTAGTTCTGAGCTAATGGCAGACATGACTAATCAATCATGGTATTCTTTCTTGCTGAGTCCAGATTTAGCCTTAGGTATCATCACAAGTGCCAAATCCATTATTTTTTATAATAGCTGCCTGAAAAATTGTGTTGCAAAAGATTGTATTTGCAATCCTAGTTTAGGGCAGCTTTTCTTTGTTGCAACAGTTGAAGTTCACTGATATGAAACAAAATAGCTCATAGCATACAAAAAGTGTCAATTTAAGTATCTTGACCATTTAAAGGAAAGAAATTTGCACCTGCCTCAGTTCAGTTCAGTTCAGTCGCTCAGTCGTGTCCGACTCTCCGCGACCCCATGAATCACAGCACGACAGGCCTCCCTGTCCATCACCAACTCCCAGAGTTCACTCAAATTCATGTCCACAGAGTCAGTGATGCCATCCAGCCATCTCATTCTCTGTCGTCCCCTTCTCTTCCAGCCCCCAACCTTTCCCAGCATCAGAGTCTTTTCCAGTGAGTCAACTCATCGCATGAGGTGGCCAAAGTATTGCAGTTTCAGCTTTAGCATCAGTCCTTCCAATGAACACCCAGGATTGATCTCCTTTAGAATGGACTGGTTGGATCTCCTTGTATTCAGTTCAGTTCAGCTCAGTTCAATCGCTCAGTCGTGTCCGACTCTCCGCGACCCCATGAATCACAGCACGACAGGCCTCCCTGTCCATCACCAACTCCTGGAGCTCACTCAAACCCATGTCCACAGAGTCGGTGATGCCATCCAGCCATCTCATTCTCGGTCGTCCCCTTCTTCTCCCGCCCCCAATCTTTCCCAGCATCAGAGTCTTTTCCAGTGAGTCAACTCGTCGCATGAGGTGGCCAAAGTATTGAAGTTTCAGTAATACATTCTAAAGTTCCAGTTACTAATTGTAACAGAATAAAAACACTTTTCTCCCTTGTCATCACCTACCTCTCTTGCCTTTTTTTCCCCACAGTCAAGCCTTCCAAAACAACTCTCTTATATTTAGTATCTAGATCTGCTCACCTCTAACACCTTAATTTTCTCCCATTTGGCTTTCAGTCTTACTGATCCACTTAATTTTTCTCATTTAGTCTAAAAATCACTTCCATGTAATTAAATTCAATGGACAATTTTTAATCTTTATTTTATTTTCAAACAGCCTCTGTACTTCTGCAAACTTATCCATCATCAGTGTCTCCATAGTGTCACCAAACAGTACTGAATCTCTCCTGGGGTCCTGATTTATTTTCCAAGTACCTACTTGGCATTCCTACTTGGTTCACAAGTTGTTGTTTGGTCACTAAGTCATGTCTCTTTTGCAACCTCATGGACTATAGCCCACCAGGCTCCTCTGTCCATGGGATTCTCCAGGCAAGAATAATGGAGTGGGTTGCCATTTCCTTCTCCAGGAGATCTTCCAGACTCAGATCAGACCTGTCTCTCTTGTATTGGCAGGCGGATTCTTAACCACTAAGCCACCAGGGAAGACCCTTGTGGTTTGAGGTTCACAAGTACATCAAGCTAATTAAATCAAAACTGAATGTTCTGTCTTCCTTATGGAACTCCTGCTTTTTCTTCAGTGTGTTCTATCTCAACAAATGGCCCTGCTCTCCTTCCTGTGGCTCAGGCCAGAAATGGGAAACTCTCTTGGCTAGTTTCTTCTCCCCACCTGTAACCATCCTTTTTACCTGTTTTATCCCTTGTACCTTCTTACTATTTTTCAAAATAGTCCATTTCTCTCAATTCTCATGACTACTAGTTGAATTAGCCTTCCTATTTCTACGTTTGTCCACCCAAGCCATTCTTTGTACTGCTGCCAAAGGGTTGCAAAACTCTTGATCTACATCATTATTTAAAACCTTATTGACTTCCCTGGGCATCCAGTGGTTAAGAATCTGCCTGCCAACACAAGGAACATGGATTCAGTTCCTGGTTTGGGAAGATCCCATATGCCAAGGGGCAATGAAGTCCATGCACCACAACTACTGAAGCCCATATGCCCTCGAGCCTGTGCTCGGTCATAAGAGAAGCCATTGCAGCGAGAAGCCTGTGCACTGAAACTAGAGTGTATCTCCAGCTCGCTGCAACTAGAGGAAGCCTGCCTGCAACAACAAGACCAAGTGAGGCCAAAATATAAAATAATTTTTTAAATTTTTTTAAAAAAGCTAATGATAATTTTCCTTTGTCATTTACATCAGATCCAAAATCCTGACAGGATTCTCCCTAGCCTGGCTCCTCTCTAGGTCTTTGGCTGTACTGTTCAGTGCATCTCTTTCCACCATTTATATCAATCTTGTCTCTTTTCAATAACGAGGCTTCATTGTCTTGCCTGAGGATTTTCGGGTTCATTTTATTTCATGTGGGGATTTCCTTCATCCTTCCATTACTTAGGCAACTCTTACTCATCTTTTAGGAGCCAGATTATATGTTTATTCTTCTCTTAATATCCAGGTTTAATTAGTTACTTCTGCGGACACGACTGAAGTGACTTAGCAGCAGCAGCAGCAGCAGCTGTAGGTTACTACAGCACTCCCTATATGCTTTTTTGCAACAATTGCCACAGGTTCTTTCTCTTTGAAAAGGCAAATTTTGTATACATCTCATCCATGGCTATGTTTTCAGTGTAGTTACCTCAGAAATATCTTGGAAATACTGGTATTCTGAGAATTTTATAGAGAAAATTAAAAATATATTCTGCCTTCTTAAGAATACTACATTTGCTTTGGAGGAATTATTTTCCATGAGATGAAATCCAGTAAGACTATAAGTCAGGGATCTTGCCTTTCCCCAGGCTAAGGTTAGAGATGATGATCCTTTCTGGAAAATAAATCTTGGGCAGAGAGGCAAAAAAAAAGCAGAACCTAAGTCTTAGATTCTTTCCTGTGGAGGTTCTAGAAATGCTCTTGACAGTACTGTGTCTCAGCTCCATGCTTTCCTGTCTCCAAGATTGCTTTCCCTGCTCTGTTGTTACTTTTCAGGACTCTGTGTTTATAATAAATTTCCTTTACATAATTAGACAGTTATCTTATATTGCTTATAATGTGTGGTTAGTTGTTCAGTTGTGTCTGACTTTTTGCGATCACATGGACTGTAGTCCACCAGGTTCCTCTGTCCATGGAATTCTCCAGTCAAGCATACAGGTTGTGATTCCCTTCTCCAGAGGGATCGAACCCAGGTATCCTGCATTGCAGGCGGATTCTTCTACCATCTGAGCCACCATGGTAAAAGAAAAATCCTAATTGATAGTTTTTACTGCTTTCGTTTTTTTTTTTTTTTTTTAACATGTCAAAAGTATATCATGGTTTCCTCAGGATTCTGGATTAGGGTTCTGGACTATTCTGTATCTGACAGTTAAAGCATAACTTAATCCCTCCTTGCTTAGACATTATGTGTTTTATAAGCATCTTCATTTCATTCAATCCTGTATGCATTTATTCATTTCTCCCACAAATACTTATTAGTCCATTCTTATGACTGTAAAAATTAACAAATAGAAACCTCAATTAAAGTAGAGTTGGGAGGCTAGAAGGAAATGCTCAAATAATAGCAGAGTCCAACAAGAGGAAAGAAGACTTCCTTTTCTTTCTTTGCAAGAGCTCAGCCCCGAGACACTCATAACTCAGCCGATGGAAAGCCACTACACTTTGAATTCTCAATTCTTCCAATTGGCTCTGTTTACTGTGGCCTCCCATCTTCCTTTTCCCTTTTATATAAGAATTTTCCTCTCCTTGTTACAGTGGGACTTGCACGTGATTCATCATTGTTACAGATTTCACATTGCAATTTTTTGATAATCCCCAATAAACCCATTTTTGTTGGAGAAACAACTAGAAGTCTTTTTCTTTAAGGTCAACACTAGGTGTCATATATTAGCAAGCACTGGAAATAAAAACATAAAAACACATCATTTGGGTTTGAAATATTAGCGTTGAGATGCACCAATAAATTATTTCAATATCTTGAGATATGATAAATGCTTTAAAAAAAGATTACATTCAAAATAAGTATTCTATGGTAGGCAATGGAGGACTGAGGTTCTGTGACAACTCAGTGGTATAATGAAAGGCTTGAGGAGGTGGGCAGTGGACAATTAAGTCGTGAAAAACAATGGAAGGATGCATGTTTGTGAGAATCGTTGAGTAGTTCAAAGCACAGATTCTGGAACCAGAGTGTGTTCAAACTCTGGCTTTGCACCTGTAGCATAGTTTTTCAAACCAAATAAACCATACCAAACCAAACAACACACACACATACAACACACATACACACAACACACATACACAATGTCTTAAACCTCTAGATGCAACTACCAGTTTATCAGTAATACAAGGGAAGGAATGCAATAAATAGCATCATAAGGATGCAATCAGCAACATACAGAAATTAAAAAACTCCACTGCACAAAAACTTTTTTATAGTAAACAAAGAGTGGATGAAAATCAGAGGCAGAAGGAAACTACTGATTACAAGAAACTTAAGAGACATAATGACGGGCAATATTTGGACTTTGTTTGGATCCTCATTTAAGCAATCCAATAGAAATCTATATTCACAAAAAATAGCCATGGAAGTTTAAATACTAACTGAACTTCAAGAAGAGTTGTTAATTTGTAGCTTTGAGTATGGCATTGTTTTTATGTTTAGGACAGGTCTCATGTTTTAAAGATATATGCAAAATATTTAGAAACATATGTCTGAGACTTGCATCAAGATTCCCCACACTTGGGAAGTAAAATGGACTTACATAGAAACCAAGAGTGGATCTGAGTTGTTAATGAATGAATATTGAATAATTAAATGGGACTAAGTTTATACTGAAACTTTAAAAAAGAGAAGTAAGTAAGAATTCTGGATCTGTCATTTACCCATAGACCACTCATATGATCTTGAACAAATTCTATATCTCAGTTTTTATTTATTTAAATTTTTGGCTGCACAGGCTTTTCTCTAGTTGTGGTGAGCAGGGGCTACTGTCTAGTTGCATTAAGAAGGCTGCTCATTGAGGTGGTTCCTCTTGTTGCAGAGCTCAAGCTGCTCTAGGGCACATGGGCTTCAGCAGTTGCAGCTCCTGGGCTCTGGAGCACAGGCTGGAAAGTTGTGGCTCATGGGCTTACTTGTTCTGCAGCATGTGGGATCTTCCCAGACCAGGGATTGAAACTGTGTCTCCTGTGATGGCAGACGGATTTTTTACCACTGAGCCACCAGGGAAGCCCAAAATAATATCTCTGTTTTAATCCAAATTTTCACTCACTGGAAAAGACTCTGATGCTGGGAAAGGTTGGGGGAGGGAGGAGAAGGGGACGACAGAGCATGAGATGGCTGGATGGCATCACCGACTCTATGGGCATGAGTTTGAGTGAACTCCGGGAGTTAGTGATGGACAGGGAGGCCTGGCGTGCTGTGATTCACTGGGTCGCGGAGAGTCGGACACGACTGAGTGATTGAACTGAACTGAATTGAACTGAAGGATAAATACTACATCAACCCATAGGATTATTGTTAGGATTAAATAAACTAGTTTACACAATGTTTAGAGTCATGCTTGGCCTAGAATTATTCCTTGTAAGTGTTTGCTCTTATTATTAACTGGTGAAATAAGAGGACAGACAAGGGACAGTGTCAGACTTTATTTCTTGGGGCTGCAAAATCACTGCGGTTGCTGATTGCAGCCATGAAATTAAAAGATGCTTACTCCTTGGAAGGAAAGTTATGACCAACCTGGACAGCATATTAAAAAGCAGAGACATTACTTTGCCAAACAAGGTCCGTCCAGTCAAGGCTATGGTTTTTCCCATGGTCATGTATGGATGTGAGATTTGGACTGTGAAGAAAGCTGATTGCCGAAGAATTGATGCTTTTGAACTGTGGTGTTGGAGAAGACTCTTGAGAGTCCCTTGGACTGCAAGGAGATCCAACCAGTCCATTCTAAAGGAGATCAATCCTGGGTGTTCATTGGAAGGACTGATGCTAAAGCTGAAACTGCAATACTTTGGCCACCTCATGCGACGAGTTGACTCACTGGAAAAGACTCTGATCCTGGGAGGGACTGGGGGCGGGAGGAGAAGGGGACGACAGAGAATGAGATGGCTGGATGGAAACATCGACTTGATGGACATGAGCTTGAATGAACTCCGGGAGTTGGTGATGGACAGGGAGGCCTGGCATACTGTGATTCATGGGGTCTCAAAGAGTCGGACATGACTGAGCGACTGAACTGAACTGAACTGAAGGGACATTGAATGCCTTTGACCAATTCCTGTATAATGTACCTATGATTTTAGAGTTTGAACTCAGTGTACAGGAGTAAAGGGAACAGAGAAAGAAATACTTTCATCATCTTTGTTTTTTATTCGTGCTAAACTGTAAGACCTCTAGAAACACAGAGCTGGTATTTGTACTTTACAATTAACATAGCTTATATACTAAAAAGAAAACCTAATAGAGCATTTTCAAAGAAAGCCAGCTTCACTATGACAGTTTTCCAATGTTATTGCCTTCATGGGAATCACATTACATAGTTCACTATCCATGATGTTTTTAATCTTCCAAGTTAATGGCTTTACCTAAATTTAGCAGTCCTGTATAAATCATGGAAAACATATATTTATTTCTATGTGAAATATGATTTATTATTTTATTGTTATTAATATTATGATGATGATGACAATTACCTCAGTGCATTTAGAGTCCATTTTCATTTTGGAATGCTTTTGCTTGTTTGTTGTGTTGTAAGTGATGACTTCAATAACCACCTTAGTTATTGCATCACCGATGAGCTTTCGTGTTATTGAAATTATTTTCCAAAGGTAATGTGTTTCTGGCCTAGCTTGCTTCATCGTTTTATTGAATAAATGAAAAATGTTAGAGACAGCAGCACTTTAAATTAAGGAAATGAGCACTTATGGTCATATGGGAATATTGAAGATGAAAAGCAAAAAAATATGGTCACGAGGCTAGCATAAATGTATGGACTTATTTTGCATGTGATATTGACTAACTTAGTGTTTATATAATGTTTCTAATGGAGACTGTAGAAGTGATTTATAATTGCTTTTAAATGCACTATTAATTTTATCTTTTAAGTTGTTCAGGATTTTTTTTTTTTTTTTGCTTTAAAAGAAACTGTATATGATTTTTTTGCTTTCCATGTTAAAAGTTACTAAAAGTTGTTATCTCATATATTTAGATGTATTGCATAATGTAAATTTAAGTCAAATTAAAAATAAAGTCACCTATTTTATGTTATGAACATCCCTCTTATAAACATTATAAATATGAATAACTATCAATGTAGAAATAAGGAAAAAGCAAAGTATACTGATCTAAAAATTAATATTAACTTTAATATTAACTATTACCGTTATTATTTACAATGTATTTGTAATATTATTTGGCAGCACTGTGCCAACTGCTTTTTATGCATTATCTCATTATTTATCACTGCAATTCTATTAGTAGTTGTGGCATCTTTTCCTTTAAACAACAATAAATAAAAAAGTCTGCATAAAAATAATGTGCTTGCTTTACAGCTTTAAGAAAATCAATTACCTTCTCCATTTATTAGGATGCCATGCAAAACCTCTCTGATGTAGAACATCTCAAGCCACCACTGCATATAGGAGATCCTATTTTCATACCCATTTTGCAGAGTAACATCCTCCTAACTCTGAGGAGGTTAACTTGTCCAAAATCATTCATTTAATGCACGTTACAGATGATGCCCTGAAGTCATTTTCTGCACCTAGTCTTCTTCTGATGCTCTTCGTCCTTTTCACCTGCTACAAAAGTTATTTGTTTGCAAAAGTTTAGTTTTAATTAGTTAAATTTTTGGTTCATCCAGGTGTCCCCATTCTACTGCAGAGTTGCTTCTGTCAGTGCAATATTTACAACTCAGGCTTCTTTTCCTCCTCCTCAGAAGCTATCAAAGTAGCCTGATTCATTCTAGCCCTGGAATACTTTTAAATCTGGAAGCAAGTGACAAGAGACAGGTGAATGGTAACTACGGAGGCACTAGAGAAGCTCCCAGAAAACATAGGAAGGTGCTTTGTAGTGACTTGAGACAAAGCCCACTTTAAAAATTTTACCCTATGTGTGTGTAGGTGTGTATGTATGTGTGAGAGTGCAGTTGAGATATCTGTGTCCTCTTTTCTATATTTCATTTAATTAGACTGTGAGATTAGACTGGCCAGATTCCTGTGAATTATAAATGTTTTAAAACAAACCCACTTTTTGGATGAGAGCTTATGTGCAGAGAATACTGTGTAATGTTTTTTATTTAAGCATAATGAGTTTAAAAATTCTACCAGAATTATGAGATTATTCTAACTTATTTAGAGAAAGTAATCCTTTCAGTCTTAATCAACAATTGTTGCAAAACAATTTTAGCCCTTTATTTTGAACAGTGATTTATTTTTGCATGAGGTGGTTATCTAAAAGTAATAATAATAATAACAATAAGTAAAAGTGGAGCATATTTAAATATTGATACTATATTCTGCTCCCCAATGATCTTTATATATAAATGATATCAATGATCTTTAAATATAAATGATAGAAAATAATAAAACATCTGTTATAGGATGCGCATATATGTATATATATATACACACATATTATGGATACATATATATGTATATGATTTATTACAAAGAATTCACTTAGATGATTATGGAGGTTGGATAAATTAGTCCAGATACATAGGACAAGACACATAGATACAGTCAGGAAGGGGATATAATGAGCAGAATGGAACTCTCTCTTCCAGGAAACCTCAACCCTGATTTAAAACCTTCCAATAGATTCAGCTGGGTCCATCCAAATTAGCCAAATTGATTTCCCCTACTTAAACTTACCTTATCATGGATTTTAAATATATCTGCAAAATGTCTCCATGGCAACCTACATTACTGTTTCATTGAGTAACTGGGGACCATTGTCTTAGTCAAATTGCCATTTCAATAAAGCCATCGCATCTGTAAATTTCCCACCCTTCTCAAGAACTATCACACTGTCAAATTTGAAGCTCTGAGCTCCTATCTGTTCACATCAATCTGCTTTTCTTTAGGGAACCATCCTATTGAACCACCATATTGGATTTTTCAAAATATTACCTTGCATTTTTATTGTGTCGAAATTTATTAAAAATGATAACACTGTGTCTTTTCTAAATCTTTGATTTTGATTGAAATATTAGATACAAATGATGAATAAACATTCTTTATTGATTATGACAAGTATCTTTACCCAGCTAAATTATCTTTCCATTTTAATGCCATCATTGTATGAACATGTTATTGTGTTAATGTAATCAAATTTATTTATTCCTTTATGCTTAGAAATTTTTGTCCCATCTAAGAAAATGTTTTCTAGCCTAAACTTATAAATATATACTTTTATTTTCTCCTAAAATATATAAAGTTTTGTTTCCATATCTGTATGTAATCCACCTTGAACTGCTTTTTGTTATATAAGTAGAATCCAATTTATTTTTTTCTTAATGAATAACCAATGGTCCCAGTATCATTTATTGAATACTGCCACTTACACCCTACTTTAAAATTCTACTTCTTTGTGAATCAAGTGTCTGTATATGCTTGAGTCTGTTTCTAGGTTTAATACTATGCTTTATTGTTCTATTTATTTATTGCAAAACAGATACTCCAGGCTTCCCTGATGGCTCAGTGGGTAAAGAATCTGCCTGCAATGCAGGAGACGCAGGAGGCACGGGTTCAATCCCTGAGTCGGGAAGATCCCTTGGAGGAGGAAAATGGCAACCCATTCCAGTATTCTTGCATGAAAAATCCCATGGACAGAGAAGCCTGGCAGGCTACAGAGCAAAGCCTTGCAAAGAGTCAGGCACGACTGTATGACTGAGCACCATATCTGAACTCCTTGATGATCTGTGTGCTGTGCTATGCTCAGCTGTGTCCAACTCTGTGATCCTATCAGAGCAAATACACTACTTGAGTCTCTGTTAAAATTGTCTTACTGTTTTTCTTTGAAATAATTTTATTAAAACTTTGCTAAGTTCTTTAAAATCTTCCTACCTTTTGCTTGGAATTGCATGGAATCTATAGATCCATTTGAGGGAATTGACATCTTTATGATATTTAATTTCACTTAACAATGAGTATCTCTGTCACTGCAGATATTCTTCAAATTATCTTTCAACAAGGTTGCACAATTTTCTTCAAAAATATTTTATACATATTTTATTAGATTTGCTGTTAGGTGTTTCATATTTTTATTATTTTATACAAGGCATTTTATAATTATTATCTCACTTTTTTGATATTATATAGATATACAATTGAGTTTTATACATTAATCTTATACCCAGATCTTTGATAAACTCTTATAAATGACAGAAATTTTACTATGGATTGTTTTGGTTTTAACATGCAGATGATAATTCGACCACCGAATATTAAAATTTAAAAAAAAAATCCTTGTAGTCCTGTTCCATTAGTTCAGTTCAGTCGCTCAGTTGTGTCCGACTCTTTATGACCTCATGGACTGCAGAATGCCAGGCCTCCCAGTCCATCACCAACTCCTGGAGTTGACTCAAAATCATGTCCATTGAGTAGGTGATGACATTCAACCATCTCATCCTGTGTCATCCCCTTCTCCTCCTGCCTTCAACCTTTCCCAGCATCAGGGTCTTTTCAAATGAGTCAGTGCTTCACATCAGGTGGCCAAAGTTTTGGAGTTTCACCTTCAATATTAGTCCTTCCAATGAACGGTCAGGACTGATTTCCTTTAGGATGGACTGGTTGGATCTCCTTGCAGTTCAAAGACTCGCAAGAGTCTCCTCCAATACCACAGTTCAAAAGCGTCAATACTTCGGTACTCAGCTTTCTTTATGGTCCAACTCTTACATCCACACATGACTACTGAAAAAACCATAGCCTTGACTAGACAAACCTTTGTTGGCAAAGTAATGTCTCTGATTTTTAATATGCTGTCTAGGTTGGTGATAACTTTTCTTCCAAGGAGTAAGCATCATTTAATTTCATGGATGCAGTCACCATCTGCAGAGATTTTGGAGCCCCCCAAAATAAAGTCTGCCACTGTTTCCACTGTTTCTCCATCTATTTGCCATGAAGTGATGGGACTGGATACTATGATCTTTGTTTTCTGAATGTTGAGCTTTTAGCGAAATTTTTCACTCTCCTCTTTCACTTTCATCAAGAGCCTCTTTAGTTCTTCTTCGCTTTCTGCCATAAGGATGGTGCCATCTGCATATCTGAGGTTATTGATATTTCTCCCAGCAATCTTGATTCCAGCTTGTGCTTCATTCAGCCTGACATTTCTCATGATGTACTCTGCATAGAAGTTAAATAAGCAGGGTGACAAAATACAACATTGACGTACTCCTTTTCTATTTGGAACCAGTCTGTTGTTCAATGTCCAGTTCTAATTGTTGCTTCCTGACCTGCATACAGGTTTCTCAAGAGGCAAGTGAGGTCGTCTGGTATTCCCATCTCTTTCAGAATGTTCCACAGTTTATTGTGATCCACACAGCCAAAGGCTTTGGCATAGTCAATAAAGCAGAAATAGATGTTTTACTGGAACTCTCTTGCTTTTTCGATGATCCAGTGGATGTTGACAATTTGATCTCTGCTTCCTCTGCCTTTTCTAAAACCAGCTTGAACATCTGAAAGTTCACAGTTCACGTACTGCTGAAGACTGCTTGGAGAATTTGAGCATGACTTTACTAGCGTGTGAGATGAGTGCAATTGTGTGGTAGTTTGAGCATTCTTTGGCATTGCCTTTCTTAGGGATTGGAATGAAAACTGACCTTTTCCAGCCCTGTGGCCACTGCTGGGTTCTCCAAACTTGCTGACATATTGAGTGCAGCACTTTCACAACATCATCTTTCAGGATTTGAAATAACTCAACTGGAATTTCATCACCACCACTAGTTTTGTTCATAGTGATGCTTTCTAAGGCCCACTTGACTTCACATTCCAAGATGTCTGGCTCTAGGTGAGTGATTACACGATCGTGATTATCTGGGTCATGAAGGTCTTTTTTGTACAGTTTTTCTGTGTATTCTTGCCACCTCTTAATATCTTCTTTTTCTGTTAGGTCCATACCATTTCTGTCTTTTATTGAGCCCACTTTTGCATGAAGTGTTCCTTTGGTATCTCTAATTTTCTTGAAGAGATCTCTAGTCTTTCCCATTCAGTTGTTTTCCTCTATTTCTTTGCATTGATCACTGAGGAAGGTTTTCTTATCTCTCCTTGGTATTCTTTGGAACTCTGCATTCACATGGGTATATCTTTCCTATTCTCCTTTGCTTTTCTCTTCTCTTCTTTTCACAGATATTTGTAAGGCCTCCCCAGACAGCCATTTTGCTTTTTTGCATTTCTTTCTCTTGGGGATAGTCTTGATCCGTGTTTCCTGTACAATGTCATGAACCTCCGTCCATAGTTCATCAGGCACTCTGTCTATCGGATCTAGTCCCTTAAATCTATTTCTCCTTTCCACTGTATAATAGTAAGGGATTTGATTTAGGTCACACCTGAATTGTCTAGTGGTTTTCCCTACTTTCTTCAATTTAAGTCTGAATTTGGCAACAAGAAGTTCATGATCTGAGCCACAGTCAGCTCCTAGTCTTATTTTTGCTAACTGTATAGAGCTTCTCCATCTTTGGCTGCAAAAAATATAATCAATCTGATTTCGGTGTTGACTATCTGCTGATGTCCATATGTAGAGTCTTCTCTTGTGTTGTTGGAAGAGGGTGTTTGCTTTAACCATTGCATTCTCTTGGCAGAACTCTATTAGCCTTTGCCCTGCTTCATTCTGTACTCCAAGGCCAAATTTTCCTGTTACTCCAGGTGTTTCTTGACTTCCTACTTTTGCATTCCAGTCCCCTATAATGAAAAGGACATCTTTTAGGGGTGTTTATTCTAGAAGGTCTTGTAGATCTTCATAGAACCATTCAACCTCAGCCTCTTCAGCATTACTGGTTGGGGCATAAGCTTGGATTACTGTGATATTGAATGGTTTGCCTTGGAAATGAACAGAGATCATTCTGTTGTTTTGAGACTGTATCCAAGTACTGCATTTCAGACTCTTTTGTTGATTTTGATGGCTACTGCATTTCTTCTAAGGGATTCTTGCCCACAGTAGTAGATATAAAGGTCATCTGAGTTAAATTCACCCATTCCAGTCCATTTTAGTTTGCTGATTCCTAAAATGTCGACATTCACCCTTGCCGTCTCCTGTTTGATCATTTCCAATTTGCCTTAATTCATGGACCTAACATTCCAGGTTCCTATGCAATATTGCTCTTTATAGCATCGGAACTTGCTTTCATCATCAGTCACATTGACTACTGGGTGTTTTTTTTGCTTTGGCTCCATCTCTTCATTCTTCCTGGAGTTATTTCTCCACTGATCTCCAGTAGCATATTGGGCACCTACCAACCTGGGGAGTTCATCTTTCAGAGACGAAAAACCTGTTCCATTGGTTTGTCTTATTACTCTGCTGCTAGGTTCTTTTGTTATCAAAGAGAACTCAAACAAATGAATGATTAAATATTGTATGACTATATATTTTTTTGTTCACTCAGTGGTGTCCGACTCTTTGTGACCTCATGGACTGCAGCATACCAGGCCTTCATGTCCTTCACCACCTCCCAGAGTATGCTCAAACTCATGTCCCTTGAGTCAGTGATGCCATCCAACCATCTCCTCCTCTGAAATCCACTTCACCTTCTGCCTTCAATCTCCTCCAGCAGCAGGGTTTTTTCCAATGAATTGGCTCTTCACATCAGGTGGCCAAAATATTGTAGCTTTAGCTTTAGCGTCAGTCCTTCAAATGAATACTCAGGGTTGATTTTATTTAGGATTGATTGGTTTGGTCTCCTGGCAGTTCAAGGGATTCTCAAGAGTCTTCTTTGACACCAGAGCTGGAAAGCATCAGTTCTTGGTGCTCAGCCTTCTTTATGTGTGTGTGTATATATATATGCATATATATATATATAACCTTGATGAAGGTTAAAGAGGAGAGTGAAAAAGCTAATTTAAAGCTCAACATTCAAAAAACTAAGATCATGGCATCCATGATCACTTCATGGAAATAAATTGGGAAACAACGGAAACAGTGACAGACTATTTTCTTGAGCTTCAAAATCACTGCAGATTGTAACTGCAGCCATGAAATTAAAAGATGCTTGTTCCTTGGAAGAAAAGCTATGAAAAACCTAGACATCATATTAAAAAGCAGAGACATTACTTTACCAACAAAGGTCCATCTAGTCAAAGCTATGGTTTTTCCAGTAATTACATATGGATGTGAGAGTTGGACCTTAATGAATTCTGAACGCTGAAGAATTGATGCTTTTGAACTGTAGTATTGGAGAAGACTATTGAGAGTCCCTTGAACTGCAAGGAGATCAAACCAGTCAATCCAAAAGGAAATCAATCCTGAATATTATAGAAGGAGTGTTGCTGAAGCTCCAATAATGAGGCCAACTGATGCAAAGAGCCAACTAATTAGAAAAGAACCTGATTCTGGGAAAGACTGAAGGCAGGAGGAGAAGGGGACAACAGAGGATGAGATTGTTGGATGGCATCATTGACTCAATGGAAATAAATTTGAGCAAGCCTGGGAGATGGTGAAGGACAGAGAAGCCTGGCATGCTGCAGTCCATGGGGTTTCAGAATTAGACATGACTGAGTGACTGAACAACAGATAATGCCCATATATAGAGAGTATTCTTTTATATAATATTATAAAATGGATGAAACTAATCTGTGGTAAGGAAAATTAGAAAAAGTTGTTTCTGAATAATAGTGGGAGTGGGTGTGAATGTTTACTGAGAAGAAATGTGAAACAAATTCTTGGATGTGATAATGTTCATTTATTGATAGAGCTTTGATTTGCACAGGCTTATATATTTGTCAGAATGTACTGAATTATATGGGGCTTTCCTGGTGGTTCAGCAGAAAAGAATCCATCCGCTATTGCAGAAGATGCATATTCAATCCCTGGGTTTGCAAGATGCCCTTGAGAAGGAAATGGCAACCCACTCCAGTATTCTTGCCTGGGAAAGCCTCTGGACACAGGAGCCTAGTCCATGTGGTCACAAAGAGTTGGACAGGACTTAACAACTAAACGATACACTTAAGCTTTGTATATGTCATTGTGTATGAATTTCACCTCAAAAGAAAAAGAATTATAAACTAGTATTGAACTTTAGCTAATGATAATTAGTGGCATATATAGAGACCAAGTATTTAAGAGGAAGTGTAATAATGCCTACAACTTACATTGAATTGCAAAATAAAGTAAAATAAAATCTAGTGATAGATAAATAGAGGAATATATAGAGGGATGGATAGATGAAATGTTATTGAGAAAATAAAGTTCAATATAGATTATTGAATATATGTGATGTGTATAAATGTATGTCTTCGTTGAAATTGTTTCAACTTTCCTGTACCTTTGCAAACTATATAATAAAATATTAGAAAATATAGAATTAATATGTCTACACATTAAATACCTCCATAGAATCATTGGCAGTTTTTCAAAACCTCAGTATGCTATATGAAATTCAGTACAATGGCATTACTGAAGGCCTGAAAATTTTCATATTACTTTGATAAGTTTTATAAATAAATTAGTTTATTTTTATAAGTTGCCTTCATTTAGGCAAATTTGAATTTTAAAAATAAATATATTGTACCACGATTCTATGGACTATCTTAAAATTATTTGACACATTTTTCTTAAAGTAAAATATGGGTAATGACATTGTTGTGTAGATATAAATCCCAACCTATTTTTAGTTAGATAATTTGCTTCTAGTATTCAGTTGAGTTCAGTCGTTCAGTCGTGTCTGACTCTTTGCGACCCCATGAGTCACAGCACGCCAGGCTTCCCGGTCCATCACCAACTCCCGGAGATCACTCAAACTCATCTCCATCGAGTTGGTGATGCCATCCAGCCATCTCAGTCTGTCATCCCCTTCTCCTCCTGCCCCCAATCCCTCCCAGCATCAGAGTCTTTAGCAGTGAGTCAACTCTTCGCATGAGGTGGCCAAAGTATTGGAGCTTCAGCTTCAACATCAGTCCTTCCAATGAACACCCAGGACTGAACTCCTTTAGAATGAACTGGTTGGATCTCCCTGCAGTCCAAGGGACTCTCAAGAGTCTTCTCCAACACCACAGTTCAAAAGCATCGATTCTTCGGCGATCAGCTTTATTCACAGTCCAACTTTCACATCCATACATGACCACTGGAAAAACCATA
Organism: Moschus berezovskii; assembly: GCF_049115385.1. Taxonomy (NCBI): domain Eukaryota; kingdom Metazoa; phylum Chordata; class Mammalia; order Artiodactyla; family Moschidae; genus Moschus; species Moschus berezovskii. Next base: position 37,455,348 of record NC_142461.1, read on the forward strand.
GCCTTGACTAGACGGGCCTTGGTCAGCAAAGTAATGTCTCTGCTTTTTAATATGCTATCTAGGTTGGTCATAACTTTCCTTCCAAGGAGTAAGCGTCTTTTAATTTCATGGCTGCAATCAGCATCTGCAGTGATTTTGGCTTCTAGTATTAGAGTACACTATTATAACGATAGTTAAAAATTCAAACAAGGAAGAAGAAACTAAAACTTAGTGATTCCAGTTATTGCTAAAGAGAAGATCATTTGATCATAACACAAAGGAGCTCTGTTTCAAATCCAAATGTCCACTAATGACTTTTGCAAATCGATAGCTCCACTGGGAAAGTCTGTGAAGCTAATGTGCTTGACCCTTTCCTGTTTTTGTATTTTCAGGTATTGTCATTTGGAGACCTGAAGAGCTCTTCATGTATTGTTAGCTTATGAAACAATGTTTATAATGCTTTTACATAACATCTGTTATAGTAAGTATTTCAGACTTTGCAATACATAGAAACAGAGGCTAATTTCATTTCTATCCTTCACTACATTTGTATTTAAGCAGATTTTGAAAACTAAGTCTTATTTTGCTTATGATCCCAGGTAGCAGTAGTGGTAAAGAATTTGCCTGCCAATGCTGGAGACATAAGAGACTCAGGTTCAATCCCTGGGTCGGGAAGATCCCCTGGAGAAGGGAATGGCAATTCACTCCAATATTCTTGCCTGGAGAATCTCATGGACAGAGGAGCCTGGCAGACTACAGTCCATGGGGTCACAAAGATTTGGACACACTGAAATGATTTAGCACACAAAGAATGATAACTGCTTCTTTTAGAGCCATTGTGTTCATGGTGTTAAGGTTATATTCAACCATCATAAAAACAGTGAAAAATCTAGAAGAATGTTAATATAGTTTGTGGGTTTATTATTTGGTGGTGTTTAAATTCTGATTGTTGAAAAACAACTGAATAGTTTTCACACAAATCATTGAAGAGAAAAGAAAACAATACACTCAAAGATCAAACAATAAGCACAGAAAAATGAACTCAAAATAATATACCACCTACTAGCATATCAAACATTTGCAAATTATGTGAGGAAATTTAAAACAAGTTCCCCTTAAATTTTAAGAGTGAAAATAGATTTTGATTTTGAAAGGAACCTAGTTTATATGCGTTGTTTTCATCCATTTTAGGACCGAAACAAGTTTTTGTGCTTTCCTGTTTAAAGGTCAACTTGTTACAGAAAAATCACACCTTTCCTTTAGTCACAAACATCATCTCTAATTGTGTGCAGAAAACAGACCCACTATTGTCAGGGTCAGTAATAATTAGCAGATGGCTGCATGTCTTTCCCTGTTAAAGCCCCCAAATTCCACAGAAAGAACACCTTAAAATCATTACAGGGAAGCAGGGCTTAAACTACCTAACATCATTAGCTTTTTATAACATTTGGATGTTTGGAAAAGTAGTTCTTATCAATAATGCAAAGATAAATGTGAGATTAAACTTGTAGGTCTATTGCCATTCCTTAGTTCATTTAATCAGAACTGTACGTATCAAAATGTACTGAAAAGCAAAAAAGGCCTTAAATAAACCTGCATATGTGTTTTGTTCCGTAAAATGCAGAGACTATAAATGTTTTGCTGCATTTTCTTACAGAAACTCTAAAGGTTACTTATTTATTTTTAAAATTAGGCCATTTCAGTTAGCTGGATGAAAATATAGAGTTTAAACATAGCAACCAGAAACAAAACAAAACTCACCTTTGCTCTCCAAGGATAACATAACTCATACAGGTTTAAAATGTACAGAATGAAACAAGATCATTGCTTACTGACTGAACCATGTAGCTAGTACCTATTCAAATTAGTTTTCTAGCTGTGTTATGGTTTTTACCAGCTATGAAATAAAATTTAATAGAAAACCTAGCACCTGCTTTTCAATGAGGCCAGAATATGTTTGTTTATGTTTTTTAAAATTCATACAAGGCAGATCAATGCACTCAAACTAATACAGTCTTTGTGAAGGGTAATTTGATAACTTCTATCAAGAATATTGGGCTTTCCAGGTGACTCAGTGGTAAAGAATCTGTCTGCCAATATTGCAGATGCAGGAAACACAGGTTTGATCCCTGGGTTGGGAAGATCCCCTGGAGAAGGAAATGGCAACCCACTCCAGTATTCTTGCCTTGGCAATCCCATGGACAGAGGAACCTGAAGAGCTATATAGTTCATGGGGTCACAAAAGAGTTGGGCACGACTTAGTAACTAAACAACTACATCAAGAATATTACCTATGCTTAGACTCAACTTCTAAGTTTTTTTCCTAAAGAAACAATTAAGAATTCATTAAAAGTTGTGCATTTAGGGTTTTGATTATTACAATAATCTAAATAAAATTAACTTAGGGGATTCCTTGGTGATTCAGTGGTTAGGATTTCGCACTTGACTGCAGGGGGCATGAATTTGATCACTGCTTGGGGAAATAAAATCCCACGTGCCATGCAGTGTGGCCAATAAAACAAAAAATGGTAGTATGAAAGAGCATTCTTTCAATAAAAACTTTATAAAATTTAGGTTAATTTTTAAAATAACCTAAAGGTATAGTATTAAGGATTTATTAAATATAATTTTTTCCATATAATGCAATACTATGAAGTATATATCTAATGATTATTTAAGGTAATGGGAATACAGTCACAATGTATTATGATAAAATTTGTATTTCAAAAGGTTGTATATCCAAGTTATAAAATCACTCATATTCAGAAATATACACAAAAATATAGAGAAAGACTGAAAGAAAATTAAACATAATCTTCAAAATACTTAGGTCTAAGTGGAAAAATTATAGATAACAATTTTTAAAAACTTTTTTGCACCTTCAAGTACTTTATGACAAATATGTATGATAACTTTTATCAACAGATAAATAAATTAAAATTTCTAAGTATAACAAACAGTATCTCTAAGAATCAGTTTTGGAAATTCCTCCACATAATGCTGTATAGATATAGTGAAAGACACAGTTAGGACTAAGAGCAATTTAAGCTTTCTGTGATTTCAGTTTGCTAATTTATCAAACATACCTCATATTGATCTTTCAGCAGAAAATGGAAAAGTCTTGGTCCACAAACTTGGATGGGCACTAAGCAGCTTTTATCTTTTATATTTGAATATAATCATCTGGCTAAACATTAAAGTGTTCTAAAGTTTAACATTAGTAATACCCTGACCTAAGTTGTGAAGAATTTTGAAAGAGTAGAAATGTGGCATTTTTATTAAAATTTAAAATATGCATTCTCAACACCAAATAAATCAATATGGGTTATTATAGCTTTTGTAGCCTGAAGGCCAATGTTACCAACTATACAGAATTTGTTTTGATAGAGCAATAAAGTAAGAATTCACATTATATCAAATTCCCCAATTAGACTGTAAGATTTAGATATGGGCTGCTCTGCTTCTAGTGATTCCACTGTAATCTGAAAAAGAATCCTCAGAATTATGTTACCTGCCCAAAAAGTAATCCTCTGATATTAAACTTAGTAAATATGAAAGATTACATCACTCATTTCAAGAAACAGGTTTACTTAAGAGGTTTAGAATTGGAGTACTACTGAGATTGGGGTATTTCCAAATTTCAGTCACAAAACCTAGGATTTCTCATAAATTAGGAATCTGTTCCTTTGCATATTATTTTATCTACTAGCTAAAGTACGTTTCTTTTGATAGTCAGTCTACAAATGACTACTCCTTCTTGTCAGCTCAAATACTTTACCCTCTAGAAAACCTTTTCTGAGTTTTTGTTTTTGTTTTTTCTCTTGTAACTCTAATGTACCTTAAATTTTAGTTACTATGACACATATCATTGGAAATTAGAAATATTTTTGAGATTACCTTTCTTATATCTTGAACTGCTCACTTTTTGAAAACCAGGATTGGCTATCTTTTGTTCTGCCAATGCCTAATATGGCAGGAAATATGAGTTTGCTGAATAAATCTTAAATGAGCATACAAATTGCTCTCAAGCATAGCCCAGTTGACAAAAGTTTATCTTGAGATCAGGTGTACACCAAAAAAAAAATAAAATAAAATAAAATAATAATGAAGCTGGATATTTTCAAATACATCAAAATATATTCAGAGTAACCCTAAGTAGCAACAAAAGGAGGGAAGTTGTCCATATGGCTATGGGACTATTTTCAATTTTAAAGAGAAGCAAATAGTAGAATATGCACATATTTCTACAGTTCAGAAAGGGGAAAAGATGTCAGATTTTAAGGACTATTATCAGTTATTTGAGTGAAAATATCTTTCAGGCAGAAAAAGAAATTCATCAAGATGAGTCATGTCTTGAAATAGCCCTAAAATATATGAATTTTGTTTAGTCCAGGGCACGTGGATCAGCCTTCTAATCTATAATGTGGTTGCCCTGGGTTGATTTACCCATCGGGGGCAGAATCCAGGGAAATGACAGGTGCTGGTTATCCTGCCAGATATCTCTGTCATTGTGAATGTATAAATTGCCATTTTGGTTTATCCGTCCCCTTCTTTGTGAGATTAGCCACTGTGAATCAGTTTCTCAGAACATAATCACTTCTGGAAGGACTGATACCAGAGTTCTCAGGCTGCATGCATAAAGACTGGATATTAGTTTGTGGAGACACTACCAGTAAAGTCTTACCTGAAGCAATGGGCCAGCTGGCCAGCCTCCATCTATAGCAGTTCTTGGAAGTAGCTGTTGGTAACCAAATGTTCTAGATCCCAGTTAAAATATATACAAGATAATTGCTCCTATCAAATCTTCCCTTCTTTTTATGCTTATAGATGTTTGTAAAGTGTTAATTTTGATTTTTAATATTATAAAAATTTACTGAAATGAACATCCTTTTATATGTTTTTAAGTTAATTAGAACATACACCAAGAGTAGATTTATTTTTTAATCATAAAGGTAATATCCAAAAATTAATAGCCTGAATGACAGAGATACTGTCAATCAGACCAAATGCCAGCAAAGCAGCTATAGAAAGTATACTACTTAAATATCAGCCCTGGAAATGTATTGTGCTTTCATTATAGAATACCAAATTATCCAATGAAATTTATACAAATTTACTGTTCTCCTGAATTGGGAAATTTAGAAGTTTAACTCCTTTGAGGTTTGCACATGCTCTCAGTTTGCCCCATCGTATTAGATAATCTTTACTTAAGAGAGATACTTAACTTGTATTTTCCAGTAAAGGAAATAACCAAGGCAAATGTTGGTTATAAGTTCTTAATCTATAATTTGATCTCTGCAATATTAAAATAAAACCTTTATAACTGATAACCTTTTAAGCAAAACTAAAATTTAGTTGAAAAGATTAAACTTATACTGTGTAATGATTGGGATTCTCTGGTGACTCAGTGGTAAAGAATCTGTGTGTAAATGCAGGGAACATGTGTTCACTCCCTGGATCAGGAAGATCCCCTGGAAAAGGAAATGACAACCCACTCCAGTATTCTTGCCTGGGAAATCCCATGGACAGAGGAACCTGGTGGGCTGTAGTCCATGGGGTTGCAAGAGAGCTGGACACAACTTATCGACTGAGCGTGGCGCATCTCTGGTAGCTCAGTTGGTCAAGAATCCACCTGCAATGCAGGAGACCCTTATTCTATTCCTGGGTCAGGAAGATCCCTGGAGAAGGGATAGACTCTCCACTCCAATATTCTTGGGCTTCCCTGGTAGCTCAGATGGTAAAGAATCCACCAGCAATACAGGAGATCAAAGCAACATTCGTGGATTTTCATAATAATTACATTATTATTTCAGGCTATAACATTGTGTTGTTTTCATGATTTTATATTGGTGATGGACAGGGAAGCCTGGCATGATGCAGTCCATGGGGCTGCAAAAAGTCGGACATGATTGAGCGACTGAACTGAACTGATATACATGTTTTATTAAAATTCTTCAAAATTCTAATTTTTCAGTTATAGATGCTCTAGATAAGTTTGCAGACAGAACTAAGTAAGCACTATTTACAAGATTAGTGCCAAAGTCCTGGAATCATTCCAAACAAGGACATTGCTAACAGTGAATTTATGGTATAGAGCTTGTATGAGATCAGAAGTCCAGAAACAGTCAGACTTTAAAGTCTAGAAACTAGAAAGTGGGTCAATCAGGTTGGTGGTATTAGACATCAAAGGAACCAAAGAATGAGAAAGTTCAACCATAAGGAAACAAAGGTAAAGAGTGAAGTGTATATTGATAAAATAGATTTTTTTTTTAGAGCAAATATCAGGCATCTATTGTGACTTTCAGCTTTACATACTACTTAGAGATGTGTAGAAAGATGTTCAGCGATTCTAACTAGGAAGGAGAAGCATTTCCAGAATAATCGGTGGTATATAAGGACAGCGAGGTCATTTGAGTTAGAGTCACCCTTGCATACTTTTAGACATATTATTGTTCAATCAATAAATACAATAAACAAAATAGTATCTCACACATTTAATCAAGGTATAATTTTCCTGTTGCATCACTAGGTTCACAGTAATATTTCACAGCTAACATCTTTGAAGCTCAAGCTGCTGTGAAAGACAAAAGGTCCATATTATTTAGGTGGCAAAATTACTATTTATCTCCTCATAATGACATCTAATGACAACCATCAGAAATGCCCTAAATGAGGTACATTGCTGCATTCTCTTTTAAAATTCATTGATCTAACTCTGGAATCAAATACAGGCTTAAAAAGATTATTTCTAAAGGCATAATGTGTTTAGCTATTCTTAAAATAATCTAGAAACTAGCAGCTGATTTTTTATTAAGTTTATGCTGTTGTTAATTAGTGCTGTGGGCATTCAAAAATGAAATTTTGATATAATCAGCAAGTAGAAACAATTGCTTCTATTAAAACTAAATATCATTAGTATTACATTCTGATGAATGATCTCAACAAGAAAGTTGAAAGTCAGTAAAAAATCACTTAGTGAAAGGTGGAATCAAGTATTGAGATGAATATTGATTCTAAAGGTCCATTTGGGTGGAAGAAGACAGTAAGACAAAATTGATGCATAAAATAAAGCTTATGTTGTTTTTCTAGATTTCGTAAAAACACAGATATCACACTTTGGACTTTAACATAGGTAAAATTAAAATAAATTTCCCATTTTGGGAAAAAAATTTTTTTTTCTTTCTGAGAAATTGGTTATCAACATGAGTTAATTAGTTGAAGTAATTGCATAGTAAGATTAGCCAGAAAAACAAAGCAAAAACTAATTCTTAGCTCCTGTATATCTTCATTTACTTATGTTGAAACTAACCATTATTCTTAAATTACATAATCATATTAATTCTTTATTTCTTTAACAGAAATTCTATTTTTGGCCTACTTTTGTTGAGTTCGGTGAAACCAATGTAATATTTTAGCACATTTAATACAGGCATGAACTAAGCTCAAGTTTCAATGTTATCAAAAACATGTCATTACTTAGTTTTCAATAAAATATAAGTCCAAATTCTTATAATAACTTAAAACTAAATTTTATGTGATTTAGTCCAGTTCAGTTCAGTTCAGTTGCTCAGTTGTGTCCTACTCTTTGCGACCCCATGAATCACAACACTCCAGGCCTCCCTGTCCACCACCAACTCCCAGAGTCCATTACTAACCAATAATTACATTTGGATAGTATCAACTCAGGGCATCCCTGGTGACTCAGTGGTAAACAATCGGCCTGCAATGCAGGAGACCTGGTTCAATCCCTGGGTTGGGAAGATCCCCTGGAGCAGGGCATGGCAACCACTCCAGCACTCTTGCCTGGAGAATACCATGGACAGAGGAGCTGGCGAGCTACAGTCCATAGGGTTTCACAGAGTCAGATATGACTGAAGCAACTAAGCAGCAGCAGGAAGAGTATCACCTCAAGGTAGATTACCCTAACATATTCAAAAAAGAAAGCTGAGTGCCAAAGAATATTTGCTTTTGAACTGTGGTGTTGGAGAAGACTCTTGCCAGTCCGTTGGACTGCAAGGAGATCCAACCAGTCCATCCTAAAGAAAATCAGTCCTGAATATTCATTGGAAGGACTGATGCTGAAGCTGAAGCTCCAATACTTTGACCACCTAATGCGAAGAACTGACTCATTTGAAAAGACCCTGATGCTGGGAAAGATTGAAGGTGGGAGTAGAAGGGGATGACAGAGGATGAGATGGTTGGATGGCATCACCAACTCAATGGACATGAGTTTGAGCAAGCTCCGGGAGTTGGTGATGGACAGGGAAGCCTGGAGTGGTGCAGTCCATGGGGTCACAAAGATTCGGACACAACTGAGTGACTGAACTGAACTAAAGTTCTAAATTCAGCAAGTTAACTCCATTCTGCTCCCACTTTCCCAGAAAAGGAAAGCATTCCAATAATGTTTCCCAACGGGGACTGATTTGGAGAGACCTGCTAAAAGAGATAATCGTCACAGAACACAGAAGAAAAGACTGTCTTTGGTTGCTCTATCTTTTCTCTCTTCCCATGAAAGTCACAGTGATCAGGAATATTAATCAATTCAAATTGGTCTTAAACTAAGTTTAAAGTGATTGCTTCTAGAACAAATGATTATCAAATGAATTGTTTGTTCTCTGGCTATCAGGCTTCATATGGAGAATTGGTTTCACTCAAGTAAGCTGTGCAAAAAATGCACATAACACACGAATAAAAACTTTAGTTTTAAAGGCCACACTTGATAAAAATTTATAATACTGAAAGTACTCATAAATTTTAGAGCTTTCTAAGTAGTTTCAGATTTATAGGCGTAAAAGGAATTCAGTCGTGTTCATCGTTTTAGAGCTTCTCACATGCCATTATTGTTGACTATATGATGACGTTAATATTGTCTTGGCTAGGAGGAGATATCTGAAAGAGAATAATCATTTATAAAGAATTGCATTCAATTTTACAGACATGAAAAGGAACACTTTAGTTCTTTGAGTTCCAGTAAGTACAGTTTTATAAACCTTTCAGATCTTCCATAGTAATCATATTTTAATTGTAATACAAGGTGAATAGCTTTTATTCTAATGGGAAACACACTAGATGTTGATGAGTATCATATAAGTACACCTAATGAACTTACATTTTCTGAACACAATTAAGTGTGTGGCTAGTTTTTTCAATATTGCCTCTTTGTTAAAAGTTTGGCCAAGTTATAGAAATAGGGAAGGAGACAAAATTCATGATGAGAGGGAAGAAATAGTAATCTAAACTGAAGCCCCCTAGTCTTCTTCATACTTAAAATGATTAAAGGGAAAGCATTTATATGAGAAATTTTAATGAATGAAATCTCATAGAATGTAGGAACATACTGGTCATCTGGGCCCATTTATGAAATAGCACACAAAAACCACAAGGAAAACATGAAAGATAATATGTATCATCTCTTCAAGTAGATTAATACTGCCATGACTCAGACGTTTTCCAAAGGTGAAAGCTATCAATGGCAATATTTATATTGAAAACTTGATTAAACTTGTTTTTTTCTCCTTCATTAAAGTTTCTGCAGTCCTAAACTTGCTCAAGAAAGCTTAAGTGAAATGCTTAATAGGTCTCTGAAAATCCCTGTTTGAACCATCCTCATAGTGAATAATACTCAAGAAAAGTTGGATTATCGCCTTTGAAAGAAAGAAAGTGAAGTCGCTCAGTCATGTCCGACTCTTTGTGACCCTGTGGACTGTACCCTACCAGGCTCCTTCTTCCATGGGCTTCTCCAGGAAAGAATACTGGAGTAGGTTGCCATTTCCTTCTCCAGGGAATTTTTCCGACTGAGGGATCAAACCCTGGTCTCCTGCATTGCAGGCAGATGCTTTACCTTCTGAGCCACCAGGGGATATATTATTACCTTTAGTCACTAAATAGAGTGTAAGAGTATTTTATCAGCATCTCCAGAGACCAGTAACCATATTTTATCAGCATTTCCAGAGACCAGTAACCATATTATTTGGGACTTTATCACTTTTCTCAGCCTCTCTGAAAAAAAATTTGTTTTCCAAGTTACCTCACTAAAGTTTCAGGAAATTTTTCTCCCCTTGGTTTTCAAGCAAGAAGTTTCTAAAAGGAACTACAATGTGAAAATAGAAGCAGTATGATACAATATCATGTTTTGTTTTTTTTTTTAACTAGAAATTAAAAAAAAGTAAAACAAAGAACAAGAATTACAAACTATAACCAAGACTTCTAACAACCTAAAAGTACTATTTTTCCTTGAAACTACAATTATTGATAAGAGTGTAAGCTGATACATTTGTATGGAAATTTGTCAATATCCACCCCCTCTCTCTTTATGTATGCATGTGTATATATATATATACATATATACATAAAACACCACTGTTCTGGAAATTTGTCCTGTGATTACATACACATGTATGAAATTATGTAAGTACAAATTTACTCATTTTGATAAAATCTTAGAGCAATTCAAGCGTTTATCAAAAAATTAAATTTATGACAATTTTCCAAACTTTTAAGTTACATAAACAAGGATAAGAACAAAGTGTTTTCATGTAAAATAAGGAATTTACATGAAGAAACTCTAGAAGGATACTGAGAGAATTAATTAATTTCTCAGGGAGATTTCAGATGGGTAGGTAGATAGGAGAAGCATGGTAAAACTACAGCAGTGGTTCTCAACCAGGGGCAGTTTTCCCCTAGGGGATATTTCACAATATCTGGAGACAGTTTTATCACAAATGGGGGAGGATACGATAATTAGACAAAGGACTGTTTGTGGGGTTATTGTTCAGGCTTATTTTCAGAGAGGCTGAGATGGAGGATGTGTGTGTGTTAGTCACTCAGTCGGGTCTTGACTCTGCAACTCCATGGACTGTAGCCTGCCAGGCTCATCTGTCCATGGAATCCTCCAGGCAAGTATACCCGAGTCGGTTGCCATTTCCTTCTCCAGCATATCTTCCCAACCCAGGGATGGAACCCATGTCTCCCAAATTACAGACAGATTTTTTACCAGTTGAGCCACCAGGGAAGCCCCAGAATACGGTAGTGGGTAGCCTATCCCTTCTCCAGCAGATCTTCCTGACCCTGGAACTGAACCTGGGTCTCCTACATTGCAGGGGTATTCTTTAACAACTAAGCTATCAGGGAAGCCTGAGATGGAGGATATTTGAATTTAATTGTCAGTTTTGTAGAACTGTATTTATAATATAGTTCCCTACCCTATGCGGCCAATGTTGAATAAGTTGGAGTCTTATGTTGGACTTCTAAAGAGAACTGTCAACAAACAAATATTCAAAGTATCTTATCAAAGAGTTACGAGTACAATGTCTTTCAAAATTTGTCTTTAATATGGTCTTAAATTGGCCTTTAATTGGTCTTTAATATGGCTTTGTATGTGAGACTGGTTTTATCCTAGTAAAGTCTGGGCTCACTTTAAAATAGTGTGACAATTTAGTCTTAATCAAATTCTATATGGCCCTAATAGCAAGAAACTGGCACTTGATATGCATCTTGTATAGTATTTTGTCCCTTTAACAGCACTTGACCTTTTCTTGAATAAAAGGAAATAGTAAGAATGCTCATATTCCTTAGCAAACAGCTCAGTTCATGTCAGCATCTTCTGATGGATGTCACAGTTGAATATATCACTGCTAGATCCTTATGTTTTGGAGAAGGCAATGGCAACCCACTCCAGTACTCTTGCCTGGAAAATCCCACGGACGGAGGAGCCTGGTAGACTGCAGTCCATGGGGTCGCTAAGATCGGAGACAACTGAGCGACTTCACTTTCACTTTTCACTTTCATGCACTGGAGAAGGAAATGGCAATCCACTCCAGTGTTCTTGCCTGGAGAATCCCAGGGATGGCGGAGCCTGGTGGGCTTCCATCTATGGGGTCGCACAGAGTCGGACACGACTGAAGTGACTCAGCTGCAGCAGCAGCAGCAGATCATTATGTAGAATGTAGTATTTTGATCCAGCTCTTTTGATAAAATGTTTTGATATAATGTTACACACAAAGTACTGCTTTATAAAAATACATTTTGTGCAGTAATAGCTATTTGTTGTCAGGGATGAACTAGAAATCAGATATCTTATCCTTGTAATTAAATGTATCCTGGTCTTAGAATTTGGAAAAATATGAAGACTCTCATAACTTAATATCCAAACAGCTATCATTTCTAGGCCCCAGTTGCATAACAATAGCTTTTTACTCCTCATTCATTGTCTAGTTTTGTCAAGGTTGCAGAAAGGAATATCTTATTTGTATTCACAAATCAACATGAGGTTCCATTTGCCAGTGACCTAACTCAGAGTCACCATCAGTACTTCCACTGATGTTCCAAAAAAGGAGTTTAAAGAGATTGGGAGATATGTAATATTTGAAGATTTTATGTTGGAAATCTTTAAAAAATAGATATTGGATATTAATTTCCAGACTTATGAGTACACAAATATAACATTTTTAATTACATGTATATATATTAGTAGACTTGCAGATTGCAAAAGACAAAGATATAATCTTAAATTCATTCAAAGAAAATAGAAAGATGCCTTCCAAAGATTATTATCAAGTAGCAGTTTTCTGAAGAGCACTGATGAAATCCATAAATAGTGGAGGAATATTTTCAAAGGCATAAGATAATCATGAAACTAAAGTAGCATTATCTTTTAAATATATACTGAACTAAGCCTTCAAGAATAAAAAGGAAATAACATATTAAAAATACACTAAGAACTAAGAACAGAGGATGAGATGGTTGGATGTCATCACTGACTCAATGGACTTGAGTTTGCACAAACTCAGAGAGATAGTGAAGGACCAGGAAGACTGGCATGCTGAGGTTCATGGGGTCGCAAAGAGTCGGACACAACTTAGTGACTGAACAACAACAAATAATAACAAAGAACTCATTAAGTACAGGAGCTGATCAAGTGTGTACATCAAAAAGAAAATAAATCTATCACATCTATGAGATACACAAAAGATGGGTAGCAAAAATTTAGAGACACAAATAAATAGACAAATATAAACCTGATATTGTCCATCTCCTGTGGGGAATAGAGATTGCACCAAAACTTTGAAATAAATATATGTGAGATATGAAGACTGTAATTAGAATCACAGAACTCTGAGATCTCTTTATTGATCTGAAGAAAGATTAGGCTATAAATTAATACTAATAAGGAAAGCCACATGGTTGTGTGGCCAATAGTATGACAAATAAAAACAGAAGTAGAGTTTATAACTTATAATGTATGAGAACAGAGAAAATAAAATAATTTTTATCATAAAGAAAACAGGGAAAATTGTTTCAAGGACAAAAAGTTAGGTTATTAACACTAAGTTAAATATATATCATCAATTAGTATAAACATAAATTAACTAATCTTTAGGCCAGCTAATTTTTTCTGTCAAGGGACAGATAGTAAGTATTGTAGGCTTTGCTGACCATATGGTGTCTTATGATTATTCAGTTATGTCATTGTGGCAGCAACAGACAATCTCTAAATGAGTGAATGTGGCTCTCTTCCAATATATATCTTCCTACATATATAATACATATTTATAAAAACAGGCAGTCTGTTTTATCTGGCTTAAAGGTCAAACTTTGACAATCTGCTCAGAAATCCATATGTTAAAAGGAAAATATTGCAGAACTAGTTTTTCTTTACTTTTTTTTTTTTTTTGTTCTACCAGTTTATTGCTACCAACCCATCTCCCTCCACCGTCATGCACACATGCTAAGTCATGTAACTCCACGGACTGCAGCCCGCCAGGCTCCTCTGTCCATGGACTTTTCCAGACAAGAATACTGCAGTGGGTTGCCATTTCCTTCTCCGTTTCTTTACTTTAAATTCCAGTTTTAGGATGCTTATGAAACTAAAAGCAAATAAGGCAGAGAAAATTTGAAAATAAAAGAATAGAAAAATTATGCCAACCCAATGCTTTTAAAATAAATAATTTGCTACATTAATGTCAAGTAAAGGACACTTTAATGCAAAAAAAATATTTAGAGAGTAAGATTAAAGGCTACACTAGAATGCTATATAATTTTGAAAATGTATGTAGCTAATAGCATAGTCTCAAATATATGCATGTGCATGAGTACATAAAAAATAGAAGTAGACCATCATAACGGAAGATTTTAATATATTTCTTTCAGTAACTGATATATGAGGCAGATATAAACCCAATAAGGGTATAGATTTGAACAATACAACTAAATTAATCTAGAGGACATATGTGGTATCCTGCAGCCAACAATTAGAAAATTAATCTCTTCACAAGCAAATGTGCAATATATTTGAAAAATGTCACTTACTATGTCATAAACAACTTCAACAAATTGCAAATCTTAATATCTTAAAGATAAATTAGATACATTAAAATAGACATGATATGATAAATTTGAAAACAAACTGTAAAACAACTTTTAAATACAAAGCATATACGGGCTTCCCAGGTGGCACATTGGTAAAAAATCCACTTGCCAATGCAGGAGACGCAAAAGACACAGGTTTGATCCCTGGATGGAGAAGATCCCCTTAAGAAGGAAATGGCAACCCACTCCAGTATTCTTGCCTGGAAAGTTCTATGAACAGAAGAGCCTGGTGGGCTACAGTCCATGGGATCACAAAGAGTTGAACACTACTGAGCATTCACACTCACTCATATACATAATAATGTCAAAATATACTTCTTAGTAGCAAGAACAAGTATTCAAAGTAGAAGTCAGAAAATATTTCAAATTTAACAATGAAATACAGCAAACCAAAACTTGTGGAATATGAGCAAGTGGTAATAGAAAAATTTATAGCGATAAATACTTAGGTTAGAAAATAAGAAAGTCTCAAGCTGTTAATAGCAATTATTCAGTTTTAAAGGTTTGAATAAAAATAAGAGAATAAAATGCAAGAACATTTAAAGAAGAAAATAACAAATATAAAAGCAAAGTATTACTATTGTATACAAAATAAAAGTACATTGAAGAGACTTGACAAAGCCTATTCATTTTCAAAGAAGTAGGTTCTTTGGAAAGACTGGTCACACGTTGAAAGCAGGATCTAAGACAATGGGTAGATCTGCTACATTTTTAATTAGGAAGTGTGATCCCAGGAACAAGAGTGAGGGAAATGGAACTGAAGCAGCCAGAGGAGACACAAGTGAGGCTGTGTTTTGAACTGACCACAGAACAGAGCAATGAATTGCTTGATCCCATAGATCATTTCTCAGAAGTCTTATAAACTGCATCTCATGATAGTCCTTCCTAAAGAGAGAGGTACATATGTACTGACTCCTATAGCTTTTAGGTTGAAGTTTAACCTATTTATCTTCTCTTTTAATCTATGTATTCATAGGTCCCAAATATAGATCTATAGATTCCCAAAACTCAGCAAAAAAGTAACCTAGATGCAGGAAGTACTGAGACAAGGCATTGGAAGATTAAACCTGTGTGAAGTTGTCAACCCCTATGTAGAGCTGGTCACTGAAGCAGTTACAAAAAGGTGGTCCAAGACACCACAGACATTTGAGGCTGAGAATGTCTGAAGTAGTATATAAGAATTATCTGATATATTGGAAAAAATGTAACTAAACTTTAACAAGTTTTATTTTAAAAAGATAAAAGCAAAAGTAAACAATATCAAAGAATTCAGTTCAGTTCAGTCGCTCAGCCATGTCCGACTCTTTGAGACTCCATGAATCACAGCACGCCAGGCCTCCATGTCCATCACCAACTCCTGAAGTTCACTCAAACTCATGTCCATCGAGTCGGTGATGCCATCCAGCCATCTCATTCTCTGTCGTCCCCGTCTCCTCCCACCCCCAATCCCTCCCAGCATCAGAGTCTTTTCCAGTGAGTCAACTCGTAACATGAGGTGGCCAAAGTATTGGAGTTTCAGCTTCAGCATCAGTCCTTCCAATGAACACCCAGAATTGATCTTTAGAATGGACTGGTTGGACCTCCTTGCAGTTCAAGGGACTCTCAAGAGTCTTCTCCAGCACCACAGTTCAAAAACATCAATTCTTCGGTGATCAGCTTTCTTCACAGTCCAACTCTCACAGTATTCAAATAAGCATAAAAACTAGACAAAACACATAATTTCCTAGAAATATAACTTACTGCTCAAAAAATATAATTTATTGCTCTAAAAGAATTATAAATGCTGCATAAACTGATAACCATGTGAAGAAAGTATATCCATAGTTTAAATTCCCCCCAAAATCAACTTTAACAAAAAATGAAAGATAATTCCAATTTTATACAAACTCTTCCAGAGAATAATAAAAAAAATTAAACAATTCTAAACCAAATCCACCAAAGAAAAATATATTTTCAAATTTGGTTTAATTCAATAATATAGGAACGTATTAACATTATAATCAATTACTTCAATTTATCAACTTAAAATATATAAAATATATGGTCTCTCAATATATACATGACTATGACATAGTAGGGCTTCCCAGGTGGCGCTAGTGGTAAAGAACCTGCTTATCAATGGGGGAGACCTAAGGGACACAGATTTGATTCCCTAGATTGGGAAGACACCGTGAAGAAGGGCATGTCAGCCCACTCCAGTATTCTTGACTGGAGAATCCCATGGACAGAGGAACTTGGTGGGCTACAGTCCATGGGATTGCAAAGAGATGGACATGACTGAAGTGACTTAGCACACTCATGACATTGTAATGTATATAAATTAATGCCTTTACCTAAAATAACTAAAATATTTAGAGAGCTGCTGAAGCAACCAGGATTTCAAAAGTATATATAAAACAACAGATATCAGAGACTATAAAATATCTTCTAAGTGTTGGATAAACCACACACACACACACACACACACACACACACACTCCCTTTAATCTAGATGTCTATATTCAATAAAAGTATTCTTCAAAACTAAAGGCAAAATGTAGACATTTCCAGAAACAAGATAATTAAACTCAGCAGACCCACAATAAACACAATACCAAAATTAATATAATCCTTTTAGAAGGAAAAGAGATCTGTATAGAAAAATATTAATAGAAATGTAGAAAAGAACAGAAAGATGAATAGAAAGAGTACATATGTGGATGAATTTAAATAAATATTGACCATAGAAACAAAATGACATTGTTTTCTGAGATTCAGTTATAAGTAGATTAAATGTATGACAAAAATTATATCAAAGGGAAAAGAATGAAAAGAAAATGAAAAGTCTTCTAATGGTCTAGCATTATCTGAAAAATGGTAGATGCATTGTTATATGTCAAAATATATGCTGCAATTTCTAGAACGATAACTAAAGAAAGCATGAAAAATGCAAATCCAACAAACTAATAAAGGAAACAGTTGGAATAATTGAAACTAATTGACTAATCCAAATGAAGGATCAAAAGAAAAGAAAAAGGCTACAACAAGTGGGACAGAGAGCAAATAGTGAGATGGTAGACATAAACTGATATATCCTTAATTATAATGGATGTAAATAGTATAAATATTGAAATTAAGACATTAAGATTTTTAGACTGAATTTAAAAAACCTGGCTATACATCTGTTGTTCCCAAGAGACACCACTTACTATAATAACAAAGATCTTAATGTAAAATAAAAAGATGAGCCTTGCAAACACAAACCAAAATAAGCCTGTTTTCACTATAGCAATACAAGAACAAGTTAATTTTAAGGTAAGAGAATATTCTAAAAATTAAATTTGCACGTTCCATTTAATATAGTGAAAATAAATGGCAATTAGCAAATATACAACATAGTGCATAATTTTAATACATATCTCCCTGTACCTAATGAGACAAGCAGACAATCAGTAATGATATAAAGATATAAGCAACATAATTAACTTGATCCAATTGAGGTGTCTAAAATACAACACCCAATAACATAGAAATACCCATTCTTTTCAAGTGTACATGGTATACATGGTATGTTTACCAGAATTGTCCACAAAACATATCTGAACAAATTTTTGATGACTGAAATTATTCAGAGCAATTATCTAACCCTGCAGGAATTAAGCTAGAAATAAATTCTAAAAAAGAACATTAAAAAGCTCAAATATTTATCAGCTAAGCAATATATTTTCAAAATTCTACATAATTCATGTATCAAAAATAAAGGAAAATAGAAGGTGGAAAATAATTTATTAGAAGATAATGAAAATGCAATCAATGCATGACAATTTGTGTTATGAAATTAAAGTTATGCTT
This sequence comes from Moschus berezovskii, assembly GCF_049115385.1. Lineage (NCBI taxonomy): Eukaryota > Metazoa > Chordata > Mammalia > Artiodactyla > Moschidae > Moschus > Moschus berezovskii. The sequence continues at coordinate 37,473,525 of NC_142461.1, forward strand.
AAAAGGAAAATTAGAGCCTTTGAACCCCTATTTCAGACAAGTATTTAACTAAATCTTGTCCAAAAGACAGTGGCAACATGGAGGAAAACAATCAATTCTGTCCATGAAGCGTTTGGGAAATATTTTGTGGAGAAGGAATTCTTTGTCAAAGTTACATTTTCTAATGTGACTAGCATAGGATAAGTGGGAAAATTCACAGAGAATGAGTCTGGAAATGTATGGTGAGGTAATTTGAACATGCTAAGAACTTAGAATTTTTCCTATTCTCCAGGGATTTAATAAGAATGAAAAGAATAGATTGATTTAGAATGTTCTCGAAATAATATAGTCAGAAATAATGAGGAGAAAAATCAATTTAGTGGTTGAAATGTAGAATGGAGTAAGAATTCAGAAAATACTTCCTGGGTTGAATAAACAGTACTTGATGACTTATTGGATCCTGGGGGAAGGAGTAGATAAGGAAAAGAAGAAACAATGTTGTATGATTTGCTAGTTGTGTATTGATTCCATTAGTATGAAAGAGAAAAAAACACAGAATTTGGTACTAAGATATTAGAGCTGTTAGTGCATAAGTATAGTGTACCTCTGATAGAACCTGTTGAAAGTAGCTAATAAACAATTTAAATGATTAGATCAAAACTCAAAAGAATGGGTTGTGATATAGACCTCGGTGTTATTAGTTGAGGTAAGAGGAGTAGATGAGACTGCCTGGTTGCTGTTGTTCAGTCGCACAGTCATGTCTGACAATTTGTAACCCCATGGACTGCAGCACACAAGTCTTCCTTATCCTTCACTATCTTCTGGAGTTTACTCAAACTCATGTCCATTGAGTTGGTGATGCCATCCAATCATTTCATCCTCTGTCATCCCTTCTCCTTGTGCCCTCGGTCTTTCCCAGGATCAAAGTCTTTTCCAATGAGTTGTCTCTTTGCATCAGGTGGCCAAAGTATTGGAGCATCAGCTTCAAGATTAATCCTTCCAATGAATATTCAGGGTGGATTTCCTTTAGGATTGAATGGTTTGATCCCCTTACTGTCCAAGGGACTCCCAACAGTCTTCTCTAGCACCACAGTTCAAAAGAATCAATTCTTTAGTCCTCAGCTTTCTTTATGGTCCAGCTCTCACATTCACAATGACTAATAGAAAAACCATACCTTTGACTGTATGGACCTTTGTTGGCAAAGTGATGTATTTGTTTTTTAATATGCTGTCTAGATTTATCATAGCTCTTCTTTACATGATTATATTCTTTGCAGCTGAAGATGTAGAAGCTCTGTATAATCAGCAAAAGCAACACCTGGATCTCACTGTGACTCATTGCAAAATTCAGGCTTGAAATGAAGAAAGTAGGGAAAACCACTAGGTCCTTCAGGTATGACCTAAATCAAATCTCTTATGATTATACAGTGGAAGTGACAAATAGATTTAAGGGATTATATCTGGTAGACAGAGTGCCTGAAGAACTATAGACTGAGATTTGTAACACTGTACAGCAGATGGTGATCAAAACCATCCCAAAGAAATGCAACAAGGCAAAATGGCAGAGGTTGACTGAAAGGGCTTTACAAATAGTGGAGAAAAGAGAAGTGAAAGGCAAAGGAGAAAAGGAAAGATATATACACCTAAATGCAGAGTCCCAAAGAACAGCAAGGAGAGATAAAAAGCCTTCTTAAGTGAACAATACAAAGAAACAGAGGGAAAAAATTGAATGGGAAACACTAGAGGTCTCTTCAAGAAAATTAGAGATACCAAGAGAACATTTCATGGAAAGATGGGCACAATAAAGGACAGAAATGGTATGGATCTAAACAGAAGCCTAAGATATTAATATGAGTTGGCAAGAATACACAGAAGTACTATACTAAAAAAGCTCTTAATAACCCAGCTAACCACGATAGTGTGATCACTCACCTAGAGTCAGATATACCGGAGTGTGAAGTCAAGTGGGCCTTAGGAAGCATTACTACGAATAAAGCTAGTGAAGATGATGGAATTCCAGCTGAACTATTGTAAATCCTGAAAGATAATGCTGTCTAAGTGCTTCACTTGACCTGTCAGCAAATTTGGAAAACTCAGCAGTGACCACAAGACTGGAAGGTCAGTTTTACTTCCAATCCCAAAGAAGAGCAAGGCAGAAAATGTCCAAACTACCACACAGCTGTGCTCATTTCACACACTAGCAAAGTAATGCTTAAATTCCTTCAAGCTAGGCTTCAGCAGTACATAAAATGAGAACTTCCAAATGCACAAGCTGGATTTAGAATAGGCAGAGGAACCAGAGATCAAATTGCCAACGTCCGTTGGATCATAGAAACGCTAGATAGTTGGAATAGGAAAAAGGAGTCCAAAATGGTGGTGACTAAAAGACAAATATGGGGAAAGCCTGCAAAAATAGAACAAAGGAAGGCCCGAGGACTGGAGTGAGGACCTCAGGTAAAACGAACAGCCCAATTTACATAGGGCAGCCTCCAGGGGAGAAAACAAATGTATAAAAGGAGGAAGACTAGAAGAATAGAGGCTCTCTCCTCACATTGTCTTTTGGGTCGGCTCACCCACACTCCTTGAGGGTGTACTATACTTTGTTTTTCCTATAAAATTGAGTTGTAACACTGGTCGGTCTGTTAACTTAAATTATTGCTACAGCAAGAGAGAACTGAGGAAATTACACACTCCCCTGACAGAAAAAGCAAGGGAATTCCAGAAAAACATCTATCTGTTCTTCATTGACTACACTAAAGCCTTTGTGTGGATCACAACAAGCTATGGAATATTCTTAAGAAGATGAGAATACCAGACACATTATCTGCTTCCTAAGAAACCTGTGTGCAAGTCAAGAAGACTGCCTAGAAAGAATGCAAATTGACAAAAAGAGGGCCATCAAGAGAATTTCATTGCGCATTGAACTTAAGGTGTAGGCTGATTGAGATCATAGACCAGACACCTCAGAGAGCTATCAGAAAATTCAGGGAAATATGAGATTATATCAGTTCAGTTCACTTCAGTTCAGTCGCTCAGTCGTGTCCGACTCTCCGCGACCCCATGAATCACAGCACGCCAGGCCTCCCTGTCCATCACCAACTCCCAGAGTTCACTCAAACTCATGTCCACAGAGTCGGTGATGCCATCCAAACATCTCATTCTCGGTCGTCCCCTTCTCTTCCCTACCCCAACCTTTCCCAGCATCAGAGTCTTTTCCAGGGAGTCAACTCGTCGCATGGGGTGGCCAAAGTATTGCAGTTTCAGATTTAGCATCAGTCCTTCCAATGAACACCCAGGATCGATCTCCCCTAGAATAGACTGGTTGGATATCCTTGCAGTCCAAGGGACTCTCAAGAGTCTTCTCCAACACCACAGTTCAAAAGCATCGATTCTTCGGCAATCAACTTTCTTCACAGTCCAACTCTCACATCCATACATGACCACGGAAAAAACCATAGCCTTGACTAGACGGACCTTTGTTGGCAAAGTAATGTCTCTGCTTTTTAATATACTATCAAGGTTGGTCATAACTTTCCTTCCAAGGAGTAAGCGTCTTTTAATTTCATGGCTGCAATCAGCATCCACAGTGATTTTGGAGCCCAAAAGAATAAAGTCTGACACTGTTTCCACTGTTTTTCCATCTATTTCCCATGAAGTGATGGGACCAGATGCCATGATCTTTGTTTTCTGAATGTTGAGCCTCAAGCCAACCTTTTCACTCTCCTCTTTCACTTTCATCAAGAGGCTTTTGAGTTCCTCTTCACTTTCTGCCATAAGGGTGGTGTCATCTGCATATCTGAGATTATTGATATTTCTCCCAGCAATCTTGATTCCAGCTTGTGCTTCTTCCAGCCCAGCGTTCCTCATGATGTACTCTGCATAGAAGTTAAATAAGCAAGGTGACAATATACAACCTTGACGTACTCCTTTTCCTATTTGGAACCAGTCTGTTTTTCCGTGTCCAGTTCTGACTGTTGCTTCCTGACCTACATACAGGTTTCTCAAGAGGCAGGTCAGGTGGTCTGGTATTCCCATCTCTTTCAGAATGTTCCACAGTTTATTGTGATCCACACTGTCAAAGGCTTTGGCATAGTCAATGAAGCAGAAATAGATGTTTTTCTGGAACTCTCTTGCTTTCTCCAAGATCCAGAGGATGTTGGAGATTTGATCTGTGGTGCCTCTGCCTTTTCTAAAACCTGCTTGAACATCTGGGAGCTCACGGTTCACATATTGCTGAAGCCTGACTTGGAGAATTTTGAGCATGACTTTACTTGCATGTGAGATAAGTGAAACTGTGCAGGAGTTTGAGCATTCTTTGGCATTGCCTTTCTTTGGGATTGGAATGAAGACGGACCTTTTCCAGTCCTGTGGCCACTGCTGAGTTTTCCAAATGTGCTGGCATATTGAGTGCAGCACTTTCACAGCATCATCTTTCAGGATTTGAAATGGCTCAACTGGAATTCCATCACCTCCACTAGCTTTGTTCGTAGTGATATTAAGGCCCACTTGACTTCACATTCCAAGATGTCTGACTCTAGGTCAGTGATCACACCATCATGATTATCTTCGTCGAGAAGATCTTTTTTGTACAGTTCTTCTGTGTATTCTTGCCACCTCTTCTTAATATCTTCTGCTTCTGTTAGGTCCGTACCATTTCTGTCCTTTATCGAGCCCATCTTTGCATGAAATGTTCCCTTGGAATCTCTAGTTTTCTTGAAGAGATCTCTTGTTTTTCCTATTCTGTTGTTTTCATCTATGTCTTTGCATTGATCACTGAGGAAGGCTTTCTTATCTCTCCTTGCAATTCTTTGGAACTCTGCATTCAGATGCTTATATCTTTCCTTTTCTCCTTTGCTATTCACTTCTCTTCTTTTCACAGCTATTTGTAAGGCCTCCTCATACAGCCATTTTGCTTTTTTGCATTGCGAGAGGCCCCGGCCCCGGCAGCGCAGAAGCGAGAGGTGCCAACCCCGCTGCAACCAACCATGCAAAGAGGCGCGGCCATGAGGAGCTACCCCACGCCTGAGGCCAGGGCCGGCGGCCGAGAGGAGCTACCCCATGTCCAATAGGTGGTGGCTGCGCGGGCGCAGGAGGGCGGAGAGGAGCTACTCCACGTTCAAGGTCAGGAGGGGCAGCCTTGAGGAGATACCCCTCATCCAAGGTAAGGTGCAGCGCCTGCGCTTTCTTGGAGCAGCTGTGAAGAGATATCCCAAGCTCCAGGTAAGAGAAACCCAAATAATACAGTAGGTATTGCGAGGGGGGCATCAGAGGGCAAACACACTGAAATTACAATCACAGGAAACTAGTCGATCTGATCACATGGACCACAGCTGAATGTGGTCCACTGGAGAAGGGAATGGCAAACCACTTCAGTATACTTGCCTTGAGAACCCCATGAACAGTATCAAAGGGCAAAATGATAGGATACTGAATGAGGAATTCCCCAGGTCAGTAGGTGCCCAGTATGCTACTGGAGATCAGTGGAGAAATAACTCTAGAAGGAATGAAGGGATGGAGCAAAAGCAAAACCAATACCCAGTTGTGGATGTGACCGGTGATAGAAGGAAGGTCCGGTGCTGTAAAGAGCAATATTGCATAGGAACCTGGAATGTTAGGTCCATGAATCAAGGCGAATTGGAAGTGGTCAAACAGGAGATGGCAAGAGTGAATGTCGACATTCTAGGAATCAGTGAATTAAAATGGACTGGAATGGGTGAATTTAACTCAGATGACCATTATATCTACTACTGTGGGCAGGAATCCCTTAGAAGAAATGGAGTAGGCATCATGGTCAACAAAAGAATCTGAAATGCACTACTTGAATGCAGTCTTAAAAACGACAGAATGATTTCTGTTCGTTTCCAAGGCAAACCATTCAATATTACAGTAATCCAGGCCTATGCCCCAACCAGTAACGCTGAAGAAGCCGAAGTTGAACGGTTCTATGAAGACCTACAAGACCTTTTAGAACTAACACCCAAAAAAGATGTCCTTTTCATTATAGGGGACTGGAATGCAAAAGTAGGAAGTCAAGAAACACCTGGGGTAACAGGCAAATTTGGCCTTGGAGCACGGAATGAAGCAGGGCAAAGGCTAATAGAGTTTTGCTAAGAGAACGCCCTGGTCATAGCAAACACCCTCTTCCAACAACACAAGAGAAGACTCTACATATGGACATCACCAGATGGGTAACACCGAAATCAGATTGATTCTATTCTTTGCAGCCAAAGATGGAGAAGCTGTATACAGTTAGCAAAAACAAGACCAGGAGCTGACTGTGGCTCAGATCATGAACTCCTTATTGCCAAATTCAGACTGAAATTGAAGAAAGTAGGGAAAACCACTAGACCGTTCAGTTATGACTTAAATCAAATCCCTTATGATTATACAGTGGAAGTGAGAAATAGATTTAAGGGACTAGATCAGATAGATAGAGTGCCTGATGAACTCTGGACAGAGGTTTGTGACATTGTATAGGAGACAGGGACCAAAACCATCCCCATGGAAAAGAAATGCAAAAAAGCAAAATGAGATTATATACCAGCAGAATATTAAAAAGGAAGGTTAGTCTACTCTATTAATGATCAAGATTATTGTCCTTTCCTTCTACTCTTCTTTTAACACTGAACAAATATAATACTCAGAAATAATGAATGCTTTCATTTTTCATTTATATTTTTTCACAAAATAAAATTTTGGAACACAAGCATCAATTATATGAAACAGTAGTTGATGATTTTATAACTAGGCTAGATAGCAATATATAAGTGAAACCACTAATACAGTTGTTAACACAGCTAATTAACATAAAAAGTTCAGGTATATAAGTTAAAAAAAATCATTTGATGTTAACATTATTCAACTTTAGTCAATTAGTTAACAATCAATATCAAATCACCAAATATGTAAAATCATGCCCTCCTTGTTTTAAAATTTATTTTTTTTGGAGGATAATTGCTTTAAATGCTGTTGGTTTCTTCTGTACAATAATATGAATAAGTGTATATATGTCCCCTCCCTCTTGAGCTTCCTTCCCTCCCACCCCATCCCACTCCTCTAGGTTATCACAGAGTACCAAGTTGAGCTCCATGCAGTATATTGTATTAGCAATCTACTTTTCATATTGTAATGTGTATGTTTTAATGCTATTCTTTCAATCCATCCCACCCTCTCCTTCCCTGCTATGTCCACGAGTCTGTTTTCTATGTCTGGATCTCTATTATTGTCCTGCAAATATGTTCATCAGTACCATTTTTCTAATTCCATATATATATGTTACTGTATGATTTTTTTTCTCTGACTTACTTCACTATGTATAACAGGTTCATCCACCTCACTAGAACTAACTCAAATGCATTCCTCTTTATGGATGAGTCATATTTCATTGTCAATATGTTCCACAACTTTTTATCCATTCTCATCTATCAGTGGACATCTAGGTTGCTTCCATGTCCTAGCTATCACAAGTAATCCAAAGAAGACATGTAGATGGCCAACAAACACGTGAAAAGATGTTCAACATTGCTCATTATTAGAGAAATGCAAATCAAAACTACAGTAAGGTCTCACCTCACACAGGTCAGAATCAGTTCAGTCGCTCAGTCGTGTCTGACTCTCCACGACCCCATGAATCACAGCACGCCAGGCCTCCCTGTCCATCACCAACTCCCGGAGTTCACTCAAACTCATGTCCAATGAGTTGGTGATGCCATCCAACCATCTCATCCTCCGTTGTCCCCTTCTTCTCCTGCCCCCAATCCCTCCCAGCAACAGAGTCTTTTCCAGTGAGTCAACTCTTCGCATGAGGTGGCAAAAGTATTGGAGTTTCAGTTTCAACATCAGTCCTTCCAATGAACACCTAGGACTGATCTCCTTTAGAATGGACTGGCTGGATCTCCTTGCAGTCCAAGGGATTCTCAAGAGTCTTCTCCAACACCATAGTTCAAAATCATCAATTCTTCGACTCTCAGCTTTCTTCACAGTCCAACTCTCACATCCATACATGACCACGGGAAAAACTATAGCCTTGACTAGATGGACCTTTGTTGGCAAAGTAATGTCTCTGCTTTTTAATATGCTATCTAGGTTGGTCATAACTTTCCTTCCAAGGAGTAAACGTCTTTTAATTTCCTGGCTGCAATCAGCATCTGCAGTGATTTTGTAACCCCCCAAAATCAACTCTGACACTGTTTCTCCATCTATTTCCCATGAAGTGATGGGACCAGATGCCATAATCTTAGCTTTCTGAATGTTGAGTTTTAAGCCAACTTTTTCAATCCCCTCTTTAACTTTCATCAAGAGGCTTTTGAGTTCCTCTTCACTTTCTGCCATAAGGGTGGTGTCATCTGCATATCTGAGGTTTCTGATATTTCTCCCAGCAATCTTGATTCCAGCTTGTGCATCTTTCAGTCCAGCATTCCTCATGATGTACTCTGCATGTAAGTTAAATAAGCAGGGTGGGTCAGAATGGCTAACATCAAAAAATCTACAAATAATAAATGCTGGAGAGGGTATGGAGAAAAGGGCACACTCTTGCACTGTTGGTAGGAATGTAAATTGATATAGCCACTATGGAGAACAGTATGGAGATTCCTTAAAAAACTAAGATTAAAACTACCATATGACCCAGCAATGCCACTGCTGGGTAAATCAAGTCCTCTTCATCAAATATTTGCATCTCTGTTTCAGACATTACCTTTAAACACGGAGGCATAGATGAGTTTAAAAACACTGTGAGTTGATTGAATCTAAAAGTCCTAAGTGTAAATCATTTATCTTCTCTTCAATTTGCTCAGATAGGAAAGAGTTACCTACTGGAATATTGTCAAAATCATTTCCATGGCAACCAGCTATAATGATACCTATCTCAATATATTATGCCAGATGCTTTTAGAGATATTATACATATGGGGAGAGAATAATAATAAAAATATTCTTAATTCATTTATACCCCAGTTTGTTCTAGGGAACAAATAAAGCTTAAGTGAAACTCTCTGCAATTTTTCTTTACTACAAATGTTCAGGAAAAATCTATTTATCACACCCGCCCCTCCTTCAATAAAAAAGGGCTCTCTAAAGAATAATAGCTCAGAGACAAAGAAATATAATTAGAAATTAAGGCATATTTGAAGGTTTGACAATACTTCTTTGTGGCAAAGATTTTGATCTTTTGGCATTGAGCAGTTCAGCAAAAAACCATTAAAATACTGGTTGTAATATACAATCTATTTATTAAAAATGAACTTCAGGGACTTATTTTCCCCCTCAGGATTTGAAGTGAATGTTCCACTCCTCATTGTTATTCAGACTACCAGGCTTTGGGGAATAATCAGTTCATCTGCTGGGTTTAGGAAATGACCCACAAGTCACATTCTTTGTTTGGTTTTGCAAAGATCACCATGAAAATGTGCATGCTTTGTACCCAGATGAACTCAGAGAAATGACCTGAAATCTGACATGTCTTATGGCTCTGTGACAAGTTCTGACCCATCTTTTCCAGAAAACAGAAAACAAAAACCCAAAACTCTGAACTTAGGTATAAATTTTGAGAATATAAAAAATATAAACAGAGCAATCAGGGTCCACCTAAGAAATAAATACAATTAGATGGAAATAGCAACTCTTTTTCTTTTCATATTAATAACAAGACATTGCAAATCACTGTTTAATACAAGAAAATACGCTTAAAATATCACTGTAGTTTTATCAGACTTTCCTGGTAGTTCAGATGGTAAAGCGTGTGCCTACAATGTGAGAGCCATGACCCATTTATCTTATCACAAGACAAATTTAGCTGAAAAAATTTGTCATCAGAAAATATAACCTATTATATGGTTTTTCAACTAATGAGAGCAGTTGAACAGATAAAAACAGTGAAATGAAAATAAAAACTGCATGTTCTTTCTGAATTAGTGATATCACTATTTTAACCTAACATGGAAAGATAAAGTTATTGCACTTATTTAGAAAACTCAGTCCCCCTAAACCTCAAATCACTACTTTCTTGCAAAAGTACCTAGAATAAAAAAGTATACTTTTGTCTACATTATTATTAAAATTCCACAATGTCTCTTAATTTTACTTTACCAAAGTAATTTTCTTGATATTTTGACAACAGCAACATCAAAATAATGGCATGTTTACATCAGAACTGATTAAATGTCTTTAGAAGTAGCTGAAAACATGAGGAACAAATGAATTCGAAGTAAAAAGGGAAAAAGATTGGGGCAAAGTTTTTAAAGTAATTTACTATCTTCATGTTTTTCTTTTCTTTTTTTTTTTAAATTGAAAATGTGGAAAATAGGGAAAGGGAGTTAGGAAGAGTGTGACATTGAGCTTTCTCTTATTATTAAGAAATACTTCACATATCCAAAGTGGTCTAAAGAACATTATTACAAAACCAAGTATAAATCTTCCATCCACACTGAGAAATAAAACTTTATGATAATTGAAACCTCTCCACCCTAATCACACCCTAAATCAACTCTGTTTAATTCTGATTATATAAATCCATCATTGGATTTTATAGTTCATCCTACTCTACTGTTTAGTTACATAACTTACACAGGACTTGGGAAACAGACTCTTGGAGGGAAAAAACAAAACCTCCTGTGCACCAGGACCCAAGAGAAAGGAGCAATAACCTCACAAAAGACTGACCCAGACTTGCCTGTGAGTGTCCAGGAATCTAGAGGAGGCATGGGTCAACAGTGGCCTGCTGCACAGTCAGAAGCCCTGAATACAGCAGTACTGGGAGCCAACAGAGCTGGTATAAGTCCTTCTGAAGGAGGTCTTGCCATTTTGTTATACCTATGAAGTTTGGCCTCAGGTCAAACTACATGGAGGGAAAACAGCCCCAGTTCAGTTCAGTACAGTCCTCAGTCCTGTGGAACTCTTTGTGACCCCCTGGACTGCAGCACCCCAGGCCTCCCTGTCCATCAGCAAAATCCAAAGTTTACTAAAACTCATGTCCATTGACTTGGTAATGCCTTTCAATGGTCTCATTCTTTGTCATCCCCTTCTCCTCCTGTCCTCAATCATTCCCAGTATTAGGGTTTTTTCAGTGAGTCAGTTCTTCACATCAGATGGCCAACATATTGGAGTTTCAGCTTCAGCATCAGCCCTTCCAATGAATATTCAGGACTGATTTCCTTTAGGATGGACTGAATGGATCTCCTTGCAGTCCAAGGGACTGGCAAGAGTCTTTTCCAATACCACAGTTTAAAAGCATCAATTCTTTGGCACTCAGCTTTCTTTATAGTCCAACTCTCTCATCCATACATGACCCCTGGAAAAACCATAGCCTTGATTAGACGGACCTTTGTTGGCAAAGCAATGTCTCTGCTTTCTAATAGCCTGTCTAGCTTGGTCATAACTTTTCTTCAAAAGAGTACACATATTTTAATTTCATGGCTGCAGTCACCATCTGCAGTGATTTTGGAGCCCAAGAAAATAAAGACTGCCACTGTTTCCACTGATTCCCCATCTATTTGCCATGAAGTGATGGGACCAGTTGCCATGATCATAGTTTCCTGAATGTTGAGCTTTAAGTCAACTTTTTCACTCTCTTTCACTTTCATCAAGAGGCTCTTTAGTTCTTTGCTCTCTGCCATAAGGGTGGTGTCATCTGCATATCTGAGGTTATTGATATTTCTCCTGGCAATCTTGATTCCAGCTTGTGCTTCATACAGCCCAGCATTTCTCATGGTATACTCTGAATATGTTAAATAAGCAGGGTGACAATATACTGTCTTGATGTATTCCTTTCCTGATTTGGAAGCAGTCTATTGTTCTATATCCAGTTCTAACTGTTTCTTCCTGATGTGCATACAGATTTCTCAAGAGACAGATCAGGTGGTCTGGTATTCTCATCTATTTGAGAATTTTTCCACAGTTTGTAGTGATCCACATAGTCAAAGGTTTTGATATAGTCAATAAAGCAGAAATGTTTTTGTGGAAGTCTCTTGCTTTTTTGATAATCCAGTGGATGTTGGCAATTTAATCTCTGGTTCCTCAGTCTTTTCTAAAACCAGCTTGAACATCTGGAATTTCATGGTTCATGTACTGTTGAAGCTTGGCTTGGAGAATTTTGAACATTACTTTGCTAGCATGTGAGATGACCACAATTGTGCAGTAGCTCGGGCATCTTTGGCATTGCCTTTCTTTGGAATTGAAATGAAAACTGAACATTTAGAGTCCTGTGGCCACTGCTTCATTTTCCAAATTTGCTGGCGTATTGAGTGCAGCACTTTCACAGCATCATATTTTAGGATTTGAACTAGCTCAACTGAAATTCTATCACTTCCACTAGCTTTGTTCATAGTGATGCTTCCTAAGGCCCACTTGAGTTCACATTCCAGGATGTCTGGCTCTGGGTGAGTGATCACACCATTGTGATCTGGGTTGTGAAGATCTTTTTTGTATAGTTCTTCTGTATATTGTTACTACCTCTTCTTAATATTTTCTGCTTCTCTTAGGTCCATACATTCCTGTCCTCTGTTGAGCCCATCTTTCCATGGAATGTTCCCTTGGTATCTCTAATTTTCTAATTTTCAAAACAGCCCCATCCATCAACAGAAAATTGGATTAAAGTTTTACTGAGCATGGCCCTGTCCTTCGAAGCAACACTTAGATTCCCCTACAGCCAATCCCTCCCATCAGGAAGCTTCAACAAGCCTCTTATCCTTATCCACCAGAGGGCAGACAGAATGAAAACCATAATAACAGAAAACTAACCAAACTGATCACATGGACCACAGCCTTGTGTAGCTCAATGAAACTATGAGCCATGCTATGTAGGGCCACCCAAAATGGGTCATGATGGAGAGTTCTGACAAAACGTGGTCCACTGGAGAAGGAAATGACAAACCACTTCAGTAGTCTTGCCTTGAGAACCTCATAAACAGTATGAAAAGACAAAAAGATACAATATGGAAAGATGAACTCCCCAGGTCAGTAGGTGCCCAATATACTACTGGAGAAGAGCAGAGAAATAGATCCAGAAAGAATGAAGAGGCTGAGTCAAAGCAAATACAATGCACAGTTGTGGATGTGACTGGTGACGAAAGTAAAGTCTGATGTTGCTTTCACGCAATATTAAATATAAAGAACAATATTACATAGGAACCTGTAATGTTAGGTCCATGAATCAAGGCAAATTGGAGGTGGTAAAACAGGAAATGGCAAGAGTGAACATCGACAATTTAGGAATCAGTGAATAAAAATGGACTGGAAATGGTGAATTTAATTCAGATGACCATTATATTTTCTACTGTGGGAAAGAATCCCTTAGAAGAAATGGAGATGCCCTCTTAGTTAACAAAAAAGTTGGAAATGCAGTACGTGGGTACAGTCTCAAGAATGACAGAATGATCTCTGTTCCTTTCCAAGGTAAACCATTCAATATCACAGTAATCCAACTCTCGTCCCAACCACAAATGATGAAGAAGCTGAAATTGAATGGTTCTATGAAGACCTCCCAGAGAAGGCAATGGCAAGCCACTCCAGTACTCTTGCCTAGAAAATCCCATGGATGGAGGAGCCTGGTAGGCTGCAGTCCATGGGGTTGCTACGAGTCAGACATGACTGAGCGACTTCACTTTCACTTTTCACTTTCACACATTGGAGAAGGAAATGGCAACCCACTCCAGTGTTCTTGCCTGGAGAATCCCAGGGACGGGGGAGCCTGGTGGGCTTCCGTCTATGGGGTCACACAGAGTCAGACACGACTGAAGTGACTTAGAAGCAGCAGCAGCAGCATGAAGACCTCCAAGACCCTCTAGAACTGACACCAAATAAAGATGTTCTTTTCATCATAGGTTCATGTACTGTTGAAGCCTTGCCCGGAGAATTTTGAACATTATTTTGCTAGCATGTGAGATGACCGCAATTGTGCAGTAGTTTGAACATTCTTTGGCCTTGCTCTTCTTTGGGATTGGAATGAACTTCCAGATGTTCAAGTTGGATTTAGAAAAGGCAGAGGAACAGAGATCAAATTGCCAACATCCACTGGATCATAAAAAGCAAGAGAATTCCAAGAAAAAACATCTGTTTTACTGATTATGCCAAAGCCTTGACTGTGTAGATCACAATAAACTGTGGAAAATTTTTCAAGAGATGGGAATACCAGACTACCATACCTACCTCCTGAGAAATCTGTATGCAGGTCAAGATGCAACTGTTAGAACCAAACATGGAACAATGAACTGGTTCTAAATTGGGAAAGGAGTAGGTCAAGGCTGTATTTTGTCACCCTGATTATTTAACTTGTATGCAGAATACATTATGCAAAATGTTGGGATGGATGAAGCACAAGGTGGAATCAAGATTGCTGGGGGAAATACCAATAACCTCAGATGTGCAGATGACACCACTCTTATGGAAGAAAGTGAAGAGAAACTAAAAAGCATCTTGATGAAAGTGAGAGAGTGAAAAAACTGGCTCAAAACTCAACATTCAAAAATGTAAGATCATGCCAACTGTCCCATCACTTCATGGCAAATAGATGGGGAAACAAGGAAGCAGTGACAGACTTTATTTTCTTGGGCTCCAAAATCACTGCAGATGGTGATTGCAGCCATGAAATTAAAAGACGTTTACTCCATGGAAGGAAAGTTATGACCAACCTAGACAGCATATTAAAAAGCAGAGACATTACTTTACCAACAAAGATCTGTCTAGTCAAAGCTATGGTTTTTCCAGTCGTCATGTATGGACGTGAGAGTTGGACTATAAAGAAAGCTGAGTGCCAAAGAACTGATGCTTTTGAACTGTGGTATTGGAGAAGATCTTGAAAGTCCCTTGGACTGCAAGGAGATCCAACCAGTCCATCCTAAAGGAAATCAGTCCTGAATTTTCACTGGAAGGGCTGATGCTGAAACTGAAATTTCAAGACTTTGGCCACCTGATGCCAAATATTGACTCATTTGAAAAGGCCTTTATGCCAGGTTGAAAGATTGAAGGCAGGAAGAGAAGCAGACAACGGAGGATGGAATGGTTGGTTGGCATCACCAATTCAATGGACATGAGTTTGAGTAAGCTCCAGGAGTTGGTGATGGACAGGGAAACCTGGCATGGTTCATTCCACGGGGTCACAAATAGTCGGACATGATTGTGCTACTGAACTGAACTAAAGTTTCATCATAGGGGACTGGAATCAAAAGTAGGAAGCCAAGAGATACCTGGAGTAACAGGCATGTTTGACCTTGGAGTACAAAATGAAGCAAGGCAAAGGCTAACAGAGTTTTGCCAATAGAAAACACTGGCCACAGCAAACACCCTCTTCTAACAACGCAAGAGAAGACTTCACACATGGACATCACCAGATGGTGAATACCAAAATCAGATTGATTATATTCTTTGCATCCAAAGATGGAGAAGCTCTATATGTCAGCTAACACAAGACCAGGAGCTGACTGTGGCTCAGATCATGAACTCCTTATTACAAAGTTCAGGTTTAAATTGAAGAAAGTAGGGACAACCACAAGACTCTTGAGGTATAACCTAAATCAAATCCCTGATGATTATACAGTAAAAGTGACGAATTCAAAGGATTAGATCTGATAGACAGAGTGCCTGAAGACCATGGACAGAGGTTCATAACATTGTACAGCACGTGGTGATCAAAACCATTCACAATAAAAAGAAGTGCAAAAAGGCTAGATAGTGTTCTGAGGAGGCCCTACAAATAGCTGAGAAAAGAAGAGAAGTGAAAGGCAAAGGAGAAAAGGAAAGATATATCCATCTGAATACAGAGTTCCAAAGAATAGCAAGGAGACATTAGAAAGCCTTCCTAAGTGATCAGTGCAAAGAAATGGAGCAAAACAATAGAATGGGAAAGACTAGAGATCTCTTCAAGAAAATTAGAGATACCAAGGGAACACTTCACGCAATGATGGCAAAATAATGAATAGAAGCAGTATCTACCTGACAGAAGCAGAAGATATTAAGAAGAGTTGGTAAGAATACACAGAAGAACTATACTAAAAAGATCTTCATGACTGAAATAACTACTATGCTCTGATCACTCACCTAGAGACAGACATTCTGCAGTCCAAAGTCAAGTGGGTCTTAGAAGCATCACTAGAAACAAAGCTAGTGGAGATGATGGAATTCCAGCTGAGCTATTTCAAATTCTAAAAGATGATGCTGTGAATGTGCTGCACTCAATATGCCAGCAAATTTGGAAAACTCAGTAGTGACCACAGTACTCTAAAATGTCAGTTTTCATTCCAATCCCAAAGAAAGGCAATGCCAAAAAATATTCAAGCGACTGCAAAATTGCACTCATCTCACATACTAGCAAAGTAATGCTCAAAGTTCTCCAAGCTAGGCTTCAACAGTATGTGAACCATGAACTTCCAGATGTTCAAGTTGTATTTAGAAAAGGCAGAGGGACCAGAGATAAAATTGCCGATATCCATTGGATCATAGTAAATGCAAAAGAATTACAGAAAAATATCTTCTTCTCCTTCATTGACTACACTAAAGCCTTTGACTGTGTGGATTATAACAAAATGTGGAAAAGTCTTAAAGAGATGGGAATACCAGACCACCTTATGTGTCTTTTTGTGAAATCTATATGCAGATCAAAAAACCACAGTGAGAACTGGATGTGGAACAATTGGCTGGTTCCAAATTGGGAAAGGAGTATATTAAGGCTGTATATTGTCACCCTGCTTATTTAACTTATATACAGAGTACATCATGCAAAATGCTGGGCTGTATGAAGCACAAGCTGGAATCAAGATTGCCAGGAGAAATATCAATAACCTCAGATATGTAGATGACACCACCTTTATGGAAGAAAGCAAAGAGGAACTAAAGAGCCTCTTGATGAAAGTGAAAGAGGAGAGTGAAAAAGCTGGTATAAAAATCAGCATTCAAAAAACAAAGATCTTCACATCTGGTCCCATCACTTCATGACAAAAAGCTGGGGAACCAATGGAAATAGTGAGAGATATTATTTTCTTGGGTTACAAAATTACTGCAGAAGATGAATGAAGCCATGACATTAAAAGACACTTGCTCCTTGGAAGAAATACTACTACCAACCTAGACAGCATATTAAAAAGAACACACATTATACTTTGCCAACAAATGTCCAAATAGCCAAATCTGTAGTTTTTCCAATTGTCATGTGTGGATGTGAGAGTTGAACCATAAAGAAGGCTGAGCATAGAACTGATGCTTTTTTGTGGTGTTGGGGAAAACTCTTGAGAGTCCCTTGGACCACAAGGAGATCAAACCAGTCCATCCTAAAGGAAATCAATCCTGAATATTCATTGGAAGGACTGATGCTGAAGCTGAAGATCACATACTTGGGTCCTGATGCAAAGGGCTGACTCATTAGAAAAGACCCTGCTGCTGGGAAAGATTGAAGGGAGGAGGAGAAGAGGATGACAGAGGATGAGATGGTTGGATGGCATCACCAACTCAGTGAACATGAGTTTGTACAATATCCTGGAGTTGGTGATGGACAGGGAAGACTGGTGCAGTGCAGTCCATGGGATTGCAAAGAGTCAGACACAACCTTGTGAATGAACTGAACTGAAGAACATTTTAAGCATATAACAACAATGATAAACATGTTTATCTCTATTTTTGTAAGTCAAAATTTCTCCACCAAATTGGACCATTTATGTGTTTAAATTTGAAATATATAAATAAACCTGACATTAAAGAAAGTGTAAATTTTCATTTATTCAATTCTATCCATATTTGTACATTTTTATAATATGAAACTTCTCTGTGGGTAGTTTTTTCATGGTGACCATGATTGGTGGAAAGATGCCAATAGATAGTAAAAAATAGCACAAGAAATTTTAACCTAAGTGAAGTAGACAAGCATTTAATACTGAAAATTGACTATGGAGTTGCATTTTCTGTGTTAGGAAGTAAAACATCCTTGGCTTTTAAGTCCCAATAGAACACTACAAGACACATCTGGACTTGATGAAGTCCCTTCAGATCTGACTGCAGCCATGAAATTAAAAGATTTTTTTTTCCTTGGAAGAAAAGCTATGACAAACCTAGACAGCATATTGAAAAGCAGAGATATCACTTTGCTGACAAATGTCTCTGTAGTCAAAGGTTTGTTTTTCTATTAGTTATGTCTGAATGTGAGAGTTGGAACATAATGACAGCTGAGCACTGAAGAACGGATGCTTTTAAACTGTGGTGCTAGAGAAGACTGTTGAGAGTCCCTTGGACAGTAAGGAGGTCAAACCATTCAATCCTAAAGGAAATCAACCATGGATATCCATTGGAAGGACTGACGCAGAAGCTGAAGCTCCAATGCTTTGTCCACCTGATGCAAAGAGCTGACTCATTGGAAAGACCCTGATGTTAGGAAAGATTGAGGCAAGAGGAGAAGAGGGCAGCAGAGGATGAGATGGCTAGATAGCATCACTGACTCAGTGGACATGAATTTGAGGAAACTTTGGGGGATCCTGGGGGCTTCCCAAGTGGCAGTAGTGGTAAAAAGCCCGACTGCCAATGCAGAAATGTAAGAGACACGGATTCAATCCCTGGGTAGGGAAGATCCCCTGGAGAAGGGCATGGCAACTCACTCCAGTATTCTTGCCTGGAGAATCCCATGGACAGAGGAACCTGGTGGGCTACAGTCCATAGGATCATAAAGAGTCATGACTGAAGCAACTTAGCATGCATGCATGCTGGGAGATAGTGGAGGACAGAGAAGCCTGGAGTGCTGCAGTCCATGGGGTTGCAAAGAGTTGGACAGGATTTAGCAACAGAACAACATCTTTTTATTTTTCTGACTCCTTCCTTTGCCTTTCCTTCTAGGCATTCCATTTGTTTCATTGTTTATTTTTCCTTGTGTTTCTGTCAGCCATTTTAGTTTGGAGGTTTTCTATGATTTTTTTTTTCTCAGTTTCCTATTTTTAAAATTTTTTATGTCTCTGTTCTATATTTATTTTTTGTGGTTTCATTTCTAAAATATTTCATAGATAAAACAGTCCTTTTTCTGCTGATAGCATCTCATCTTCATTTGTCTAGACAGGTTCTGACCTTTTCCTCTTCCCCTTTTAAGTTTGTATTATCTCAAATTATCCCATTTGATGTGGTGAGTTTATTACCAAATCAAAGTAGCTATAGTTAGTTTTACTATTTTTTCCCTTTAATCTTTATCCTATAATTAAGTGTTTAACAACCTATTCTGATACAGAGTTTCAATTTTCTGGTTCTATTATCTTATTCAAAGTTTTGTGTCCTTTGGCCTTATTTTTTTCAGGCAGAAAATCTCCTTTCAACATTTCTTGTAAAGTAGGTCATGTCAATTAACTCCCTCAGCTTTGTTTATTTCCTTGGGAAAGCATTTATTTCTCTTTCATATCTCAATGATAACTTTGTTGGGTAGAGGAATGTTAGCTGACAATTTTTTATCTTTCAATATTTTGCATATGCCATCTCCACTCTCTCCTGGCCTGTAGAGATGCTACAGACAATTCTGTTGATAGATATATGGGGGCTCCTTTTGTAGGTTGTCATCCTTTTTCCTGCTTGCCTTTAAAATTCTTTGTTATTGACTTTTGCAGTTTTAATATGATGTTTCCTAGAGAAGATCTTTTTGAGCCAAGGTAATTACATGTTCTCTTAACTTCAAGGACTTGTGAATCTAGTCCCTTTCCCAGGTTTGGGAAATTCTCAGATATTGTCTTTAAATAAAATCTCCACTCTCTTCTCCGTCTCTTCTCCTGGGATACCCATTATTCTAATACTGCCCTTCTTAATAAAGTCAGATAATTGTCATAGTTCTTTATTTTTTTTTAAAGATCTTAGTTCCTTCTCCTTTTCTACCTGTATCATTTCTAGATTTCTATCTTTGTGCTCACGATTTATTTCTTTCAAATGTTCTGCTCTATTTCCATTGCTTTCTAACGTGTTCTTCCTCTCATTTACTGAATTCTTCAGCTTCAGAATTTGTTCGTTTCTTTTTTAAAGTTTCAATTTCTCTGGTAAAGGGTTCTTACTGTTAGTTTTGTTCCTGAGGTCACTGATTGCTTTTCTGAGTTGTTTTTTTGTTTTTGTAGCTCTCCAAATTTCTTTGTAACAGCTGTTTTAAATTTTGTATCAGATCATAGTATTTTGAGACTTTAAACTTGATCCCTGAATAACTGTCATTTTTGTGTGTGTGATACTGTTACCATAGTTCTTCATAGTGCTTGGTGAGTTTTTTTCTGCCAACCTATTTTAAGTAGTGAATACCTTTCTTTTTCAAATAAAACTTGCTTTCCCTCAGTTCACCTGATTCTAAAGATGCAACAGGTTAGTAATTAGAAATCTGTATTTGGTTTTCCAATAAATGGAGATATAGCACAAGCCTTTGGTTTTACCTACCAGAGCTGCCTCTGGTTGTATTTGAGATTCATCACTTTCTGTCTCCTTCACTCCTTCTGTCAGAGGTGTCACAATACACCCTCATTGCCCCAGCTTGTGTTTTCAGGAACCCTCATACCTTGCTCCTATCAGTGTTGCTGGTGTCACCACCTGAGTATCCAGATGGCAGATGTCCAGAGTCCTTCGGGTTACAGAATCTGCCACAGCAGGGAAAAGGAGTGGGGAGGTTGCTGAGGCCACAAGTATCTCTGGCATGAGCAGGGCTATCTGGTTTGCAGTTGCTGTTGAGTATGGGAGGGGTTGAGGGTGCCTCTGCAGCTAGATGGACTGGGTTGCAGACACCAGTGACTTTGTTGCCTGTATCCTGTGCTATCATACGTACCACTGAGGCTAGGAAGTCAGTATCCTGAGTGCTGCCTCATCTAAAGATACTGAATTCTCTGGGGCTGTGGGCTCAGCACTACTGCCAGGGGCCTCGGGTCACAGGCACTACCTTTGCTATTCTCCTATTTCTGCCTTCTTTATGTATTGCAGGCCAACCCCCTCCCCCTACCCCTCTTCCTATTTAGATGTACAGATATGTGGAATTCTCTGGCATCCTGGTATGTTGGACAGAGGTACCTTTGTTGAGTTATGGATGCTTTACAAGTTGTGGATTGAAGGGGAGAGACAAAGGGTGCATCTCATGACTCCATGATGTTGACTTCACTTAATGTGCTCTGAGTAAATATCAGGTATTTTGCTTTCTGATTGGATAGATAGAATGTTTATTTTTCCCCTTATTTTCTTTCAAAGAGAATAACTTGAAATCTACCAATCTAAAAATAACCCCAGCAATTTACGTAAAGGAAAATGAACTATTGTGTTTATCTATTGAAAACATTCACTACTTGAAGATAGTTAAGAATTTATTGTATAGAGAAAATCTAAAACTTTCTCATTTTCTACTCTTAATCATATATTACCCTATAACCTCATCATTGGACAGAGTAGGATCATGAAAGAACATGTGAGATGAGCAGATAGAGGGATTTTGCTATTTAGTCACTCAGTCATGTCTGACTCTTTGCGACCCTATGGATTGAAGCACGCTAGGCTTCCCTGTCCTTCACCATCTGCTGGAGCTTGCTCAAACTCATGTCACTTGAGTCGGCAATGCCATCCAACCATCTCATCCTCTGTCATTCCCTTCGCCTCCTGCCTTCCATCCTTCCCAGCATCAGGGTCTTTTCTAATGAGTCAGCTCTTTGCATTAGGAAGCCAAAGTATTGGAGAGTCAGCTTCAGCTTCAACATCAGTACTTCCAATGTACATTCAGGATTGATTTCCTTTAGGATTGATGGGTTTGTTCTCCTTGTGGTCCAAGGGACTCTCCAGAGTCTTCCCCAACACCACAGTTCAGAAGCATCAATTCTTCTGGGCTTAGCTTTCTTTATGTTTCAACTCTTATATCCATACATGACTACTGGAAAAACTTCAGCTCTGACTATATGGACCTTTGTTGGCAAAGTAATGTCTCTGCTTCTTAATATGCTGTCTAGGTTGGTCATAGCTTTTCTTGCAAGGAGCAAGCTTCTTTTAATTTCATGGCTGCAGTCACCACCTGCAGTTATTTTGGAGCCCAAGAAAATAAAGTCTCTCACTGTTTCCATTGTTTCCAATTCTATTTGCCATGAAGTGATGGGACCAAAAGCCATGATATTAGCTTTTGATTGTTGACTTTTAAGCCAGCTTTTTCACTCTCCTCTTTCAACTTCATCAGTTCAGTTCAGTTCAGTCACTCAGTCGTGTCCGACTCTCTGCGACCCCATGAATCACAGCACGCCAGGCCTCCCTGTCCATCACCAACTCCCGGAGTTCACTGAAACTCATGCCCACAGAGTCGGTGATGCCATCCAGCCATCTCATTCTCGGTCGTCCCCTTTTTCTCCCGCCCCCAACCTTTCCCAGCATCAGAGTCTTTTCCAGTGAGTCAACTCGTCGCATGAGGTGGCCAAAGTATTGGAGTTTCAGCTTCAGCATCAGTCCTTCCAATGAACACCCAGGATCGATCTCCCTTAGAATGGACTGGTTGGATCTCCTTGCATTCCAAGGGACTCTCAAGAGTCTTCTCCAATACCACAGTTCAAAAGCATCAATTCTTTGGCGATCAGCTTTCTTCACAGTCCAACTCTCACATCCATACATGACCACTGGAAAAACCATAGCCTTGACTAGACGGACCTTGGTTGGCAAAGTAATGTCTCTGTTTTTTATTATGCTATCAAGGTTGGTCATAACTTTCCTTCCAAGGAGTAAGCGTCTTTTAATTTCATGGCTGCAGTCAGCATCTGCAGTGATTTTGGAGCCCCCAAAAATAAAGTCTGACACTGTTTCCACTGTTTTTCCATCTATTTCCCATGAAGTGATGGGACCAGATGCCATGATCTTTGTTTTCTGAATGTTGAGCTTCAAGCCAACCTTTTCACTCTCCTCTTTCACTTTCATCAAGAGGATTTTGAGTTCCTCTTCACTTTCTGCCATAAGGGTAGTGTCATCTGCATATCTGAGATTACTGATATTTCTCCCAGCAATCTTGATTCCAGCTTGTGTTTCTTCCAGCCCAGCGTTCCTCATGATGTACTCTGCATATAAGTTAAATAAGCAAGGTGACAATATAAAGCCTTGACGCACCCCTTTTCCTTTGGAACCAGTCTCTTGTTCCATGTACAGTTCTGACTGTTGCTTCCTGACCTGCACACAGGTTTCTCAAGAGGCAGGTCAGGTGGTCTGGGATTCCTATCTCTTTCAGAATTTTCCACAGTTTATTGTGATCCACACAGTCAACTTCATCAAGAGACTCTTTTGTTCCTCTTCACTTTTTGCCATAAGGATGGTATCATCTGCATATCTGAGGTTATTAATATTTCTCCCTGCAATCTTGATTCCAACTTGTGCTTTATCTAGCTCAGCATTGTGTATGATGTACTCTGCATAGAAGTTAAATAAACAGGGTGACAGCAGACAGCATTGACATACCTCTTTCACAATTTTGAACCAGTCTGTTGTTCCATGTCTGGTTATGACTGTTGCTTCTTGACCTGCATACAGTTTTTTCAGGAGGTAGGTAAGATGTTCTGGTAATCACAGAGCAGGGTTACTTGATCATTATCTGAGTTGGTTAGATTGGGTTAGGATATGTTGCTTAACAAACAGCCCACAAATCTCTGTGTTTTAAAGCAGCAAAAATGTATTTCTCTGGGGAGTATGCTTTAGACCTGTGTAATTATCCAGGATAGCTGACCTGTATGTGATAGCTCAGCTTTGTAACTCCATATCAAACTATGCTTTCACAGCCACTGTGACAGGGCAAAAGAGAGGTGGAGAATTGTGTACCAGCTTATAATAACTTGGAAGTAATAACTCTGTTCTGCTCATGTATCTTGGCCAAATAAATCACATGTCCACTTCTAAACCGGAGAGGTAAATACAATACTAATGCGCGCCCAGAAAGAGAAAAACTAGAAATAATGGGGAACAATACTAGTGTCTGTAGTGCTGATCATCAACACTCTAGCTATCAGTGAGATCTTCAGACGAAATCAGAGCTCAGTAAAGCAAAGGGAATAAACAGGACTAAGCATTATGTAGCAACTCATATTCCATTTTGAAGACCAAAATGCTACCTAGTAATTAAAAGCCCTCCTAGGAAGACTTGGTTCTCTGTGTCTATAGCATATTGCTAAAATAATACTTAACCATATTTTCCTAAACAGTTACTTCCCTCTATATGACTATTGAGAGAGAAAATATATTTTGAAGTTTAGTGTATAAGACAATAGCTGATGTATAAAAGCTAATAAAATAATGAAAGGCAGGCGGAGATGAGTTGGAGGAAAACAGAAAAGACAGGAAGAAAGAAAATAAGAAAGGAAGCATTTGCCCTATTCCGCAATGATAAAATTTTCATTGGCCTGTTACCATGTCTTTGGATATCCACTACATTGCAATATTTTTCTTGGCCTTGGAAACACAGCTTATGGGATCTTAGTTTCCTACCTAGGGATTGAACCTGTGCCCCCTGCAGTGAAAGCACAGAGTATTAACCACTGGACCACAAGAGAAGTCCCCACATTACAATGTTCAAAGCCCTCCAAAGTACTGTTAGAGTATATGACAGAGGCTGTTGATTGGATACTAATATCTTTTCTCTTCTTTTTCATATAGCAACAGACATTTTAATGTTAAAAGACCTTATGCTAAAGGCTTTATTTCTTAGACTCTCTTGCAGCTCAGTGTGGTTCAGTAATTAAAATCTTGTTAATGAGAGGGGAGAGGAAATGATATAAGCACCTCTTGGTCATACTTCCTAAATGAAATTTAGTACCCTCCACTGTCCCTCTCTCTTTCCTGCTGATATTGAAAGAAGAGCCATTTAAACTACAAAATGGAAGTTGCATGTTAAGGATGGTGGATAAGAGAGAAAGAACCTAGATCCCCAAAAGTTCAGCAACAAAACCAGCCACACACTGCTTAAGCATGGACAGTTACTGAGTGAAAATTCACTTCTATGTTATACACAGCTGCTATTTAGCCTTTCCCTTAGCAGTCAACTAATCCTGCATCTATACCAATAGAATTTAACTTATTTAAAAGCAAGTTTAAGTGAGGCTGCTAAAATATAGATAAATATTTCAGAGTTCAGTTGAACAGAGAAATCAGCATTTATTTCATCTTTAAAACCACAGAAACTATACAGAAGGATTTGTTAATTAAACCAGAGCTTCAGAGATAAGCATTTTAAAACTTTTGTGAAACACATTTAAAATTGGAGTTATCTGATTGTAAGTATTCAAAATTAATTCCAAATGCAAATTAATATAATGCTGTGATTTTCTTTCTTTCTTTCTTTCTTTTTTAATCAACCTCTCCTTTGTGAAACTAAATCAGTCCTATGGGAGCATTTCAATCACTGACTTGGTCACATAGACCTTTAAGAGGTATTGTATTTCGAAATTTTGCCCTTTCAAAAGCAGCTGTATGGTTTCATTGAGAGCATCGCCAAATTAATAGCCCCACGTGTGTCAAAATTTGCATGAAATAAGCAGTCATCAGTAATTATGATTTGCTAGGAAAATATTTTTAAACCCTTCTCAAAGCCAAGGACAGATGTATGCTTGCTGATTTTAGAATCTAATTTACTCAAGTGCTAGACAGCAACATACAGAAAACACTGCATAACTTAAAAGACCAGCTCACCTAGGCATACTAAAGGGAAGGCTTACTAAGAGAACACATGCAAAGAAAAAAAAATCCAACATTCTTATTCAACAAGTGAAAATGATAAACCTCTGTGTATATATAAATATATCTCACCTAAATGTTTGAGTACTTTACTCAGTAAATATAAAGTCCCAGAGAGCAGCCTATAAAACCTAATTCATAAAATATACCTGCCTTGTAACATCACCTACAAAATATTCCATATTTATCATAAGCAACCTGTCCAAACACTATTCATTTTCTGATAAACATGAGTTCATGGAGAGAAATGACTTTGAAAGGCTAAGACCTAAATCTGTTATTTTTCTTCAGCAGGATTGCAGATGTCTTTGGGGACTGCTAAGCAGTGTTTGCTTTCATGGTTAAAAACATCCAAGTAATACTTTCAGATTATGTGTCAGGAGTTAAAGCGGTATAATCAGATAGTATATAGTTTTTTTTTTTTTTTTGTAACAGGGGGAGATGGTTAAATGAAAAGGAAAAATAGATCCATAAGTTTTAGAGAGGAATATTAGCAGGCTAGTTAACACAGTATATTTTTGGTGCTGATTTATCATGCTTTGAGATTGACAAAAATCTTAATTTTTGTATTCCTCTACCACATCATCTGGAAAGTAAAAATAATATATAGAGAATGACTACTCCTCACTGCATTATTGAGAGGATTAGACAATAATAATTTTTAGGTTTTCTATAAATGTAAAGACTTTTTAAAATGTGAGGAAAAAAAGGAATAACTTTTCTGCTACCTATTATAACTTATTGGCATGATTTTTACCTGGAAGCAAACTTCATAGCAAACTTAAATTAGGGAATATTTTAAATAAAGCCTGTTCAATAACCGACATGCTTTGACCCAATCTTTCACTGTCTAACATCCATCACCAAAAACTGCTTGTATAAAACGTATTCTGACACGGAAACCCATGTTTACCTTGCAGATGGTCAAAGGCAACTGAAAGGTTTTATAGTAGCAAAATAGCTCTTTCTTCTATTTATTTTAAACTGATGAGTGAGAGAGCATATCATGAATAGGACTAAAGAAGGGTAGAACAAAACTCTAGCAGGATCTCAATCTGGTCTGTACCAACAAAGGTACTGAATTTTTTAGTATTATTTCATAGTTATGGTGGAGGTTGCAATGATTCACAGATATCAGTATGGTAGCCAGAATAAAAGCCTTCCAAAGATTTCTACATCTTAAACCTTGAAACTTGTGAATGTGTTACCTTACATGGAAACAGAGACTTTGAGGTAATTTGTTATAGTAGCAATATGAAGCTGATATAGTCTATAAGAGAAAAGAGGGAAATTTTCATTTGCTTTTTTCTTAAGGAAAAAAGGTGTTTTTACTCTCCCAAGGGCCAAGAATCATACAAAACTTGGATGTTTTGTAGACAATGGCTAGTTGTCTCCTACTGCCCTAGTATTAGTAGGCTTTACTCTGACATGATGAACAATGCAGGAGGCTTAGAGTTTGCCTGATGCATTCTTGCCTGGAGAATCCCAGGGATGAGGGATCCTGGTGGGCTGCCGTCTATGGGGTCGCACAGAGTTGGACTCGACAGAGGTGACTTAGCATCAGCAGAAGCTTGTGGAGTTATTTTCCTTTCTTGGTAGATTGTTATCTAGCTTACTTCTGATTCTTCAAACTTAAGGTAAGGATCGTTTTCTTAAGGAAGCTTCCTTTCCTGATGCCATGATATTACTATTATAATGTAAATCCCCATTTTTCTCCTCCTCCTGAACATTGTCATTATTTATAAGATTTATCAATTGAGGCTGTGACAATGCATAATGCTTTTCTTTCCCACTAGACTATCAACCCTTTAATAACCATGATGGAGTCTTTTATCAATTTTGTATTGTGCATCTCACATAGAGTTAATATTCGAGGTGGTCAATAAATATTGAAAATAACAAATAAATATGCTTCTGATGATAGGGAGGGCACCACTCTTTGAGAGCAGTAATTATTCCTGCAATTTTTTTTTAGAACAATAAGGGTCACAACAACTGTCCTTAAACCTCTCCTTCAAGCCTCTCTGTGATAAAAAGCCCACTTTCGAAGAGAGTTTTCCTGGGAAAATTTTACATTATGGCAACCCTTCAAATATTTTGTGTCTGTACATCAACACCACCACCTTAATATGGCATTCTTCACTCTTTCAATACTAGTATCATTCATTCACATATTTATGAGAAAGCAACACAAGACTCTTAGAAGGAGCCCATCAAAAATACAGATGATCACATTTATTACTGCAAATGTTAATGACTGCAAAATATGGAGCTATGACAAATGATTAGAATAGATTGATGCTAACTGAGAAACAATGCTGAAAGAGATTAGTTGTCAGGGAATCATTATAAATATGCTGAACTAGTTTCATGAAAAAAAGGGGAAAAATTTTGGGAGTTGTATAATCATACGTTTGTGAGTTGCAAGGATTCTGCAAGCTTATTAGCCACAGTATCAAAAGGCAAAATGATAGGATACTGAATGAGGAATTCCCCAGGTCAGTAGGTGGGCAATATGCTACTGGAGATCAGTGGAGAAATAACTCCAGAAAGAATGAAGGGATAGAGCCAAAGCAAAACCAATACCCAGTTGTGGATGTGACTGGTGATAGAAGCAAGGTCCAATGCTGTAAAGAGCAATGTTGCATAGGAACCTGGAATGTTAGGTCCATGAATCAAGGCAAATTGGAAGTGGTCAAACAGGAGATGGCAAGAGTGAACATAGACATTCTAGGAATCAGTGAATTAAAATGGACTGGAATGGGTGAATTTAACTAAGATAACCAATATATCTACTATTGTGGACAGGAATTCCTTAGAAGAAATGGAGTAGCCATCATTGTCAAAAAAGAGTCCGAAATGCAATACTTGGATGCAATCTTACAAATGACAGAATGATTTCTGTTCGTTTCCAAGGCAAATCATTCAGTATTACAGTAATCCAAGTCTATGCCCCAACCAGTAACGCTGAAGAAGCCAAAGTTGAACGGTTCTGTGAAGACCTACAAGACCTTTTAGAACTAACACCCAAAAAGATGTCCATTTCATTATAGGGGACTGGAATGCAAAAGTAAGAAGTCAAGAAACACCTGGAGTAACAGGCAAATTTGGCCTTGGAGCACGAAATGAAGCAGGGCAAAGGCTAATAGAGTTTTGCCAAGAGAACACACTGGTCATAGCAAACACCCTCTTCCAACAACAGAAGAGAAGACTCTACACATGGACATCACCAGATGGTCAACACTGAAATCAGATTGATTATATTCTTTGCAGCCAAAGATGGAGAAGCTCTATACAGTTAGCAAAAGCAAGACCAGGAGCTGACTGTGGCTCACGTCATGAACTCCTTATTGCCAAAATCAGACTTAAATTGAAGAAAGTAGGGAAAACCACTAAACCATTCAGATGACCTAAATCAAATCCCTATGATTATACAGTGGAAGTAAGAAATAGATTTAAGGGATTAGATCTGATAGATAGAGTGCCTGATGAACTCTGGACGGAGGTTTGTGACATTGTACAGGAGACAGGGACCAAGACCATTCCCATGGAAAAGAAATGCAAAAAAGCAAAATGGCTGTCTGAGGAGGCCTTGCAAATAGCTGTGAAAAGAAGAGAAGTGAATAGCAAAGGAGAAAAGGAAAGATATAAGCATCTGAATTCAGAATTCCAAAGAATAGCAAGGAGAGATAAGAAAGCCTTCCTCAGTGATCAAAGCAAAGACATAGAGGAAAACAACAGAATAGGAAAAACAAGAGATCTCTTCAAGAAAACTAGAGATTCCAAGGGAACATTTCATGCAAAGATGGGCTCGATTAAGGACAGAAATGGTATGGACCTAACAGAAGCAGAAGATATTAAGAGGTGGCAAGAATACACAGAAGAACTGTACAAAAAAGATCTTCACGACCAAGATAATCACGATGGTGTGATCACTGACCTAGAGTCAGACATCTTGGAATGTGGGGTCAAGTGGGCCTTAGCATCACTACGAACAAAGCTAGTGGAGGTGATGGAATTCCAGTTGAGCCATTTCAAATCCTGAAAGATGATGCTGTGAAAGTGCTGCACTCAATATGCCAGCACATTTGGAAAACTCAGCAGTGGCCACAGGACTGGAAAAGGTAAGTCTTCATTCTAATCCCAAAGAAAGGCAATGCCAAAGAATGCTCAAACTACCACACAATTGTACTCATCTCACACGTTAGTAAAGTCATGCTCAAAATTCTCCAAGCCAGGCTTCAGCAATATGTGAACTGTGAACTTCCAGATGTTCAAGCAGGTTTTAGAAAAGGCAGATGCACCAGAGATCAAATTGCCAACATCCGCTGGATCATGGAGAAAGCAATTGTGTTCCAGAGAAACATCTATTTCTGCTTCATTGACTATGCCAAAGCCTTTGACAGTGTGGATCACAATAAACTGTGGAACATTCTGAAAGAGATGGGAATACCAGACCACCTGACCTGCCTCTTGAGAAACCTGTATGCAGGTCAGGAAGCAACAGTTAGAACTGGACATGGAACAACAGACTGGTTCCAAATAGGAAAAGGAGTACCTGAAGTTTGTATATTGTCACCCTGCTTATTTAACTTCTATGCAGAGTACATCATGAGGAACGCTGGGCTGGAAGAAGCACAAGCTGGAATCAAGATTACCGGGAGAAATATCAATAACCTCAGATATGCAGATAACACCACCCTTATGGCAGAAAGTGAAGAGGAACTAAAGAGTCTCTTGATGAAAGTGAAAGAGGAGAGTGAAAAAGTTGGCTTGAAGCTCAACCTTCAGAAAACAAAGATCATGGCATCTGGTCCCATCACTTCATGGGAAATAGATGGGGAAGCAGTGGAAACCGTGTCAGACTTTATTTTGGGGGGCTCCAAAATCACTTCGGATGCTGATTGCAGCCATGAAATTAAAAGACGCTTACTCCTTGGAAGGAAAGTTATGACCAACCTAGATAGATAGTATATTAAAAAGCAGAGACATTACTTTGCCCACCAAGGTCCGTCTAGTAGGCTATGGTTTTTCCAGTGGTCATGTATGGATGTGAGAGTTGAACTGTGATGAAAGCTGATTGCCAAAGAATTGATGCTTTTGAACTGTGGTGCTGGAGAAGACTCTTGAGAGTCCCTTGGACTGCAAGGAGATCCAACCAGTCCATTCTAAAGGAGATCAATCCTGGGTGTTCATTGGAAGGACCGATGCTAAAACTGAAACTCCAATACCTTGGCCACCTCATGCGATGAGTTGACTCACTGGAAAAGACTCCGATGCTGGGAGGGATTGGGGGTGGGAGGAGAAGGGGAGGACAGAGAATGAGATGGCTGGATGGCATCACCGACTTGATGGACATGAGTTTGAGTGAACTCCAGGAGTTGGTGATGGACAGGGAGGCCTGGCGTGCTGTGATTCATGGGGTCGCAAGGAGTCGGACACGACTGAGTGACAGAACTGAAGTGAACTGAACTGACAAAGGAGTAGAAATTTTTTCTGTGGGGGGGAGTTTAGATGCATAAAATTACAGTGAATGATTGGATCTGGCTAGATTGGACAACATGAGCAGAGAACCTGAAATAAATGGGTCAATTTCTTGCTTATTGTTATACATTAAAAACTAACATTACTTTGTGACTTTATTTTATCCTATATAAGAAAAAAATATTTTTTTTCATTTACTAGTAAAATATCAATTTGTCTCTTTCTCAAAAGACTGCAAATCAGTTCAGTAATACCATAAAGTACTTCCATAGGGTATCAATCCCACATTCTTTATGTTAAAAATAAAGGTCTTGTTTCTTGTTTACATAAATAGACTATGGAAAGTAGTATAATTAAAACACTAGTTTTACTCTTATGGGTAATTGCTGTTTCTCTTTTTGGAGGCTGCAATCCCCTTTATCCAAATGTATATTCATGCCATTTTAAATTTGTTGCCATACAAAGGAAACTGAGGAAAATCCCCTTAATGTCTACAGTGTTATCTTTCCCATCAACCTGCAAACGTGAAATATCTCCTATCTAAATAAAAATTCACCCTCAACCCCCATCCTCCTCCAGTTCCCTACCACACTTACCTATTCTACAGAAAGCAAAAGTTCTCAGAAAAGTCTTCTGACTGGTTCTACTTTCTTTTTATACTAATTCTCCCATTCAGTTATGTTCAGTTGCTCAGTCATATCCAGCTCTTTGTTATCCCATGGACTGCAGCACCCCAGGCCTCCCTGTCCATCACTAACTCCTGGAGCCTACTCAAACTCATGTCCATTGAGTTGGTGATGTCATCCAGCCATCTCATCCTCTGTAATCCCCTTCTCCCATTCTCCCATTAGGTCACTTCATTTGGGTTTCCATTTCACTGACTACACTGAAGGTTGAATTTTGTCATTCAGCTGGAAACAACTTCCACTTGCTTAATCCAATGTTCATGTATCAAGTTCTATCCAATAAAATTGCCTTTCTTTTAACACTTTCCTTGGCATCTAGAAGATCAGACTTCTGGTTTTTCTCCAACTGCATTGGCAGCTCTTTCTGAGTCTTATTTGCTAACTCGTTTTCATCTTCCCAACCTCAAAATCTTGGAATAATATAACAGACTGTCTTTGGCTCTTTCCTTTCATTATGAGCACTCACATTTTATATGATCTTCTCTGTTTCCATGGCTTTAAATCCTATCTCTACCTCTAATTCTGACTTCTTCTTGAGTTCCAAAGTCATAACCACTGTCTGCATTTCTATTTGGATGGCAATAATAATAAATCCATACAATATGCTAGAAACTATTCCTAGATTTTTATATGGATAACTAATTTAATTCTCACAATAACCTTAGGCAGAAAGTCTTATTATAATTACATTTGGTAGAATATATAAATAAGACATAAACATGCTATGGCACTTATCCAGCTAGTAAGTAGTAGAGCAGTCAAATTCTAGAGTCTCAGTATTAAAAATCACTCATAGGAGTCTCACGTTTAATATGTTCAAAATTGAACAGTTGTATTTTTTCTTGACTGCTCCCTTTTTGTCCTGTACATCTCTTTAAAAAGATTCAAAAATAAATAAATAAATAAAAAACAAAGCATATTATTGGGACAACCGATTAAATCTGAATAAAGTCTAAAATTAGATAACAAAAAAAATAAAATAAAAAGATTCTAGTTGATCATCTTTGACTCACCTTTTTCTCTCACATCAACATTCAATCCAACAATCAAGACTAGTTCATTCAATTTTTTAAAATTCCCATATTGACTATTTAAAATCACCTACACAGAAACCACTCTGTGTTAAGCCACCAGAATCACTTTCTTAGATAATGTTTTCCCCCATATTATCTCATTTTTGTTTGTTTTGCTTTTTGCTTTTAGTTTTGTTTTTATTTATTTGCAGTTTTTGCAAGTTCCTTTTTCAAAAAGTCTAGTTTGGAAAATATAGTTATTTTAATGTGTGTTGAATCAAAATTCATATACAGGGAACTTCCCTGGTGGTCTAGTGGTTAGGGTTCTGGGCTTCAATTGCAGGGGATACGGGTTTTATCCCTGTTCAGGGAACTCAGATCCTGCATGCCACAGATTGTGGCCAAAAAAAAAAAAAAAGAAATTCACCTACAGTGAAATGCATAGGTTTTATATACACAGTTGATAAATTTCACTTATTACACACACAATACACAAATGAGTACATCTAGGTAATAAACACTGCAGTCAAATTAATACATTATTTGTCACCCCAAAAGTTCCCTGTTCTCCCCTTCCTGATAATCTCCACCACTCATAGGTAACAATTGTTCTGATTTCCATCATCTAATTTATTCATCTGTGAATTTCATATAAAAGAAGTCATATAGTATGTACTTTCTTTTTAACTGAATTAATATATCACAATTTGTTCTTATGCTGGTGGATATTAGAGCTGTTTCTAATTTGAAGCTATTGTGAATACAACTGCTA
The DNA here is from genome assembly GCF_049115385.1 of Moschus berezovskii. NCBI lineage: Eukaryota > Metazoa > Chordata > Mammalia > Artiodactyla > Moschidae > Moschus > Moschus berezovskii. The sequence continues at coordinate 37,507,100 of NC_142461.1, forward strand.
TAAATATTCTTGCACAAGTCTTTTTGTGGTTTATATGCTTTCATTAGTCTTGGATCAATATTTAAAATGGAATTTCTAGGTCATGGGGCATGTGTATATTTAACTCCATAAGGAAGTGCCAAACTTACTTCTTTATTCTATTCTTCCTTCCTTTTATTTTCTACCTAGAGTCAGACTATCATAGAATCACATGGAACAGATCATGTAACTTCTTTGATCAGAAACTCCAATAGCTTAGTAGACAATTTCATAGCCTACAAAAGACTACTTAGTCTAGATGCTGTTTAACTGGCTAAGTCTCTTTTTTCTCAGCCATATTAGCTTTCTTGATGTTCCTCAAACATACTTTTCCCATTGATATGACTGTCTTTCTACTTGTTGATTCCATCAACTGGAAACTTAATATGACTAGTCCATGGTAGAGGAGGCATTCTGTTGTAGACTTATGTTCCCTAAGAAAATATAGTTGGTAATACTTAATTGATTCATTTGTTGATTCATTTATTTATTCAACAAAGAATTAAAACCTACTATCTGCTAGGAATTATGAGATTTATGTAAGGGCAACAGAGAAAAAGTAGAGATTTGCTTTCAAGGACTATGCTTCTAGGAGCAACAGTTATTTACAATTCATCTTTGCATAACACAATTCTTCAGTCATAGGTGGTGATTTTTTTTTAATAACCAATAGACATTGATCTTGTATGTCTTGCTCAATGTGGGGAAAATATTAGAATCGGGTTCAAGATAATACCAGATAACAACTTTAAATTTCAGAGATCCAGTGGCATCTGTGAAAATGGAAAAGATGTGAATGCATTACTGTGGACTAGTGAGGAGAAGTCCACTTACAGCTAACAATCAAAACTACAGGTTGAAAATGTTCAGGCCTTTCTTTTAATAAAAGAAATCCACATTTTGTTTGCATCTGCTTTTAACATGTGCCTAAACACTCAGGGCCTTGTCCCCCATCCGGTAGAGAGATGGCAAGTTCAAGGAGGGAGGAAGTACACATTTCATTGGACACACATTTCATTGGAAGGTCCTGTTACACTGAGCAAGAAGCATCCCTGTGGACTGGGACATGCATTGTTCCCCTTCCCTCCAGGCCATCTGTCAATCTACAAGGGTCCCCCTATTTGACAGTAGCCCCACTTCCCCATGGACTGGCCATAGATATGAGATCCATCCTCTGTTTTTCAATGTTTTAGATTCTTGTCCTGCTTTTCCTATTCCTAAACTTCTATTCTGAGGGAAAGAGAACACCAACAGACGTTACTTGACTTTCTCAAGCCTATTCCTAACTCAGGTGGTAAATTCAGATTGGTGAGAACTGGTAACTCCAGCCCACCAGATTCCTCGCAGAAGGCTGGATCTGAAGGCAGGACAGTAAGCATGAGTGCTTATCTGCAAAAGGCAGGACTGGCGGTACCACTGTGGCAGGATGTGGTGAGACCCAGAACTTCTGGGCATGCCTGAAAGAAAGGAAAGAAAGCCTCAAGAACCAAGGACATAGGAAAAGCACTAGTAAGTAGAGGATAGTAGGTTATTTATTATAGTATCTTTTTTATATTCAATGACTTCACTCCATCTCCCAATATACACACATAAAAGTTTGTGGCTATAATTTTCATGTCATAGAAGCATTTTTATTATTGTTATTTTGTAGAAAAAGATGACTGTGGTAAAGAATAACTGCATAGTAGAATATTTTGATTTCAGCAAATGCTATGTTATCTATATGATAACTTATAATCTTCCACATTTAGCCTATGAATTTATTAAACAGCATCCTTTTTGCTGGAAGAAACAATAAACCCAGGATTCACTTTCCCCCAAATTTCTTCAAAGCCCTTGAATTCAGCACTTCTTTCTCATCTCACTCACATATATCTATATCTACATTTATGTCTATATTTATATCTATGTTGGGTGAAAAGAAATAGTATATGGGAGATATCGTAAAATGTGAGATCAGATGATAACAAAGAATGGTTCATAATGGGAAATATAAAGAGATAATTTTTTTATTTGCAAAAAAGACATTTAGACTGCTAAAGCATTGATCCCCTGGGCACACTTAGACACTCCCCTGAGGATAAAACAATTAGCTAAATAGATACTAATATGATTATCATGCGATTTTAAGGACAAGAGCAACAACAGAAGCAGCAACAGTCACAGTAAGCATTTATTGACTGTTACTATGCACTAGACATTGTGTTAGGCTCAGAGGAGATACAAATAAAGGTAAGATATAGTCAGTGATATTCTCAATATATTCACAGATTGCATAATCTATTAGGATACTTATGGCAATGGAGATCCACTGTTTATATTGTTATGTGACTATATAGTTTAGGTGATGCTATGGAAAAGCATATAGAGAATTTCATTTTTATGAAGAGATATAGACTCCAACAAAGAAAGAGAAATGGAGCTCCTCATTTGGAAACCATATATAATTAGTGACAATAACTTTTGGCCCCTGATATGGATTTGCCTGGAGAATCCCAGGGACGGCGGAGCCTGGTCGGCTGCCGTCTATGGGGTCGCACAGAGTCGGACACGACTGGAAGCGACTTAGCAGCAGCAGCAGCAGCATGGATTAGGTATTGTAATACACTTCCGTTCAAGTAGTTAGGCAGCTGCCTGAGATGCAAGACCAAGACCAGAGGGTCAGCTTAGCACCAGCCTTCAGACTCATGAAAGTTAGGAGAAGCTTGCTTGCAATGAAAGCTAGTTTACACACAAAGTAGAGCTGAGCCGTCCATATTCATGTGGTAGAGTCGAGTGCCACAAATACCAGAGAAAGAAAAGAGAGTGGATATACAACAAAGTCATGGGATGCATCTATTTCTTAAAAAGTGAAAAGAAGAAAGAAAACTAGCAAAACAGTGCATCTTCAAATATATTCTGATTGTATTCACATGTTAGATGCAATGGTCCAAATGGATTATTCCTCTTGTGATAAACCTGTCACAACATTTACCTGAGAAACCATCCTTTCCCTACTATAATTCCATTTGCCTCAGGTTTCTAGAGTTGTAAGCATGCCTAACCAGCTAAGAATCTCATTCCCCTAGACATTGTGATTGATCAGCTAGACCAATCATAGTCAATGAAACACACACTGAGAGGTAGTCTTTTTTGTTGTTGTTGCTGTTTTGTTTTACATTTGAACCTAACAGATTAGGTCTAGTGTTGCTAGCAGCTACATTGTGGAACCTGAGAGTGAAGAGAACGTGGAGATGAACATAACTAAGAAATAATAAAAGCAAAAGGCTGGGTGACATTATTTAAACCCCTACCACTGCTCATACTGAAGCCAGTGCTTACATTGAACTTTTTAGTTTGATGTAATACAAGTAATAAAGTTCTCTTTTGCTTGAGCCACTTGAGTGGATTTTTTTCTGTTTTTTGCAAGCAAAATTGTTCTAATATTTTAAGATTTTTTAAAAGTATATTTTAAATATTTCCTATATAATTTTATACAAATAAAAAAAAAAACCTACCAGGTTTAAAGAACATTTGAACCTTTTGTTTTCTACAACTCTGGTAAATACAAAAATAAATTCTAATCAAGTTTTCCTTAATATTTTCTATAATCATTATCAGTGGTGTCAGTAATAACACCCACCTCTATTCTCTGGCTAGCTACTCTGATAGTAATTTTAGGTCTATAGATAAATACAAAATTCATATAATCTTTAAAACTGACCTGTAGCTGTTATTACATTAATTTTAAAGATGAGGAAGATATAGACATGAGGCCCAGCTATCTATTAATAAATAAATTAAATAACTTATTTTTCTGTATAATGTCTAATTGAGAGAAAAATTGTTGGAATTTAGGAAACAATATTTTAAATAGAAGTCTTATTTATACTTTAATGAAAATACAGAAAACATCTTATGAAGTTAAACTATCACAGTAACATTCCAAATATAATCAATGCTTTTGAAGTCTCAGGACTAAGAAATAAAAGCATCATATACCCCAAATCAGCTGAATTAACTAAAGTTATGAGATCTCAGATGATGAGCTAGCAATTTCCCAGGAGAACATTGGATGAGATTCATGCACACACATGATGTTACATTTTAGTCAATAAAACATGTTTTTGCTGAATCGGTAGCTATATAAATGTAAGTGCTCTGATCTTATCACTGTTGAAAGTGGTTAAGATGCTTTGATAACTAGAAAATCTAAGATGATGATTATCTATTTTTGTCTGTAACACTGTTAGATCCTTATTGACCAGCTATGGTTTACTACAGAACATTCATCTGACATATACTCAAGAGTACAACATTTGTACTATAAGCATTTTTTAACTTGTATACCATTTAGAAGTAGATTGGTGGGTTCAAAAACTTGGTAAAACTTTGCAGAATATTGCACTAAATCAACTATGATATAAATACATGTATAGCTGAAACTTAATTACCAAGAAAAGGATAAATTTTTTAAATCCTCGGAAAATTAAAGCGTGATATAATTTTTATTTATGACAGGGCAATTTCTCAAGAATTCCTTTTTTCCTAAATCAGTGTTCTCTTCTTACACAAAAGAATTAAAAAACCTGAATGCATGTCATCCTTTTAGTTAACTATTATTTTCAAAGAACATATTTTGGGAACGTGAAAGGAGACTGTATGGAATTGGAGGAGGTTGTGAATCAAAAAAGTATAGCCCTGTATGATAAAATTATCCATAATAACCATGTGAACCAAGATCAGTAATAGATGTATCACTTAAAATATCTTCCCCAGATGCATCTCAAGCATTCTCCAAGGACAAAGATTGTGCTTTGTTTTATGTTATTATCATGTTGTTTATTTTAATCAATGATTAAATGTGCTTTGTTTTATGTTATTATCATGTTGTTTATTTTAATCAATGATTTTCTGGTTTTAAGGTCACAGTTATTTGTTGCAAAATTCCTTTTGGGGAATCAATATTTCACAGATTTTTGATTTGTAAATGTGTATTTCTATCATCACAGCAAAATATTCACCAGGTACTTTCTCTGGCTGTGCAGACACTCTTGTGAGCCTGGTTTAGTTGTGATGAACAAGCAGAAGGCAACCCCTTCACAAACTTGCAATAGGAGCCACCAGCCTACTGCTGCTGGCTTTAAGTTAATGTTTTCAAGAAATAAACTCTCATGTTTACAAAGTCAATTGTTCTACATTGCTTTTCCTAAGGCAGGGTGTAATCTTCAATTTGTTGGATATAATAACATTGCTTAGAAAGACACTTTTTCCTTGCAAGAAAAGTTATGACCAATCTAGACAGCATATTAAAAAGCAGAGACATTACTTTGCCAACAAAGGTCGATTGAGTCCAAGCTATGGTCTATCCAGTAGTCATGTATGGATGTGAGAGTTGGACCATAAAGAAAGCTGAGTGACAAAGAATTAATGCTCTTGAACCGTGGTGTTGGAGAAGACTCTTGACAATCCCTTGGACTGCAAGGAGATCAACAAGTCCATCTAAAAGAAAATCAGTCCTGAATATTCATTGGAAGGACTGATGCTGAAGCTGAAACTCCAATAGTTTGGCCACCTGATGTGAAGAACTGACTCATTGGAAAAGACCCTGGTTCTGGGCAAGATTGAAAGTGGGAGGAGAAGGGAGGACAGAGGATGAGATGGCTGGATGGTATCACCAACTGTACGGACATGAGTTTGAGCAAACTCCGGGAGTTGGTGATGGACAGGGAAGCCAGGCGTGCTGTTCATGGTGTCGCAAAGTGTCAGACATGACTGAGCAACTGAACTGAACTACTACAAACATTGTAGTACTACTACTACTACCATTGCAATATATGACTGTTAAAAGAAACCAAGTCACAAACTTCTTTTCTATAACAGGAATATCCTTTTGGTCATGAACAGCCAACTCATATGTGGTATATAATCAGGAGACTTCCCTTTAAAAAATGTTGACAGTTTTCAAGCCTTTTTCTCAATATATATAGATTATTTGCAAGAATTTATACACCAAGGAATTTAAATCTCCCCCCCAGAGCCCCCACCTCAAAAGGTAATTGAAAAATAAAGTGTATTAGAAGAATGTGGAAACTTAAACTCGTCTAATAGAATAGCTTCCACAAACTGAATCCTTCAGTTTTTTGATACAAGCAGGATAAGTTCATGTTTAAAGTAACCAAGGATAATCAAAAAAAGATCAAGAATAAGTGAGGCAAAAATAATGCTCTTTTTGCTTCCCAGCTGGCGAGATTCAAAGGGAAGAAAGGCATAATATTGTAATGATAGAGAAAGAAGAAGGAGAAGCCAAATCATTCAGGAAGAACTGCCATATGGCTGGAGCTGAGAACAAATGCGGGCGTGACTTACACACGATAGTCATGCAGGAGGGGGTGCTATCAATAACTGCAATCACCACAACTGAGATCTGTGGATTCCATGCTAATTTTTTCCACTTTTGAACACATTATTTCAAGAAGTATTTATTACTGTCTTAGAATAGAGTTTAATGATAGTCAAAAGAAGTTATTTATATAAAAACAATCAAAGTTGGCATCATAGACCTTTATATTCTATACAGCCAAGTACACATTTTTAATAGCTGTATTTTACCATTTTTGAATCAATCCATACTTTTAAAATAGCAAAAATATTCTAAAAGTATTGATACAAAAGTTGATTCACTTCGACAATATATGCAAATTCAAATATAAACAATGACTCTATACTGCACTATATCAATTAACTTTAGAATAAGTTGATCTTATTTGAATCAGTTACCTGGAATTTGAAATCCAAATCTTGGTAACTCATAGAGATATTTTGATTACAGTTTCTCTGATGAAATATCTTATTTTATACATGGTTATACATGCATATTGGAGGAGGAAATGGCAACCCACTCCAGTATTTCTGTCTGGAGAATCCCATGGACAGGGAAGCCTGGTGGGCTACAGTCCATTGGGTCGCAAAGAATCAGATATGACTGAAGCAACTTAGCATACATGTATATGTTTAAAATTATTTTTCCCCCCAAAGTGAAAGAACAGTGATACAAGGAAATGAGTTTCTAGCTTAATAAAACTTATAAAATTTCTCATTTTTCTTTTTAAAATAATTGTAGAACTTTTTAAAGAATATTTTTGTTTGCAAAAGGTACTATTACATATATGTGTGTGAGTGTGTATATATATATATATACATATATATATATAGTAAGACATTGTTTTTGTTGCTTATAAGGGTGATTATTATTTTTTTAAATCATGATGAAAATGTTAGTTTTATTTTCTTGGGAAAGATCCCAAATAGAATGAACATTTTCTTTGTCGGTTTATTTGTGGAGGCTGAGGTTAGACAAACTTCGGAGTTTCCAGTCTTTTCTATAGAATATTTTTGACTCATTTCCCCTAAAACAAGTGTTTCAAAGGAAGAAAGAATACATCTTTTATAGTGCAATGCATCAAAAGGAAATGATTGCACGATAACAATGATAATGACAATGCTTGCAGTACTGGCTAACATTTGATGAGTACTTATTATGTGCCAGGTACTTTTCTAAACATTCTTTATGAAAAACTCATTTAGCCCTCACACAAATCCTATGAGATGGGTGCTATTATTATGATGATATTACCTATGAGGAAGTTGAGGCATAAAGATGTTAAGTGAATTTGACAAAGTGAAATGGCTAGTAACCTTCAAAACCTGGAATCCAACACCCATGCTCTTGAGTGCTGACAACTTACTTTCTCCATGGTAGTATCAGAAGCTGGATGAGTAATAACGCTAGCATAGTCTTTTCAGTGTGAACATAGCTTCAGTTTATATTAAAATAATCATGCTTAGTACTTATCATGCATTCAGTTTTTAAAATAACTTTTCCTTCAACACAATTATGACTCAGCTTTAGAAAATAAAAAAGATATCTAAAAAGCGGGTAAATTTACAGCTCCAGCTACCAATTTTCAATGTTCTTAAAGACAGCAAGTAGGCAAGAGTGCGGCATCCTTCTGACATCAATGCTTGGGTTTGGAAAATCTTCGTGTATTTTGGGGAAATAATGTAAACCAAGATAAACATAGCCAAGTCTACTGGGCAAAGTATGTCTTCTTTATTGGTGTTCCACGCAGAAGCACATTTTCACCCCAAAATTGTGTCTCTTTGGAAAATCCGCCAAAAAGCCGTTGAACTTCTGCCAATAAATATCCCTTAACACTCTGGAATAAACAAGAGCATCTGGCACTACTCTGTGTGAGCTGTCACCTTTACTCTGCCTGTTCATAGACTTTCTGGAAAAGAAGGTGATGCTTCCATCTGGTCACAGCAGCAAAGAAAGCAGAAAGCACTGAAGCACTTCCACTGAAAATTTGAGATTACATCCTGCAAGATTTTGTAAACTGAGGGGGGAAAATGGAGGATTGGCTTTTTCTTGTAATGAATAGCTCCCAGTGTAATACCTAGACAGAGTGCTGGAGAAATAAAGAAGGTCACTACAAATTTGCTCATTTTTATATAGGTTTAACTTATACAAGTTCACAAGATTTAACCATTTGTGATTTTCTTGCTCATAGTGACACAGAGAATTTTGAAATATTCCAAGATCTATCAGGTAAACAGAAGTTTTTTATTGGTTTTTGTTTGGGTGACTGAAACTTCAGGAGTTCTTTCTAAAGTAAAATACATTGAGATAAGTTATAAATAAATTAAAATGAATAAATTGCATATACATAGATCAATTAACTATGCAAGAAGGAAAAGGGAAGGTTGGTAGAGAATAAGATTGAGGTTATTAGAGAATAAAATGATTTAATCGTAATATTTAACTATACTTTGGGAGGAGGGGTATTTAAAAGGAATATTTGAGATTTGAGATCACTAGTGAGAGTTTCTGAGAATGGCATAATGAAAGAGTTTACTTCATTTGAGGGAGTATAACTCCCATCTGTAGCTAGGTGCTTGCTGACACAGAAAACTAACCACATTTTCTAGAATAGTCATATGTTAGAAGCTGCTTTTTCTCTTTAATTTCCATCCACTACCTTTAGAACAAAAATCCTTCTTTAGGCCTTAAGGCTTCCTGAAATCCTCTGAAAATTGTGTGTGTGTGTGTGTGTGTGTGTTGTGTGCATGTTCATGTGTGTATGTATGTGTATGTTAATTTTCTTTGGCAAGGATCCAAAGCATTCAGTTCAGTTCAGTTCAGTCGCTCAGTCGTGTCCAACTCTTTGCGACCCCATGAACCACAGCATTATGAGACACCAAAAAAGTAGTTTTAAAAAAATACTATTTTGGATTATTTCTAATCACTTGGCTATTTGACTTGAAAGAAAATTCCTTTCTTTGCATCACACTAGTAAAAACCTCTATGGCATCTGATAAAGGCTTAAGTCTTTTTAGTCAAGGCTATGGTTTTTCCTGTAGTCATGTATGGATGTGAGAGTTGGACTGTGAAGAAGGCTGATCACCGAAGAATTGATGCTTTTGAACTGTGGTGTTGGAGAAGACTCTTGAGAGTCCCTTGGACTGCAAGGAGATCCAACCAGTCCATTCCAAAGGAGATCAGTCCTGGGTGTTCATTGGAAGGACTGATGCTAAAGCTGAAACTCCAATACTTTGGCCACCTCATGCGACGAGTTGACTCACTGGAAAAGACTCTGATGCTGGGAAAGGTTGGGGGCGGGAGGAGAAGGGGACAACAGAGAAGGAGATGGCTGGATGGCATCACCGACTCTATGGACATGAGTTTGAGTGAACTCCGGGATTTGGTGATGGACAGGGAGGCCTGGCATGCTGTGATTCATGGGGTTGCACAGAGTTGGACACGACTGAGCGACTGAACTGAACTGAACTGAACTGAATGATAGTGAAAAGAATTGTGATGTTACCATAACTGCCTTAACAAACTCATCAAATATTTTTAATGAAGGTAATTTCAAAGAGGTGTACATGTATGTGTTTGAATGTGTTAGATTTCAGCTAATTTTTTATGACAGTAAATTGTATTTTATAAAGATTTAATAAGCCTAAAAGAAACAAGTTGTGATGCCTTGATAAGACCTTTGCAGTGTATTTTCAACATGTCCATAATAGTCTCTTCACAAAGGCATGGAAACAGTTTGAAAAAATAGATATATGGAACTGTTTTCTTTCTACTCAGTACCCAAGAGTCATTCCTGTTAGTGTTTTAAATATCTCAATGTCAAAAAGATTAAGAAAATAATATACTAGACTAGGAGTTAGGGGACCTATTTTATTTTAGAACAAGCATTGTTACTAACTGGTTATATAATCTAGGACACATCATGTATCCTTTCTCTAGTTGTCTTGGAAAAGGATGAATGATTATTAAAACTTTTTCCTAGTTATCTCATTTTATGATTTAACAATAACAGACATGCTATCTTCATCCCGTATTTTGCAGTTTTTGAAATCCTCTTTATTTATGAGTGCCTCTGATACTTATAATTACTTTTGTAAAATGGGCAGGAGAGTTAATAATGTTTTTATTTTAAATATAAAGACATGATGTTTACAGGAATATTGCCAAGAGCACCAAGTTAAGAGTGAAAAGCAGGACTAAAAACTAATTTTTTATTTTTCTGCTTCAGGTCTCACTTCTTTACACTGTCTTGACTCTGACTTTCTGACCCTTTGATTTAGACTTTATTATGATAATTAGTAGTTGCATATCCACTGCTTGCCTGCATCTATATGTATGTCTAAAATTATTCTGTTCACTGTTCCTTCTTGCATATCAAATATTCCTTTGCAGGTCATTCTCCTCATTCATAAAATATGTCCTTTAGAATTCATTAAGTGAAAGTCTAGTGTTTGTAAACTCTCAGTTTTGTTTTTCTGAAATGTTTTTATTTCACCTTTGCTCTTTTTGAAATTTCTTTTGCAATCTCAATGAATTTTTTAAAACATTTTTACACAATCTGGATCAAGATATAGACTATTTCTACCATCCCTGAAAACTCATCCATGTACTTTTTGAGTCCACCAGGGCTAAGTAGCCTCCATTCCATCTTCTGGCAAGATAATTTTGATCATTTTTTAAATTTGTAAAAATGTGATTATACAGCATACATAACTTTCCTCTTTGACTGCCTTTTTCCTTTTTCACTGCCCTTCATATCTGTGGAGTTAATCTGTACATTTTAGTATAATAGTAATTTATTACCATTGTTTACCACCAATGTTCCTGTTGAGGTTGTTCTCTCTTAGTAATCTCTAATATTCTATCTAAATTTAAATTTTCAGTTGAGACTTTTTGGTACAGTTACATGTATTTTTTAATTCTAATTTTTTTCGACTATATCTTGTGTCTTAGCCTGTTTAGACTGCCATAACAAAATACCATACACTGTGTAGCTTAAGCCACAGAAATAGATTTTCTCACAGTTCTAGAGGCTGAAAGTCCAACATCAAGGTTATGGCAGAAGTTATGGTTTCTGATTGGTTTACTTGATGGCATATTGCATCTTCTTTTTGTGTCTTCACAAGGACTTTTCTTAGTACATAAAATAGAGAGAGTGAGATCTACCTTCCTCTATTCAAAAGAGCACCAATACTATAGGATTAATGTTCCATCCTTATGATCCCAGAGAAGGAAATGGCAACCCACTCCAGTATTCTTGCCTGGAGAATCCCATGGACAGCGAAGCCTGGCGGGTTACAGTCCATGAGGTCATAAATGGTCGGATACGACTTAATAACTAAACCACCACTTATGATCTCTCTTAACCTTAATTATCTCCCGAGACCAATCTCCAAATATTGTCACATGGAAGAATTAGAATTTTTTTTCTAGGATCTTCAGTCCCCAGACCTGTTTTCTGGTCCATTTGGTTATTTTTTACTGTATATTTACATTTGAATATTTCTATGGTAACCCTCTGGGGTCTAATTTCAGAACATTTTTCCTCTGAAAGGATCTTTATTTGTTTTCACCAACATCCAAGAGCCTCCCTTATCTAAAACAATTTTAGCCCACTTTTACTTTCCTAGCTTTATTGATGAGTGCCAAGATCAGTACCACGACGTTCTACTGATACTGGTATTTGTCTCCATTTAAGTGTACATTTGAAATGTGCTTTTAATTTGCTAATTTTTTTTCCTTTTGTTGATAGTGGGATAAGAGGGTCTGAGATTTCCCTTTCTTTACTGTCTTTGAGCTTGGAAATGCCTTAGGCTAAAAGGCTAGAGTTCTAAAATTGATTTGATTTCTAGCAAGAGATGCCTTAGACTATATACCATTCTGTAATACCAGAATGCAAAAATCTAGACTCCTTGTGTCTCCCTCCTAGATATCTTAAAGGTTCTGGATTGTTGCTTATCTTGTCTTATATACTTAGAATTCTGTGAGTGTAGTCAAACTCCAGCAGGCCTTTTACACAGTCTTGACATGAGAGGATCATCAGTTTTTAAGTCAGATGGTTAGGTTCAGAAATGGCATTAACATATAAAATGAAGTATGGTGGTGTTTTAATTGCTAAGTCGTGTCCAACTCTTTGTGACTCCCATGGACTGTAGCCTACCAGGTTCCTCTGTCCACGGGATTCTCCAGGCAAAAATACTGGAGTGGGTTGCCATTTCCTTCTCCAAGGGATCTTCCTGACCCAGGGATTGAACTCAGGGCTCCTGCACCGCAAGCAGATTCCTTACCGACTGAGCTAGGAGAGAAGCCAAAATGAGATATAATCTTGAAGTATTCAGGAGAATCACGTTAGTGTCTTTCAAAAAATAAAGCAATAATTTTCTGAGTAATGATGTAATAATCCAAGGTGGTTATGTATGTTACAAAATTATTATCTCATCTCTAGGAGGAAGGTTTGACACCAGAGTAACTGACTTAACTTATGACTACAGTAGTGTAGTAGGTTCTTTTTTATAAGGTATATTTGATATTTACAACATAATCAATGTTGAATTGTTGCTGCATATTAAATTGTTTTTAACACAGAAAAGACAATTCAATATGTTAAGCAAAAATCACATTGATTTTTAAGAAAATATCTTGAAGAATGGATTTTCCCCTGAAACTTAGAGAAAATCAATATGACTCAGGTACCTTGACTGAATACTAACACATTACAGCAAAATCTGTTAGAACCAAACTGCTCAAACTAAAATTTCTGAAAAATTAACTTTCTATTTTGAGATAATTTCTAATTTACAGAAAATTTGCAATAATGTTATCTAGAAAGACCATATTCAGTTCAGTGCAGTTCAGTTAAGTCACTTAGTCATGTCCGACTATCTGAACTCATGAACCGCAGCACACCAGGCCTTCCTCCCAGAGTTTATCCAAACTCATGTTCACTAAGTCAGTGATGCCATCCACCCATCTCATCCTCTGTCATCCCCTTCTCCTCCTGCCCTCAATCTTTCCCAGCATCAGGGGCTGTTCAAATAAGTCCTCTCTTTGCATCAAGTGGCCAAAGTATTCGAGTTTCAGCTTCAACATCAGTACTTCCAATGAACACTCAGGACTGATCTCCTTTAGGATGGACTGGTTGGATCTCCTTGCAGTCCAAGGGACTCTCAAGAGTCTTCTCCAATACCCCAGTTCAAGAGCATCAGTTCTTTGGTGCTCAGCTTTCTTTATAGTCCAACTCTCACATCCTTACATGATTCCTGGTAAAACCATAGCCTTGACTAGACAGACCTTTGTTGGCAAAGTAATGTCTCTACTTTTTAATATGCTGTCTAGGTTTGTCATAACCATATACTATAGAGTCACAAGTTTTGAACGTTTGCCACATTTGCTTTGGTTTCTGTTTGTATATACATACAGTATATATTTTCTCATTACTTTTAACCATTTGAGAGTTTTTTCTATACATTGTAACTTTTCACTCCTTAACAATTTAGTGTGTATTTCCTAAGAAAATTGTGTTTTCTTACAAACAGTATCATTATCAAATTAAAAAAACTTTTATAGTGACACACATTTTTATCTAAACTATCTTTTCCTAATTGTCTATTGACTTACATATGTCACTTGTAGCACAGAGAGATTCAGCTTCTTGTGTTGCATTTCTTTGCAGTTTCCTTTAACATGGAATAGATCCTCAGTCTTTGTCTCTTAGGACTGGCATTTTTTGTAAATATAGGCAATTTTTTTGTTGAATATTTTTTAGTTTCAGTTCAGTTCAGTCACTCAGTTGTGACCGACTCTTTGCGACCCCATGAATCACAGCACACCAGGCCTCCCTGTCCATCACCAACTCACGGAGTTCACTCAAACTCAAGTCCATCAAGTCGGTGATGCCATCCAGCCATCTCATTCTCTGTCGTCCCCGTCTCCTCCCACCCCTAATCCTTCCTGGCATCAGAGTCTTTTCCAGTGAGTCAGCTCTTCTCATGAGGTGGCCAAAGTATTGGAGTTTCAGCTTTAGCATCAGTCCTTCCAATGAACACCCAGGACTGATCTTTAGAATGGACTGGTTGGATCTCCTTGCAGTCCAAGGGACTCTCAAGAGTCTTCTCCAGCACCACAGTTCAAAAGCATCCATTCTTCGGTGATCAGCTTTCTTCACAGTCCAACTCTCACATCCATACATGACCACTGGACAAACCATTGCCTTGATCCAACCAGTCCATTCTAGAGGAGATCAATCCTGGGTGTTCATTGAAGGGACTGATGCTAAAGCTGAAACTGCAATACTTTGGCCACCTCATGTGACGAGTTGACTCACTGGAAAAGACTCTGATGCTGGGAAAGGTTGGGGGCGGGAGGAGAAGGGGACAACAGAGAATGAGATGGCTGGATGGCATCACCGACTCGGTGGACATGAGTTTGAGTGAACTCCGGGAGTTGGTGATGGACAGGGAGGCCTGGAGTGCTGTGATTCATGAGGTCGCAGAGAGTCGGACACAACTGAGCGACTGAACTGAATATTTCCTCATGATTAGATTCAGATATGCATCCTGAATTGAAACACTATATCATTATTAGTATGTTCTTTTAGAATATCACTTCCAAAAAGTCCTCAGTATATGCACCTCATTGTTGATATTATTGCTTTGTCTTATTATTTTATTAAGGTATAATTTGTATATAATAGCATGAACACTTAGTTTTCAGTACTTATGTAAAAAAGAAATACATAGATAAATATAAACACATATTTCTAAATATAAATGTATGTGTATAAATATGTATATATATTTATAAATAAGCATGGACACATATTTGTAAATAAATGTAAATACATATTTATAAATAAATAAAAATACATGTATGATATGTAACTGAAACTGAGCAGGTTCTTCTGGGGATAGACCTGCCTCTTTCCACCTCTTTCATCCCCTGTCTCTTCTTCGTATAAAAGCTTTAGCCTCAGGCCTTCTCCCAGTTCCAAAGAACAAATTTAATCAGAAAAGTGAGAAAATGGCAAGAACAAAGGAGAACAGTCGAGCAAGACAAAATAATAATAGTTTAGCTCTGAAAACTCCTTGGAAGGAAAGTTATGACCAACCTAGTTAGCATATTAAAAAGCAGAGATATTACTTTGCCAACAAAGGTCCGTCTAGTCAAGGCTATGGTTTTTCCCGTGGTCATGTATGGATGTGAGAGTTGGACTGTGAAGAAAGCTGAGCGCCGAAGAATTGATGCTTTTGAACTGTGGTGTTGGAGAAGACTCTTGAGAGTCTCTTGGACTTCAAGGAGATCCAGCCAGTCCATCCTAAAGGAGATCAGTTCTGGGTATTCATTGGAAGGACTGATGCTAAAGCTGAAACTCCAATACTTTGGCCGCCTCATGCGACGAGTTGACTCACTGGAAAAGAGTCTGATGCTAGGAGGGATTGGGGGTGGGAGGAGACAGGGACAACAGAGAATGAGATGGCTGGATGGCATCACCGACTCTGTGGACATGAGTTTGAGTGAACTCCGGGAGTTGGTGATGGACAGGGAGGCCTGGTGTGCTGTGATTCATGGGGTCGCAAAGAGTCGGTCACGACTGAGCGACTGAACTGAACTGAACTGAAAAACAAAATTAAAGACCTTTAACTCCTTCTCAAGGCCTATAGAGGGCTTCCCTCATAGCTCAGTTGGTAAAGAATCTGCCTGCAATGCAGGAGATCCCAGTTCCATTTTTGGGTCGGGAAGATCCGCTAGAGAAGGGATAGGCTATCCACTCCAGTAAACTTGGGCTTTCCTTGTGGCTCATCTGGCAAAGAATCTGCCTGCAATGCAGGAGACCTGGGTTCAATCTCTGGGTTGGGAAGATCCTCTGGAGAAGGGAAAGGCTACCCACTCCAGTATTCTGGCCTGGAGAATTCCATGGACTGTGTAGTCCAAGGGGTCGCAAAGAGTTGGACATGACTGAGCAGCTTTCACAAGGACTCTAGATAATATACCAAGTCATATTCTTCAGTTGTTTTATAGATACTCAAACCCTCACCAGGTGAAAGTCATTAATTGCTGACAACCAGCATATAGACCCAGGACTTGTTGGAACCAGGTTGATAATGTTGGTTTCCCAAATACTACACAGTTACCTCATCGCCAACCAATCAAAAGAATATCTATTAACAGATCACACAGCCTGCAACATTCTCCCTTATCCTGTCTTCAAAAACTTTATTCTGTATTACATTTTTTAATTTAAATAGATACTCATGTCTCATTTTCAGATTTCATTTTGACTGTCACATGAAGTGTTAAAATGAGTTACCTATGTCAATAGTCTTTCATCAGTGTAATTAAACACTTTGAAAGAAGTAAACCTGTTATTTTTAAGCTCAGTTTTTTTTGGTTGCACCCCATGCCATATGGGATCTTAGTTCCCCAACTAGGGATTAACTCATGTACCCTGCATTGGAAGCACAGAGTCTTAACCCCTGGACAACCAGGCAAGTCCCTCAGGTTCAATTTTAATAAAAGATTATGAATATTTACTATGACAAATATATTTAAGAATTTGATCCGTTGTTTTTCCAGTCAATTAATACATAAATAACTATTTTGGGGGTTTAGGATTTAAATATCAGCAAAAAAGTAATAACATTGAAGCTGTCTTCTTTTTGGAGATTATTCAGTTTTAATAAACGTACTTTTATTAATATTCAACTTAATTTCTAACATTATGTTACATATAACATTGCTGACATTGTGGTGGAATAAAAATGGCCACAATTTATTGAAATCTTCTCTGTTGAGCCAGGGAATATATTTCTCTATCCCTTGAATTTGGACTGACTTGAATGAACAACACAGTGAGACAGAAGTGAAGTTACGTGATTTATGAACAAGCCCTCAAGAAGCCCTGTAATTCTTAGTTTTTCCCTCTAGGATGCTACTATCCTTATATGTAGAGTCATTCAAGCTATTTCCAACCATCTCTCTCTCTCTCTCTTTTTTTTTTTAAAGGATAATTGCTTTACAATGTTGTGGTTTCTACTATACATTAATGAGAATCAGTCATTTTATATATATATATAAGTTTATATAACATTTTATATAATTTATATATAAATCTATAGAATTCTATGTATATAAATATATATAATCAGTCATTTAATATATATATATGTAATATATATATCCCCTCTCTCTTGTGCTTCCCCCTCCCTGCCATTCCACACCCTAGGTCATCACAGAACACTGAGCTGAGCTCCCTGTGTTATACAGCAGCTTTCTTCTAGTTGTCTGTTTTACAAATGGTAGTGTATATATGCCAATGCTACTTTCCCAATTTGTCTTACCCTTTCCTTCTCCTGCTGTGTCCACAGTCCATTCCACCCATCTCTGCTGATATCTAAGGCATGTGGATGATGACATTCAGAACCCTCCTGCCCTCAGTGGTCTTGTCTCCCAACTTTAACAGTATAAGTAACCCATGAGAGCTCTGCCTAAAAACCACCCAGCTAAGCCTAGCCTAATTTTTTTCCTTTGTGCCAATAATAGGCTTTTAAGTACTAAGTTTTGGGGTGGTAGTTTATGCAGTAATAGAAAACTCATCATTTGCATAGCTTTGACAAGAATCATTATTCTGTCAGTTTCATTTAGAAGTGGGGTTTTAGTAGCTCTCTAGAAAATATATGAAAATGACCAATGAGAAGTTTCTGTATGTATCAAAAAAGAATGTTGGATTTTAAGGTGATTTTTTTATTAATATGGAATTTTGAAATTGTCTGTTAGTGTTATTTGCAAATCAAATAAAAATAATAAATTTAAGATTAGAAAAAGTAAATATTTTTAATTAAAAAATAAAACTATATAAAAGCCTCATATTCTTTTAATGTATTAAATCCCCCTAAACCTTGGGATAGGTGAAAGTATTTTAATTTGGGTATCATGTTTTGATATGCTTGTGTGAAGTGGAAATAAGCTGACAAACACTTATAGAAATTGAATCAGCGTCAAAAAGTGAAAAATCTACATTATTTATTCCAGATAAAAATGATAAGCATCAAAGATAAGAGGGCTGTGATAATTCTATAAGAAAAACTTTCATACTGATTCATGCTGTTGATTTAGAGATAGTCGCTAGACTATTGGTAGCCCCCTTACCAAATTGTGTGGTTTCGTTTTCTTAATCCACAAAATGGCAAATTGATAACACAGACAGTATAGCATCAAGTAATAGTGGGTAACCTTGTCCATGTGCATTTTTAAATTAAAACAAAGAATGAAAGAAAGGAAGAAAAAAAGACGATGTACTCATTTTACCTCTAAGTGCACTGTTAAGAGAGGGACCCACTCAACTGATTTCCCTTCCTGTTACCTGGGATTCAAACTGCCATTGCTCTGTTTTCTCATCAAAGAAGCCCATAACTTAAACTTAATAAAAAGAAGAACTTCAAATGTACTTTTGTTTTGGAGACAAATGAAGTTCACTAGGTTTAAAAAAATGCTGTAATGCTGAGTGTATGTGGTGTTGGTTACTGAGGTGGCAGGAGTCCAAGGACGGGAAGACCACCTCTGAAGAGTTATAGCTTGGTGTTCAAAGGCAACTACAACAGAGGGACAAGGGTGATAGCTTTCTTTTCTAATTGAATAGGACAGCTAATTGATCATCAGAGTTGTTAGAGATCCAGCTACAATGAAAATGCATATCTATATCTGGAAGGGAAGTTTACGTTCAATAGCAGTTCTTAAGGAGACAATGTATTATATCCACCCTGACCTTTATATCCATCAAAATAACCAAAGTAGTACTTGCTTGTTTTCAACTTCATGATAGCAAACATTGGTGAGCCTCCTTGAGGTTATATCCATTCAAGATCATTCTCAATGAAGCCTTATCTGACAAGCAAATATCCTAGCTGCAGACTGTGACATTTGCATGTATGTAGAAACTATTTCTTATATCTGTTCTTTCTTTTCCACATAGCTTTGATAAAAGAAGACATTGGACACAACATAACTTTGCCTCTTATGCCTCAACTCTCTACTTGCCTGGCTTCCAAGATGTTGCATATTCCAACTCAGGTAATATGACATATCACTGCTGAATTTCAGTGACTGACACGTAGAGAATATTACTGCTTGCTAAACTAAGGGATATCTGGTAGGGTCTTTATAGTGTTTGAAGGTGTGAGGGAACAAAGATGAAATATTTATGAAGTTTCTGCAGTTTGATTTAAAATAGGTCTCTTACAATATATGCACATTACTATATATAAAATAGATAAACAACAAGGGCCTACTGTATAGTATAGGAAACTATCCTTTATATCTTGTAATAATCTATAAGGGAAAATAATTAGAAAATATATATATGTATATATATATATATTATATGTATATATACATATATATAAAACTGAATAACTTTGATGTATACTAGAAACCAATGCAATATTATAAATCAACTCTAATTTTAAAAAAGAGGGGGAAAGATAATGTAGATCTTTTACTGTAAAGATCTATTTGAGACTGGGCAATATTTATGATATAATAATATACGATGGTGGACACTGTAAGCCCAAGTGTCTGAATTAAGTCTTGAGAAGTAAACAGTTATTTGACGAAACTGGTCGAACTACTTATCATCCTGAGTCCTTTCATGAGGGCTGGATGAATCTTCTAATGTCCTGATAACTGGATTTTCCAAAAGGGCTTGAAGAATCAAATAAAGTTATTTGAATTTTCATTTTCCTGTACATGAGAATTCTGGGATAGTCAACTCATGTTATTGTAGACAGTTGGCTGAAAGAATCCAGATGATTTCTGGTCTCACTTGCAAAGAACAGAAGAAATGTTTCCAGACCTTAGAACTTGAAAGTGTATCTAAGAGTTACTACGTTTATTGCCTCTGAAACTTTTGGACAAGCTCAGGAAAGGGCTTGAATTTAACCTGATTCAAAGCAAGTCAAAACAAACATAATATCAAGAGAGAAGGAAAATAAACCACTAAGCTATGAAAATTCTTCAAAGGCCTGCATCATTTGTTCACAGAGCACTCAAGGCTATATGGCATTATTCGTTCCTGACTCTGCAGACAAGGAAAATATAACAAGATGTGTTCTGAGGAAGCAGCTTGTTCCATGCTAAGACAGAGTTTAATAACCAACATTGTTCTTGGCCCAAATGTCAAAAGCTTTGTGTTCCTCTTCACTGTAGTTGAACCAGTACTGAGACACATAAAGAGGGATAAAAAGAGACTTTGGAAACAAACATACAGTTTTGCTTGAATAAAATTTAACTTAAAAAAAAAAAAAGAAAACTCTTGAAAATCACAGTTCATTGCTGGAAAGACTCACTATAAATACAACCAGTGATAACACAGAATTCATTTGAACACAGCTTCTCTTTCCTAAAAGATTTAATTATTGAGGTTATTGCAAGTACTTTATAATAATAAAGTTTTAATTGCAATAGAGCCATACGAGATAATTAATCTTAAGTATAATGCTATAGCAAGTTTTGCACCGTTCCATTTACACTACTAAGACTTCTCAAGAGACCTGTTTAAGAAACAATAGTATCCATATTCTAGTAAATAAATGTGCTTTTCTTTGGTTAACTGGGTGTTTTAACTGAGGAGAAATGTTGCAATGAAAAACAGAGAGAATTTTAGACACGTAGAGAGAAGAGGAGAATGCAAAAATGCTCCGGCCAACAAATGAACTTTGTGTGGTGAGGATGGCAGGAGCAGAGATGAGTGTGAAGTAGGTTGTTGAAGGAAGCCTGAAATGTGACCCCCAAAGTCTCCGAATATTCACATCCTTTGATAATCTCCTCCTCTTAATGTTGTTTTAGAAACATTCTAGTAGACAGTCTACAGTAGAACAATAGGATGCCACTTCTAAGATTAGATTATGAAAAGATGGTGGCTTCCGTTTTGAGGGATCTCTGTCTCCCTGTCTTTCTCTCTGGTCTCCTGGTCTTGAGGAAGTCAGCTGCCACGTTGTGAATAACCCAAATGAGAGACCTATGTGGAGCAGAACTAATAACTCTGGACGTGGTCAGTGAGAATCTGCCAACAATCATATCAGTGACTTGGAATTAGATCCTTCCCCAGTTAAGTGTTGAGATGGCTATAATCGTAGCCAACAGCTTGACTGCAGCTTTGTGAGAGACCTTGGAGCAGACACACTTAAATATGCCACACTCAGATTCCTGGCCCACAGAAAATATAGGAAAACAAAGTTAATCTTTTAAGCTGATAGGATTTTGGAGTAATTTGTTATATTTCAATAGATAGCTAATTCTTAGGTATTTGATTATGTTTTTGTTATGTAGTATTTGATACAAATACCCTTTACCACTTCTCACAATTTCCAAATTTTAAGTAAAAGACCCATCTCTCGTTATTTGATTTTGGGGGTGTGCAGTGAACTATTAATTCCTCCAGATGACTGTGACTTTTAAAAGAGGCTAATTGTGTCTAGGATATACATTTCTAATTGGTTGTTATAAATCCCAAAGAGATCTTTTAGAGACGCAAAGAAGGACAAGGTAAGTAGTGTGCCATTTTTGAATGAGTTGGCAGTAAGATGTGGTCTTATCTTGCATAAATCTACATCTGACCTTTTACATCCTAAAGTTTAATCAATGCTCTGTAGAGGACCAATTATACTTACTAAATAAAATAAGTCACTGGAACAGCAATGACTTTTTTTTCTTTCTTTAAAGCTTGTAATCATTAATTCTGGAACCCCACAATCCAAAGATAACCAGCATCTTGCATTTTCAAAAATAGTAATTGAATTGTTATATTAATAAAAGAAATTAAAAATGCATATGAAGAGAAACAGAATAAGTTTTGCTCTCATTCTGAAAATGATTAACAAACTAAAAAATAAAATTTATAGATAAGAAAAAAATTCCATAATATAAAATTATGTGGACGAAAAAGGTAAAAAGCCAGCCATCCACTTCTCAGGGATAATTGAGTTGTGGTGGGGAATGCAGACTGGATCTTTCTAGATACATCCTAAGGCCAGTGAGTGGCACAAAGAAGGCATTCCATAAATACTCATTATAGGAGCATAAAGTTCATTTTCTGAATTTTATGCTATTTATTTCTTGTTTTAAAATTTGTATTTATTTGTTTCTAGCTGCACAGGGTCTTTGTTGCACGAGGACTTTCTCTAGTGTGAGAGCGCGGCTAGTGTGGCTTTCTCTAGAGCAGGGGTCACTCTACTACAGTGTGAGGGTTTCTCATCGTGGTGGTTTCTCTTGTCGTGAAGCACAGGCTTTTGGTCCAGCGGATTCAGTAGTTGCAGCTCATGGGCTCAGTATTTGTGGCACACAGGCTTAGTTGCTCCTTTGCATGTGGAATCTTCCCAGAAAAGAGATCGAACCTCTGCCCCCTGCATTGGCAGGCAGATTCTTATCCACTCACCACCAGGGAAATCCCATTTGCTGGATTTTAATTGACAGTTTGTATTGGTGAATATTATCTGCATCTCCAAACCCACAGTACAAGTCATTCACATTCTTAAGAGAGATTCTGCATGGCATATGGACCATGAGATACAGGAATGCTGCATGATTTATGTCTGGATGGTTTGGAGTAGGCAGGAAAAAGAGAACCCTTTGTCTTTTTAAGGAAGGACTATACCATTGCCCCTCCCCATCCTCTTGGAAGAGGATGGAGCAGCTTTCTCCTACCCACCCCCACACCTTCTATAGTCCTAAACCTCAACCTCATCTCAAGCCCAGAGATGGCTTCAAGAAAACCACTAATAGAGACTGGAGTTTTCTGACCATGGAGAAACTTATGCTTGCTGAGTCTTGTGAATCAGTTCAGTTCAGTCGATCAGTGGTGTCCAACTGTTTGCAATCCTGTGGACTGCACCATGCCAGGCTTCCTTGTCCATTACCAACTCCCAGAACTTACTAGAATTCATGTCCATTGAGTCAGTGATGCCATCCAACCATCATATCCTCTGTCATCCCCTTCTCCTCCCACCTTTAACCTTTCCCAACATCAGGGTCTTTTCAAATGAGTCAGTTCTTTGCATCAGGTGGCCAAAGTATTGGAGTTTTGGCTTCAGCATCACTCCTTCCAGTGAATATTCAGGACGGATTTCTTTTAGGATGGACTGCGGTTGGATCTCCTTGCAGTCAATGGACTCTCAAGAGTCTTCTCCAACACCACAGTTCAAAAGCATCAATTCTTCTGTGCTCAGGTTTCTTTATAGTCCAACTCTCACATTTATACATGATAACAGGAAAAACCATAGCTTTGACTAGATGGACCTTTGTTGGTGAAGTAATGTCTCTGCATTTTAATATGTTGTCTAGGTTGGTCACAGCTTTTTTTTTTTTTCAAGGAGCAAGTGTCTTTTAATTTCATGGCTGCAGTTATCATCTGCAGTGATCTTCAGTTCAGTTCAGTTGCTCAGTCGTGACTGACTCTTTGCGACCCCATGAATCACAGCACGCCAGGCCTCCCTGTCCATCACCAAATCCCAGAGTTCACTCAAACTCATGTCCATCGGGTCGGTGATGCCATCCAGCCATCTCATTCTCTGTCGTCCCCTTCTCCTCCCGCCCCCAATCTGTTTCCACTGTTGCCCCAATTATTTGTCATGAAGTGATCGGACCAGATGCCATGATCTTAGTTTTCTGAATGTAGAGTTTTAAGCCAAGTTTTTCACTCTCCTCTTTCACTTTCATCAAGAGGCTCTTTAGTTCTTCTTCACTTTCTGCCATAAGGGTGGTGCCATCTGCATATCTGAGGTTATTGATATTTCTCCCGGCAATCTTGATTCTAGCATGTGCTTCATTCAGCCTGGCATTTCACATGATGTACTCTGCATATAAGTTAAATAAGCAGGGTGACAATATACAGCCTTGATGTACTCTTCTGATTTGGAACCAGTCTGTTGTTCTACATGCAGTTCTGACTGTTGCTTCTTGACCTGCAAACAAATTTCTCAGGAGGCAGGTCAGGTGGTCTGGTATTCCCATCTCTTTAAGATGCCTTGAGGATTGATGTCTATTAAGTGTCAGGCCATGAGCACAGAGCTGGAGCCACCTGCCACGTTCTTGGTCAAGTCTGAACTGTTTTCCCTGCAGTTTGGGGGACTCCAAAAGGCTACCTCCTATGATCCTCACCTCACATGACTCCCTAAAGGAAAGCACCCGATCAGAGCTGCTTTAAGAGCAGGAAGAAACTGAGAAATCTCCTTCTGTAGAGGCCCAGGTGTCTGGATCATGGTCAACAACGTGGGACAGAACCGGTTTGAGTCATCTTAAAGCACTTAAATTCATTCCTAAAGCATCTTATACTACACCTCTGGGGCAAGTTCTGTGTGACATGTTTACATTCCTTATTTTAAACTCTCAGCTTAGGGTCATCTTTTCCTGTCTGGGATTTGTGGGAGGAGGGACCACTTCTTACAGGCTGTTCAGAACTGGTGGGTCCAGAGGGACCTAATGCTTCCGGCAGAAGGTCTTTGAGCCAGAAGCCAGGGCAGTCCTTGAAGAGGTTGGAAAAGGGTATGAAGCACTGAAAAGCAGGTGTAGAAGGTGTCAGGTGATGTTCTCAAACTGAGTGTTGAACATGGCCTTGACTAAAGGCCTCAGTTCCTGCAGCTCCACCATCCAGGCACCCTGTACCTGCGGGGCTCGGATGAGCTCCTGCTGCCATGTTTGCAGGCGCTTCTCAGGTTGTTGCTAAAGATCTCAGCTCTGGCATGAGCTCCTTATGCCAACCGTACTGCAGCAGGACATCTGATCCACTGGTCCCAGTACACAGGTCTCCCCAGGAGATCTTGCAGGCCCTCGTCATTCCATCAGGAACAAGAAGTTAAAAAGGTTTCATTGCATAGCTATCATGCCCTTTTTAAAATGGGTGGTGTTCCACCAGTGCAAGCTCTTCCAACTGATTTTTCTGAAAGGCCTGTGCCAGCTGGTGAGAAAACAGGGCTTGTGCATCTGGATGACGACTACATGGAAGAATTGTGCCCGTGGGGGGCTGCTATGTGCCATAACCCTTGTCTGTGAAGCAGAAAAGATGTTGATGTTGAGTGACAGCTGTTTCCTATAGGCCACTGGCTTAGGAAGGTGAAGGTTTTGTGTCCTTTCAGAATGTACTCCATATGCTGTCCTATCCATTTCAGGGCAACAATCCATACTCCAGAGGTGGCTAGTAGATTCCTTGGGCTGTTCCCATCTCAACACCAGACACTGATAATTAGCATAAGGAAGAGGAGAAATGTTGCTGTTTTTTTTTTTTTATTGGTAAAATTAACAGCATCTTAGGTAGCATGGTGGTGGTGGTTTAGTCACTAAGTTGGGTCCAACTCTTGTGACACCATGGACTACAGCCCGCTAGGCTCTTTTGTCTATGGGATTTCCCAGGTAAAAATACTGAATTGGGGTGCCATTTCCTTCAGGGGATTTCCTGACCCAAGTATCGAACCCAGGTCTCCTACATTGCAGGCAGATTCTTTACTGAGTGAGCCACCAGGTGAGCCCCTTAGGGAACATGAGAATGTTTAAGTGGAATTTCATAGATGAAATCAGTACTAACCAAATTATGTTGATTGGCTACATTATTTTAGAAACATCCTTAATAGTAAGATAACTAATAACTATTTTCATCTGTTCCATGAATAGCTCTTAAGGCTTTATTCCTAACTAGTGCTTTATCCAGCCATTAATTTAGGTAGATTTTTTGTTATCTTATGTTCACTACAGGGTAAAGAAAAAACGCACTTCTTGAATGCTGTCTTCACTACCATGAATACACCTTTCAAGCAAGGTGCTTTAGGTAAAATTTAAAAGTTCAGAGAGCTGGGCCATCATCCAGCTTTCAGAGAACCTTGTAAGAACTGTTTTGTGTTGCTTCTGAATAGCTCTATAATAAATAGCTGCATGTAGCAGAGGTTTTTAATAAAAATTTGGTGGAAGACTATAATAAATTAATTATCAGATTCCTTAAAGAGGCTTCTTACCAAAAGCCTCTTATTGTTTACCAAAACCAAGATAAATATTGTATATGATCCCATTGGCTTGATTCCATTCTCAATGTTCCCTAATATGATTTCCTGTCAAGGAGAGGTAACATATAAGATAAAAGTTGTATGAGGTATTCTGTCAGAGGAGGAGCCAAAGAGGAGGTTGAAACTGAAAAAGTGAAAGTGTTAGTTGCTCAGCTGTGTCCAACCCTTTGTAGTTCCATGGACTGTAGGTCACCAGGTTCCTCTGTCTATGGAATTCTCAGGCAAGAATACTGAATAGGTTACCATTTCTGTCTCCAGGGGATCTTCCCGACTCAGAGATCAAACTTGGGTCTCCTGTATTGCAGATCCTTTACTGTTTGAGCCACCAGGAATGAGGATACAGAGGCCAATTTATGAGTGTGCTCTCCTACCAGAGGACAGTGCTATTTAACGTCCACAATGGGGAAGTCTTCAAAGAATCCACAGAATCATTTGCTGAGAAAAAGAGCCAGCGTTTGGACATAAGTCAGCCTATGTTACACTTGTCTCAAATTACAACAAAATGAGCCAGGGGGATGATGTTAACTTTTTTTCCATCTGGTGCCCACCTTGGAGGAACAGAAGCAGCAACTAGCTGTGGGGAAGAGAAGGGAAAAAAATAGAAAAGGCACACCATGCCTCCTTGAACAGCTGAGCACTCCTTAGGAAAAGGAGAGACTTTCAATAAGGCGGGAGATAAAAATTCTGACTTGAATCACACTGAATATTTTAACCCTCAAAACAAAGACTAGTCTAGTAACTCAGTAGCTTAATCGTAATGTCCAAAATTTTTCACAGTTAGTTGAACCCTGTCAAGTTCATCTAACCAAACTGTTGACACACAGTAAAGAAACTGTATTATAGATGCTATACTGCTGTAAGTTTTGTTCACCAAAAATACCTTGGAGATCTTTCAATAACAAAACATATAGGATTTACTTCTTCTCTCCAACAGCTCTGTAATATTCCATAGTATAGATGCCCTATACTTTGCAAATTATATGATATTTTTTTATTTGCTTTTAAAATAATGTTTAACTGATAGTTTTTCCAAAGCTTTACTTTTGCAAATAACACTGCAATGAAATTTGTGCAATTAATGCAACAAAGTATTGAATTCAATCATAGGAAATATGAGGAAAGTTCTATTTCTCAAAAACTTGACTTTGTCACCTGATATTTATATCATCAGTAAACACATACTCATTTCATTATCCTAGACTGATTTATAGAAGCTTGTTCTCTCCAATTTCTTTCTCTCATTCTTTTTGAAACTGCTCCAGTCAGGGTTTTATCTAAACTACTCCCACAGTAGATGTTCATATACTGAATATCTTTCATATTGGTAAATCTAACAGCCAGTTCCTCATCTTTCTTGGCTTATCAGATGCATTTGACACAGTGAATCATTTTCTCTTCCTTGAAACATTTTCCTCTGGGATGCCACACTTAACCTGGATTTCTTCCTACTCTTCTGGTCTTTCTCTCTTTCTGTCTCTCAGTGTTTTATTCTCCAGGGCTTAGTACTAGGACTTTCTCACTTTTCTACATATACTTATTCACTGAGTAATGTCACACTGTCTCATAGCTCTAGGTACCTTCTACATGGCCATCACTGCTAAATATGTAACACCAGCATAGATCTTTCCCCTTGAAACTTGAACTTTGGTCTTGCACATTGGTCCTTCTCTTCCCAATAACATTATCCATGCTACTTCTAACTTATGCTTATTTTATTTTTTTTTTTTCTAGACTCAATTTCAATTCTTTATTACTGCAATTAACTGTTTTGAGGAAGAGTCTGCTTTTTTCTCAGAGTTCAAGACTAACAGAAATTCACTGTAGCTTAAAGTAGCACTTGTAGAAGATTAATGTTAGCCTCTTGATCCTTTATAATTTTGCAAAAAATAAAATACTTTAGGATGATGCAGAAAAAATTTAATCTATTTACTTACTAATTTATTCTGTAATTTGTTGAATTCACTAACTTTCCAAATCTTAAACACAAACGCACAGCCAATTCCTTACTTACTAGACAGTATGCAACATTTGTTTCCATTTACAATAATGGTCTTCCTAATTCAGCTTTTAGACCACAGAAATTAAATTACATTTCAATTTTAGCTTGAGCCTGATAGTTACAAAACTTATTTAATTGTACTTCAAAATTATCATAACTACTAAGCACAAGACTCACTTTTTCAAAAATTATTTCAGGTCATTGATGGAATCCTCTAAGAATTTCTTATACTTTATTTATCTGGCTATCAGAGAACAGAATTCTATTCCTATCAATTGTTTTTACTATGCTCTCTTATGTTTTGCAACATTCTTTGCTGAAACCTAAAATTATATTACATTGTCATGTGCTTCTCTGTGATAAGGTATTTAACTTATGCTTAAGTTAGTCTCCTTCAGCTTGTGAGTGTGCATGCCCAGTTGCTTAGTCATGCCCTACTCTTTGAAACTCCATGGACTGTAGCCTACCAGAGTCCTCTTTCTATGGGATTTTTCAGGCAAGAATACTGGAGTGGGTTGCATTTCCTTCTCCAGGAGATCTTCCTGACCCAGGGATCAAACTTGCCTCTCCTTCAGTTCAGTTCAGTTCAGTTCAGTCGCTCAGTCGTGACCAACTCTTTGCGGCCCCGTGAATCACAGCACGCCAGGCCTCCCTGTCCATCACCAACTCCCAGAGTTCACTCAAACTCTTGTCCATCGAGTCAGTGATTCCATCCAGCCATCTCATTCTCTGTTGTCCCCTTCTCCTCCTGCCCCCAATCCCTCCCAGCATCAGAGTCTTTTCCAGTGAGTCAACTCTTCTCATGAGGTGGCCAAAGTATTGGAGTTTCAGCTTCAGCATCAGTCCTTCCAGTGAACACCCAGGACTGATCTCCTTTAGAATGGACTGGTTGGATCTCCCTGCAGTCCAAGGGACTCTCAAGAGTCTTCTCCAGCACCACATTTCAAAAGCATCAATTCTTCGGCGATCAGTTTTCTTCAATGTCCAACTCTCAATAGTGTCAGAGTTTATTTTTGGGGGCTCCAAAATCACTGCGGATGCTCATTGCAGCCATGAAATTAAAAGATGCTTACTCCTTGGAAGGAAAGTTATGACCAACCTAGAAAGTATATTAAAAAGCAGAGACATTACTTTGCCAAAAAGGTCTGCCTAGTCAAGGCTATGGTTTTTCCAGTGGTCATGTATGCCTCTCCTTAGTCTCTTGCAATTGGCAGGTGGATACTGTATCTATCACTAGAGTCACCTGGGAAGCTCTTCTTTAGGCTTATTATAATAAAAATTGAACATCTGATCTTCATCTACAAATATCACTCCTTCTCCAGTTGGCCCCCAGACACTATGCCTGAGCATATTAAATTCTATATAAATGTTAACTGTTAATTGCTATACTTATTTTTGTTTCTCTAGCTTTATAAGAGAAGAATTTTTTGTCTGTCTTGGTTACTGTTGTATTTCAATATTTAATGTAATATCCAGCATGTTAACTCAAATATTTTTTGAACAAATGAAAGTCATCTATTTGCTTCTTGCATGTGAAAGGTTAATTTGTGGTAAATTATCACAAGTGATTACACCTTAGGGTAATGTAAATATCTTTTTAATTTTTTGAGAATAATTTTGATTATGAGTATAAATTGCATGCTGTTATATGTGAGAGATTCTTTGGGCTGAAAAAATGTTTATTCCAACTTGGTACCTTGGTTGTTTGTATTAAAGAGGTAGACATTACAAACAAGCGTAAGAAGAAGAAAAATAAAACATGACAATCTGAGGCGTGAAGCAAAAACCAATTTAACTTTGGGGAAGGAACAAATGGAAGAAAACCTTGTAAAAGATATTTGTAGGATGAAATATAGGAGGTGACCTGCAACTACATTTATGGCATTTCTTTTATACCACATGTCGAATACTTATTCAAATTTCATTACATCTTGCATCTCATTAAAGTTACAATAGGTGTGTCCAGTTATTTTCACCATAAACATCTTTGCCATAGACATCTTTACCACATAATTAATAGGTTGCAAGGTAATTTTGTCATAAATTATAAAATTACTGGTTGACAGTTTTGTTTGACAATTTGCTTTCAACTGGTTGATAGTTTTGTTTTACTTCTCCATTAACACAGTACTTTTATTTTTAAATTACATAAACCTCAGACTTCATGATGGTCTCTAGAGTGAAGAGTAGGCATGGCCTTAGGATAGTGGATGATAACACTTAGGTATATCAACTTGATAGAAAATACAGTGACAAAAATTACCGGAAATGTGAAATAAGAATGTAAAGTCAGATTGCATACTTTTCCAGAAAATTATAATGTATCAGCTTGTAAATCCTTCATGGATTTGAAGACACATTGTTGAACTCATATTCAACATGGGACTTCAAAACATCTATCAATAGATATGTGATAATATGCCAGGAACAAACAAGAATGTGTAAGTCTTTCACAATGCACTACAAAGCTTAGTTTACAAGAAGGATATGTGTTCTAGTGTTTGGAAACTGATACCTATCTTAACGAGGGAAGAAATTTTAGCAAAAAAGAAAAAGGGGGTTGTTGAATGAAGAGACAAATCAACAAGCCAAAAGAAAACAACAACGGGGACTTCTGTGGTGGTCCAGTGGTCAGGACTCCATGCTTCCACTGCAGGAGGCACAGGTTTGATCCTGGATCCCTGGTTGGGGAACTAAAATCCTACAAGCCATGTAGCACAGTCAAAAATAAACAAAATTAAAAAAAATACTATTAACTAAATGCTTGGAAGGTAAAAGCTTAGGTATGATCCAGAAGGTAAAATCAGTTATTTGTTCAGTATTGCCAAGAATCTACATCCATTTTAAATGTATTCAAATATTTTGTATTTTGCAAAAAATGTTTTTAATTTTGTTATTTGTTTCTCATGTTTCCTTATCTCCTTTTTAATGTCCCCTTTTTATTTTGTGCCATTTTTATCTGTTTTTGAAAAATTATGGCCAATTAGTCATGCAATGGAAATGTTTGTGGCAGAAT
Source organism: Moschus berezovskii (assembly GCF_049115385.1). Classification (NCBI taxonomy): domain Eukaryota; kingdom Metazoa; phylum Chordata; class Mammalia; order Artiodactyla; family Moschidae; genus Moschus; species Moschus berezovskii. The sequence goes on from NC_142461.1 coordinate 37,538,533, forward strand.
TGCTTGTAGCAAAGATGTCTACCTCAAAGATTATCATGATAAAATTTCCTAGGACTGATGGTAAGATGCTAGTATGTATTTTACCACTGACTAGCTTTCTTTGTCTGAATTGCATTTGGGGTTATCCTGAATAATATTTTTCAATCTGGCCCAATTATGTCCCTGTAGTGAGTATTAAGAGATTTCTGACCTTTAAAATGATGTTATGACAAAAAGTCAAGGTTTATACTACCTCCCAGTGGTTGGGATTGATAATCTCCTTCTCACACTTGAAAAGTTCTCAGAGGGTACAGAAGTAGTTGAAGTTGCTGCTGCTACTGCTGCTGCTACGTCACTTCAGTCGTGTCCGACTCTGTGTGACCCCATAGACAGAAGCCCACCAGGGTCCCCCGTCCCCGGGATTCTCCAGGCAAGAACACTGGAGTGGGTTGCCATTTCCTTCTCCACTGTGTGAAAGTTGAAGTTGAACTACTCCAATTCTTTTTCTATCTCTTCATATTACCCAGAAGGAAGAATATGCATTTTGGAAAAAAAAAATTTCCCTAAAGAATATCTTACAAAAAAACACACCAGAGTTTAGACTTGCAACAGCTAATATGGTAGCCCATAGCCACATAAGACCACTTAAATAATTTAAAATTATACAGTATTAAAAATTCAGATATTCAACTGTCCTAGCATTATTTCAAGTGCACAGTTGTCACAGGTGGCCAATAGCTACTGTATTAAGCAATATAGATAAATAACATTTTCATTACTGGAAAGTTCTATTGGACAATGCTGGCCTATAGTATAATTACACAATTCCAAGTTTTTGAAGAGTGTAAGAGTATAATATAGAAAAATACAGACTTGGGAGTTATAGCTTGAACTTTTCAGTTTGAATTCTAAATCCACTTCCACTACTTCATCAGCTTTGTGATCACAAGCAAGTATCAATTTTTCTATGCATTATCTTCTCTGTCTTTAAGATGGGCTGGGTCATAATAACTTATTTCATAAGGTTCCATTCCGTTCCATCGCTCAGTCATGTCTGACTCTTTGCGACCCCGTGGACTGTAGCCTACCAGGCTTCTCCGTCCATGGGATTCTCCAGGTGAGAATACTGGAGTGGGTTACCATTTCCTTCTCCAGGGGATCTTCCCGACCCAGGGATCGAACCTGGGTCTCCCGCATTGGCGGCAGATGCTTTAACCTCTGAGCCAACAGGGAAGCCCAGAGATTTAATATGCTTTGTATATAAAAAGTTTAGGCACTTGTAAAAATACTGGGGTAAATTCACACAAAATAAACACAATTATTTTAAAGTATACAATTTGGTGACATTTACATTTTTGTGCAAATACCACCTCTATCTTGTTCCAAAACAGTCTCATCACCCCATAATAAAACCCTCTACCCATTAAGCAACCACTCACTATTCTTCCTTTGCCCTAGCCTCTGAAAACTATAAATCTTTCTGTCTCCAAGAATTTATCTCTTCTATATATTTTGTATAATTGGAGTCATATGTCTATTGTGTCACATGACTAATGTGGCCTATTGTGTCTAACTTCTTTCACTTAGCATAATGTTTTTAAGGTATGCACATTATAGAATGTATCAGTACTTAATTATTTTTTATGCCTGAATAATATTCCATTCCATATATACATCACTTATACATCTGTTCACCTGTTGATTGACATTTGAATTGTTTCCACCTTTTGACTATTTGGAATAGTACATCTATGAACATGCATGTACAAAAATCTGTTTCTGTTTCTGTTTTCAATTCTTTAGGGTGTATATCTAAGACCCGGATGATGGGAAAGATTGAACACAGGAGAAGGGGATGACAAAGGACAAAATGGTCAGATGGCAATGCCAACTCAATGGACAAGAGTTTGAGCAAGCTCTGGGAGATGGTAAAGGACAAGGAAGCCTGGCATCCTGCAGCCAATGGGGTTGCAGAGTTGGACATGACTAAACAACAGAAAAATAAAGTATTAGAACATATTCTGTGTTTACCTTTTTGAAGAACCACCAAATTGTTTTCCCAAACTACACTTTTAAACTGTAATCATTTTCCTTCTCCCAACCATAAGAAAAATCTGGTCATGAGGACTTCTTGATTTATTCATATTAGAGCTTTTCTCTTTCTTTGAGAATCTCACTTATTTGTTTAGGTGAGCCACCAATAAAATCTGTTACAGTATCAATGACCAGGACCAATGCTTGCTGTTTCTCAGATTTCTAAAATTGTTCAGAAACACTCCACATTGAATAAAATTAAAATTTACTTTTTGCATCTATTACAAGGCCATTTGGGCTCAAATATCACTTCAGATCATGACTGCAGCCATGAAATTAAAAGACGCTTGCTCCTTGCAAGAAAAGCTCTGACAAACCTAGACAGCATATTAAAAAGCAGAGACATTACTTTGGCAATAAAGATCCATATAGTCAAACCATGGTTTTTCCAGTAGTCATGTATGGATGTGAGAGTTGGACTATAAAAAAGGTTGAGTGCTGAAGAATTGATGCTTTTGAACTGTGGAGTTGGAGATTTTGAAAGTCCCTTGGACTGCAAGGAAATCAAACCATTCAATACTAAAGGAAATCAACCTTGAATATTCATTGGAAAGACTGATGCTGAAGCTGAATCTCCAGTACTTTGGCCACCTGAAACAAAGAGCCAACTCATTTGAAAAGACCCTGATGTTGGGAAAGATTGAAGACAGGAGGTGAAGGGGATGACAGAGGATGAGATGGTTGGATAGTGTCACCAACTCAATGGACATGAATTTGATCAAGCTCCAAGAAACGGTGAAGGACAAGGAAACCTGGCATGTTGCAGTCCTTGGCTGTCTCAGAGTCAGACATGACTGAGTGATTGAACAACAGCAACAACAACAAAGCCATTTCTTCTAGAGCTCTGGCCTCATGAAACCAGAGATACCTGGATTAAAATCCTAGCTGTGATTTGACAGTCTTCCCTGGTGGCTCAGATGGTAAAGAATCCACCTGCAATGCAGGAGACCTGGTTCAATCCCTGGGTCAGGAAGATCCCCTGGAGAAGGGAATGGCAACCCACTCCCAGTATTCTTGCTGGAAAATCCCATGGACAGAGCATCCTGGTGGGCTAGCAATCCATGAGGTCTCAAAGGGTTGGACATGACTGAGTGACTAACACTTTCACTTCACTTTCTGATTTGAGTTTGACATTACACAATTAACCACGTTAAGCATCAATTTTCTCATACATAAAACTTATCATTTATAAAATTTTGTTGCAAACAACAGTAATTGATTCAATGAAATTTTAAGCAGAAAATAATTTTTGGGTGTAGACTTTGAGTGGCTTAGAAAATTAAAGGAAAGGTTGGTGATCAAATCTCACAATAGGAATTAATAATTAATATTTATTTACTAGTAAATATGAGAATCTTGTCAGAGTATTGTTGCTACTGAATCACTCCAAGATTCAAATTTCTGGAAGAAGGAATTCAGTTGACTTAGTTTGGGTCATGTGCCCATCTTATAGTTCTCTGAGGACAGTCCCTTAATTAATAGCTCCTTCAAGCTTGAACTCTCCTACAGAAAGATAAATCAAAAAGCAAATCAAGACACTGCTTTTAATCAAAGTAAGAATGGCTTCTTGTGTTTCTGGACATATAAAGAGATTGCACACTTAAAGCATTTAGAATTATAAGTACAAAATAAGGACTCATGTACAGCTATCATTACCATCATTATTATTATCACTCCACTAGTGGCTCAGGTGGCAAATAATCTGCCTTCATTGCAGGAGACCTGGGTTTGATCCCTGGGTTAGGAAGATCCCAGATTCCCATGGAGAAGGGAATGGCTACCCACTTCAGTATTATTGCCTGGAGAATCCCATGGCCAGAGAAGCCTGGTGTGCTGCAGTCCATGGGGTCACAAAGAGTAAGACATGACTGAATGACTAACACTTATTATAACTACTATTCACATTAAGTGGATAGTTTATTGCTTGGTAGATGCCCCAGAGTGGGTTCCTTCAATGACTGAGACTGCAGGCCTAGAACTGATGAAGGATTTTAATAATCAGATTCTCATGGGATTTGAGGATAAATTTTAATATTTACTTCCTATAGAATACATGAAATTTAGAACACACTTCTCCAATACACCTGATTTTGTCTCTTGTCTTTTGGTTGTCAAGAAAAGGAATTTGGGCAGGAACTTTCTCTTAGGGCAGTTCATTTGTTTCTGCTTTCTTCTCCAGTAAATAAATCTGAACATGCTTATTGTAACCCTTACCTTCTTCTGGCAAAATACATTCTTTCTACTTGGACATTTGATTTATTGATATTAACTTTAGCTTGTTCATTACAAAGCCAGCCACCTCTGGGGACCTGAATACTGGGATTGGTTACAGGTATGGCAGAATGCCCTCTGCAGCTGTTGTATAATGATCAATTAAGTTGCTATTGGCCCCGATGACAATTGTAATAACCTAAAAGGAAAATTTTGCTACCAAAATTACCTATAAACAGAAACTAGTGGTGAAAAATTCAAGCAAGTATGAAAAACTCTGGGTCCACATTGACATTTTCATCCTGGGTAATAACATCACAGATTAGTAGTCCATCAACCTGGTGTTTATTGCTACCACTAAGAAAGATATTTTGGATATTGTAGAAGGCAATCATTTTTGCTTACTTTTATTCCTGCATTAACTGCCCTGGAATTCATTAGCACTCATTATCACACTGGGAAGGTTAGTTGCTGAGAAGGGTAAGGTGGCCTGAGGGTTTTAAAAATTCAATTAGATAATTTATACTCAAAAAGAATATCTTAAACTTTCATGCTGTTGCCTCAAGAGAGACATTTCTAGTGAGTTATGGGCTCTATATCATTCAAGGTCCAGCCATGAAAGCAGAAAACATCAGGCATTTGTAAAATGATGATCTGATACAAGAAATTGGTTATACAAGATGTTTGAAAATTGAAAGAATAAAATGGATGTTGAGGGAACCTCAATATTATTAATGGCAGGAAGCAACTCCAACACCTGAGGTTGGAAGAACAAGAGGGAAGAGATGGAGTTACCAGAATGCTAAGCTTAAAGGAGGGGCCCATACAGAGCTAGAGTTGGAAATTCTAAGGAGGGCAACACAGAAGAACCTGGCAGCAGCCCTTCAATGTCAGAGGGAAGCTGACAGAACTTGGAAACAGAAGTAGATCCCTTTTTCCTTTGTCCAGCTCCTCAGTATGCTCTGAGTGCCTCTTATTGGCAGAACCTAAAAGAAAGCCAGCCTGCAAGAAAGACTGCTGCTGCTGCTAAGTTGCTTCAGTCATATCTGACTCTGTGCGACCCCATAGATGGCAGCCCACTAGGCTCACCCATCCCTGGGATTCTCCAGGCAAGAACACTGGAGTGGGTTGCCATTTCCTTCTCCAATGTGTGAAAGTGAAAAGTGAAGTCACTCAGTCGTGCCTGAGTGACCCCATGGACTGCAGCCTACCAGGCTCCTCCATCCATGGGATTTTCTAGGCAAGAGTACTGGAGTGGCTTGCCATTGCCTTCTCCGACTAGAAGAAGTCTTTGCAAGAAAGACTAGGGAATACGAATTTGGAGACTCTAAATTCTAATAGGACAGGGAGGCCTGGCGTGCTGTGATTCATGGGGTCGCAGAGAGTTGGACACGACTGAGCGACTGAACTAAACTGAACTGAAATTCTAATATCTCAGAAAAGAGTATAGAAATATAAACTTGGACTAAGAAACAATAGCTATAAAACTAGCACTGGTTCTTAGCAACTGATTTACAAATGTCATATTCGATTGAATTGAGGGGGTAGTCTACACCTTTTTTAAAGACAACAAATTTGTTGCTATTCTCAAAGTATGTTCTTGAGCCTTACTAAAATTTTAACTTATTTATTTTCCTGTTAATTTGTGTTGGTGTTTTTTGTTGTAAATGAAGATGTTGTATATATATGGGTCCTTCTGTGAACTCTCTGCTATTTATGTCAATTATTTGCCTATGCTATTCAAAGATGACCCTCTATTTGTTCCTATAGCTTTAGGATTGATCTTGGCCTTTCTGTGTCTTTAAATTTTCATATAAATCTCATACTTCTACAAAATTCTGGTGGGATTTTGATTGAGATAACAACTTCATTTACATAGAACTTATATCTGGCAGTTTAGAGACTTTCAATCCATAAACATGCAATATCTTTCTATTTATTTAGATCTTTGAATATTTAAAGAATTCTTCAATTATAATTTTCAGAAAAGTCTTGCATGTAGTTTGTTATTCCTAGATATTTTATTTTTTATAAAACTATAAATGCCATTTAAAAAATTTTATTATCCAGTTATTTGTTGCTAGTTTATAAAAAATAATTGACCGTGTACACCATGAACTTGCTAAATTCATTAATTAGTTCTTGTAGTTTGTAGATTTATTTGCTTTTTCTAAATTTTCATTCATGTTGTCTGTGTATAATGACAGTTATGCTTCTTACTTTTCACTTCAAATTTTTTTTTCTCTGTCTCTGAAACTCTGTCTCTTTTTTTTCTTTTACATTATTCCATGAGCTAGGACTTCTAATACAATGTCAAATAAAAATGGTGATCATGTACATCTTTGTTTTTTTCCTTCAGCTTGGGGGAAAAATGTTCAATATTTCAGAGTTAAGTCTGATGTTACCCGTAGGCTTTTTGTAAGTACTCTCTATCAAACTGAAGAAGTTTCTTTCTATTTATAGTTTGCTGAGATTTTTTTATAAAAGTTGCTGTTGTTTTATTAACACTTTCTACACAACTAAGAAAATCAATGGTTTTCTTCCTTTGTTATGTCACTGAGGTGAATTACATTATTTTTCTAATGTCAAACCAAACATAATTCTGAAATAAACTCTGTTTGGTCTTAAAAATGTATGCATTTGATACACCAGTAAATTCAAATTACTAGTACTTTGATAATATTTTGCAAATGTTGAAATGGGGCGTGGACCTGTAATTTTCTTTTCATGTAGTGTCTTTGTAGGTACAGGTATTAATAATCTACTTGACATATAAAAGCAGTTGGGAAATATTTGTCCTTTCTTTTTATCCTGAGTTTGTGATAGAATGATTTTTTTTTTCACTAAATATTTCATAGAATTCACCAGTGAATTCATCTGGGCATAAAGTTTTGTTTGTTTGAGAGGGGAATTTTTGGAACTAATGTTGGTATATATAAATATAGCATATATAAAATATTCTGGTTTTTCTTGCATGGGTTTTAATGTGTTGCATTTTTCAAGGAATTTTCACATTTCAAATTTATTGTCAAGTTTATTGACATAATTTATTCATTATATCATCTTATTATCCTTTTATGCCTGTAGAATCTATGGTGAAATTTTGTTTATCATTCTGGTATTGCTATTTTTCACTCTTTTATCTTGATGCCCTCCAATAAGTTTTTATTATTTTTCATAAATTTTTGCAAAGGAATATTTTGGGCTTTGTTAATATTCTCTATTAAGTGTCTCCTTTTCATTTATCTCTGTTCTTACTTTTATTATTTCTGCCTTTGGTTTACTTGGATATCCCTGCTGTTGATTTTCAGTTTCTTGATATTAGAGCCTACTTAATTAATTTTGAAAACCATGTTTTTCTTGCAATATATGTATTTAAATCTAGAAAAGAATCCCCACCAAATACTACTGCATTAATTACATTCTACAAACACTGGCATACATGTTTTTCTTATTGTTTCATTCAAAACATTGACTTTCCGTTGTGATTTCATCTTTGTAAAATAAATTATCTAGACATTTATTGCCTAATTTTCAAATATGCAAGTATTTTTTAAATCATCTCCTGTAACTTGGCATTTGGAGAACACACTCCATATAATGTCAGTCCTTTAACATTTATTGAGATTTGTTTTTAACCCTTCATACTGTCTACTTTGTGAATGATTTATAGGTGCTCAAAAACAATTCACATAGTATTATTGCTTTATATAAATGTGAATTTGGTCAACCTGATTAGTAGGTTTTTTCAAATATTCTATAGCTTCCTGATATTTCTGTCTGTTTATTCATTTAATTTCTAAGAAAAATGTGTTTAAATTCCCAACTATGATTGTAGATGAGTCTATTTATCCTTTCAATTCTATCATGTTGCCATAGGTAGCAATACTTAAAGGTATGTTATCACCCATATACACATTTAAGATTATGTTTTTTAAAAACTGACCTTTTTTTCCACTATATAATGCTATGCTCCATAATTGGTAATTAAGCTAAATTACCTTGAATTAAAGTAAACTTTGTCTGGTATTAATATAGCCACACTAGCTTCCTTTATTGCATGGTGCATCTCTTTTTGTATTTTCATTTGTCAGTATTCTTACATTTATATGAAATTTTATTCTAATAGCACATTGTTTTTAATGCAGGCTGAACATTTCCTCCTTGTACATGGAGTATCTATGTGTTTTCTATTGCTACTGTAACAAACTGCCACCAGGTTAGAGGCTTAAGCAACTCAAATTTACTATTTTACTATTCTTAGGTTAGAAGTCCTATACAGGTCTCCCACTGAACTAAAATCAAAATGTCAGGAGTCCTGTGTTTGTTTCATGAGAATACAAGGAAGAAGCTATTTCCTTGTCTTTTCCAGGTTCTAGAATTCACCTACATTCCTTGCATAATAATGTTATTTCTCCATTCTTAAACTTAACAGTATCCAATTCCTGCTGAGAAAGTTTCTCCACTTTTAAAGGTTCATGTGATTATATTGGCCTCATTCACATAATCCAAAGCAATTTTCACAACTCAAGGTTCATAATCAATCACATCTACCAAATCCCTTTTGCTAAGGAAAGTAACATACACACAAGTTTCAGAGATTAGACATGAACATTTCTGGGATTCTATCTACCACAGAGTATCAATTTGCATTTTAGGTAGTTATTGATACGGCTGAGTTTAAGTCAATTATTTTGATATTTCTCTATTCAATTTCCATCTTAGTCTGGACTGCTGTATCAAATAAACCATGAACGGGGTGAATTAAATGACAAGCATTTATTTTTTTCTAGAGGGTGTGATATTCAAGACCAGAGTGACCACTTGGTTGTGATCTGGTGAGAACCCATTTCCTGGTGAGAGGATGGCTATCTTCTTATTATAATCTCATGGCAGAGAGCAGAAAAAGCAAGATCATCTTTCTAGCATCTATTTTTATAAGGTCACTAATCCTAGTCATGAGGGGTCCATTCTTATGACCTAATTCCCCTCTAAAGGCCCTACCTGCAAATACCATCACATTGATGATGTGATATTTAGGCTTCAACATATGAATTCCCAAGGGAAACAATATTTAGTCCATAGCAACTTCCTAGTAGCTGTTCTGTTTCTATTTCCCTATGATCAGATTTGAAAAATGATATTATTAGAAAATTATGATTTTAATAAGATTTTTATAGTTCAAATTTTACATAGATGAGTTATATACATTCTTAAACGTCCTTTAATTTTCTCTGTATCTTAAATGTGTATTTGTCCATTAAAAAATGAACTAGTTTGTTTGAGATTTCTCATAACATTCTTGTTTTGGTTAGATAATAGGTCATATAACTAAGTGTGTATTCAATCCAAAGAGGAAATCGTTTAATTAACTTCTTACTGTTACCACTGTTTTCCCCCTAAGGGATTACTTGTAATGCTGTCTTTATTCCTTCATTTAAAATCATCTGATACTTTCTTAAGCATAATTTTATCTCTTCCCAGTATGTGCCTCTCCCTTATTGCAAGCAGAAAAGCAGTATTTTTTTTTCTATTTTTGCCTCTGTCTTCAATTCATCCAATTTAACAACAGCCAAATTAACCATCTGCTCCATAGTCAACATAGAAGAGCTGCCCAGCAGTTAATTGCTAGAGAATGTAACCTTAAGCTCATTTCTCAGCAATGCTTTAGGAAAACAATAGTTTTGGAGGAATTCTGGAATGCCAGTTGCCTACTCATACATCTAAACACTGTAAGATCTCTCTGTAGATGAAACAACAGATCTACAGAGAGTTACACACCTGGGTCATTTCTTTTTTGTCCCCCACAGCACTCTTTTCAGTGGATTTCAGTTTGGCATGATGCTATTAACTTATACTGAGCAACAGTTTAAAAAACAGTATATGAACCACATACTGTTTCCTCTAAGGTGTGCTTATTGACGCTATTTACTGTACTTTGTACAGTTCTCACATGAGAACACATACACCAAAAAAAAACAAAAAAAACCCCAAAAACATTGCCCACCCCCCTCTGGTCTCAGTGTGAGGTGTAATTTTTCTTATGAGCAAGTGATCATTTTACTGGAGAAATTTTCAGACATATGCAACTGACAGTGTTTTCTTCTTGCTTAGGCTTCTGGAAAACTCTCCAGTCAAGGCACAATTTTAGTGAATTTATAAAGGCATTAATGTTGGGGAGTAACTGTTCCCATCTCCATCTTATCTTTTTTAATCTCATTTCTTCTTTCATTTTCCTCCAAGATTTTCAAATACAATGGGATTTCTTTTTTCTACTTGCAACTGAAAGCAACCCTGTGGTGCTGGAGAAGACTCTTGAGAGTCCCTTGGATTGCAAGGAGATCCAACCAGTCCATTCTAAAGGAGATCAATCCTGGGTGTTCATTGGAAGGACTGATGCTAAAGCTGAAACTGCAATACTTTGGCCACCTCATGCGATGAGTTGACTCACTGGAAAAGACTCTGCTGCTGGGAGGGATTGGGGGCTGGAGGAGAAGGGGACGACGGAGAATGAGATGGCTGGATGGCATCACTGACTCGATGGACATGAGTTTGGGTGAACTCCGGGAGTTGGTAATGGACAGGGAGGCCTGTCGTGCTGTGATTCATGGGGTCGTGGAGAGTCGGACACGACTGAGCGACTGAACTGACTGACTGATACAATAAATACATGACAATATCCTAATACAAAGTGGTTTGCTTTCTAGTTTTCTCATCATTTTTTATTTTAATACGGTTTCCATGTTTAATGAGTTGAGATAGGTGAATTTATTAATAGATTATTATCAATATGTTAATTTGGAGTCTTTTATTCCATGGAAATTGAATATGACTAATTTTAATAATAAAAGGTAAGTACTGTACCAGTTTACACTCATACAAAATAAGGGAAGTTTGTTCCTTGCAAACTGATAGAAACTAAAGCTGTGGTGAAAGAGGGACTACAGAAATGAGTATTATAACAGAAACTGTCTTTGAATTACATCATCTCCAAATTGTCCCTGTGACTTCATCCATTGCTTCAAATTCAAAACTCTTGAGGAAAGCATTTGATTAGTCAATTATGAATCACGCATACTCAGAGGTACTAGGCTGGGGAGTGCCACTTCATCCTTCTTAGTAGGAGGCTGGTTTCAACATCCCACTAAGACTACACACAGAAAGAAAGAGGAAATTTGAAAATAAATTGTGGAGGTAGAAAGAAAGAATGGATGCTAGAGGACTGAAATTTTTTTAAAAAATGTCATTCACAACAAAGGTACAATGTGATTTACAACTTTGGTTTATTACCATTGGTGACCAAAAAAAAAAAGAGAAAGATGCCCCAGAGAGGAAAGGTAGAGGCTTTGCTTATGAAGCATTTCCTCCTTCCCAATTTGAGAATCAGACGTGGAGGCTGAAAGCACACGCATGAGGCAGAGAAGAGTGCTAAGGACTCCTTTCTTCAAAACCGAGAAGACTTCATTTGCTGGAAAATTCTATGACGGAGGCAGAGAGATAAAGTAGAAAAAAGTTCACAGTTTGGAGATAGAAGCTGTAGATTTAAATTCTGGCTCTTTTACAAACTGTGTGACTTTGTGTTAACTTTTTACCCTCTCTGTCATTCACCTACAACATATACAGGATGGGAATAATACTCACCGACTTGTTGTGAGCACTTAATAAAATTATGCAATCAAAATTCTTGACACATGTAAGCTGTTGTCATTTTCCAAAACACATCTGACCTTTGCTAGAGATGGAAATTCATATATACAGAGAGATTGTCCTTTGCTCATGAACTTTGAACTGGCCAACTCTCACAAGAAAATAAGAGTTTAAAAACCTGTGCAATCTACTGAACTCCACCAGATGTTATTAGAAATTACATGTGTCAATTTTGTTGTTTCCTGTCTTTAGGGTATTGTTGCATTAGTCTTATTTTGGGAAGAGTCTACAAAAAGTATCAATTCCATCATGTTCCATGAGTATAAGAACAATGTTACTGCCAGAAGTGCTATAGAAGAAGGCCATAACTGTGGAAATAAAATTAGAAATATTTTCCATGAAATTGGTAAGAGAAGGTCAAATGCTGCTGCATGTTGTCTGGTGAAACTTAGGAAGAAAGGATCTAACAAAGTGCCCAATCAGAAAACAAGATCTAAAGCTTACCAAAATTTTAGGAGAAAAGTTTAAACATATAATGAGAGAAAGAAAATGCTCAAGCCACTTGTGAAAGCTGAATTGTTGATACCTGTAGCATATGAGAGCAACATCAGCTCTATCTTTACCTGGTTTAATTATCAAAACTTAAGTGTAAATAATATTTATATAATACTGATACTCCAGCCTTCTACCAAAAGGTGGAGTGCTTTTCCATTAAAATTTTAGACCTCAGATTTAGTGTCATTACCTCAGAGATTGGATATGTACTGGGTTCTCTCTGGTCAACTTAACCCCATCACCAGCCTCATCTATGATATGTCTGCATCACAGAGGAGAAGCTGGGAAGTATCAATACATTTCACAAAATCCCCTTCTCCATCTGGTTTCAATTTAAGAATCAGCTAAGGAGAGGCATTTGCAAGAAATCTGGAGAGTGAAAGACAAGGATAGACCACTCATCTCCAGAGAAAGTTCTGGACAGATATGCGAGCTGGTGTCAGAGGCAACAGCTGAAACAAACTTCATGTTAACTTTTTAATAATTAATTGCTTTGATGCTAGCAAGAGTTTCTTTGAACTTTGTTTCCATAGCACATAGCATTTGGGCAATTTTTAATGTTTTTCTAATTTTATATCCAAACATAAACTTGTGTGACTGGAATACATAGAGTGGCTTATTTTTCTTGATGGATCTCTGACTGCAAACCAAACTTCTTTTTCAGTGAAATGAAGGGGTTGAGTACTGATCTGACTTTTATAATTTCAGCAGTGGAAAGCCACACTAAACAACAAACAAACAGATAAAAATATCAGCACAATGTAATTGTATTTACTTCGGCTCAAGTTCCGTTCCTAACACAATAAGCTTGGGTAGGACCTAAGGATATGTATTCTAGAGGTTTCTCCTGGATGATTCTCATACAAGTGACCAAAGATTACAATTTAAGAGAAAACAATTAAGGCTATGAGTGTAAACTGCTACTACATTAAAATTCAGCTCCTTTCCTAATGTCTTATGCTTTTACATTCATTTATTTATTCATGTGAATGAAGTGAGGCAAGGATCTTAGAGCAAGTTGACAGATGACTATAATGAGAGGTCATGTGTGAGAGGTCATGAGAGGTCATGTCCCAAGGTCATGGGACTTTACTTGGTAGGAAAATAGATGTAAAGGAAGCTCAGAATTCTAAACACAGACTTGATTTTTTTTAAACATTTTTTTTTTTCTTTCGGTAAAGTGAAGAAAAGGAAGTTGGACAAGTAGTAGCAGGAGAAGTAGGGGAAAAAATGTAAGTAACAGCATATTTCCCTTGGGAACTTCTAGAAATTTTGAACTAGTTTCAAGGAAGGAACTAGATGCCTCAACCTACTACCAAAAAACCTCTGTCGTTTTATTTATAATAATAAAATCTTTTTATTGATATAAACTCTTATTTTAGCTCATAGATCTATGGATCAGCTGAGAGGTCTCACTAATTTAGATCAGACTCAACAGATCTTTACCAGCCAGGTTTATTATATGTCCAGGTCAGCTGGTGAGTTTCTCAGGGTCTGAGAGTCTAGGTTAGTTTCAGCTCTCTGAGTTGTAGTCCTTGTCATGTCTAACTGTTTGAACGGAGAAGGCAATGGCATGCCACTCCAGTACTATCCCATGGATGGAGGAGCCTGGTAGGCTGCAGTCTGTGGGGTCGCTAAGGGTCAGACATGACTGAGCGACTTCACTTTCACTTTTCACTTTCACACATTGGAGAAGGAAATGGCAACCCACTCCAGTGTTCTTGCCTGGAGAATCCCAGGGACAGGGGAGCCTGGTGGGCTGCCGTCTGTGGGGTCACACAGAGTCGGACACGACTGAAGTGACTTAGCAGCAGCAGCAGCAGCAGCAACTCTTTGCAACCCCATGGATTGTAGCCTGTCAGATTCCTCTGTCCATGGAATTTTCCAGGCAAGAATACCGGAGTGGGTTGCCATTCCCTTCTCAGCTCTCTGGGTTCTGCTTTAACATGATGTCTCATCTCCCACTAGGCAAGCTGGAGTTTATCTTCTGTTTGAAGTGGCTGTCTGAGACATTGAGGGTTCACAAGTACTTTTGAGGTCTTTGCTTAGAAGTGGAACACCTCCTCTTCCATATATGGTTTGGTCAAATCCAGCTAAAAGACCATTTCAAAGTCAGGGGCAAAGAATAGTTCTTTAGATGAGAGAGGTTGTAAAGATGTCATAAAAGACACAGATATGGAAGAAAAAAATTGGGACCAGCTGGCATTACATTCTAGCAGGATAAAGAATGTTCTGTCAATGCTACAGTCTTTCTTGGCTCCTTATGCTATATTTCACTCCCAGTAATCTCTGTTCAGTTCAGTTCAGTCGCTCAGTCCTGTCCGACTCTTTGCGACCCCATGAATCACAGCACGCCAGGCCTCCCTGTGCATCACCAACTCCCGGAGTTCACTCAAACTCATCTCCACAGAGTCGGTGATGCCATCCAGCCATCTCATTCTCGGTCGTCCCCTTCTCCTCCCGCCCCCAACCTTTCCCAGCATCAGAGTCTTTTCCAGTGAATCAACTCGTTGCATGAGGTGGCCAAAGTATTGCAGTTTCAGCCTTAGCATCAGTCCCTCCAATGAACACCCAAGATTGATCTCCTCTAGAATGGACTCGTTGGTAATCTAGAAAAATTATTTTTCCATCTGTGTGGCCATAATTTAGTAAAATTATTTTCTTATTCAGTTAGTAAAGAGATGAGAGAGAACTGAGTAACAGTACTCCAAACCCTCTAAATATCTAGGGAAAGGAAACACATCACACTTCACGTAGGCTTCGGTGTCAAGTTGACAATAGCTACAAATACCATTCTTTGCCAATAATTCATATTAGGGTCTTGATATCCACAGAGTTCCTTATCAGTATCTAAGAGAGAAGAGAAGAGTTTTGCTTTGTTTTCTTCCTTCTATACTTAAACTTAAAAGAAGCGGCAAACCTTATTGTCCTACATACAATGCAAAGGCTATAAAGGTAAAAAGAAGAGAAGAGCAAAGGTAAAAAGAGGGTAAGAGTGAACACTTCTCCAGAGTAATGGAAAGGAAACCTGTGATTCTGCCCAAGACTGTGATTTTTCATTTACAAGGCAGATTGGCCTTTAATATTATTTGCAGGCTCTTGAGCAAATAAACCAGGTCAACAAAAGGAAAGTTAAGTGATTTGATGAAGAGAGTTGAGAATGCTCTTTTAATTCACTCAATTAAACATATTAAAGAAGCATGTAATGAGGCAGGTAATGCAAATTATATTTCCAATTCTTCTGTTTGCACCACTTCATTCTATCTCCAGACTCTTCTGGCCCACTCCAAAGTTCTCAGTCGATCCTTCATCTTGCCATTATTGACTTACAGAAGATCTAATTGGGAGGAAAAGAAAAGTCTTCATACAAAATGGTATGCAATGGATAAGATTTAATAAATGACATCTACACTTGATGTTTATGTGTCAGAAGCTCAGAAAATCTTACTGTAAAATACTGACATCCTGAGGGACTTCACTAGGCTGTTGCATGCTTGGTTGCTCTGTCATGTCCAACTCTTTGTGACCTCATGGACTGTAACCCACCAGGTTCCTCTGTCCATTAGATTTTTCAGGCTAGATACTAGAGTGGGTTACCATTTCCTCCTTGGCAGGGGATCTTCTCTGCCTAGGGATCAAACCCACATCTCTTGTTTTGGCAGGTGGGTTCTTTACCACTAGTACCACCTGGGAAGCCACTCACAAGGCTGTTTGCCACCTTCAAATAATGCTACTTAAAAAAAAATATGAAAAATATTTATGTTGACTCTCACCCCACATTTCCAATCATTCTCAATACTTGCTTTGAGTATTTGGCATAAGCTGGAATCAAGATTACAGGGAGAAATATTGATAATTTCAGATATGCAGATGACAGCACCCTTATGGCAGAAAGTGAAGAGGAACTGAAGAGCCTCTTGATGAGAGTAAAAAAGGAAAGTAAAAAAGCTGGCTTAAAATTCAATTCAAAAAATGAAGATCATGACATTTGGTCCCATCATTTCATGGCAGATAGATGGGGAAACAATGGAAACAGTGACAGACTTTATTTTCTTGGGCTCCCAAATCACTGCAGATGGTGACTTCAGCCATGGAATTAAAAGACACTTACTCCTGGGAAGAAAAACTATGACCAACCCAGACAGCATATTAAAAAGTAGAGACATTACGGACAAAGGTCCGTCTAGTCAAAGCTATAGTCATGTATGCATGTAAGAGTTGAACCATAAAGAAAGCTGAGCAGCGAAAAAGTGATGCTTTTGAACTGTGGTGTTGGAGAAGACTCTTGAGAGTCCTTTGGACAGCAAGGAGATCAAATCAGTCATTCCTAAAGGAAATCAATCCTGAATATTCATTGGAGGGACAGATGCCAAAGCTGAAGTTCCAATACTTTGGCCACCTGATGCAAAGAGCCAACTCATTGGAAAAGACTCTGATGCTGGGAAAGACTGAGGACAAGAGAAAAAGGGGATGACAGAGGGTGAGATGGTTGGATGCCATCACTGACTTGATAGACATGAGCTTGAGCAAGCTCCAGGAATTGGTGATGGATAGGGAAGCCTGGCATGCTACAGTCCATGGGGTTGCAAAGAATTGGACATGACTGAATGACTGAATGAACTGAACTGAACATGAGTATGGGCTTCTCTGGTGACTCAGACAGTAAAGAATCCACCTGCAGCGCGGGAGACCTGGGTTCAATCCCTGGGCTGGGAAGATCCCCAGGAGGAGGGCATGGCAGCCCACTCCAGTATTCTTGCCTGGAGAACCCCCATGGACAGAGGAGCTTGTAGAGTCCTTGGAGTCACAAAGAGTTGGACACACCTGAGCCGCTAAGCACACGACATGAAGAGAGAGAGAAAGAGTCACCTTGTGTTCCCGCTCCTGTCCTCGGCCATGCCTAGCCTCAGAACAGAACAGGGAGAGAGGAAATGATCTGCTTCAGCCTCCATTTAGTCTCCTAATTTCTCAAACTAACAAATACCGTAATTCACCTAGCCATAGTTTCGTTTAGTTTAGTTTTAGTTCAGCCGCTCAGTCGTGTCCGACTCTCCGCGACCCCATGAATCACAGCACGCCAGGACTCCCTGTCCATCACCAACTCCCGGAGTTCACTCAAACTCATGTCCACCGAGTCGGTGATGCCATCCAGCCATCTCATTCTCTGTCGTCCCCTTCTCCTGCCCCCAATCCCTCCTAGCATCAGAGTCTTTTCCAGTGGTCCATAAAATAAAGGTGCATCTTGTAACTTATAGGATGCTAAATCCAATAAAATATAGTACTAAATTTATCATTTCTTCCTTCTCTCTCCACCAGTATTCTTCCAGTGACATTAACTGTGAAGCAAGATTGCCTCACGTCAGACCTCAGAGCTGTGTAAGGAAGCTGTGAGCTAATTTAAGGAAAACGCATGATGAAAAAAAAAATACAGTGCTATTTAAATTATATGCTTTAAATAAATGTCGGCTTTTATTTAAATAGTAAATATGATTGAAACCCAACATGTGCTTCTTTATAAAGACTAAATTGGTTGAGACACAGTTTTGGAGTGTTTCTCCAGGTTATTTATTTTGAAAGGTTTCTGGAATATTCTTTCAGCCTCTTCTTTGTATACAGTTGCACTACCCTTATATTTGGAGATATCAAGAGTAAAAGTGAAGCTATTCTAGGTAGCTCCATAAACACAACTGGGAAAGATACACATCACTTGTGAATAACCAGATTTAGGATGAATATAAGATGAAACTTTCTAGCTGTCTAGACTCTTCAGTACAGAGTGATCTTTTGAAACTGTGAGGTCATTATCTCTGTGGGCTTTTGAAGCAGAGGCTGTCTGTGCTTCTATCAAGGGTGATGATGAGTGGATTCCTGCTTGGGTGATAAATGTAGAACGAGAGGAACCATTCTTTCCAACCTCAGATTCAAAGATTCTGTGGCATGATAATATATAAAACACTATCCATTCTATATTAAGAAAGCAAGGCTTTACTTTGAAAGCTATATATTTGGCATTTCTTAAAGGAAAACAAGAAGACATGGTCAATGTTTCCTTTTCTACTATCAATGCTACCACTCTGTTTTATATTCAAATATGACCTCATTTTTTTCCCCTCCTTTAACCCATGCTTAGTGCTAAAGTGTTAAAAAATACACGATTGAAGATGGATCTTTAAAAATAGCTTCAGGTTACTCTATAGAAACTGCTGACTTCACTAAAATAAAAATAAAAGTAAAAGCAATAACTCCTGATATAGTGGCAACTATTGTTCAGACTACTGCCTTGATGTGGTTGGGGAAAAATTTAAAGCGT
This sequence comes from Moschus berezovskii, assembly GCF_049115385.1. Lineage (NCBI taxonomy): Eukaryota > Metazoa > Chordata > Mammalia > Artiodactyla > Moschidae > Moschus > Moschus berezovskii. Next base: position 37,557,329 of record NC_142461.1, read on the forward strand.
GTATTACTCTGCAAAGGACCTAGTAATATCAAAATATAGAAGAGTCTAACTCTAGTGGGTAATAAAAATTCTTCCAAATCCTGACATGCATTTACAGCCTCATTCACAGTTTTCCTATTTCATTTCATACAATATAGCACATGAATTGAGCTCTTATAAATCTTACCTTTCTGTCTTCCGTCCTGTTTTATATTTTTATATACTCTTTCCCCTTCTCCATGCCTTTAGTTCCTACTTTCTTGTGTTTACCAATCACATAACACAAATATCTTCATCAGATTTTAGAAGCCACCTCATTGAACACAGATCGTTACACATTCAGATCTTAACCTTCCATGTTCAAGTGGAAACCTGATCCTCTTCAGTGTGGGGGAAAAACCACCAAGCTGAAGAAGCTGACTGTGCCCACAGGTGGACATGCCTTCCCCAGAAAACTGTTTTGTCAGGATACACCTATCTGAATAGTGAAACTAAGTCATACTGACTGCCCTTGGGTAAGAAGCACACACGCTCTAATGTGACTGCATTTACAGTGTCATACATGTTACATTTGTAACCTAAATCCGTATTAACAGGTTAGACCATTCTATTCTGTTCCCTGTAGATTTCCTAAAGGGAAAAAATACCTACCACCAGGAGTTTTTGCTTATTTGTTGATTTTTCTTGATAGAATCTACCAAAAAATCTGTAACATATCTATCACAAATTTCTGATGAATACAATCAGCCCATTTTATGGATCTCTACATCTAGTGTTCTTATTCTATTTTTCTCCAGGCGTTTTACTGTTTCTCCAACATCCTGTGTTGAATTTAATTGATTACAGGGCTCTTTCTAGAGTATCTAAGTCTAAACATCTTTAGTTTTGCTGAAAGGACCAGCACAGACCACACAGAAACAGATGAAAATAACTGAATACCTCCACCTTACCCAAACAATTTGTTCATCCAGAACCTGACTTCTCCATCTCCAGAACAAGTCCTCTAGAACCAGAATGATCTGCTTTCAAACTAGGATTACAGATATGTGTGTGTGTGTGCGCGCGCACGCATGCTTGGTTGTGTCCAATTCTTTACAACTTCATGGACTGTAGCCCACCAGGTTTTTCTGTCCATGGAATTTTAAAGGCAACAATACTGGAGTGGGTTGCCATTTCCTCCTCCTGGGGATCTTCCTGCCCCAGGAACTGAACCTGCATATCCTGCATTGGCAGGCAGATTCTTTATCACTGTGCTACCTGGGAAGCCCTACGAATATGGACATGCTATACTCAGCCATTCAGTCATGTCCAACTCTTTGCAACACCATGTACTGCAGCCAGGCTCCTCTGTCCACAGGATTTTCCAGGCAAGAATACTGAAACGCCTTGCCATTTCCTACTCCAGGGGATCTTCCTGACCCAAGGATTGAACCTGCATCTTCTACAAGTCTCCTGCATTGGCAGGCAGGTTCTTTACCACTGTCCCACTAGGATGATTTAAAAACTTATCTTGAAAACAAAGCATAGGATACCAGTTACTTCTAGTCTCTTTGGGGAGGTTGCCAGAGGGTTATAAAAGCAAATAAAGTATAACATCAGGCATTCCAGTTGGGCTTAAACTATGACTTAGTTGGATATATGGAATTAAGAGGTGATCCCTTCTCTCAGGTCAGTTTATGTTCACTGATTCACATGTGGATTGAAACAAAGCAAAAGCAAAGACCTTTCCCAACAAAAGAGTACCCTGAGCTTTCTACCAGCTTGGGGCTCTGGCAATAGAATTCTGTTTGGTATACTAATCAGGGAAGTCCTGAGGAAAGAGTTTGCTCCAGGGAGAAAAGATCACAGAATAAAGAATCATTTTCAGCAGCAAGGCATACTGGCTGGAGTGCAGTGTGTTTTGTGGAATCAAGAGTAGAATGTAAAAGTGTTCCCCACCTGGCCCTCCTTTGTCTTGTGTGGAGTTATTAGCCTTTGATGATGCCTGTCGCTAGAACAAAGAGGGTATTTTGGTGACCACGATGGTCTAAAGATTAGAGGCATTTATATCATTTTCTCCACATACTATATACATTTATATTTTGGAGCAAATTGGTGGTTCCTAAAATAGGGCCTCATTGAGGCTCTTCCCAACCTGTTGACATGATCCAAAGTCTGACATAATTTAATTCAAAAAATAAACAAATGGGACATTTATTGAAATTGTAAGGTTAAAAAATAAGATTATGTCTATTATGTTTCTAATATAGTAAGAACCCCACACACGAATGAGTTCCTTTCCAAGAGTGCATTTCTAAGTCCTATTTGCTCATAAGTCCAACAAAGTGAGCCTAGGTACCCACCTAACACAATCATCTATATAAAACTATACTGTAAGAGGCTTATAATACTTTTTACACAAATAATACATAAAAGGTGAACATAGAAAATAGCAAAACAATTTTAAATCTTATAGTACCTTAAGATACTCTTAAAAAATACAGTAGCATCAGCTACATCACTGCTGCTTCTACACTTGCTTCCAGACATCCTGGGCTTGAAATAAAGACCTTGTTCTACCGTACTCTATACAGTCATGCATGCAGTACTATACAGTAAAGTGCATAAAAGCACAATCACATGTAGAGGATGCACTCACATGACAGTATACACCAACACGTGACATAGCGCACATGATCGGACATGCGTACATAGATTCACATCTTTGGAAGATCTCAGTTTGAAGGTTTATTATGTCGGGGACTTACTGTAGTTTGAAATCAAGAAATCTTCATGAAAAAAATTCTTATCCATGTAACACCATGGAAGGAAGTATTATATTCTTGAATTTGCATAATGTAATTGCTTTAAAATGTTGGGTTAGTTTCTTGTGTATCATAAAGTGAATCAGTTATATGTCTACATATATCTCCTCCATCTTGAACCTCACTCCTGTGGGGTCCCCTTGCTTCTCCCCCGGTGGTGCCACGGGAGAGAGCAAGGCGTCGGGGAGTCCTCGGCCTCGGATGTGGAGCCCGTCTTGCCTCCCCGCGCCAGAGCGGTGGGGAAGAAACCCCAGGGGAAGGGTGAGCTGGCCGCCCGCCCCACAGCCCTCCCCGCCCGGAGAAGGACACGCAGCCGGGGTTCTGTCAAGGCAGTTCCGCTTTATTGTTACAAGCTCTCCGTTTATAAAGGCAAGCGTGGGGGTTTTGCAAGGGACTTTCTGCGGTAGGCTCCAATCATATTAAGGGTCAGGTCGTCACGTGCTGACGTCACAGCAGAGGTCTAGGGTGATCATGCACTGTTCGTGCAAGGGGAAGTGTTCAGGGGCCAATCACAATTTTTTGTGATTATCTGGGGCTGGCACCCTCCTGACATCCGTCAGGCGCCATCTTTATTGGTGCACCTTTGCCATGTGTCCTTTCTCAGCCATGCGCCCTATACACTCCCGTCCCCCTAACCCAACCCCTGTAGGTCATCAGAGAGCATGAGCTCCCTGGGCTATACAGCAGGTTCCCACTAACTGGGCTTCCCTGGTGTCTCAGACAGTAAAGAATCTCCCTGAAATCCAGGGAACCCAGGCTCAATCCCTGGGTCGAGGAAATCCCCTGGAGAAGGAAATGGCAACCCACTCCAGCATTCTTGCCTGGCGAATTCCATGGACAGAAGAGCCTAGGGGGCTACAGTCCATGGGGCCAAGGAGTTGGACACAGTTGAGTGACTAACACTTGCATCTACTTTAAGCATGGTAGTGTATGTATGTCAATCCTAATCTCCCAATTCATCTCACCCTCCCTGCTCTGCATCCACATGTCCATTCTCTAGGTCTGTCTCTCAATTCCTGCCCTGCAAACAGACTCATCTTGTGGCTGGATTTTGATGCTAACTATATTGAGTGATATGCCCTACCACTAGAACAAGAGCTGGTAAAGTTATTTTTTTGGAAAAACTCTCATAGTAAATAATTTTGGACTCAGTAGGCCATACTGTACTGTCACAACTACTTGAATGATACTGCACAAAAGTATCCAAAGGTAATATGTAAACAATTGTGCAAGGATGTGTTACAATAAAACTTCATTTACAAAAACAAGCATTTCATGAATGTAAGCTATTCCATGGTATTGTTGCTTCAGCATCTGTTTGTTTGACCAAACAGTCTTCAGGGCCTTAAACTGACAGAATTCTCCTGCAATGCGGGAGACACAAGAGATGCTACTTTGGTGCCTGAGTGGGGAAGATCCCAGGGTGGGGGATGGAGGGCATGGTAACCAACTCCAGTATTCTTGCCAGGAAAATCCCATGGACAGAGGAGCCTGGCAGGCTACAGTCCATGGGGTCACAAAGACCTGGACAAGATCAAAACAACTGAACAGCACAGTAGCAAACTGACACAAGCCACCTGAGGTAAGCACATGTTCTAGATGATAGCCCAGATAGTCACAAGCAAATGTGAGTGCCTGAAATGACTCACCCTAAAGCACTTGTGATCAACAATCTCCCCCATCTCTTTGGTTCTTCCCCTCATGTATCAAATAAAACCCCCACTCAAGTGGGCCTTAGGAAGCATCACTACGAACAAAGCTAGTGGAGGTGATGGAATTCCAGTTGAGCTATTTCAAATTCTAAAAGATGATGCTGTGAAAATGTCTGCACTCAATATGCCAGCAAATTTGGAATACTCAGCAGTGGCACAGGACTGGAAAAGTCAGTTTTCATTCCAATCCCAAAGAAAGGCAATGCCAAAGAATGCTCAAACTACCACGCAATTGCACTCATCTCACATGCTAGTAATGTAATGCTCAAAATTCTCCAAGCCAGGCTTCAGCAATATGTGAACCTTGAATTTCCATATGTTCAAGCTGGATTTAGAAAAGGCAGAGGAACCAGATATCAAATTGCCAATATCCAGTGGATCATTGAAAAAGCAAGAGAGTTCCAGAAAAATATCTACTTCTGCTTTATTGACTATGCCAAAGACTTTGACTGTACGGATGACAACAAATTGTGGAAAATTCTGAAAGAGATGGTATTACAAGACCACCTGACCTGCCTCTTGAGAAATCTTTATGTAGGTCAGGAGGCAACAGTTGAAACTGGACATGGAACAAAAGACTGGTTCCAAATAAGAAGAGGAATACGTCAAGGCTGTATATTGTCACCCTGCTTATTTAAGTTATATGCAGAGTACATCATGAGAAACACTGGGCTGAAGGAAGCACAAGCTGGAATCAAGATTGCTGGGAGAAATATCAATAACCCAGATATGCAGATGAAACCACTCTTATGGCAGAAAGCGAAGAACTAAAGAGCCTCTTGATGTAAGTGAAAGAGGAGAGTGAAAAAGTTGGCTTAAAGCTCAACATTCAGGAAAACTAAGACCATGGCATCTGGTCCCATCACTTCATGGGAAATGGATGGGGAAAAAGTGGAAACAGTGACAGACTTTATTTTCTTGGTCTCCAAAATCACTGCGGATGGTGACTGCAGCCATGAAATTAAAAGACGCTTACTCCTTGGAAGGAAAGTTATGACCAACCTAGACAGCATATTAAAATGCAGAGACATTACTTTGCCAACAAAGGTCCATCCAGTCAAAGCTATGGTTTTTTCAGTAGTCATATATGGATGTGAGAGTTGCACTATAAAGAAAGCTGAGCACCAAGGAACTGATGCTCTTGAACTGTGGTGTTGGAGAAGAATCTTTAGAGTCCCTAGGACTGCAAGGAGATCCAACCAGTCCATCCTAAAGGAGATCAGTCCTGAATATTCATTGGAAGGACTTTTGCTGAAGCTGAAACTCCAATACTTTGACCCCCTAATGTGAAGAACTTACTCATTTGAAAAGACCCTGATGCTGGGAAAGATTGAAGGTGGGAAGAGAAAGGGACAACAGAAGATGAGGTAGTTGAATGGCATCACCTACTCGATAGACATGAGTTTGAGTAAACTCCGGGCATTGGTGATGGACAGGGAAGCCTGGTGTACTGCAGTCCATGGGATTGCAAAGACTCAGATATGACTGAGCTACTGAACTGAACTGAGGCTTACAAAACTGTGCCATTCTTGGTTTGAATTGACCAGTTTAGTCTTAGTTCAGGAATCCTAAAGCCCTGCACTCACAGACCCTTGTAAAGACATGTGCTTCATGTCCTGGCTCTTTCTATACACTCTGCCTTGACCTTCCTATGTGGTATCCCTTTAGGCATGTCTGTACTTATTTTAGGACCCGTGGGCAATAAACGTCTCTATTTCACTTTTTCTTGCCATCATCTGTTGAGTGGAGCCTCACCATCTGGAACCCTGTACTCTACTTATGAGTGCTAATTTAACAAAGTCATAATGAGAGGGTGGGCTAGATTTGGCCTGAAGGCCATTGTCTGCTCACCTGTTTTCTAAAATTATTTTCAGCATTACTTTGCTGAGGACTCAGGATATTTCAATTCCAATAAAATAAAATCCAACCAATCTTGTGCTTATCCAGTTCCTAGTTGCCTTCCTGCCCATTTTTCACCCTTGATCTGCTGTGCTCTGTATTTCAGCATTGTGTGTTTCCTTCTGCTGTTTTCCATGTCAGCTGCCTTCTGCCTGAGTTAGGACAATAAAAGGTACTGCGGAGAGACTGGAAAGAAGGGGAGAAGCCTGGGTACTGGTCTATTGCCACTTGGCTTCTGGCAATGTCTTAAATGAGCAGTGAACCTCTTCTATGGATCCTGTTCATGACAGATTCTCCTTCTGTGGTTGTAGCTTCCACCTCTTGCCTTCTTGGCAGCATACTTCTTTCTTGTCCCTTCATATTAAGGATAACCTGACTTCCTGTTGTTAATCGTGGGGTGGCTTTTGATCCCTTGTTTGGATTCTCAGCTCTAACGTCACTTGAGACTACCCTTCTGCCTTCAGTCCCCTCTGTTTTAAGTAGCTGAAATGATTTCTTCCTTTCTAGTAGAGAAGGGTCATACAAGAGGAAGCAAAGCTGTTCTGATTAGGGGCCCCTTTGAGGTGTTATGTGGGATGCTAGCAGCTCCAAAGATCCAACTCAGTTATCAGGGATAATAACCAATAACCTGGTTTAGTATAGGATGCATTTATGTCACATTACAAGGATTCTCAGAAACACTTCTGGAGTAATTACGTTCTTGTGAGTAGGTGGGAGCTTGGTATCAGTGAGACACAGGTACAAATATGAATGTGACTTCAACTGTACTCAAGGCATGGTGAAAGCTGGGACATCACGTTACAAAAAGTATTCCATTCTGAACTGTAACACTATTGATCTTTCATTATCTGTCATTATACTAATGACATTCAACATTTTCCCTAAAAACCAATTAACAGAGTTACCATTTCTTCTATGGGTAACAAAAGAGGAAACTAAAGAGATTTCAATCTGTTCATGTTTCCATCACTGTCATTAAAATACATATAAACTTTCAGACTTCAGTGCCCATTGCCAGTTCTAGTCTGCTGAAGTCTGGGAGAGTTACAGAGGCCACTATAATTTAAACTCATAGCTTGATAGGAACAGTCAGCCCTAGTTAAATGCCATCAATAGCTAATGCAGTTTGGACAGTTTAATTATGTACTTGTCTGAACACTTGTCACACTTCTGGTGACTTCAAAGCAGTGTAGTTGTCTTTGGCACTAAAATTTGAAAAGTGTTTTATAATCATTTTTATTAGTGCTTCTTCACATTAGATCACCAGGCAAAAAAATGAGACATGAAGAGGTTAAGTAACTTGACCAAGCCTAGACTGAACTGACAAGAAAATATTGAGGCTGATACAATTAGCTAAATGGTTCAAGTAAAATTAAAAGCACATTTTTGGAAGGGAAGGATGGGAGGAGTTTAAATTACCAAGCAAATTATCTGATAATCACTTTAACTCTCTGTTCTAAGATTAAAAACAATGATCCTCAATTCAGTGTTAAAATTCTCAGTGTATTGCTTAATGCTAGAGTTTTATTGAAATTATGAGAAATTATGTATTTAAAGATTTTGACTCCTTCCTTTTGAAGTTGCATATTGATATCGCCACCTAGTGGACAGATTTGTAATGAAGTCCAGCAAAAAGTTTAGGGAGGAAAAGGTGAGAGCAGATGCTTCTAGAACAATTATCCCTCATGCACACCTTCTTTCTCAGTAGTTACACCTCTAATATTGAACCTGAAATTTTTGTTCTGAACATCAGCTCCCAGAGGAAAAAAAAAATTCAGCATCATGATATTAACAGACGTGTCTTGCCTCCTCAAGGAGAACCAGACGAATGAAGTTCCCAGTGGCCAGGAAAACATGAACATATGTTAAAGTCATTAATGGCTGTGTTGCTTCTGTTTAGCAGCAAGGTATAATGACACAACTTATTTGCCTTTTCCTCATTATGGACTGTTAACAAGGAGAGTAATTATGACAGAAAAGATGAGGATGGCAGTATTCTTTAGATTAGAAATAAAGGGTAAATCTAATATATAATGCATTTCTTCTGCTAAAAACAATACATTTAATAGAAAATCTATTCAGTATTTATATTGCAAGCTCTATCTATTATGTCATAGGGATTAATGAAGACTTTGTTTTTGTTCATTCTTTCTAATTTATCCACTTTAGGACGGAACCGTCTTTACTTAAACAAGTGGCTTGCATTGGTCAGTTTCCATGGTGGATATTTTTTCAGGATCAGTTTTGTAGGGTTTTTTGAAATGCAATATTCTACATAGGTACAGTAACTAAAAGTTTGTGCCTTTGTCTTTAGACACAATGGTATACTTGTAACTGAGGAGCATCTTTAAAAGAAACAAACTTCTTTCTGTTGAATCAACTCCTATCTGTGCCATTTCTTAAGCTTTGTGACAAGAAAGTCTATCAGAAATAACACCTGCAGACATTCTCTATAGTATCTAAAATTTTCTAGCAATTATAAAATCCAATAAAGGAGCTAAATCCTCAACATCCATTTATAATTGTAACCGTCTGGTTATTTTATAATTTTGTTTTTAAAATGAAAGATATCTTGCTCCATTAAATTACTATCTTGCATAAAAGTTCCTCATACATTTTCCACTCCCTTTCTAATTATTATTATTTGGTTAAGTATGTTAAAAAATCCAACCAAGAAGCACCTGGTGATTATAAGCTATATGCAATATTGAAATTTTAAATAAGTTTAGACATCAGGCAAACATTTCATGCCCAGCATATTACTTCATCATGTTAGCATTAAACAAACATGAAAAGTGTGTATTGGAACTACTGGGTAGGTGAATGACTTTTTGAAACTCTTCAGATCTAAAAATGCATCTACTTAGAAACACCAAATGAGATTCATATGTTATTAATTTTGGTCATCCATAAAGACATATCTTTGAATGTAATCTCACTTTGCTATTCAGAAAGCAGTTATTTGGGCAATATATTTAAATAAGAATATATAGTTTATAAGAAATTTCACAAGATGTTGGACATTTCAAAGAAACTTAGAATACACAAAAATTCATTAATCGCTTTCAGTTTTCCAGTGGATTTTAGAATACATATGTGTGGGCTTCCCTGGTGGCTCAAACGGTAAAGAGTCCTCCCGGATGTGGAAGATCTGGTTTCGATTTCTGGGTTGGGAAGTTCCCCTGAAGAAGGAAATGGCAACCCAGTCTAGTATTCTTGCCTGGAGAATCCCAATGGACAGAGGAGCCTGGCAGGCTATAGTCCATAGGGTCACAAAGAGTCAGACACAACTGAGCAACTAAGCATGGCATGGCATGTGTGTATGTGTATGTGGATATATATAAATAAATATATTCAATGCTAAAGAGTTAAGAGATATAATAATCCCATGGACAGGGGAGCCTGGCAGGCTATGGTCCCTGGGATCACAAAGAGTGAGATGTGACTGAAGTGACAACACAGGACAGTGAATAATTTAAGACATAGAAGTTTGTGTTTTTTTTTAACACCTTGAAAAGGTGTTTTTTTGCCTGTTTCTTTGTTTGTTTTAAACCAAGAAAAACAGTGCCTAACTTCTCACTTGCAGCCATGAAATTAGAAGAAGGAAAGCTATGACCAACTAGGTAGCATATTAAAAAGCAGAGACATTATTTTGCCAACAAAGGTCCTGCTGGTCAAGGCTACGGTTTTTCCACTGGTCATGTATGGATGTGAGAGTTGGACTGTGAAGAAAGCTGATCGCCGAAGAATTGATACTTTTGAACTATGGTGTTGGAGAAGACTCTTGAAAGTCCCTTGGACTGCAAAGAGATCCAACCAGTCCATTCTAAAGGAGATCAGTCCTGAGTGTTCATTGGAAGGACTGATGCTAAAGCTAAAACTCCAATATTTTGGCCACTTCATGCGAAGAGTTGACTCACTGGAAAAGACTCTGATGCTGGAAGGGATAGGGGGCAGGAGGAGAAGGGGACGACAGAGAATGAGATGGCTGGATGGCATCACCGACTCGATGGAGGTGGGTTTGAGTGAACTCCGGGATGTGGTTTTGGACAGAGAGGCCTGGCATGCTGTGATTCATGGGGTCGCAAAGAGTCAGACACGACTGAGCAACTAAACTGAACTGAACTGAAATGTACTTTTCTTCTTAAGAAACATTGTACCTTCAATGTACCTTCATTGTACCTTCTTCTTAAGAAACAAGTACCTTCAAGAGGTACTTGATTTTGTTTCTGTGAACTTGTTTTAATGTTATAATCTCTTCAGTGTGTATTCTCTTTTAAAAGACTCTGATGCTGGGAGGGATTGGGGGCAGGAGGAGAAGTGGACGACAGAGAATGAGATGGCTGGATGGCATCACCGACTCGATGGAGGTGGGTTTGAGTGAACTCCGGGATGAGGTTTTGGACAGAGAGGCCTGGTGTGCTGTGATTCGTGGGGTCACAAATAATCGGACACGACTGAGTGACTGAACTGAACTGAACTTCTCACTATTATTACCCATTCCTCAGCAAACAACCATTTTGATTTCTTATAGATGGTAATTTTGGTAGTTACATCAATGTTTACAAATAGTGTGGAATTGATATCCATTATGGAAGTGAGAAATCTATTCTTTCTTCCCCTCATTTAATCCCAGGGCCTGAACTTCCTTTCCATACTCCCCGTTTATATAATATCCTAACATTGTCACTTGGTGTGGATCATTTTCTGAGTTTACATTATCCTATGGTAGTTATTGGAGAAGGAAACGGTAACCCACTGCAGTATTCTTGCCTGGAGAATCCCATGGACGGAGAAGCCTGGTAGGCTACAGTCCATGGGGTCGCAAAGAGTCGGACACGACTGAGCGACAGAACGGAATGGAACGATGGTAGTTATAATCACAACTGGGTAAGGTGGTAAGATATGATTACTTTTTCTTCCCTGAACAATTTTCTGCTCTCTCTCCAGAGAGAAAGCCTTCTAATTATCTTATTTTTTCATTAGTTCAGCTATATATTTACATTTAATTCTACTGCCAAGCCTTCAGTCACTTGACATATTCTTTCAAAACATCCAAATGTGTCAGGTATTCACCTTCCTGAAAGCTTCTCTCCCAAAACCTTCTGACCTGCCTCAATCTGAACGGGTTGTCCCCTGTTCCTATTATACAGTTAGAAATTCCCCTTCACCAAATTCCTGTGTTTAGGTCTCATGATTTCTCTAACTCTTGACTTCTTGTTTCTTGAATCACTCCACTATTAGGGCTTCCCTTGTGGTTCAGATGTTAAAGAATCTGCCTGCAATGTAGGAGACCTGGGATCGATCCCTGGGTTCGATCCCTGGGTTGGGAAGACCCCCTGGAGGAGGGCATGGCAACCCACTCCAGTATTCTTAGGTGGAGAATCCCATGGACAGAGGAGCCTGGTGGGCTACAGGCCATGGGGTCACAAAGAGTCAGACACGACTGAGCGACTAAGCACTGCACAGCACAGCATACAGCAGTACGCCACTATGAAGTGGAGCATGTCTTGAGAAAGAATACAAGAAATGTAAAATTTTGAGACTGAAACCTGGTAGGACCCTGTGGTGCCTTCCCAGGGACCGACCCTTGTGTCCCCCACATCGTGTTTGTAAGAAAACTTTAGCATTCTAGGCCTCTCTGATACCCAAAGAGAAAAGTTAATTAGAGCAGTGAGAAAATACAGAAACAAAGGAAAACAAGAAAAATTAAAAATGGTTTAGCCAGAAGACAAAGTCAAGTGCCAGCTCATCCTCAAGGGCCATAGATAAATCCCCTAAGCTACATCCTTGAGTTGTTTTACAGGTACTAAAACTTCCACCATGCTTCCCAGGTAATGCTAATGGTAAAGAATCCACCTGCCAGTGCAGGAGACGCAAGAGGCGTGAGTTCAATCCCTGTGGCAGGAAGGTCCCCTGGAGAGGGAAATGGCACCCCACTCCAGTATTCTTGCCCAGAAAATTCCACGGACAGAGGAGCCTGGTGGGCTACAGTTCATGGGATCGCAAAGAGCTAGACACAACTGAGCAACTGAGCATGCACACACACACACAGAGACACACAAAAAACTTCTACCAGATGAAAGACATTACGTGCTGACCACTGGCACACAGATCCTAGACCCATGGGAACCAGCAGGTTAGTGGTGTTGATTCTCCATACACTATAGTTACCTTCTCACCAGCCAATCAAAAGAATGTCTGTGAGCAGATCACATACCCTGTGACACTTTCCCTCATCCCTCTCTAAAAAGCATTCTCTTAAAGCCTTCAGGTAGTTCTAGTCTTTGGAGCATGAGCTGTTCATTCTCTTTGCTTAGCCCCTGTTGGGCAACTTGCAATAAACAATGCACATTTTCCACCACAACCAGTTATCAGTAGATTGGCTTTGCTCATTGGTTTCCTGATGTTACCACTCTAGTCATTGAATTTACATTTTTAGCCAATGTGTTTATTTCATGTCTCTAACATTGAATGTGAAGAACACCAACCACACACCTACCCTGTTACACAGTTTAGATATAAGCTTTTCCCAGAAAAATCCTTTTACAAGATTGATATCTAGTTAATGGATGGTGTAAATATTTTTTTATCAATACTTAACAGAGAAGATTTCGACTTTGCATTCTATTCCCCCATAATTAACACCCACATCGATACTGTAGACGAAAGGATGTTGTATTCATTTTGTTGACAGAATGATTTGAGACCAAGTAGGAAATGCCATTTGACAGCCTCTGCATATTCTTCATTCTAGGGAGAAATGCATTCTGCTAGCTGTCCAATCAATTAGGTAGACAAAATGAATTTCATCATAATTCTGTCAACTAAATGCTAACTTGGTTAAATTATTCTCTCCACAAAATGAATTAACTTAAAAATCCTTTTGTCCACAAATAGATTTAAGCATTTAGTGAAGCCTTGTAAATACTATCATCTGTTAGTTTAGTATGTGTAATGCAAATATGTGGATTGGCTATGTCAGCACTCCTAGTTCTTCAGAGGTTATAGACCTGTCTGTTATAGTTTCCCTTTGCACTTCAGGTCAAGTGGAGAGCAAAGTCAATTATCCAGAGAACAGCATACGTTAGATAAATGTAGCACTGTCCAAAACTGCTGTAAGTTAGTTCCATTTGAGCCTCATGCACTTTTACAAAGTCTAATTTAACAAGCTGGCCAACTAATTAAGTCTTTAATTAGGTCTTCAAATGCAACAAGTTGTTTCAGGGATAATTCTTCATAAGGAAAGAGACTGGTGGCTCAACTTCCCGACAAGGTGCTGCTAAAGGAAATAAGCCTTTTAAACGTGTTACAGTATATCATTAAAAAAGTATCCAGTATCACAGTCTAAGGTTCTTTCTCTTCATTGAGCACATGTGTAGGAGCCCGGCAGTGACCACGAGAAAGAATGGTTAAGGAAGCAGAGATGTGCCTGCAAACAAGACTCTCTGCTTGGGCAGAGCATGCTTGCAAACAGGATGTTCTGCCAGGAAGCCTGCACACAATATCCAAGGTTAGTGGTCTGCTCGCATACGACGGAGCATGCCCTCCTTAAAAATAAGGAAGAGGCTGGAGTTCTGGGCAGGCTTCTTAGTAAACATGCTGTGGTCACTTCCTCCCTTCGTTCCTCCCGTCCTTGAAATGTGCTTGGCTTTTTGTCCTTATTTGGTAGAAGAATGCATTGCTTAGATTTTGGTATGTGTCCAGCTACCGGGGTATAAAAATAAACTGCAAAGGGGCTTGCGCAGAATTTTACCTCTGGCCGGAGTTGTGTCTTTGTCTGTCTTTTGTGTGTCTTATCTTTGTGTCATTTCGCCCACAACACACATGCATATTTTAAAACGAAGACTCTAGGAAATGCATGAGATATCTTACCATACTAAAATAACATGTATGGATTTTTATACTCTGAAATGAAGGAGAATTCTTTGACTACAGGGGCTGTATTTTATGTGTTTTCTGAAAAAACTTTTTGGAATATAACTGATTTATAATGTTGTGTTAGTTTCACGTGTAAAGAGAATGTATTTGACTTAGTGACCAAACCACTGATTGTCACAAAATAGGCAATAGATATTTGTTACTGAAGGTTGAACCCCTACATTATCTCATTCCTGGATAAAGAATAGATCATGGGGTTGGGGGGAGTGAATTGATTAATATTCAGTTTCCATTAGTAGAAATCCTACTACTGTGTGCTGGGTTGGGAAACAGTGTCATGTTACTGCTTCATATCCATGGATAAACTGAGATTTAAAGAGGTTAATAAAAACACAAATATCCTGAAAGTAATACTGCTAATGAAGGACTGATAACAGAGACAAATCATATGACAGATTCTTCTCATTAAACGAGGCAAGACCACAAAGGCTTTTCCACCTACTATAGGTTGGTGAAATGCACTGTTGATTTTTTAGCCAATCCGGGAGTCAAATGAAGAACTGATCAGCAAATGAAAATTTGTATTTTAGTATTCTAAAACTCCTAGCTGTCATAACTATTTCTGTTGTTGCTGCTGCTAAGTCGCTTCAGTCGTGTCTGACTCTGTGCGACCCCATAGACGGCAGCCCACCAGGCTCCCCTGTCCCTGGGATTCTCCAGGCAAGAACACTGGAGTGGGTTGCCATTTCCTTTTCCAATATTTCTGTTGTTACTATTCTGCTAAGCTTTGTGCAGTAGTCTCTTATTAAAATAACTTACATAACTAATGTTCTCTTCTGTAGGGAAAGTAAATCTTGATTAGAAAAACTATTTCTATTATGCTTTTTGTCTTCACCAGAAGAAGAAACAAAATAGTGCTTCTATACTGATGTTTTCCATTTTGTATTACAATTACATCCATTCCAGCAATTGTATCTTTGAAAGAAATAATAGAAAAAAATCATGCTATTGTAAACAAAGAAGCTTTTTGGTGATAACTTCATGTGCATGGTGTCAGTTCTTTGCATTACAGGATAAGCAGTGTTTTGGAACTAAAGTGATAACTTGAGATTGGCTACATTGTATTACCAAACACTGTTTCTCATCTACATCTGTTCTTGAATAAGCCTAGAAGTTAATGTTTAGCAGAAGTGAAGGTGAACAATAATAGGAGCAAAATGTAGCATTAATACTTAATGTAATGCTTTTTGAGAGTATAAAGGGAATAAAATCATTCAAATGCAAATGTAATCTGTCAGCATGCTTTCAATTTAAATTTTTTTCTAGGAATACCTCTATTTTGCTTGAGCTTTACTTATGAGAAATAAGAACACTATAAATAACTGTAAGCTTGCTTTCTAATGGATGATGATTTGCTCACTTTTCCTAAAATTCTCTAAAACAGTAGTTTCTAGATTTTCAGATGTCATGTATCAGTTTTACCAAATAAAAACATTTATTCATAAGCTACTGTGTGAATGTCAACATAATTTTATTAAATGAAAGAAGATTTAACCCAGTAACCACAAACTTAGTGCTATATGAAATAATTTTTATTTATATAACATTATTGAAATGATTCTTTCTTCCCTTCTTATTAAAGAAAGATACAATATCTGGGTTTAGCATATAGAAAACTTCTCATTTTTATCTCAATTGAAAAAAAAAGATGTACAGACTGATCTTGGATTTGAAATGGTGTGTTTCTATTATGCAATCATGTCCAGTAACACTCAATATTAGATTTTAATTTAAAAGTTAAATAACTGAAGAACTTCACTTTGCTTGTGTTTCCCAGGATTTATTAAATCAGAATGTATTCTATGCTCCAACTTTTTTGATTGCATATTTCAAAAAGTACACTCTTATTGAAATGCCAAATTTCAATAAGAAACCAATGCGCTGTAGAAGAAATCAATTGAACAGTTTATAACTCAAGAAAATGAACTATTCTTTTAAGCGTTTTGGGCCAGAGGGTGCTTTTTAATGACAAAAATCATTTTATCTTTTTCTTGTTATTTACAGGACTGAGTAAAAAACCTGATTCCCCGAACTATTATATCATAACATCTGAATTTATGCATATGATCAAAATGGCTGCACAAGATTTCAGAGAAGGACATTAATGTCAATGGGGGGTATGATTCACTCCTTTAATATGTTCTCTTTATGGATTTCAAGACAAATAAAACATATATGATTTCCAGTAAGCAACTGGGTAAATAACAGTTGAAATAAATTGGTTAACAGTGAATTTTGCCCTACTCTCTAAGACTCTGATAAACTCATTGCTGGAAACGATGTTCATTCTGAGGAAAATAAGGAGTAAGAAAAAAAATGAGAGATAAGCACAAATAATAATCAAGGATTTTTATGGGAAAAATAAATAGAGGTAGTAAAACTAAAACATTAAGCCAAACAGTAACCAAGCAAAGGTATATACTAACCACTATGATTTCTTGACAGGCACAAACACCAAACAGGCAAACGAATCATAAGTATATGGGATCACAAATTGAAACAGCTTAATACAAAATGGTTTTCTAAAGAAATTTTGGAAGATGAATTCTCTCTGAGACTTTAGAAGAACATGATTTTGAACACTGAATCTAGCATTTCTAAGTTCTAAGAGACTATGATTTATTATTATTGTTCACGTAATTCCAGTCAGAAGAAGTCAAAGAATAAGGGCGTGAGCTTTTCCTATGTGGACTTCTGAGCTTCAGTGTTAAAACATTTACTTGTAGGTTGCATGCATGGCAACTCTGGTGAGGAGCTAGGTGTCTTGAAACCCCTCAGGAAACACCGAGCTCTGCTGTCTTTTCGGAACAACTTCAGGACCAGGTTATCTTCATTAAATGTGGTCAATAGCAGAGCTAACCTTTCCAGAAATGGCTGACAACTGAAGGAACAGAGCAGAAGTAACATATTTAGGAGGACATCAAGATGTCAAGCTATTAGGAAAGAAAACGGTATAGTCAAGGTGGAGGTCATCCATATTTGATACGAGAAGAAAATAATGGCAGAAAAAGTGTGAATTTGAGCAGAGTATAGGATTATGAGTTTTTAGTCCAAGTAGAAGATCTATATCAGTACAAATGAGATTCCTGTAAGAACACTTGATCTTGTAAGAGCATAAGAAAGACCCAAGAACCAGAGGATCTGAGGCAGTTATTAGCGAATCAAACCACTGAGCTGAGCACATGAGTATAGATTAGAATCCCATTCCTGAGGAAATAGAAAGGAAAACTGTGGCTTTAAGCATCAGAGAATAAGCAAAACCAGGTGGCAATAGTAGTAAAGAGCCAGCTTGCCAATTCAGGAGACATAAGAGATGCAGGTTTGATCTCTGGATTGGGAAGGTCCCCTGGAGAAGGAAATGGCAACCAACTCCAGTATTCTTGCCTGGAGAATCCCTTGGACAGAGGAGCCTGGTGGGCTACAGTCCATAGGGTCTCAAAGAGTCGGACACAGCTGCAGTGACTTAGCATGCATACGCACAAGAGAACTAAAGTCACAGCAGAATTAAAAGCGGCTGCAAGAGACCAAGGCTGATTTATGAGATATGAAGATATTATTCTGAGTTTTATTACTTGATACCCTTCTGCTAATCTGAGCTGAACACAGATCTGTGGCAAAGATGAACCACAAAATGAAATTTAACTAGTGCAGTCTCTGAAGATTCTAATCTTTACATCAAGAGCCCATACAATCTGTAATATTCCCCCCAAATCCAGAGAAGTTCTTTCTCTCAGATTTCAATTTATCTCAAAACAAAGTTCTTAGACATTGCATTATTATTCCCAAAGATATATTGGAGAAGGGGAAGCTGGACATAAGTAGCATTGTAGTATTAATAAAGAATGTACAAAAGTATGGTAATATTAGTTTCTAAAGCTCTTGCACTATGATGAATTGATAAACTGCCACAATTTACCTGACAAGTGTGCTATTTACATCAGAAGTTTTCTTATCTCAGAGAAAAGTGTTAAAGAGAGCTGAAATAAACTCATTTTCTTCAATTCACAATTATTTATTTGTTTATGGGTATGTGGCAGGAGGAGACGGGGACGACAGAGAATGAGATGGTTGGATGGCATCACCGACTCGATGGACGTGAGTTTGAGTGAACTCCGGGATGGACAGGGAGTCCTGGCGTGCTGTGATTCATGGGGTCGCAAAGAATTGGACACGACTGAGCGACTGAACTGAACTGAACTGAATGTGGCAGGTATTGTACTAGGGCTTGGAAATATAAAGATGAATAAAACAAAATCATAATTCTCAGAAAGCTCGAGTCTAGTAAAGAAAGACATTAACACATATTCCAAAGCAAATGTTTATGATTCAATTAGAAATACAGCAATAGGACTATGCAGAACAGCAACAAAGAAACACAAAATTGCATAACGGAAGAGATTAACTCTGACTGTTGAAGGGTCAGCAATGAACTTCGTCATTTGACATTAAAATTTCTCTAATTTCTTCAAATGGCAACATTGAGCAGTCAAAATATCATGAGTTGTGTTACTAATTTTTTAAGGGGAGGTGGTGAGAAAAGCAGGTTGATGACTTTGTTAATTTTAAAAGTTAATTATAATTCACTGGCATTTCCAGACAATTTCTTTCTCTTCCCCCTTTCCATGCATAAGTCACAATACCACTTCATTCAGAGCAAATGCACAAAAGTCTCAGAGCTCATTTGTGGTGTCTGTTCACGGCCCTCAGCTGTGTAATAGGAAGTTTTAGGCACTAAGAGAGATATTTCACAGACAGAGAAGGCAAAGCAGGAGGGGGAATCCTAAGTCCCCAAATTCTTGAGCCAAAAAGAGCTTGTGTAAAAACTGTTAACCAAAATTCTATTTTTCTTTTTTATAAGAAGTACAAATAAGAACTATATAAATACATTTGAATTTATAAGAATTTTGAAATAAAGATATATAAATCTGACTAGAGTCATGTACAGTGTTTGGTATATAATATCTTTTAATAAATGTTCACTGAATAAATTAATGAATGAGTTGGAGAAAAAATAGTTATGGATAACAGGAGAATTTGAGATCAAAAAATTCTTTTAATATTATGGCAGAAAATGAAGAGGAACTCAAAAGCCTCTTGATGAAAGTGAAAGAGGAGAGTGAAAAGGTTGGCTTGAAGCTCAACATTCAGAAAACAAAGATCATGGCATCTGGTCCCATCACTTCATGGGAAATAGATGGAAAAACAGTGGAAACAGTGTCAGACTTTATTTTTTTGGGCTCCAAAATCACTGCAGATGCTGATTGCAGCCATGAAATTAAAAGACACTTACTCCTTGGAAGGAAAGTTATGACCAACCTTGATAATATATTAAAAAGCAGAGACATTACTATGCCAACAAAGGTCCATCTAGTCAAGGATATGGTTTTTCCAGTAATAATGTATGGATGTGAGAGTTGGACTATAAAGAAAGTTGAGCACCGAAGAATTGATGGTTTTGAACCGTGGTGCTGGAGAAGACTCTTGAGAGTCCCTTGGACTACAAGGAGATCCAACCAGTCCATCCTAAAGGAGATCAGTCCTGGGTGTTCATTGGAAGGACTGATGCTAAAGCTGAAACTGCAATACTTTGGCCACTTCACGCGACGAGTTGACTCACTGGAAAAGACTCTGATGCTGGGAAAGGTTCGGGGCGGGAGGAGAAGGGGATGACCGAGAATGAGATGGCTGGATGGCATCACCGATTTGTGGACATGAGTTTGAGTGTACTCCGGGAGTTGGTGATGGACAGGGAGGCCTGGCATGCTGTGATTCATGGGGTCGCGGAGAGTCGGACACGACTGAGCGACTGAACTGAACTGAACCCATTCTAATGGGATTGTTTTTGACCTTAAGAGGTATGGACTACTGCAAAAGATATAACCTTATCTAATTCAGGGAGGTAATAGAACTGATTATGGTGATCAAACCCGTACAAATGAAGAGTGTTGAATTATATGCTTTGACCTGCTAATACACTGTTTTGTGAGCTGCTGAAAATCACTTAATCCTGGCTAACTCTCTAGGGAAAGTATATGGAATTGATAGGCATTTCATGTAGTTTTGGGCTTCCTCAGTGGCTCAGACGGTAAATAATTCAAATGTAATGTAGGAGACTCAATTTGATCCCTGGATTGAAAAGATCTCCTGGAGAAGACAAAGGCTACCCATTCCAGTATTCTTGCCTGGAGAATCCCAAAGACAGAAGAGCCTGGCGGGCTACAGTTCATGGGGCTGCAAAGAGTTGGACACGACTGAACAATTAACACTTTCATTTTTTTCACCTATGTAATTTTATACTTTAGTAAATTGAGCCAAAAAGTTAGTTTTTAGAGGTTAAGGAAACTCTGATGGAAATATGTTAGCTATTTTTCAAATCATTATCATTTATTAGTTATAAATGTGGACTTTATTTGTAAATTTAGTATGAACGTGAAACACTCCCAAACAACAGAACTGGCATTATCATTCTGAAATGTTCCTCCACAAAAAGAGGTCTGTCATTTTAAGTTTTTCTAAAAAGTGTCTATTTCATCTCAAAAATACTGGCTTTTGGGGGGGTTCTGATTAAGCCCTAGAGTGAAGAAGAAGCAAAATGAAGTTACTGATTGCACCCTGACATTAAAAGGTTATTTGCAGTTTCTGCAAATGAACGGTCATAAGGCAAAGCATGTGCTCCACTGAAGCTGCAGTGTTTGGTGATCAAGGAAGAGCAATTCTAATCTCATCTTGCACTCTGCTGTTGATTGCTGTCCTTTGTGTTATGGCTACAAAATCCCAGAATAGCAGTTACAGGATGAAGTTGCCATCAGAGATTATAAAAATGAATTTGACTTTATATAGCTTCCTTCATGTGCCCTATGTTTTAAAAATGGAAAAAAGAACTCATGAAAAAGATTTTGAATGACAGGAACAGAAATGAACAACACTATTTGCAGAATGAATATAGTCCAGGCCAGTGGCAATGGAAATTTTTCCCACCAGTATAAATGAAATACAGTCTACTCTAGAGGCACTTACAGGCATTGAAGGATGACCTCTGTCTCTATAAAGAGTCTTTGGCTACATCCTAAAACTACTAATAAGAATGCTGAGACCATGTCTGTTTTATGTCTATGTGGGCAGAGTTCCACAGAACTATTTATAAAACACTGTTAACTTCTTTATTTTCAACCAGTACATGAAAATAATATCAAACTTGGTTTTTCTAGGACTCACAACATGAGAAAAGGGAAAATAAGACAGTCCTCAGTCTACTTCCAATAACATTCTCTAGGAGTTCAAGTTTAACTGTTCCTCATTGAGGCAATTATTTTAATATTTTGTAATGTCCAACCATAATACTTAATTCTTTAGCAAGCTAGAGGATTGGAGAGTTCCAGTGTAAAGTGGTTTCTCTTGTCTTTGTCTTGTAACTAACATGTATTATTTAACCTAACTTAGAAGGTATTTTGGAAACAAAGAAAAACATAATTAGATGGCAAAATGCTGTATGCTATAATAAGTGAGATAATATTGACTTAATGTATATTATTCATGAAAGCCTTCCCTAACCACCACCACTCTTCCAATGAGATCAGATGCCTGCCACATACACTCACAAAACTGTACTTTTCCTTCTTGAAGTGTTTCTAATACTATATTTTATTTGAGTCTGTCTTCTCTACTAGACCATAACCTACAGGTTTTTCTCACTATTGTGTTGTCAGTAAGTACTCCAGAGTACATTCAGTTAATATTTATAAAATGATGAGTAAACTATTTCAGAAACAAGCAGTCTTATCTCCTAAAAACCACAATCGTCATCTGGCTCCTATTCTTATAAATATATCTATTTCAACAAGAAATTATTTTCATTTTTATATTATCAAATTTAACCATGTTAACTGGAGCAAACTCAGTGGACAAATATATCGAAGGCCTTAAAAACAGGATTCTTTAAGATCTTTATTCTCAGTTTCTTCACACCCAACTCAGGAAAGGTCAAGTGCCCCTAATCCAGCTTCTTCCCAAAGGGAGACACTCTGCTTCACTGAGAGACCATATTCAGCTCATTTAAAACACTTCTAGACAGAAGGAGAAGAAGCAGTGCAGCCAGGGGGATCACCTACAAAAAGATTTCCCTGTAAGTAACAAAAATTTTAGGACAGAACTGCAGTAATATTTTAAAGATGTAATTATATGGTGCTTTTCTGCCTAGGGGTTCAAGACATTATTACATTTGTCCTCCCAGGTAGCTTTTTTTAAAATTACAAATGGCTCATCACACAAAAGCCAAAGACAAAAAAGAACAATATTAGCACTCAGAAGCCATTTTCTTGATTCATGCAGATTATTTATCCTCCCATTAAAGCTTCATCATCTAAAAGATACCAATTGAAAAACCACAATTATCCCCACTGTTTCTTAAATAAAAATAATCGAAATCCATAGCTCATTTATCCCAATAGTGATTTTCCATCACTTTCTTTATTCTTAGCCTCAGATTCTCTCAAAAAATTACACTGACAAAAATTATCTAGGGATTTAAGTATATATATATATATATATATGTATGAACGTATGCATGTATATTCACTAATATACAAGGATTTTGAAAGAGAGAAAGAGACTGACACTAGACAGAGAGATAGATATAGATAGATCATTCAGGATTCAGCTTTAAGAAAGCTCCATCATAATAGAGCTCAGTAAGAGCAGTGCAAAAAGGATCTCATTTTTAATATGGTCCTCCATGGCATGGACATTGAGGAAAGATTATAGAGAGATTAGAATGTTTTCATTTGCAAAAAAAACACAAACAATTAAGAACTTAAACTTCTTTTAGATTATTCACGAACAGGTCTATTACCTAGATAAGACCTCTCAGTCTAGTCTGTTACTTAGGTCCTGAATCTCCTTAACTGTCCTAAAGTCATCTGGGTGCTCTGTATCATAATAGTTCCTAGGGGACCTTCTATTTCTGCATCTTGTCCTACTGTTTACTTTTCCATCTCTGCAGCCCTTACAAACTTTATTCAAAAAGTCAAAATGTTTCAGAAAATTCTACTGGTATGCTTGCTCAGAATAGAAATAGAAAGGGCACTGGTTAGGCCATACTTAGGAGCATTTTGACTTATTACTCTCCAGTTGAAAATATTCAGTTCATTGCTGCCATCATAATGAGAGTCCTTTGTCAAGCTTTGAAAATTAATATATTTGCTTCTGATGTCATTTTTTCACCATAAACTTTATACTCATTTAGCTTTTCTATTACCATAATCATCAATACACAATACATCCTGCTCTTCCACAAACGAAGGGGCAAAATGTAGCCAAAAGTAAGAAGTAGACAATGTCATTTTGTTTCTGAAGTAAAAGTATTATATGCTTATTCAGTTGCCTTTTTGTATTTTTGGGGACACCTCACCAGATATCCCTAAATTATGTGCTTCTTGTGATTCTATCATTTTCTCTACCATCAGAATAGAGTGTACAAAACCCATCTTCTCCCTGTGATTAAAATACTGTCAAACATATTTGAAAGATCAATATTTGACTGTGTGATGAAGACAAGAAGATAATCAAGAATGAGATAAAACAATCTCTGATTTAGCATTGATGAAAAAGTGTAATACTGTTTTAAGTGACAGCCGCTGTGTTATGAACTTGACATTCATGATTATATTGTGTAATTACGGTAACCATGATTGTATGTATTTTGCAGATGAGAAACTAAAGTCCAGTGAGGTTGTGAGTGAATTTCCTCAGATTACAAAGCTAGAGAATGGTGGTAAATGGTAGAGAAACCCCTAGTGTTGTGATTTCAAAGGTTGTATTTTCAGTCACTGCTTTATAATAGATGGCTAGCAAAAGCAGGACCCTTTGTTAACTATTCAGCTGTTACATGTTCAGTTAAAAAGAAAACTCTTAGGGATATAAAGCTCAAAGCTACGTTGAAACAGGAAACCTGAAGCCTGGGAGCAAAGAGTGAATCCTAACAATGGGCTGCCTGAAAAGGGATTGTCTCCTAGGTCCAGACTGTTTGCACTGTTGTTGTTACTGTTTAGCTACTAAGTCATGTCTGACTCTTTTGTGACCCCTTCGACTATAGCCCACCAGGTTCCTCTGTTCACAGGATTTCCCAGGCAAGAATACTGGAGTGGGTTGCCATTTCCTTCCCCAGGAGGTCTTCCCAACTCAGGGATTGAACCCACATTTCCTGCATTGGCAGGAATATTTTTTTTTTTTACCACTGAGCCACCAGGAAAGCCCATTAGGATACCACTAAACTCCAATCAAAATCATTGAATTCATTTTCATAATAGTGGATAATATAGGATACTGAGAAAGGCTATAAAAGGTTGGAGATAGTACAACAGATTTTCAGAAAAGTTTTCACAAACTACGCCTTAGTGAGCTTGACTTTGACACTCAGCAAGATTATCTAACCTAGTAAAAGGATTATTTGTAAACAGCAATGTAAATAATCAGTAATTAGAAGAATTCAGAGGTTAAATTAATGTCTACTCTTTTTAAAAAACACTTAAATTATTAGATCTAGAAAAATGTGGTGGGAAAATTGGAACCCTACTGAATACTTGATAAAATATATCTTTCCAAGATGGAGTAATATGAATCTTTTAAGGGAAATTTCATTATAGAAATACTTGGATGGAATAGCGATTGTTTGTCAACTGAAAGGGTCCTGTGGCTTGTTATACGGCTCTGACTGGACAGTACCATAATAAACATTATCTGGATTTTCATTGAGGCTTATACATCAAATTCAATGATGAAATGATGTTGAGATAGCTTGAAAACCAATTGAATGAGAGAAAATTTTTACATACAGGAATGGTGAAAGATATCCCCCAAAATGAGAATTACAAGAGTAAAACTAGGTCCAGAAATCAAACTCTACAAATATAGAATTATGGAGATAAGGCTTAATAATAGGACATCTATGAAAAAAGAGAAATTCAGGGATCTTTGTTTATATTCAGTGTGATATGAGTAAAGAATAAAGAGGGCTGCAATAATTGGTAAGTTGATTACAAGATACACTAAAAGAATTCAAATGTCCTCTAAATCCAGGTGATCTAGAAAGATCTATATAATTTCAGCTTTGCCTGGAATATTTGGATTAATTCAGGGCCCTACACTTAAAGTGCAATTTAGATAACTAGAAAGTCTTAAGAGACAAAGCAGAATGATGAGAATAGAATTATAAAAATTTGAAAGAATAGATTTCTTAGTTAGTAGTAAAGAAGATTTATACAGAGTGAAGTAAGCCAGAAAGAAAAACACCAATACAGCATACTAGCGCATATATATGGAATTTAGAATGATGCAAATGATAACTCTGTATACAAGACAGCAAAAGAGACACAGATGTATAGAACAGTCTTTGGGACTCTGTGGGAGAGGGTGAGGGTGGGATGATTTGGGAGAATGGCATTGAAACACGTATGTTGTCATATGTGAAACGAATCACCAGTTCAGGGTCGATGCATGTTATAGTATGCTCGGGGCTGGCGTGCGGGGATGACCCAGAGGGAGGATAAAGGGAGGAGGGAGGTGAGAGGGGGGTTCAGGAGGGGGAACTTATGTAAACCTGGGGCGAATTCATGTCAATGTATGGCAAAACCAACCAATATAATATTGTAAAATAATTTGCCTCCAATAAAAAATAAATTAATTACTTAAAAAAAAACAAAAAAATTTTAAAAATTTAAAAAAAAAGATTTAAATAGAAATATCCAGCTATCTATGAGTGACTTGATAATATAAATGGGAAAGGAAAATGCTGGACCTTTTTAACCTCATGTCCATTTGACTCTATACTTTGCACTCTGCTCATGTACCTCACTCTAATAATAAGAAGGCTCAAAAGAAGTAACAAGCTCAGAGTTATTGTGTTCTCCGAAGAAGAAGTGTTTAGGCCTAGGTGTGAAATACAGACTAAACAGTGTTGCTACAGACCAGATTTAAGTATAAAAATGGGATAAGATTATTCAGGTATTTCTCAATGGGAACTACATTGAATATTTGGAAGGATAAGCCTCTATTGTTGAGAACTGTCCCATACATTGAGACACGTGTGTATCTTTATCTCCTGGATAATCAAATACCAGTAGTATCCTTCAGTCATTGTTTCATCCAAAAAAGTCACTAACCATTTTCAAATGTTCCCCTGGAAGAGTTTTTCTTTCATGCTTGAGAACTACTGTATTATCAGCCTTTAAAGCTCTTTTCTGTATGCAGGCCAGGAAGCAACATTTAGAACTGGACATGGAACAACCGACCGGTTCCAAATAGGAAAAGGAGTACATCAAGGCTGCCTATTGTCACTCTGCTTATTTAACTTATATGCACAGTACATCATGAGAAATGCTGGGCTGAAGGAAAAACAAGCTGTAATCAAGATTGGGGGGAGAAATGTCAATAACCTCAGATATGCAGATGACACCACACTTATGGCAGAAAGTGAAGAAGAACTAAAGAGCCTCTTGATGAAAGTGAAAGAGGAGAGTGAAAAAGTTGGGTTAACGCTCAACATTCAGAAAACAAAGATCATGGCATCTGGTCCCATCCCTTCACGGCGAATAGATGGAGAAACAGTGGAAACAGTGGCTGACTTTATTTTTTGGGCTCTAAAATCACTGCAGATGGTGATTGCATCCATGAATAAAAGATGCTTACTCCTTGGAAGGAAAGTTATGACCAACCTAGATAGCACATTAAAAAGCAGAGACATTACTATGCCAACAAAGGTCCATCTAGTCAAGGATATGGTTTTTCCAGTAATAATGTATGGATGTGAGAGTTGGACTATAAAGAAAGTTGAGCACCGAAGAATTGATGGTTTTGAACTGTGGTGCTGGAGAAGACTCTTGAGAGTCCCTTGGACTACAAGGAGATCCAACCAGTCCATCCTAAAGGAGATCAGTCCTGGGTGTTCATTGGAAGGACTGATGTTGAAGCTGAAACTCCAATACTTTGGCCACCTGATGCAAAGAGCTGACTCATTTGTAAAGACCCTCATGCTGGGAAAGATTGAGGGCAGGAGGAGAATGTGACGACAGAGGATGAGATGGATGGCATCACCAACTCAGTGAACATGGGTTTGGGTGGACTCCAGGAGTTGGTGATGGACAGGGAGGCCTGGTGAGCTGAGGTTCATGGGGTCACAAAGAGTCGGACACAACTGAGTGACTGAACTGAACTGAAAGCTCTTTTCAATTTTGCCTGTAACCAGATTACCTACTGAGATAGTAATTAAATATGTACATTTTCATAAATACTTAAGAATACTGCCCTTTGTGTTTCTGAGTTTTGCCCATATTTCTTTCTGCTTTCAATCTTTCCTCCTTCCATCCTTCTTTCATTTGGATATTGACCAAGAGCTTGAGATGTAAAGTCACTCTCCTTGGTGCTGGAAACTCAATACTGAACAAAATGTAGGGGAAATAAAAGCTGCCTAATGGAATATGCATTCTAGATGACTCTGGGATAAAATTCTCCCCATACCTCCACACCACCAGTGCTGAAACTTCTGCCTTGAAAGGTCAAACCTTTTGAATTATTATTCTGGTTACCCTGGAGAAGAAAATTAGAAGGCTGTGCAAGTTGGTCTGAAAAGTGTGATTGTATCCAGAGACTGAGGGTCAGTGGCAGGGATTGGAGTTGATTCAGCTCTGAATCTCTGAAGAAGATATGGGCATCTAAATATGTGTTTTAGACAACATATTAACTGCAGAGTTCGCTTGGACTTAACATGGAGTTGGCCGGTGCTGTCAGGGAGATAGCTGGTTTTGAATGGAACTTGCAAGTTGAACCAAATGAAAGAGTCTAAAGAAGTTGCTTAATAGCTGAAGGACAGAAGACCTGCTCAAATCCTTGAACTACATAAGTCCTGAGTTTCTTCATTTTCCAAAGGAAGTGAGGAGAGTCCTGCCAAATGAGTGATATTGAATTTCCCAATAATTATCATGGATGGAAATCAAACCACATTTTATTTTGATTAAAAAAATATAATGTTCTTGCATTTGATTATCTTGAAGAAACTATCATTTTTAAATGTTATTTTAAGCATGGGTTGTATCCCCTTAATAAATTTCATGTATCAGGAAAAACAAGCTGAAGAGGTATGGATGGATTAAAATAATATTTTCCTTGTCTTTAAATCTTATAACGCTTAAAACTATGCCTGAAAGTCAACTTTCCTTAACCAATTTGGAGTCCTGAGATGGAGTTCATGACAGCATGAGTGAACATAAAATGTCCCTATTTTCTCATAGAACATGTGTGGGGGAGGGGGTTAAAGATTCACTTTATAATTTGATTAAAAGATTTTAAATAAAAACATAAATATCTATATATTCAAGATAGTTCTCATATAAGTAGTGTGTGTTAAATCACTTCAGTTGTGGCTGACTCTTTGTGACCCTGTAGACTGTAGCCCACTAGGCTCCTCTGTCCATGGGATTCTCCAGGCCAGAATACTGGAGTGGGTTCCCATGCCCTCCTCCAGGGGATCTTCCCAGCCCAGGTATGGAATACAAGTCTCTAATTCTCCTGCACTGACAGGCAGTTTCTTTACCACTAACAGCACCACTTGGGAAATAGAGATCAAATCCATATAAATACACAGAGACAATCATATCATAAATTCTAAACTAAGTGATCACCACGGTTTCTACATTTGGAAACCTGGTTGGTAGACATTTGTCATCATAACACTGTTGCTTAGGTACTTTTCCCTTGTACTTGGCAGGAGAAAAGGCATATTTCGTAGATAAAACCATTTCCTCGCATATTATAATTCTGTCATTTTCCTTAGCACCATATAATCTTTGATTATCGTCAAACAAATTGGAGGCTGTTTGTAAATATGGATGAGGAAAAGGGCAATGGGGATGAAGCCTGTGATAATCAACATTAAAGGAGTGAAGAAAAATCTTCCTGTAGCATATTCATTCTGGTATAACATCCATGTGCCTCAATGCCGATATGATTAAATAAACCCTTAGGCCAGATAGTCCTTTCCTCACAATGCCTCTTCTGCCACCAGCTGTCAGTGTCTGCTGCTTGCTTCAGGGTACAGAAGGAAAGAACACATATGGGAAAGAAATACAACATCTTCTTTCTGCTCTTCAGAGCACTTGGTCTGATGTAGTCATTACTGCAGTTCACGCGCTATTTCTGGCTCCTTGCCATTTCATTTCATGTTATAATTGCATTTCCCCGTTCCTTGGTGATTAGGCACAAGAAAGGCATCCCCCATGTGACAAGTTCTGGCCAATGAATTATGAAAAGAAATGGCATGTTTTACTTCCATGTTACCACACGTAATTGTTAATATGGTACTCTCCAGAGATTTCTGTTCTGACAATTTTCGAGATGGTGGATGCTCCATTTCCCTGATTTCCTGAAGCCTTCGGATGAATGCAGTTCCTCTGCTGATTTGAATGAATATAAAACTTTGTCACATTACAGATATTTCATGATAGTTTGTTACTACCCCATAATCTAGCTTATTCTCATCTGTGCTCTTGGCTAGTGATCTACTACACACAAAGATATCAGGTTCAAGCACTGCCCTTAAGATTCTCTCTCAATCATGCATGAAATTTTTAAAATACCTATTGTAAAAACTTAGTAATCTATTATAAAAGTCTCTCTTCCTAGTATGTAAAGAGTTACAGAAAAGTCCTATAATTTTACAGATAACATGCAATACATTATTTGACTTCAGAAAATTAAATATATGGAAATAGTTTTGATATAAATAAGTTAAACAAGCAGTATCCCCCACCTCCCAAATAAAACTATAAAGTGAAATTTTGAAGTTCAATTTCACTTCCTGTAACTTGATCATTTCATTTCATAAGGATGAGTTTGAAAAAATATAAAATAAGCAGAAATGTATGAGGAAACTGACAATTCCATACATAATAAAAAAAGAGTGGAAGGAAATATTTATTCACTTTAGTAGATGAAACATCACTATATACTTATTTATTTTATGGTAATATATATTTTCTCTGCTGGTTTGGTAATAGATAAGGTTTGAACTGTGGTGCTGGAGAAGACTCTTGAGAGTCCCTTGGACTGCAAGGAGATCCAACCAGTCCATTCTAAAGGAGATCAATCCTGAGTGTTCATTGGAAGCTAAAGCTGAAACTCCAATACTTTGGCCACCTCATGCAACGAACTGACTCATTGGAAAAGACTCTGATGCTGGGAGTGATCGGGGGTGGGAGGAGAAGGGGACGATAGAGAATGAGATGGCTGGATGGCATCACCGCCTCGATGGACATGAGTTTGGGTGATCTCTGGGAATTGGTGATGGACAGGGAGGCCTGGCATGCTGTGATTCATGGGGTCGCAAAGAGTCGGACACGACTGAGCGACTGAACGTAATGGAATGGAAGGTTTAAATTAGGAAATATCTTGATAAAACACTGAATTGTTTAAGAAATAATAAACTTAGTAGGTAAATGACAATTTAAATTATGTTTAAAATATCTAGACCTGTCAAAATTTCCAAAAGTCTAAATATTTGGTCTTTTGTAGCTCTGTTGGAAGCACAAAAGAACAAGACTCTTCTGATTGCATTTAATGGAAATGAGGGCTTAGAGATTTCAGCAAGCATAGTACATTTTTTTAAAGAGAATTATTTTCCAAGTGCTTTATAAAAACTCAAACAGTTTCAGTTGACTTAAATTATGCAATTTATAACTGATTTTGAGACACCACATAAGCTTTTATTCTCAAAAAATCTTATTGTCAGACTCTAAAAACATAGCTTAAAAGAATCACAAGTTAATAGTTAACAACTCCCTAGAGTGAAAAAGGAATGCAAAGTATATACAAGGGTAAAATAGTTTAAGGACCCTTGGCTATAACTCTCAGATGTGAGAAAAACTTAATTAAGAAAATGACAAAATCGTTAAATAATAATTGTTCCTGCTTCTTCTAGGCCCCTGGCTTCAGAGAATTTCCAAAATTTGACAGATATTTTTTTAGTTAACTACTGTGAATAATATCAAGGGCAACAACTATTTTATTTAGTTTAAAAAAAAACAATACTTCATAGAACCGTGTGTGTGTGCATACATGCACATATGTATGTGTCTATACATAAATTTATTTTGTAATTACAAAAGTAGGTAAATGATTGGTAGATAGATATGCTCATAAAGACTTGACTATACAGAGCAGATTTTTTAAAAGGCACTTTTATTCTCATCTAATATGAAAAAAAAGAGACAAAGAAATAAAATAAAATTAGCCTAAGATTAAGCAATAAAGTAAAAACCAGTACTTGGTTGGTTGCATTGGTGTCACATTCCTAGAGCCTGAGCAGCGTTGGGTCTGAAGGCTAGAGTGTCATGGTCATTATGGAGCTGGGAAACTGTGACTCACAGTGTTGCCCCACAATGGACCAAGAGTGTCCCTTGCCCTCTGCATGAGCCTCCAGTCATCAGAGAGGAGTGGGGTAAATTAAGAATTTTGAATTAACACATACACATTTATAACAAATGTGTGTGCTCAGTCGTTCTGACTCTTTGTGACTCCATGGACTGTAGCCCACCAGGCTTCTCCACCCACGAGACTTTGCAGTCAAAAATACTGGAGTGAGTTGCCATGCTCTCCTCCAGGGGATCTTCCAAACCCAGGGATCAAACCCATGTCTCTTATTTCTCCTACATTGGTAGATGAGTTCTTTACTACTAGCACCACCTGAGAAGCCCATGGGAAGCCCTAGAGTTGAATTTAAATCTTCTGTCTCCAAAGTAGAATGGTCAGAAGCTAAGCTGGTGTGGGTGTAGGTAATTAGGAGTCATTGGTTAATAGGTACCAAGTTTTGGTTTTGCATGATGGAAAGAAATTTGGAGAAGGATATTGGTGATGGTTGCACCACAATGTGGATGCACTTTATGCCACTGAACAGTATACTTAAAAATGATTAAAATAGTAAATTTTGTGTTCTGTGTACTTCAACAAAATTCCAATAAATACAAAAATAGACAAAAACCCCACAGATCTTCTCTCTCCAGTTCTAATGATGCACTATATTCTACAGAGAGAGACCCACTAGCAGTTTTATCTTACACATGATTCTGTGGCATCTAAATAGTAAAGTAAGTCATAGACTTGTTCATGTACACTCATGCATTGGAATAGCACTTTACTCTTGTATTTCATGGTCATAAGCACATCTGGGTACACACACACCTTGACGGGCTAGGCAGTCTTAGTGAACACTGAGTTCTTATCTACATGTCATCTCTACATTTCCCTTTTTACTGAGATACGGAGAGGAGATACATGCACTTTTTGTTGAAACTGTCAAATTAATAAAGATGGCAGGTGAAGGGGTAGAAGGAAAAAGGCACGTATCCCAATTTTACATGATGGCATACCACTCTCGTCCTTGATGAGTAGACCATGACATCATTGAAGGGGAATGTTGATATCATTTAGTCCATTACTAAGGAAAATTCTCAGCTCTATAATCAAATGTATTTGGAGAAATACCACCTTATTTACCTAATTCTCATCTCTTGGAGGTTCTTATTAAAAGAGATTATCAAATATTCAGGAAAATTCTCCAAATGAAAACAAAAGAATAAAACATTTTAAACTGTAATTTTCCAAACAATTTTATCTTTTTATTTTCTAATAAATCCATGCTAAGTTTTATACAACCCAATTGTAAAATGCTTTTCATTTTCTAAATGAGGCTCTTTCAGTTATTCAAGGCAAAATATTAAGTTATATCAGAATTTGAATTCCTAAGTTATCATCCACACTATTTTAACTGGACAATATACAACATTACAGTTTAAACTTGATGTCAAGAAAATCTATTTTGGCACAGTTTAGGTAGATTCAGAGAATTTGTTTCCACTTTCAAAAGAGTATCAGTTCAGTTCAGTCGCTCAGCCATGTCCGACTCTCTGCGACCCCATGAATTACAACACGCCAGGCCTCCTTGTCCATCACCAACTCCCGGAGTTCACTCAAACCCACCTCCATCCAGCCATCTCATTCACTGTTGTCCCCTTCTCCTCCTGCCCCCAATCCCTCCCAGCATCAGAGTCTTTTCCAGTGAGTCAACTCTTCGCATGAGGTGGCCAAAGTATTGGAGCTTCAGCTTTAGCATCAGTCCTTCCAGTGAACACCCAGGACTGATCTCCTTTAGAATGGGCTGGCAGTATGAGTGTTTTATAAGATATACGTCATATAGTAATTTGATAAAAATTTTTTCATTGATTAAAAAATGTCTCTACATACTCAGTTTTATTTTCATTACAATCATTCATAGACCAATCATTAACTACTCAAGCCCATAAAGTCATTAGTCATTTTATGGAAAGGCCCCTTTTCATTACCTTATAACAAAAGTTAGACGATGAGATTTTATTATTATTAAAATAATTATAAACATTATTATAACATTATTGATTTCCATTTTGATTTATATTTGGTACAGATACACTAGAAAGTCATAAAAATAGACAACAAGCAAAAAGGTTTTGTTTTAGCAAAGACTGCAAAACTGTTTGGGTCAACTCTACCCTCTGTGGATGCATTCTTGTGGTAAAAAGTAATTAACAAATGTATGCAGTGTAAACAGCACAAGCCTCCCTTGAATTATGCCTCCCAACTGCCATTAAGCTGGCAATTTTTCTTAGCAGTTTGGTGTGAAACTTTTCATTCAATTTTCTTGCTTGTAAAAATAGACATCAAGTTGTTGTTTAGTTGCTCAATCATATCTGACTCTTTTGCCATCTCATGGACTGGGTAGCCCACCAGGCTCCTCTGTTCCTGGGATTTCCATGCAAGAACACTGGAGTGGGTTGTCATTTCCTATATGTTTTATTTTTATACATATTTTTAATGTATTTTATACATATCATACATATTTTATGTATCTTCTGAAACCTGTTTCTTAACTTATTTTGGAGTAATTACAAATTACTCCAAAGTTGCAAGCAATTTATTTTTTAAACTTAATGATGCTATCAGAGATTTTTCCATAAAATATATACAATTCTATCATATCCTTATAAGGAATGGATACCAGTTAAAAGTAGGCACTAGCTACAGTGTACTTAATTGTGTTGATGTCATTTAGATTGTTTTCAATCCTTTGTATGAGAAAGGCCTGAGGAATAGCCCTCCAGCTACAATGAACCTGGAGGAACAGCCTAGCAGCTAACTGGAGGTCAGTGAGACTGGAGAATGAGATGTTGCAAGGGGTAGCGGAGCCAGAGAAGGGAGGTTTAGGCAGGGAACAGATCACTCTGTTCATGGCCTTGGAGACCATGGTCACCAAGTTAGATCTTTTCCTAAGGGGAATGGGAAACCATTGAAGAGTTTTAAGCAGTAGCATAACACAACATTCTGTAAATTAAAAAAAAGCAACAACATAGGTATAGTTTGAGTGTGGAAAGTGGGGAAAGGGAGGCAAAAGTAGAGAAGGAAATACTAGTTAAGAACTATCCTTTTGGCCTGGGACGTCCCTGGAGGTCCAGGGAATAAGACTCGGCACTCCTAATGCAGGGGGCCCAGGTTCAATTCATGTTCAGTGAGCAAGATCCCGCATGCCACAACTAAGAGTTCACATGACACAATGAAGACCTGGTCCAGTCAAATAAATAAAGAAATATTTTTTTTTTAAAAAAGAAACTATTCTTGTGGCCCAAGCAATAGATAATAGTCTGAACTCAAGTGGTGGCAGCGGAGACATGGACAAATTGACCATATGGTTTGAAGGCATAGCTGGTACAGATAAATGAAATATGAAGGACCAGGTAAGGGAAAGGTCAAGAATTATTTCCAGATTTCTAGCCTTAGTAATGGCGGCAATGATGACATTTATTTGAAATATGGAAACAGTGGGAATAATTAGATTGGTAGAGTGTGAATGAAATGGATGTGTCTTGTTTTCAGTGTGCAAATTTGGAATTTCCTCTGACACATTCAAATAGGCAAGTTAGAGATATAAATTTAGAACTCAGAAAAAAAAATCTGGATGAGAAATATAAATCTGTGAGTCAGCTGCCTGTAAATGACTTTGAAAGTCATAGAAATGAATGAGATCACCTAGTCAGAAGTGTAGTAGGAAAAGAAAAAGCAATCAGGACTAAGTTTAGAAGAACTTTACCCTGAGTAGTCAAGTAGAGAAGCTTAGCAAAGGAAACTGAGACAAAGCAAAGTGACAGGAAAGGAAAATTAAAAGAGTATGCTGTTCCTAAAGCAGGAAGTGTATCAAGAAGGAAATGGTCATCTCTGTGGATCATTGCTGAAAATCTAAAATAGCAAGGTGATGTCAGAAAAGCATCCATTAGAATTGCATGCCATTAGTGATCTTAACAAGAGTGTTAGCTGAGATATGGATTTGGAAGCAAAGGTGGCTTAGATGGTAAAGAATCTGCCTGCAATGCAAGAGACCCAGGTTCAATCCCTGGGTCAAGAAGATCCCCTGGAGAAGGAAATGGATGCTCACTCCAGTATTCTTGCCTAGAACATTCCATGGACAGAGGAGCCTGATGTGCTACAGTCCTTGGGGTTGTAAAGAGTTGGACACAACTGAGTGACTAACATTTTCACTTCATTAATATAGGTTAAGAGAAAATTAGAACTAAGTGGGAATTGTATGTGTGTGTGAGAGAGAGAGAGAGGGAGAAGGAAATTTTAAGTCTAGAAATGACTTTGTACTTGAAGGGGCTGGAGGGGTATGTGTGCATGTGTGTGCATGTATGTTAAATTGTTTCAGTCATGTCTGACTCTTTGCAACTCTATGGACCATAGCCTGCCAGGCTTCTCTGTCCATGGGATTCTCCAATCAAGAATACTCTAGTGGGTTGTCATGCCCTTCTCCAAGGCATCTTCCCAAGCCAGGGATAAAACTGCTGTGTCTTAGTTTCCTGCATTGGTTCAGTTCAGTTCAGTTCAGTAGCTCAGTAGTGTCCAATTCTTTGAGACCCCATGGGCTGCAGCATTCCAGGACTCCCTGTCCATCACCAACTCCTGGAGCTTGCTCAGACTCATGTCCATTGAGTCAGTGATGCCATTCAACCATCTCATCCTCTGCCATCCCCTTCTCCTCCAGCCTTATCTTTCCCAGCATCAGGGTCTTTTCCAATGTCAGTTTTTCACATCAGGTGGCCAAAGAATTGGAGTTTCAGCTTCAGCATCAGTCCTTCCAATGAATATTCAGGACTGATTTCCTTTAGGATTGACTGGTTTGATCTCCTTGCAGTCCAAGGAACTCTCAAGAGTCTTCTTCAACACTGCAGTTAAAGACCATCAATTCTTTGGCTCTCAGTTTTCTTTATAGAAACTGAACTGAACTGAGTGCCACCTGGGAAGAAGGCCATAGGATTGTTTTTTTTAAAACCATGAACTGTATCAGAGCATGTGCTGATGATGGTAGAAATGACAGCTGCAGGAAAGTGAAAGGATATTTGCAGAAGTCAAGTTATTTAGTAAGTGAGAGGAAATGCATCAAAGTAGGAGGCTTATATATCTTGGTTTCCCAGGAATTGTTCTAGCTTCCTTTTGCTGAACTGGAATTATTAACAACCCCTGCCCTACTCCCACAATACAACCGGAGTAATGAAGCTCCTCTGTTATACAGGAGAAATTGGATGCAGAAACTGGTAAGAACACAGATGAGGGAAGATGG
The DNA here is from genome assembly GCF_049115385.1 of Moschus berezovskii. Taxonomy (NCBI): domain Eukaryota; kingdom Metazoa; phylum Chordata; class Mammalia; order Artiodactyla; family Moschidae; genus Moschus; species Moschus berezovskii. The sequence continues at coordinate 37,594,348 of NC_142461.1, forward strand.
GAAAACGAGATTACTCTAATCATAAGACATATAAAAAAAGCTCAATTTGAAGTCTGATGACTAAGGATCTGCCCTTCACAACTTTGCACCCTACAGAAACCCATGGACTCTGCAGATTCACAGTTTGAAAACCAGTGGAAGGAAGTAAAACACCATCCACTAAATTCCCTGAGAAAATGTACTATCTGTACTGTCTGATCCTGGTGATGTTTCTGAACTCTGTGGCAGAAAAAATTAAATACTTCTAGAGAAAGAGTACTCCAATGATTCTCTTGCCTTGGAGTCTTCTAGGAGTAGTCTCTAGTGCTGATCAAATCTGTATTCTGGAGTTTGAATAGTTTTCCCACATACTATATCACAGTAGTTCCTCTGAATGATTCATTATATGCCCTTCAATCTATAGTCAGAGCAAACATGTGACCCATATGAGCTCCTGTCAGTATGTTGCTAGTATGTACAGTGTAGAGGGTACTCTTTTTATATTTGATTGTCCCTCTTGGAAAGGTTTCCTTTCATATGGTACAGAGATACACATTTTATTTGTTACTTTATTTTTTATTTGCTTTATTAATTTTATTAATAGCTGCTCCTTTAAATTTCATAGTTTGTAGTGATATTGATGCATAAAGTAGAGCTTTACACAATCCATTATAAATAATAAAAGTGCTTAATGAGATATATTATTGGATCACTTCATGAAGAATTCTATCCACAAAGCATTCTCCCAACATGTCATCCAAAAGATCTTCAAACTACAATGTTGAGACATCGTGGTTCAGTTCTATAGGGCAAGCAGCTTTATCTTTTTCAGGCTATTGTTCCCATTTATGAAAAGTAAATCTCTAAATCACAATTGAGGACTTCAAAAAGAATTTTAACATTTCCAAAATTCTATATGTTGTCTTAGGGTGGAAAGGAAAGGAAAACTAAAATAAGTTATCGGGACACCTTGGTAAGAGATGTTCCAGTAATCTATTGGTGTGTTAATAAAACCATCCCAGAATATAAAGACATAAAGTGACAATTGATTATTATCTCTTTTAGTCAAGCAAATCGCTAAGATGAGCGTTTCATCACATCATAATTTCAAAAGTACAGAAGTAGCAAAGAATCTGTAGTCACCTTATTTGTATCTACTATTCCATATGAGATTACATATGTAGATGTTTTTCCATGGAAACATCAAGTTAACAAAATAGTTTCTTTGCTATTTTTTCACTCATTTTTCTTATGATTCATTCATTCATTCAATATTTTTTATTAAGTATCTTCTCCAGGTCCCGATCAGGGGAGATCTTTCCTGAAGATAAATGCATAGAAGACCTGATCTAGCCTCAATGAGCTTTCAAGATTGTTGGGCAGTAAAACAAATACTTCATTTAATAAGATTTAAAGATTTAAAAATAATAAGATTTAAAAGTAATAAAGTATACCAGAAAGTGTTAAACTGAATGCAATAAAGTGCCAAATGCATAAAGCCCAAGAACAGATCCCAGGAGTTCTGACAGAACAATAATATAGTGTTTAACTGAAAAGAAAAGGTCTGGTCATTGAAATATTTCAGAGGAGCCTTCATCATTTTTGTATGTCACAACCATATCAAGAAGTCCCAAGAGAAATTATTTCTGTGGAAACATTGATTTTTCTTTTCTTTGTTAAAAATTGTGTTACCATCTCAATCAACATATAAAAGAACAGTTGTGATTAGAAGCTTCTCTTGTATACAACTGGCATACAAACCATGTCCATGTTTGTCAGCCATATTTTATTGACTTTCTCATTGTCAAGTCAAAAGCCTTAAAGGAGTAGGAATCACAACCATATGGGAGCTCAGTAATTTTAGTGATGTAGGAAATGCTAGGTGCAAAGGATACCCAAAGACAAACTTTCAAGCATCAACAGGCATTTTTTTGTAACAAAACTGGAACTAAAACTGACAAAGAAGTTTAGCTTTGCAAAGGCCATTATTTTCTTTCCATATATTCTAGAGAGCTATTAAATTCTAAGCAGCATTAGAGCTCTTTCTCACTTCAGTGATAAAAAGGCTGGAAAAAAATCCTATCGTCTGATTTGCTTCTAAGTGAGGAGATAAAAGTGAACTGCAAAATGAGAACCTCACCTGAGACTCCTGATAGAAATAAGACTTTTCTGAATGAAGATCAGGAAATCATATTTTACTAAGAAAGCAACCTGAATTCCACTCAGGGAATTTACTCCAGGAAACAATTGTAAGGAAGATGCATTAGCATTTAAAGAAGCCGTTTTGAGTCAGAATGCAGAATGTCACCAAAGAATGCTATATGCTCCTGTGAGCTTTGGTGATGAAAAGAATTTACCAATAAACTAGGGTAACACAGTGAGCTCCTCAAATATACCCTGAAATATTGGTCAACCTCACACTCACAATGCTACAAAGCCTGGCTATTCTTTCAGTCTCTCTTCTTTTGTCACTACCCACTCCCTACCTCCTGAATATCTGAAAATACCAAATTCATTTTGAAACCTCACAACAGTCATTTATTATGTATTTTCCTTCATCATTAAGGATGGCATTACTTTCAGAAATAAAGCCTGAATGTTGGCTTCAAGTAAGCATTCATTCAAATTCTAATTAAATTACTTTGCTGAAACCTATTTGAAACAATTAGTTATTGGTGCCAGTAGTAATCAGAGATTACAGACACAGAATTTTCAATGCAACCCAGAATTTTGAATAAGCTGTACAATATAATAAAGAGGACTACTTAGCAGGCATTATAGAGATGTGTTTCTCCTTTAAACTGGTATTAATAGTGACAGTAACTTCAAATGTGTCCAAATCTGATGTATATGGGGAGGAAGGTGTGTAAGTGGAAGAGGTTTAGGTGGGCAGAAAATGAATAGAACCAATAGATTAGTTATGTGATATACTTAAGAGAGATTGGAAGCATCATGATAGATTGAACATAAGAATATGATTGTGATATAATGAGATTTGTCAAGAGGGAGTGCCTGGAGCAGAGAAATGTCTCCATGCTCCCATCACAATTTGTTTTAGTGGCTATAGTTGCTTTACAATATTGTGTTAGTTTCTGATGTACAGCATCACCGATCAGCCATATGTATACATATATTCCTCCCTCTTGGACCTACTTCCCACGCTCTTCCAATCTCACCCATCTAAATCACTACAAAGCACTGAGCTGAGCTTCCTGTGCTATACAGCAACTTCCCAGTAGCGATTTGTTTTACACACTGCAGTGTACATCCATTAGTCCCAATTTCCCAGTTCCTCTTCTCTTACCCCTCCCACATCACATGTCAGTTCTATACATTTGTATCTGTATTCCTGCCCTGCAAATAGATTTATCTATACTATTTTTCTAGATGCCACATATGTGCATTAAAATATGATATTTGTTTTTCTCTTTCTGACACACTTCATTCTGTATGACATACTCTAGGTCCATACACATCTCTACAAATGACCCAAGTTCTTTCCTTTTTATGGCTGAGTAATATTCCATTGTATATATGTACCATATCCTCTCCATTTATTTATCTGTGATGGACATCCAGGTTGTCTCATTTCCTGGCCACTGTAAATAGTGCTGCAATGAACATGTGTCTTTTCAAATTATGGTTTTCTCAGAGTTTATGTCCAGTAGTGGGAATGCTAGGTCATATGGCAATTTAACCAGGAGGCTTACTCAGTGTTTAGGGGTCTTCCACATTCTCAATCATAATGGTTGTGGAACTGAATTAATGATTCAACTTTATTTTAATGAGGAGGAGAAAGTTCATCTGTTCTTTCCTCTCTTAATTCTTTGGTCTCTCCATACTTGTCCAACCCATTGTTTTTAGCCACTTCAGTTAATCAGTTAAATATTGAGGGAATGAGAAGACATTCTCTTATTAAGAATTTAAATATGCAGCTCTTCCTAGATAGAATTATTTTTTAATTTAGGTAATTGAAAGAGTTGAGAAGTTTAAATAAAAATTTGAGAGGAAAAACAAGAGGAAATTTTCAGGAAGAACATTAAAAATGAGTGAAGATGCAAAACACAGGTCTTCTGACAAACTATTTTGATGTAATTAGCTCTTTCATTTTATTTTCAAACGTCTCCTCTTCTAAATCTAAACTCTTAGTTAGTAGAATACCCATATAGAATTGGCTTACACCTCTAATGGCAGGAAGGCTTAATAACTACATTTGAAAATAGTCCATTTTCTTGCCTTTGCTTATAGCCTCTGCACTTATCTCCCATTGGATCATGACCTACAGCACTGTAATCCTCTGAGGTTATCCAGAAGGATGTAAATTTAACTGGGAAAAAAAAACAGGGTCACTTATTATGGTCTTAATGATATCCTATAGTGATCAGGTGCCATACATGACATTTTATTAAGGAATTTTACTTTGTCTCATCTTTATAAAAATCCTATATGTTAATTAGCTACTTCTTATGTTACTTATATCTTTCTCTCAAGATAGATTGATGGAGAAAGAGAAGGAGGGAGGGAGGGAGGATAAAAGAGATAAAGAACTGCTTACATACATATACATTTATTCTTGAGATACTTCTTACACATTTCTGTACATCTACCATCATGCTTGTTGTTGCCACTGCTACTAAGTCGCTTCAGTCATGTCTGACTCTATGTGACCTCATAGACGGCAGCCCACCAGGCTCCCCCATCCCTGGGATTCTTCAGGCAAGAACACAGGAGTGGGTTGCCATTTCCTTCTCCAATGCATTAAAGTGAAAAATGAAAGTGAAGTCGCTCAGTTATGTCTGACTCTTAGTGACCCCATGGACTGCAGCCTACCAGGCTCCTCCATCCATGGGATTTTCCAGGCAAGAGTACTGGAGTGAGTTGCCATTGTCTTCTCCGATGCTGTTGTTACCTGTGTAATATTCTGCATGTCTTAGCATGTGGTCAAGTATTTCTTTGTTCTAATAAGTTATTTCTTTTAAGTAAACTCTACTAACATTTTGATTATAAATGCAGCACCCTGAAACGCATTTTGAAATTTTTTTTCTACTCATTCTCTGAATTATTCTTTGATTGCAGATGACCTTGGCCTTTTATGAGAAATACACTTCTTGAAGGAGGCAACTGTAAACTTAAATCTCCCTTCATGTGAATTGAATAGAAACTAAATACCATGAGAAGCTCAGAAGTAGTCAAGCAAAATTCCCCGATTGTGCCATTAGAGAACCCCTCCCATATGCAAATGTTTGAAGTCCATAAAATGCTGGAATCAGTGACGGGGGATACTGAGACCCCGCCAAAACACATATTTTTCACACATAACCCTATGGACAGGCTTCACCATTTGTCTTCTACTTTACAGCTTATGTCTTTTCCTTTGTTTAAGTGCTCAAGCTGGAAGGAAAATCCAACTCGAAAGGTAGACTCTTTGAGGCTCAGTATCCCAAAAATGCACTGTCAGAAATTAGTAAACAGATCATGTAAATAAAACTCCTGAACCAAGTGCTGACATTTAAGTACTAAGGCTTACCCTAGCCTCAGGCTTTTCACTTAATTTCAGTCAACTAAAAGGTAGTCCACTAAAGCACACAATTTCAGAATGTATTATGGATTTATCAAGAGAATATATTAATTGGTCCATGAAAACATTTGTGCCACTGTCATGTAGCCAGGCAGAAAAAAAGAAAAAGGTTTCATTCAAACACTAAAATCAGAGGCTCCCTGTAGACATAGCGTAAAAGCAGTATGCTTTCTAAAGGCAATTTAAAGGTGACCTGTTCTTAAAACGCTTTGCACATTTCACATAGTTTTCAACTTCTGCCACCTCAGGAGTTACTTTTTTCTGGGGTTATAGTTTTCAGCTGCAACTCTGCATCATCTGGAGCATGCAAATCTCTTTCCTTAAAACTATTTTGGGGCATGAATTATTATAAATCATCCACCTGGAGCCTGCATCACAGAGAAAAAAAAGACATTGTTTTACACCACGAAGAGTCCCTCCTTTTTTCTTTTCTGAAACCCTAAAATAGTCTGTATTAAATGATGGAAAACATATTCCTTAGCTACAGAGGGAAGACCTATTTCTTAATAAATGATGATTTATCATTTTAGAACAGAAAGTTGCATTAGCAAACCAATGAAAATGGCGAAAGTGTAAACACTTTGCTTAGCAATTATATATATGACAGGTTCATTTATCTACCTGTATACAGCCTTAATTTACACCAGCACTTAACAGTTAATTGTTGAAGTGCACTTTTCTGCAGTAGGAGTGGATTTTTTTTTAGAGCATCCTGAGACAGAAAACACTATTAAATAAACACCAATGCCATTAATTATCCAATCAAAACAACACTGAAAAATGCCAGAAAAAAGAGATAACGAAAAAAAGGTAAAACACCATTTGCGTAAAGAAATTAAAACATCAATTATCGAATGATTAAATATTATCATGTTTCTTCTGGACCAATGGATGATGAATTTACAAACAGTCCTTATAAGAAACTTCTTAGAAATATCTTCATAACACTTGCATTATTTTCACTTTTTTATACTAATTTAGAATTAAAAAATTATTAAAAATCTTTAAATACAACCAAAACCTTGTCAGTATTTGCAATATTCTATAGCCTTCTCTTCTTCAGTTTTCTGTCATTTGTACATTTATTGTCATTCCCTTTTATATATTTTGTGTTTTCTTTAAGCTGTTATTTAATGAATCTCTTTTATACAAATGGGTTAGTGACAATAAGAGTATTCCATCAATACTAGCAATTTCCATGCTGCTTGCCTAGTGAACATAAAATTTCACAAATTTTTTAAGTTCTAAAATTGTTTATATATTGTCATGAGCATCATAATCAAAAAAAATTTGAATAAGATGAATATTTATAAATCCCTTATCATATTTAGAAGTTTCATTATACATTTTCAATGGCAAATTTGCTGGGTTTTTAGTGAGTACCTTGGAGGAAGAAAAGGAACTCTCAAGGTAATAAGAGGATGGTCTGATAAATCTGGAGCTAGTCAACCTTGAACATGAATGCTTCTTTCAACATACTTTTTGAGTAGTCATAGGTAGGTAATCTGCAGACTTTCCTGATGACTCAGCGGTAAAAACCTGCCTGTGGTGCAGGAAACACAGGAGAAGAGTGTTCAGCTCCTGGTTGGGAAGATCCCCTGGAAGAGGAAATGCCAATGCACTCCATTGTTCTTTCTTGAAAAATCCCAAGGATAGAGGAGCCTGGCAGGCTATAGTTCAAAGGGTCGCAAAGAGTCCAACATTACTAAGCATACAGAGTGAGAGAGGTAGATAACTGAAACTCTCCAAGCTTCAGTTTCCTTAATTTTAGAAAGAAGATAATACCCTTTTCTTACAGTTTGTGTGTGTCCATGTGGGCATGTGTGTGACAGAGAAAAGAGAGATATAATAGAGCTGGGATACTACAAACCACCCACTACAGCCCCTGCTCTCTAGCTACCCTTTGGTACAGGTGGCTATCATGACTTCCCTGTACCCTATTGCACATCCCTCAGATTTCCTTCCTTAAAGGGTATCATGAATTCAACCAACAGACAAGAGTGGCTCTCATGAGCCAGGAGTCTATTATGACCTATAAAGATTAATCAACCATCATCTGTGTACATAAAAGATCTCAAGTTGTCTTCTGCCTGTCCACTTTCTTTTTCTTCTTCTTTCCTACCACTTCAGAATGTATTTTCCTAGATCTTTCCAAAAATCTCCAATTATCACCTGTGGTTTTGCCTGTCAGTGAGTGAGAAGCAGCCTAACTGCTTTCTCAAATACTTCAGGTCCTCTTTTCTTGATCCAGCACTTTACAAGCGCAGTCTCAACTTTCCCATTCAGTTGTTGCCCTTTGTGAGTCATGCTTAGCTCTGATCCCTTCTCCTCCAGGGGCAGGTGGATGTACCAGGTGCCCCGAGGATCAGAGATGCACTTTTCTTGCCCAGAGCCATTATATCAAAAGGCAGAATCCGAAGTTATATCTAAGGAAGAGAGAGAAGGAGACTCTGAGTGGGCCAGTTGGGAATTTAAAAGAGCACTAAATTTTCCTGCAATCGAATGTAACTCTTTGCCTAAAGTAAGCTTTTAATATGGGTCTTAAGAAAGCAGTAGATTTGTATATACATATAGATCAAGCTCTCTTATTGATTTTATTATACTATCTTTTGATCTGTAATATGCATATTTATTAAATTGTGCTTTCTTTTTTAAGTCAGGATATTCAAACTGGATAAAACTTTGCAATGCCATCTGGAATAAATGCTCAATTTACAGTTTTAATTGTATTATGAAGAAATTGAACTAAAACAGACAAGTGAGAAATAAACTAATAGGTCTTAAATATCTAATTTGTACAAGGCATTAAAAATCAGGCCTATAGAAATCTTCACTTTACAGATGAGGAAACAGGATTACAGTGCTTCAGAGACATCTTTAAGATCATACAGCTTTACAAACCAGTAGGTGGAGGAATTGAACAATGTTTTACTAATGTATTTTTTACAGCATCTCTTGATGTAGGAAAAATCTTCTATATAGAGAAGTCATATGACCTATCCTTATGCATTTTAACTAGTTAGGATAAGCGGTAAAATTTCTAGGTTTAGTCTGTTGTTTTCATTCTAGCGTTTATTCCATCAGGCCAAAATGCCTGAAACTTTTAATTTTGAGATAATTAAAAAGCCACGATCACCATATAATAAACTTTAATAAATCTCTTATTTTTTTCTCTGAAGGATTTTCTTTACTTCTTTGATATAAGCTGTAGAGGGCATAATTTTTCGATGTTAATTTGTTGTTAGGATTTGTGAAGCAGATTGCTTTAAAACTACAGTTATAATTACTTTTTATTAGAGCTTAAATTTTTGACATGGAGAAAGCTACTCAGCATTTGAACATTAGAAATAAATGGCTATCATGTATTCTTTGATGAGGCAAGAGACATCTTACAATTGTATAGACAAAAAAGACTATTAGTAAGATATTCACATGTATTCCATTTACTTATATGTTTTAATTTAGATAGCTATAAGTCATAAAAGTCTTTTAAAAATTCATTCTGCAATGGAAAATTTTGAGGATTTTTGTCTCTGGTTTTCTACTCTTATGTGAAGCCTCATAGATTTATTTGAGGAATCAATGAGAATGTATAAAGCTTTTAGCACGGTATCATGTGTATTACTCAAATAAATTTTAGCTTCATTTCTTGGCATACATAATATATTTCCAGGATATTTAAATTGCTAATTATAATTGCAAAATGTATTGAAACTGCAACAAATGTCAAAAATCAAACCATATACAAAAGGAAGAAACTATATCACCACCACACATCATATACAAAAAATGTCAAAATTGATTAAATACTTAAATAAAAGAGCCAAACGTATAAAACTCTTAGAACATAAGAATAAGTTTTAGTCTCTTCATGATCTTGGATTTGACAATGTCACCATTAAGCACAAGCAACAAATAAATAAGTGGGTCTTCATTAAACTTGAAAACTATGTACATCAAAAGAGGTTTAAAGAAAACACACAGAATGAGAGAAAATCATTTGCAAACCATATACATGAGTAAATGATTTACGAATCATATATCTGATAAAACTATAGTATCCAGAATAAAAAAAAAACTCTTATAACTCAATAACAAAAACATACAAGGTTGCCAATTTTAAAATGGGCATACAATCTGAATATACATTTCTCCAAAAAAGATATGCAAATGCCCAAAAAGCACATGAAAATGTAGTCATTAGTCATTAGGGAAATGCAAGTCAAAATTATAATAAGGTCACACACTCTAGGGTGACTGTACACAAGCAAACAAAAAAAGCAGAAAATAACAAGTTCTGTCAATGCTTGGGACAAATTAGAATCTTCCATGGTGCTGGTGGGTAGGTGAAATGATGTAGCCACTGCGGAAAATGATTTGAGAGTTCCTCAATAAGTAAAGCATAGAATTACTAGGTAAATGTAACATTGCTAGTTGCTCAATTATGCCCAAATTTTTGGACTATAACCTACTGGTCTCCTCTGTCCATGGGATTCTCCAGGCAAGAAAACTATCGTGGGTATCCATTCCCTTCTCCAAGGGGATCTTCCTGATCCAAGAATTGAACCCTGGTCTCCTGCATTGTAGGCTGACTCTTTACTGTCTTCCTGGGTCAGGAAGATTCCCTGGAGAAGGAAATGGAAACCCACTCCAGTATTCTTGCTTGGGAAATTCCATGGAAGAGGAGACCGGCAGGCTCCATGGGGTCACAAAAGAGTCGGAGACAACTTAGGAACTAAGCAATAACAGCATGCATGTCTATATATAAAGTATATGCAATCTCCATGATAGTTACTGATTTGATAAGAATGTGTTATCATAATACATTTAATCATTTCTCCATTTAATTGATGACATGAATGATTACTGATCTTTCCAGTATAGCTGATCTTAGGATTCAGTAACAAGTCATAAAATGTCATGTTAATATGCTTACTTGCATTTAAATACACTATTCACAATGAGCACCAAAGATAACAGCAGAGTTCTGAGAATTTCCATCAGAATATTGATAAATCGAATACTCACAAAGAAAACTTCTTTTCTCTGGTGTTTTTATTTAATATGTAGGATCTGCTAACATTCTATTAGGAATCTAATATATGCAACTATATTGCTGATCCTGATCATGATGCCAGTTGTCTCACTGTGTCTCACTGTGCCCACTGTTCGCTGAATCCAGGGTAGGCAAGGCTCCACCTAAGAAGCTGGAAGAAGACGTCAGGAGCCTTAGGATCTACAGACATTATTATTCTCTTCTGGCAACAGCTATAGCATAACTTCACACAAGACAACCTCTCTCCTGCCTGTCACAGGGGCCAAAATAATATTCGCTCCTGGCTGACACAGCAGCCATAGTAGTCGACATGCTATATTCTCTCCTCTTGGGCTGACCCAACAGACACAGCCATAACACAGCAATAATGCCAGGGAATTTTAGGTGGAGCTCACAGAACAAAAGTAGCCTGGGTCCAACTGAGTACCTTGTGATGCACATGAGCAATGCTATAAATGATCTCAGCTGTTATACAGTCATTTTTAAACGTGGGTCAAGAGAGCCTGAACACACTATCTTGGCTAATTTGCTCTCTCCCCACAGGAACATAGTATCATGTTTATTTTATACCATAAAAGCATAGCTCACTACAGTTCTGTTAATTTAATCTTAAAAATTTGTATATGGAAATCTGTAAGCACATTGCCTCTGATACTCATACAGCTAGATATTTTCATTTCCAGATTAAGAAAAACACAATAGTAGTATATACTTTAAGAATATTTTAAATACAAAAGTATATGTACTAAAAAGTGAAATGTTCTTTTGCAAACACATACCCATCTACATATAATAATTTAAACAATCATCAGAATAATAATAAATACATACCAGTCATTTACCATGTACAAGTTGGTGATGGACAGGGAGGCCTGGCGTGCTGTGATTCATGGGGTCGCAAAGAGTAGGACACAACTGAGCGACTGAACTGAACTGAACTGAAATATTATTCTAAGAACTTAATGAAACTATATCTGGCTTAACCTTCATGACAATCCTATGAAATATTTACTATCACCTTATTTATAGGCAAACAGAGGCAAAGTCATAACATTATATAAATGTTTCTGAAAATTGCTTTCTCAAACCCAATTATATTTTAAAATCATTCTTCCAAGTAGTATACGAATAACTACTTTATTTTAGACATTTTTTTGTTGTTTTTTATTTTTATTTTTTTTAATTTTTATTGGAGGCTAATTATTTTACAATATTATATTGGTTGGTTTTGCTATACATTGACATGAATCCACCCCGGGTGTACATGAGTTCCCCCTCCCGAACCCCCCTCCCACCTCCATCCTCCCCTTATCCTCCCTCTGGGTCATCCCCGCATACCAGTCCCGAGCATCCTGTAACATGCATCGACCCTGAACTGGTGATTCCTTTCACATATGATAATATACATGTTTCAATGCCATTCTCCCAAACCATCCCAACCTCACCCTCACCCTCTCCCACAGAGTCCCAAAGACTGTTCTATACATCTGTGACTCTTGCTGTCTCATGTACAGGGTTCTCATTTGCATCTTTCTAAATTCCATATATATACGTTAGTAAGAGAGACAAGTTTTTTTTTTTTGCATGATACAGGATGCTTGGGGCTGGTGTACTGGGATGAACCAGAGGGATGGGATGGGGAGGGAGGTGGGAGTGGGGTTCAAGATGGGGAGCACATGTATACCAGGGGCAGATTCATGTCAGTGTATGGCAAAACCAATACAATAATGTAAAGTAATTAGTCTCCAATAAAAAAATAAATTAAAAAAAAGAATATGCACTATTGCTGATTAATGTTGAGGTCTGACAGAACACAACAAAATTATCTAAAGCAATTATCCTTCAATTAAAAAAATAAAAAGAAAAAAATAGAATATACACTACAGTCTTGCTTATTCCTCTAAGTTCTGATTAATAAAATGTAAGCTGACATATTTTCCTGCATCTTTTACATATTACATCTTTACACATTACTCCATTTTGCACCTTAAATGTGGTTATTTTCAAGCTGGACTGTGAGGATGAAGGGTCACAGCTCAGGGATGATGGGGCAGTGAAATGCATAGTTTGAGTCCTCAAGGGTTTCATGAAGTAGAGATGCCATACATTAATATGAAGGAGAAATCAATTTCTAACTTAGGCCACCTATTTTATTTATATTTTTGTTTTGTGTTTTTTTCTATTGCTTGCATTTGAACTCAATTTTAATTAAACTGTACAGATGTAACAAACTTTATCCAAATATTTTCCTATTCCCATATCCCTGGATATATTATCTTCAGTCTTTTTCTTTCTGCTAGAAAATATGCTGCAGTGAATTTTCTCACTTTTTTACTAGTATATAGTATTCTAGTAGTCTACTATTACTACTAGTTTAGTAGTCTACTATTACTGTTAGTTAGTCTTATAAAATAGGTTCTTATAAGTGGAAATGCTATGGTAAACAGTATGCAACTTTTACAAATTTGGTAGTTCTATTCTTCTAAAGGTGGAACCAATTCGAACAGAGTATGAGTTAAACCTACTTCCCACAGACTAACACTGCATGTACCTTTTAAAATTTGTTTTTATTTCTGTGACTCTGACAGATAAAAATCCATCTTGGTTATTATTTTTAAATACTAATAACTAATTATAAATACTCCAATTACTTATAAAATTTAGTATAGCTCCTATGTATAGCTATACAAATTTTTATTTATTAGTCTATTAATTATCTTTTCATCTCTAGCTATATGTATATGGCATTGATGGTAAGAGTTTTTATGAAATAAATCTAATAACCCTTTATATTTTTACTTATGTGGGAAACTTTTATCTATTTTTTAAACTTTGTTTATATATCTCTTAGCATGTTAATAACTTGAAGTAATGCTTTTTCATTCATCAGCTTCTCTTGTGGCTCAGCTGGTAAACAATCTGCCTGCAATGAGGGAGACCTGGGTTCAATCCCTGGGTTGGGACGATCCCCTGGAGAAGGGAAAAGCTACCCACTCCAGTATTCTAGCAAGGAGAATTCCACGGACTGCATAGTTCATGGGGTCGCAAAGAGTTGGACACTCCTGAGCCACTTTCACTTTTTTTTCATTCATAGCCTTCTGTTAAGCTTAGGAGTAACAGAATTATAAATAATATTCTCCTATATTATTTCTCAGTAAATTAAATTTATTTTCGAATGTAGACTTCCTAAACTTTGATCTTTGTATATGTATGTGTGTTAATAGTAAGACAATGGTCTAATTTCTTTCTTTTATGAGGTAGACACTTGCTCCAGCACAATTTACTGTGCATATCTTTCCTTACACATTTTTAAAAAAATCTCACCTTTATCACATACATTATACTACAATGATCTATTACTCTGAACAATGCCATATTTATAGGTTTGTATTACATTTATGTATCTAATTTAATAAGTCTCTTTTGTATGAGTTTTCAAGTTTTTCTTGGCTATTCTTAAATAATAATACAATTCAAATATATTAATTATATTTTATAATCATCTAAATGTCTTGCTTTTTATTTTAAAAAGTGCATGCAAAAATATCTAATTACAAATCAGTAACTTTAACATGTGGGCTTCCCCAGTGGCACAGTTGGTAAAGAATCTGCCTGCAATGCGGGAGACCTGGGTTTGATCCCTGGGTTGGGAAGATCCCCTGGAGGAGGACATGGCAACCACTCCATTATCCTTGCCTGAAGAATCCCCATGGACAGAGGAGCCTGGTGTTCTACAGTCCATGGGGTCGCAAAGAGTTGGAAGCAACTAAGCACAGCATAGCACAACTTTTACTTGTAGGGCATTGAAAAATGAAGCAGATGCTTATGCAATCATTCATGTATGTTAGCTGTTTTATGAAAACAAAGTGAAATTAGGCATCCTTGGGTCAACCAGGAAGTCTCCTAAAAAGAAGTCTAATTCATAATATACCCAGAGTTCAGAGCTTACTCCTCAATCTCAAACTGTTGGTCTTATTGGGTCCCATCACTTGTGAATACATTCCCTTTGATATATCAATATATGTATAAAGGAAGTCTTGCAATCTTATCTGACCATTTGATCAGGGATTCTCCTCCATGGTGGCCTCTTTTTTCAGTTTCCAGCTCCATTACCCATATAGGGAGACTCCATCAAGGACAAGGTTACTGGACAACTTTGAGAAAACCTTCAGCTTTACACAAACCCTCCATTTCAGCAGTGTGTATCAGCACAGCATACTAATGTTTCCTATCACTCAATAATAGAATAGGTAAGTTTTCCATCCTGTAGAGAATAATATGCATCTGGGTTTGATTCCCAGGAGAATGGACTTGAAGATAATAACTTAAAACTTTAGTTTACTAATCTATAAATGAGGATAATAATGTTACTTGTCAGGCTGATGAGTGTATTAAATGAAGCAATAGTATAAGTGCCCACTATTGTTCTTGAAATGTATATCACACTCTTAACATATAGTACACACTGATATTATGGTCATTTGCTCACCTTCTCTATCACAGGTATCATATAACTTTGGATATAGAATTCCAAACTAATCTCCATAAAATATCTTGAAACATTTTATTACTACAATAAAACTATATACATATAATGTAGAGATGGTATAAGCAAAAATTTGAAACTTAAGTAAGTATAACTTTGGGTCAAAATTTTGTTAATTTCTAAACAAGATTCTAAAATCTCAAGTTTTATAAAGATTTAAACATTTTAAAACCAATATTTGGTATAAAAGAATAAAATATACCTGTGTAACTGATAATACTGGTATTGTACCAAACTTCACAGAAAAGAAGCAAAATATATATTCATGTTTTATTTTGATGGCAAAGTATAGATTTGTCGGAAAACAGTATTGATTTGGGAACAGCTTGAAATCCTAAATCAAAAATTTAGCTTCAAATAAAAATACATAGGTTAGAAAATTTGGAGGAACTGAACCTTTCAAAGATTAAAAAATGTGCACTTAAATGTTTTATTTTTCATCATATAAAATCACTCTCTTAAGAATTTAAAAAGATGAAACTGGGGACTTCTTATCAAACATATGTATATAAATGACTAGTTGTTCCAGTTCTATTGTGATATTTAAAAGAGAATACACACTGAAGAGATTATAATATTAAAACAAGTTCACAGAAACAAAATCAAGTACCTCTTGAAGGTACTTGTTTCTTAAGAAGAAGGTACAATGAAGGAACATTGAAGGTACAATGTTTCTTAAGAAGAAAAGTACATTTCAGTTCAGTTCAGTTCAGTTGCTCAGTCGTGTCCGACTCTTTGTGACCCCATGAATCACAGCACACCAGGCCTCCCTGTCCATCACCAATTCCCGGAGTTCACTCAAACTCATGTCCATTGAGTCGGTGATGCCATCCAGCCATCTCATTCTCTGTCGTCCCCTTCTCCTCCTGCCCCCAATCCTTCCCAGCATCAGAGTCTTTTCTAGTGAGTCAACTCGTCACATGAGGTGGCCAAAGTATTGGAGTTTCAGCTTTAACATCAGTCCTTCCAATGAACACCCAGGACTGACCTCCTTTAGAATGGACTGGTTGGATCTCCATGCAGTCCAAGGGACTCTCAAGAGTCTTCTCCAGCACCACAGTTCAAAAGCATCAATTCTTTGGTGCTCAGCTTTCTTCACAGTCCAACTTTCACATCCATACATGACCACTGGAAAAACCACAGCCTTGACTGGACGGACCTTTGTTGACAAAGTAATGTCTCTGCTTTTTAATATGCTATCTAGGTTGGTCATAACTTTCCTTCCAAGGAGTAAGCATCTTTTAATTTCATGGCTGCAATCAGCATCTGCAGTGATTTTGGAGTCCAAAAAAATAAAGTCTGACACTGTTTCCATTGTTTCCCCATCTATTTCCCATGAAGTGATGGGACCAGATGCCATGATCTTTGTTTTCTGAATGTTGAGCTTCAGGCCAACTTTTTCACTCTCCTCTTTCACTTTCATCAAGAGGCTTTTTAGTTCCTCTTCACTTTCTGCCATAAGGGTGGTGTCATCTGCATATCTGAGGTTATTGATATTTCTCCCAGCAATCTTGATTCCAGCTTGGGCTTCATCCAGCCCAGAATTCCTCATGATGTACTCTGCATAGAAGTTAAATAAGCAGGATGACAATATACAACCTTGACGTACTCCTTTTCCTATTTGGAACCAGTCTGTTGTTCCATGTACAGTTCTAACTGTTGCTTCCTGACCTGCATACAGGTTTCTCAAGAGGCAGGTCAGGTGGTCTGGTATGCCAATCTCTTTCAGAATGTTCCACAGTTTATTGTGATCGACACAGTCAAAGGCTTTTGCATAGTCAATGAAGCAGAAATAGATGGTTTTCTCAAACTCTCTTGCTTTCTCCATGATCCAGAGGATGTTGGCAATTTGATCTCTGGTGCCTCTGCCTTTTCTAAAACCTGCTTGAACATCTGGGAGTTCACAGTTCACATTGGTGGTACATAAACACAACGGAATCCTATTCAGTGCTAAAAAGTAATGAACTATCAAACCACAATAGGACATGGAGGAAAAAAATACATTTTGCTAAATGAAAGAAGCCAATCTGAAAAGGATACATAATGCATGATTCTAAAGATAAGATGTTCTGGAAAAGGAAAAACTATGGGGATAGTTAAAAGATCAGTGGTTACCAGGGGTCAGAGGGATGGGAAATGAATAAGCAGAGGACAGAAGATTTCTAGGGCAGTGAAAACACTGTATGATATTATAATAATGGGCACACGCCTCAATACATTTGATGAAACCCAGAGAATGCATGGTACCAAGAGTGAACTCTAAGGTAAATTATAGAATTTGGGTGATTATGATATATCAAAATAGATTCACCTTTGGTTTAAAACAAAAAAAGACACTCATTCTGGTGAGTGATACTGATAAGCATATATGGGGCAGAGGTTATAGGGAAAGCTCTGAACCTTCTTTTAATCTCATTACAAACCTAAAACTGCTCTTAGAAAATCAAATATTAAAAAAGGCCTTTGGAAGAATGCTAAAGGAGTAGGAGGGAAAGGGAAAAAATTGCATTTATTTCTCAAGTATATCAGTGAAAGTGTATGTGGGAGGTACAAACAATTTGGGTTTTCACATTTTCACAGCAAAAGAAAAATATGTACAAACAAAACAACCTTGAGAGACAAGCATTGAAGCTTTTTATATACTCTTTTAGATATGGCATAATATAAATAATTAGTGTATTCCAGAGGAAATGGGATTTGTTTTTTCTTGTTTGTTTTGTCTTGTTCAATTTCCTTAGTTGAACAAAATGCCTTCAAAAATCTTTTCATTTTAACTACCGACAACAATAATAATCACCTATAATTTGTCCCTGTTCTTCTCCATAATAAAGTTAAGTTCAGTTCAAGCTACTTATATAAGCAAAGTTATTATTCCATTGTCCAGTTTCTGCCCATAAAATTGACCTATTTAAGGTCCTTTTGTAATGCTTGTCAGAAGAAAATAACATTCCACTGAAACCATGACTAAGTTTGTACTTTCAATGAGCAAAATTTTCAACAAACATCTTCATTTTGTTTTGCAAAATCTTATATTTAGAGTATTTCTATCTAAAGGAAGAATAATGTCATTAACATTTTCTTGTTTGAGCCCCAAAACCCTTGAATATTCTCCATCTCTCTCACTTTCAGGCCACTGTTTTTTTTCAGGTTTGCATTAGTCATTTTTCTGACAGTCTGGTGTGCCCTTTCCTATCTTTTATAACTGGGTTTGCTCACTGTTACTGTATTTATCATATACCATTTATGGTTTTATATCAAAAATCACCTCTCCATGATGAGATGTTTCCTCTATCTTAGCATTGACAAACTTGGCCATGAGATTTGCTTCATCCAGTGGAACGAGAGGGGAATAGCACTTACCACTTGTAAAGCCGAGCTTTGACAGAATGCAGTAGCGTTTCTCTAGTTCTCAATTTCCCCATCAGTAATATGGGACAAATAATGAAAGATAATACAGCTAAACTCTTTAACTTATTTCTAGCCCAGTAGTTGCTTAAAAGCTTTTAAAATATATCAATAATTATATAATAATCATTGTTTTCCAATTATTCTAGAAGAAAAAAACACAAAACAGTATATTCAGCCAATAATAGAATAATAGTTTCCTGTAACCACTTATCATTTTGAGTGCAAATACTATGCTTCTTATTGGCTTTAGTTAGGATAGCTCATCAGCCTTTATGGGAATGATGGAAGCCCTAGTCCTCAAATTCACTGTTCAAAATAATTTTCACCTCTAAGATGCGGTAGAACATTCACAACATGACAGATTAGTCACCATTTCCCATAGAAAATGCATTGTCTACTCTTCTTTGAGCCAAAGAATGAAGAGGAGGGAAAAACAGACTTGTTCTGGTTCTATAATAGAATCCATCTTCTGAATCAAGGTTATTCCTGGCAAGAACAATCATTGTCCAGAAAGCAATAAAGCCAACTTGTGAAAAATGTTCTTGAGTTCTAGCATACACAGAACTGTGAATCACTATTTATGAAGCATCCGATTTTCATTGGTATTTTATATGATCATCATAGTCAATAACAAGTAAAATAGCTTAAGAAACTAATTTAAGTTTTCAGCACTAAGAGATGTGATTCCTAGTTTTTAATGGAAGAGTCACTGTCAGAGTTTATGTATGTAATTCATCTATAAGACGAACATACATATTTTTGTTTTGTCACAGGATAAATTGAAATTTATGTCATGCCTTCAAACAGGTGTTCAAAACTGATTGGAATATGGAATGAAAGAGTAGCTTTGGTTAAACTAGATTTGTTTGCCTCCAAATTGAATGGAAGTGCTCACTGGTTATAATAATAAATTTACTGAAAAATGTATTAATCTATATTCCACTTTAGGTAGGGCATATTGAAGAAAAAATTTCCTCTTTTTAAAAATTATTTCATAGAGAATCAATAAAAAGCATTTTATTTGTGTACATTTTTTATCTTAACACTATCATATTGTGTATGTTTACTGGATCTTAATCTTCTGAAGGCAACTGACTTTCTATGTTTTCCTTTCTCTCTCTCTCCTACTCTCATTCTAAAGGCTTTAGTGGGAAAATTAGGCTATCTGAGCAGAATAATTTAAGAACACATGAGACTGTGGTAGTTGTGACTGTGATAAGAGAACTCAGTTAATGATGTTATTCTGAATTGGGGTCTGAGGCTGCCACAAGAATAAGATTATCCTGGACAAGATAACTCTCATTAAATCATTAGCATTCACTCTCTGCCCTCTTGTGGTAGCTGTTGCCGCTTGACTAATATAGGATGAAGGTTAAGAATCAATGAATAATAATAGATAATATCTAACGTTCCTAAAAAAGTGCTTATTAAAATGAATATGCATTTGTATTAAAATCATTTCTTTCCTTTTCTTTCAGTGATACTTTAATACAATTTTAAATATAACTACTTTAATTTTGCAATTGTACTTTTCAAACCACTTGCATAAAAGTGCCTGATTGGAAATAAACCAGGAGAGCTAATTACAAGCCCCAGATGCTGAAACAGCCTTCCACTCTTCTGTTCGCCGTAATCAGATGGCTTTGTTGTGCTTATCCAGCAATACAAAGAATTTGAGAAAATCAGTGCGTTACATAATTGCGGCATTTATCTACATTTATTGGTTGTATTTTGGACTACTTTAAAGCTGGACAATTCTGCTTTGAGGGATAGATTTATTTTTTCAGACGTTGCATTTGTTCAAACATTAATTAAATGTCTACACTTTTTTTTGTGAAACACATATAATTAGTAGCACTTCGCCATCCTCCCTTAAGGAAGGCCTCCTATGAGAGCTTTGTGATACTACTTCTGTGATATGATTACAGGATAGATAAGAACTATATTTTATAAGCTTCTGTATAAACATCTTTCCTACTTGCTTGTTGATAAGTGAAATGCCACCACTGTAGATTAATTTTCTTGATGTACCTCCAACATGCAAGTGGCTGTATTTGGGGTTGGGGGGTGATCAGGCAGAATGCTGGTGAATCACACACACTCTTGCTTTCCTTCTCTCTCACTTTCTCTTGCACTCTTTGGCTCTCATCCTCCATTTGCTTTTCTCTCCCTGAACAATGTGTGATTTGATTTGTACATGCAATCTGTGTATGAAATGACTCCTCTTTTCAACAGGCAGGAGAGGCCGAGGGCTGTAAATATTGTTGTCTGTGACCTTTCCAGAGGGACTAAAGAAGGTTTCCTCCTTCAAACAGCAAAGAATGGATAACTCTGCTTGCAATTCATCAAATAAGGATAGATTAAAATCAGAACTCAGTAGTTTATGATAAAGCTTGCTAACTTAACTCAAGCCTGAAACTTAGTTCATTTCTTCTTTTTTTTTTTGTACTTTTTATTGGCCATCCCCTGTCATTTCTATCACTTGGTTCCATTCAGGAGAAACCAGGGTAGAATGGGTTATGCTGTGCTAACAAGCATTTCCAAAATCTCAGCTGAAAATGGCAGTGATTGATCTGTCTCTCCCTATGCACGCCCACTGGGTGTCTGCTAATCATAGTTACCGGGCTGATGGGTAACTTACCCTCTCATTGCCAATGTCAGGATGAGATAGCAGTAGAGGCTTGCATTCCTGCAATTAAGGTCACATACGTAACTTCTGTTCACAACTCAGTGACCAGAAACCCAAGGACTCTAGGAAACACAGTCTTATCACATGTCTGGGAGGAAAGTAACCTGGAAATACTTAGTGAATAATAGTAATAACTACCACATATGCTTTCTCCAAAAGTATCTCCCAGTTTGAGAAGACAACAGCTTAGTTTGTTGCAATTACTAGAGACTCTTAGCACATGATATTTCTCTGCATCCTCTTGTTCTGCTCATTCTTCTAATTTTCCTAGTTTATCACTGAATTCATGTTCTTTGTTCTATTTCCTTGCATTTCCATTACTCTCTGTGTTCCCAGAGCTAACATTCTGGAGGAGGATGTGGGCATGTAAGTGAGAAATAGTAGACAGAGATTTAAGTGCAGGGAAAGGACACAAGGAGGGTTTCCATGTCACAGTGGTAGAGTTAAGAAAGCTTACAAAAGGGTGATATTTGACTTGAAGGGCAGGGATGAGAGATTATTACACTAAGAGTCAAAACATATTCAAATGCAAGGAGACATGATGAATGCAGGGATATGCTGTTTAGCATAGTCATCTGAAATTCAAATTTTCAGAGTCTGTTTGGGTCTATCTTGAGTCATACAGCCAGTACTTGGCTAAAGGAGAGCAGAACATCATGATTGACAATAACATCAATACTATTTGATGAAAAGAGTGGGCTGTTATCAAAGAAATGAGAGAGAGAGAGAATTAATGTTGGTCAAGGAAAAAAATATATATAGGCATACATAATTGTCCACTGCTGCTGCTGCTAAATCTCTTCAGTCTTGCCCGACTCTGTGTGACCCCATGGACAGCAGCCCACCAGGCTCCTCTGTCCATGGGATTCTCCAGGCAAGAATACTGGGGAGGGTTGCCATTTCCTTCTCCTAATTGTCCACTATGGTAAAGCAATAACAAAATGACTAGGGATTATATATATATATATCTTCCCTGGTGGATCAGTCATAAAAATTCAGTCTGCCAATGCAGGAGACACAGGACATGAAGGTTCGATCCCTGGGTCAGGAAGACCCCCTGGGACAGATTCAGATTGCAGTTTAGAAAGATCATTCTTCCTCCCACAGTATTGCAGAGGATGAATTCAGTGGGACATGAAGCAGAAAGTTCTACTGGGGGTTTTTGCTATAATTTAGTTGAGATACTTAAAAACAATAGAAGTAAAGGCAAGGAGAGCAAAGATCCAAGATGGGTAGAGAATGTATAATTAACTGCATTAGGGATCAGCAGTACAATGGATGTCAGTAAGAAGACATGCAAGATGACTTATTTTCTGTCTTTGGCCCCTGGGCGGGGCCAGTTACTACAGTGAGCAAGGTTAGCAGGTTCCATGAGATGATGGGGGTGGCAGTGCGCTCAGTCCCTCACAAGACAGCCCTCCCTCCACTATCTTGGCATCCTAAAGGGATATATCTCAAACAACAAAATTGTTATATTAGCAGTAATAGCTGACAAATCTTCCCAGGTGGTTTAGCAGTAAAGAGTCTGCCTGCAAATACAAGAGACACAGTTCAATCCCTGGCTCAGGAAGATCCCTTGGAGAAGGAAATGGCAACCTGTTCCAGTGTTCTTGCCTGGGAAATCCCATGGACAGAGGAGCCAGGTGGGTTATAGTTGGTAGGGCTGCAAATGAGTCAGACACAACAGCGACTAAACAATTACAATAGCTGACAAAGTGGACACAACTAGGCTTACGCCATTCTTAGGGATGAGTTCATCACGGCATGTTCAATTTGTGTTGATTCATATTTTAGGAATATACAGTGGGGGAATTCCCTTGTGTTCCAGTGGTTAAGACTCCATGCTTCCAATGCAGGGGGCACAGGTTTGATCCCTGTTTGGGAAACTAAAGTTCTGCATGCAGTGCAGTCCGTTCAAATAATAAAAAAGAATATAAAGTTTGCATGTCCTATAAAATTTAGAGAAATATTTTCAAAGAACTAACCTTTGGAAATGGCTTAAAATCACCAAATTATTGAGTGCTGATATATAAAATGGTAATTGATAAGTAAAGAAATATAATTTTCAAAATGAAAAGAAAAAAATCCTTTCATCTGCATCCTTGCCTTAAAAGGTAGAGCAATGTTTCAGTTATCACAGTGTTCATGAAGAGTATCCGCAGACACCTCCATTTTCAAATATCTTTACTCTTTTACTTCATTCATCTCATAAATTAATATAAATACCAAGTCATAAGTGTGCAAGACCCTAGAAAATGAAATTATGAACCAGAAAGTGCAAGACAAAATATATACTTGAATAATAAAAATATGACATAAAATGTATACTGAGTCACAACAACTTGAGGTAAAAATCCATAATAAATTTCATTACACCCCACAAAGAGAAAGTTACTTTTTCAACTTCCTTTTTAAGAGGCATGATATTGTAAAATTTGGTTTTGTTTTTAGAGGAAAAATTAAATGTGAGGGAGGAAACAAGAAACTAGCACAATTGTGGTGAGGCTGTAGAGAAAAATAAATGTAAAAAACACATGGCTTACATAAAAATGGGTATTGCTGTTGTTCTTTTTAAAATCATTAAGCTTGAATATTTTATGACAGTTTTGTATGTAGAGGAATGCTTTAAATTGAATTTTAAGATTAAAACTTTGAGAAAATATCAGATGATTCCAAACACTAGAACCAGCTCTCCATTATTTCACTCTAACAATCTTCTTTTTATGTGATTCTACTTACTAGACCACAAGCAGACTTTCACCAGTGCCTTACTTCAGTTAGAAAGAATCAACTTAGCTTAGTTAGCTCAGTGCTATAACAAATTATCACAGTCTGGGTGGCAAACAACAGACAATTTCTCTGGAAGCTGGGAAGTCAAAGATCAAGGTGCCAGCAGATTTGTTTTTTTGCTGTGGATCCTCTTCCTACAATGTGGACAGCTGCCTTCTCACTGTGTGCTCACATGGTCTTTCCTAAGTGTGTGCACACAGAGATAGAAGGGGCTCTGGCCTCCTCCTCTTATAAGAGCCCTGATTCCATCCTGGAAGCTCAATCCTCATGACCTCATCTAAACCTAAGTACTTTCCAAAACTTCACTTCCAAATACCATCTCATTGGAGACAGGACTTCAACATATAAATATAGTGGAGACACAAACATTAAGTCCAAAATACAAGTCAACAGAAATCATAAATCTAAAGAGAAAAGAATAAAAATGCAAACGACGATTTAAGTGTTTCCATCAGGTCACAAGATAGAATAAGCAAAAGTCTACTATAGAAGGCAAAGGAGTTTTGGTCAAATGAGGTATAATTTATCTTGTAACTCCATTTGTACATAATAAAACATTTAAAACTGGCTTCTTTGGTGGCTCAGATGGTAAAGAATCTGCTGGCAATGCAGGAGACTCAGTTTTAATCCCTGGGTCAGGAAGATTCCTTGGAAAAGGGAATAGAAACCCACTCCAGTATTCTTGCCTGGAGAATCCCAGTTACAGAGGAACCTGGAAGACTACAGTCCAAGGAATCGCCAAGAGTAGGACAGTACTGAGTGACTAACACTCTCAGTTCACTTTCAGAACAAGCATTTTAAGTAAATTCTTATTCTGATACAATTTTGAACTTATAGAAAAATTTGTAAGAATAATACAAGGACTCCCATATACACTCCACCCAGATTCGCCTCTTGTTTTGTTGCTATCCAATTCGCTACGTCTCTCTCTCCCTCACTTTTTCTCCTCCACCTTTTCTCCCTATCTCTCATCTTTGAATATCTCTTTATATCTATATACAAATACATATTCACCTATAAATGTATATATTCCTTTTTTCTCATCCACTTAGAAAAGTTGGAAATAATGTACCCATTCATTTCTAAGTATGTTGGAATATATTTCTTAAAACTAGACATTTTTGACCAGATCAAAATGTGATTATAAAAATCAGAATATTTGAGTGATACAATTATATCTAACCTACAATTTATATTTCTTTTTAAATTATTCCAGTAATGTTTTATACTATTTTATTTGTATAAATAAAATAGTTGGTCAATACTCCAGATTAATACACTGCATTTGTCAAGTTTCTTTAGTTTTCTTTAATCCGAAACATAGTCTCAGTCTTTCGTCTATCTTGACCTTGACATTTTTACAGTGTACAGTGTGCTCATTTTAGAGAATAACAAGCCTCATACAGAAATGATGTTGTATCCTTCTCAGTTCAACATGTCATAAGTTCCGTTCCGTTCCGTTCCGTCGCTCAGTTGTTTCTGACTCTTTGTGACCCGGTGGACTGTAGCCTACCAGGCTTCTCAATCCATGGTATTCTCCAGGCAAGAATACTGGAGTGGGTTACCGTTTCCTTCTCCACATGTCATAAGTACATAACATTAATTTGAATATTGATGGTAATTCTGATCACTTGATTAAAGACTTATCTGCTAGATTTCCTCCCAGTATATTTTATACATTATTTTTAATATCTTCGGAAGTGATTTCCAGTGATAAGTTATAGAAGTTTGTTTCTTATTTTCAATTATTTAAGAATGCATTGCACAGAAAATTAAATACATTCTACTGTGTGACTTTAAACCACATCCTAACAATTAGACAAAGCAGTTAAAAATAGACCATTTTGTTTGTGGTGGTTCGATTAATTAGACAAATATTACTGTCACTCTGAGAGATATTACAGTACTTAAAAGATACCTTAGGCAGGTTCTAATTTTAATGGAGCAAAACAGTTTCATGAATATCTATTATGCCTCATTTAAGTACAAAATGCTTCAGAAGGTACACAAGTAAACATTATAATAGTAAAAAACAGATATTTAACCAGATTAGGTCAAAGTCAGGTCTTTAAAAATATGGGGTGTAGGAGGAAAGCATTTCCAATGGAGTAAAATCCAAAAGCAAGAAAAAATAGATATAGATACACAGATGGATACATACGAAAATAAAAATTGAACAGATAAAACAAAGTGTTGAAAATATTTAAGAAAGATGGAATGCTTTTGACAAGCATATGTATGATATGTTGAATTTGAAAAGGTAGATTGAGTGCAGTAAGTAGAGAACTTTGGCTGATAAAAACAACAATCGACAGTTTTTCATTCGGTAATGGAGAATCACTGAACGTTTTTGACCAGAACACAGCTTTTGTTGGTATTTAGACATAGAAACAGAAATGGATTTAAAAGAAATCAATAAGCGGAGAATGACACAAGCTCAGGTGATATGTGACAGTGGTCATTCGTATGGTGATAGGGTAGAATGGGAATGATACGCATCATACCCGTAGTAGAGCTAGACGACTGAAAGAACGTGCGTGCAAATGTAGTAGATTTTGTGATTTTACAAATCGGTAATTGGAAAATGGTAGCTTCAATCTTGCATAGGTTTGATACAGAGAAATGGTAAAAATAGATAAATTGATAAATTAGTAAATAGAAGAAAAGACCTTCAGAGAGAGAGACTACTGAGAAAACAAAGGGAAGTAGTCCATGGGCAGAATCTCAGGGAGCAACTACAATTTGGAGATGTCAAACAGAAATGAAGCCTGTGGAAATAATTCTGAAGAATCAGTCTCTAGAGGAAATGGGATGTCCAGAAAAGAACAGAATATCTTTAAAAGGAGCCAAAGAAGATTAAACCTGAGAAAAGGTGGATCTTTTGGGCAATGAAGAGGACATTGTGGTAATTGCAGAGTTGCTTTTGTATGTTGGCAGAGAAAGAAACCAATGCTGCAAGGGATCACATTCATTTGGAAGATGTAAGACAACCTTGGTGATTGTTTTTGCCAAGAATTTACTGGGTTGCACAGTTCAGAAAATTCTGCTATATCTTTCTAGCACGCTCAGCATAATATAACCTGAAGTTAAGCAGCAAATGGACTATTGATAGAAGCATTCATAGACTTGTGCTGATTTATTCTCTGGGACTTCAGAGAGAACATTTCAAAATCTTATAGTCCTGAGGTTTTGCCTCTCTGATTTGTGCCGTCTTGACTCCCATCTACTCTGAATTTCCCTTTTCTGTAAACAGAATCAACAGGAGAAAACATAGAATCTTGCCCTGAGTCATTTCTTATATTCTTCATATGTAAGAAGTTCAAATAATATAGTTTTAAATTCAAACTCCCTTTAATGCTCTTTGCGACTGGAATTCTCCAGGCCAGAATATCGGAGTGGGTATCTGTTCCTTTCTCCAGGGGATCTACCCAACCCAGGGATCGAACCCAGGCCTACCACATTGCAGGCAGATTCTTTACCAGCTGAGCCACCAGGGAAGTCCAAGAATACTGGAGTGGGTAATCTATCCCTTCTCCAGCAGATCTTCCCATCCCAAGAATCCAACTGGATTGAACCCAGGTCTCCCACACTGCAGGTGGATTCTTTACCAGCTGAGTTACCAGGGAAGCCCTTATAATACACTGTAGTTTAAGAATGAGCCAAAAAGATTCATTTTAAAGTAATCTATACTATGAACTTGAAACACTAAAATGTAATCTTTTTAAGGCATTAGTTCACCTTTTTACCAGAATAATTTGGAAAAGGTTAAAGCAGGGAAAATCAACTGTTAAAATTTACCAGCAACCCAAGCTTTTTCAGATGAACACTTATTAAAGATATCCAAAACATCTGCATATGGTACAGAACTAAATTAATCTACCTTTTTTTTTTCAATTCACACTCTCTTTGGCCTCTTCTCTAATATTAATAGCGTTACCATTTCTGTCACCCAGAATTACCATAGCAGTAATATTGTCTTTTGATTACTGCTAGACATTTCAAACTGTCCAAACCTTCAGCAAAACCAGTTTTTTTTTGTTTTGCTTTAAGAATTACAGTAGCAATATGAATAATATACCACTCTTATTTTTTTTAGAACAAATGTTAAAAGAGTGAAGTTCTCTGGAGTGACAGGTCTCATCACAGAACCTTACCTAGACCAATGTTTCACTCAATATTTCCACCAAGAAGTCCTGACAGGGAAGATGTTCAATGTGAGTCTGAAGCCACAGATTTGTTCACCTTTAAAAACTGAAAGTTAAAAATAAAAATTTCTCTTTCGCTCTTCAAATAAGAGCACTGTTAGTTTTGTTCCCCCAGAATCAATACTAATCATCCTATATAACCAACCCAGAGCACTTGGTAACAGGCAGGAGATAGTGAATTCAATTCCATTTTTGTGAGAGGGTTGCAAGTCAATGTGTTTTGAAAACAAAAAATATCTAATTTTTAAGCAAAGCTATCATGGGAACACATTTATAATACACCACTTTCAATATACAAAGATCCTGCATGGGTCTAGTTAATATTAAAATATTATACTCATTACTGTCAAGTGCAATTTATTTCTCACTCCTGAGAGTTATCACTCTATCTAGCATTTCAAAACACGTTTCCATTGCCTTTGTATGTGTGGGAGAATATTTGAGTTTAGAAAGGTTAAAGGTTGCAAGATCTCTGAGTAGAAACAGCAAGGTCACCTGTGGTTTGGAAAGTGCAGTAGAGAGAACAATAGTACAGGGAGAAAGAAATAAAATGCAACTTAGTAAGACAAACCCAGTGGAGGAGAGCAGAGGCTGAATGCCAAATTGATTTTATAAAGAAGCATAGGTCTGCCCCCAACACACACTCGTGCTATCAATGGATTCAGTGTTTATTGCTTTCCTTTCCATGCGGAATGTAGGAAGGCATGCTCATTAAACTGGAGGAGCTTTTAGGAGAATTTCAGTCGCACAACCCCAGCCAACAGAAAGCACTGTATAACTTGATGCAGAACTCATTTCCATTCTGTTTGATGTTCAATCGGCACGTTTAAAATTGTCACTCTTCTTAAATACAAACTGTACTTAAACTTATCATGCTGACCAACTGAGTCTCTCTTCTCCAAGACTGTAAATAAAAACTAAGAGTCAATCATCTTCTGGCTCCATTGCTCTCAGCTGCTGCTGCTAAGTCACTTCAGTCATGTCCGACTCTGTGTGACCCCATAGACGGAAGCCCACCAGGCTCCCCCATCCCTGGGATTCTCCAGGCAAGAACACTGGAGTGGGTTGCCATTTCCTTCTCCAATGTGTGAAAGTGAGAAGTGAAAGTGAAGTCACTCAGTCGTGTCCGACCCTTAGAAACCCCATGGACTGCAGCCTACCAGGCTCCTCCATCCATGGGATTTTCTAGGCAAGAATACTGGAGTGGCTTGCCATTGCCTTCTCCAATTGCAGCAATAAATCACAGATTTGTTCAGTTTGTCTTCTAGACTTTAATGGTCTACATCCTATCTTAGTTCTAAGCTTCTCTGGTGTCACCACTTATTCATTTAAAAGTTCTGACTTTTTACTTTGTTTCACTAGGTTTAACTGGGTTGGACTCTCTTCTATGTAAATCCTCAAAAGATCACTGAAACTGACTTTTAGTTTGTTGTGCACTCAAAGACACTAGTAGATGGTTGAAAAAAAAAGAAAATATCATCCATTCTACTATTTCCTGGTGTGTTTCAGACACTGATTCGGGATTTTCTCTAGAAGATGATCATTTGATCCCATAGATGAAGACAGCCTCTCTGTCTTGAGACATTGATTGACGAGTTGAAAGTAATGCAAAAGGTTAAAGCTTTATGGCATTCAGATTAGATGAACAGTTGTTGCCATCCACACCATCCTTAGGGTGAGCCCCTGTAACATGTCTGGAAATAGCAGTATCATAAAATTTAGAACCAGAGTGAACATAGAGACAATCTATAAGCAGAAACTTTCCTTAGATTCATAAAAAATAAGAGAACAGAAGAGAAATTGCTTATGAAAAGATATTTCTTAGTCTTCTTTAAAGGCTGGCATCATTTGTGAATATTATGAAACTATATGCCAATCTGATTTGCTTTAGAAAATAATGTCATATTGTTTTGTGTGTGTTAAGAACTGTTTCTTCTGTTATCCAGAGCGTTAAAGAAATAGAAAATTATCTTTAATGCACATTGCATAAAACAAGTAATAGCCACAGTCCAATTCAGCAGATTCATTTTCCAAAACTTTAACCTTATTCTGTTTTATTGAATGACCTCCAAAAATTAAGGTTATCAGATCTATTCAATCTGAATGATGATCTAAGTGGAATTTACATCCCACTCAAATTTCTACCCCACATGTGTACTTTATTATATCAAATGGAAAGTGAAGATAAATTATATTCATTCTCCTCCATTCAAAAGAAAATAAATATATGCAGTTTATGAAGATTGCCAACAATGAGGAATGAAATAGAAGTCTTCTGATTTACCAGAAAATAAACTTAATCAGAGCACCTGTTTCATATGCAGTCTATTTAACTGGTGTTTTATTATGTTACCTGAGATTTAGGGAGCTACTTAGTAGGTGTCAGAACTACCGATGACAAGCACTGCTAAAGTCAAAGTTTACAGAACGTGTATTTATTTTAAAACAAATATAAAAATAAATTATTTCATCTTTGATTTTTTCTATATTGTGATTTTGTTAGACAATAAAGCTTCTTGTAAATCTGTACAAAGTTCATAAAAGTAGACTGAAACTCCCTTGCAAAGATCACCAATGATCAACAATTACACCTGGTTGGTGGCCCCTCATATCTTTCTCTGTTTTCTGAGTGACTGCTGAGTATCCTCTTCTTAAAATTGTATTCTCTGAAAATACATTAACCTAACACTTCCTGAATAAGTGTAGCTGGCTCAGTATTTTGGTTCATCCATACAGGACCTAATTTTTTCATTGTTCCACTTACTATCTTAGTTCAAGACAATTGTTTATTTCTGGATTACCAAAAGTCTTCTATTTTTCTTAATTTTTTTTTTTTCCAAATCCAGTTCATCTTGAAGACAGTTTGCACTGTGAGTTTCTCTCAGTCAGTTCAGTTTAGCTGCTCAATCATGTCCGACTCTGCGACCCCATGGACTGCAGCATGCCAGGCTTCCCTGTTGATCATCATCTCCTGGAGCTTGCTCAAACTCATGTCCATCGAGTCGGTGATGCCATCCAACCATCTCATCCTCTGTCGTCCCCTTCTCCTGCCTTCAATCTTTCCCAGCATCAGGGTCTTTTCAAATGAGTCAGCTCTTCACATCAGGTGGCCAAAGTATTGGAGTTTCAGCTTCAGTATCAGTCCTTCCAATGAATACTCAGGACTGATTTCCTTTAGGATGGGCTGATTGGATCTCCTTGCAGTCCAAGGGACTCTCAAGAGTCTTCTCAAACACCACAGTTCAAAAACATCAATTCTTCGGCGCTCAGCTTTCTTTATGGTCCACCTCTCACATGAATACATGATGTGAGGGAAGAGAACAGGAAATAAAATCACAGAGATGACAAAGGGCTGGATTACCTAAGGGTTTACAGGCCACTGAACAGAATTTCAGCGAGTTTCTCTAGCCAAATGAATATTGGCAAAAGTGATGGTGTACTAGTTCTTAGATCTTAGACATCATGTATTTCTGCTGGTTCATTGAGAAGCTTCTGTCTACTATGAGAAGAAAATACCTCAAGTAATTGATGTCTTTCAAGACTGCATCCCAGAACAAGAAATACAGAGCAGTCCTGAGCATAACCCATACCTGAAAAAGAACTGCCCCAGGTGCCCTACAGATTTCTGAGTGAGAAATGTATGCCTATTGCTGTAAATCACTGAGACATTTGGATTATTTCTTAAGTGACATTACAGAAATAAAGGCCTAGCTAATGCAGTATTCTTTCCGTTCCGTTCCGTTCCGTCGCTCAGTCGTGTCCGACTCTATGCGACCCCGTGGACTGTGGCCTACCAGGCTTCTCCATCCACGGGATTCTCCAGGCAAGAATACTGGAGTGGGTTACCGTTTCCTTCTCCAGGGGATCTTCCCAACCCAGGGATCAAACCCAGGTCTCCCGCATTGGAGGCAGACGCTTTAACCTCTGAGCCATTCTTTAGATTGTGCAAATGAAGAAAGCCAGACTCACAGAAAGTTACTTTGGTAAGGTACGCCCAGAGACTCAGACTCAGATCTTTCTGATTCAAAATTCTGTGGTCATTTCACAGTCTCACACGACACTCAAATTGTTTTTGAAATTTTAAGCTAAAATGTGTAACTGTATGCTTTTCCTACTTTTATTTGTTAAATATTTATTGATTTATTACCATGTTCTATGGTAATAAATGGAGCTACCTGTATACAATTTCATTGTATATAAATTATCTTCCAGGCTCCTGTATAGTTTTTCTAGATAGAGCCACAACAGAAGAAGCACTGTCATAGCAGAATTTACAAACATCCCAGTGTCTCCCAGTTTCACCAGAACAAATTCTGTTCAGTTGCCTATAAACTCTTGTGTAATGCAGCCCTTTGTCATCTCTGGGATGGTATTTCCTACTCTTTCCCCTTTCTTTCTTCCCCAGCCACTCTAGTCTTCAGGTCTTTGCACAGACCAGAGATTTTCCTGTCTTAGAGTCTTTGCCTTTGTTGCTAGAGTTTAGTCAACATTACTGGTAATTTTAAAGAAAAAAATTAATTTTGATAATTCCCTTTATTATTTTTGTATATTAATATATTTACTTTTGTCTTATTCTGTTGATTCTACACTATTATTATATCAACTTCTTGTACTGGGTGCTTAACTTACTTCCTTTTTTCCTAATTTATGAATTTAAGGTTATAAATTCCTCCTAAAACCTACAGAAAGTCATGACTCAATGAACTGACATGATTTTTTCAACTTCAAAAGTCAAAGTGTTAGTCGCTCAATCCTGTCCACTCTTTGCAACCCCATGGACTGTATAGCCTGCCAGGCTCCTCTACCCATGGAGTTCTCCAGGCAAGAATACTGGAGTGGGTAGCCATTCCCTTCTCCACGGGATCTTCCACAATGGTGCAAAAATAATACACATTCAGTAGACATCATACTTTGAATTTTTGTTATGATCTTTTCCCATGCCAACTATGTGTAGTGTGATACTGTCTCCTAATACTGTGCAGAGGCAGTGATCATGAAGTAAACTATTGACACACTTAATGGCATTCTGTATTCATACAACCTCTCCGTTTTTCACGTTCAATACAGTACTCACTAAATCACATGAAACAGACAATACTTTATTATAAAACAAACTTTGTGTTAGATGATTTTGCCCCAACATAGGCTAACATAAATATTTTGAGCATGCTTGGGCTTCCCAAGTGACTCAGTGGTTAAGAATCCTCACATTAAATGCATTTTTGACTTAAAATATTTGGCATTTAGGATGGATTTATCGGGGCATAATTCCATCATAAGTAGAGGGAAATCTGTACTTTTTGCATTTTATAAGTTAGATAAGAAGTCCCTTCCTTTCATGCAATTCTAAGTATGATTTCCACTGAAAATTTTTCCTCTTTGCTCCATTATATATTTAGAAGTATTTTTAATATAAAATATTATCTTTAAAACATTTGTTTGGTTTCTAATTTAATCTTGTTCTGCTCAGAGAATGTGGCTTGCATTATCTGCACCTTGGATTTTTTTTTTAAAAATTTGTTTATGCCAAGAATGTGGTCAAATCTTATAAATATTCCATAAGTGTTTGAAAAGTTTGGGGTTGCAATGTTCTTTACATGTCCTATTTGTCGAAGCTTGTTAATTGCATTGTTCAAATCTATATTCTCATTGACTTTTTCTTGTCTGCTTGATCTATCAATAAGTAAGAGAGGCATGTTAAAATCAATATATTTTTTAGTTTCTCCTTTTAATTCCTTCAATTTCACTTGATACATTTCAAAGCTATGCTATTTAGGTCCTTAGTACATCAGGATCAAAACATCATCCTGAAAAACTGAGTATTTATCAAAGCAGAGTGGACCTCTTTATCTAAATTAATTCTATTTTATCCAAAAATCTTTTTAATCTGGAATTAAAACAGAAGTGTTGGATTTATTTTAGTTCTTATTTACCTATCAGATAGGTTGTCCATATACATTTGCCTATCCTATATGCTTTTGTGGTTTATTTCAAACATTCTGTGTTCTTGTACTTCCTGCCTCTTCTAAGGAACATATGATTTTAAAAAAAACAACAAAAAAACAACAAAAAAACCTATTCTTGTTCAGTAGGACATTTTTGTCTTTCAAGTACAGTGTTTATTTCACTTACTTTATTACATTAGAGGATAAGTTCCAAGGAATCATTAGATTTTATTATTTTATTTATTGGGGTCCCCTCAGCACCTAGAATATCACATTGTACACAGTAAGAGCTCAGTGCACATTTGTTGAGTGGATGAATGAACGAATTTTATGCTTCACCTGAGTTTATGTCTACTCTGTTACATACTTATAGAGAGGCAATGTTGTGATGATTAAGAACATGCCCTGAAGTCAGACTGTTGCTTCTGCTAAGTCGCTTTAGTTGTGTCCGACTCTGTGCGACCCCAGAGACAGTAGCCCACCAGGCTCCCCCGACCCTGGGATTCTCCAGGCAAGAACACTGAAGTGGGTTGCCATTTCCTTCTCCAATGCATGAAAGTGAAAAGTGAAAGTGAAGTCGCTCAGTTGTGTCCAACTGTTAGCGACCCCATGGACTGCTGCATGGGTTCAAATACAAGTTTAGGTATCTACCAGTTCCCAATTTTGAGTCTTTCTGTGCCTCAGTTGCCTGATTGTGGGAATAACAACAGCATCCAGTGGCTCAGATGGTAAAGCCTCTGCCTACAATGCGGGAGACTCGGGTTCGATTCCTGGGTCTGGAAGATCCTCTGGAGCAGGAAATGGCAACCCACTCCAGTATTCTTGCCTGGAAAATCCCATGGATGGAGAAGCCTGGTGGGCTACAGTCCATGGGATCGCCAATAGTTGGACACAACTGAGCAACTTCACTTCACTTCAATTCCTTCTCCTAAGGCTGTGTTTAGGATTAAATAATTTAAACTGCAAATCATTTAGAACAGCATTTTGCACATAGTTAAGTATCATATAAGTACTAGCTATTATCCCCTTTCCCTTCACTAATGTGGAAGTTACACAATTTGTACACTTTAAACAATTTTATCTTGCCTATTTAACTAGAAATGGTCTAAAGTTAATTAATATAAAAGGATTGTGAAGCACTTGAACTCTGTTTGCTCCTGCTGCTAAGTCACTTCAGTCCTGTCCGACTCTGTGCAACCTCATGGACAGCAGTCCACCAGGATCCTCTGTCCACGGGATTCTCCAGGCAAGAATACTGGAGTGCGTTGCCATTTCCTTCTTCAGAACTCTGTTTACCATCTTTCAATATATCTGCAGTTTCAGTTCAAGAGTATCAATCAATTCAATTGAGTCGCTCAGTCTTGTCCGACTCTTTGTGACTCCATGAACCGCAGCAGGCCAGGCCTCCCTGTCCATCACCAACAACTCCTCGAGTCCACCCAAACCCATGTCCATTGAGTTGGTGATGCCATCCAACCATCTCATCCTCTGTCGTCCACTTCTCCCCCTACCCTCAATCTTTCCCAGCATCAGGGTCTTTACAAATGAGTCATCTCTTTGCAGCAGGTGGCCAAAGTATTGGAGTTTCAGCTTCAACATCAGTCCTTCCAATGAACAGCCAGGACTGATCTCCTTTAGGATGGACTGGCTGGATCTCCTTGTAGTCCAAGGGACTCTCAAGAGTCTTCTCCAATACCACAGTTCAAAAGCATAAATTCTTCGGCACTCAACTTTCTTTATAGTCCAACTCTCACATCCATACATGACCACTGGAAAAACCATAGCCTTAACTAGATGGACCTTTGTTGACAAAGTAATGTCTCTGCTTTTTAATATGCTATCTAGCCTGGTCATAACTTTCCTTCCAAGGAGTAAGCATCGTTTAATTTCATGGCTGCAATAACCATCTGCAGTGATTTTGGAGCCCCAAAAAATTAAGTCAGCCACTGTTTCCCCATCTATTTGCCATGAAGTGATGGGACAAGATGCCATGATCTTAGTTTTCTGAATGTTGAGCTTTAAGCCAACTTTTTCACTCTCCTCTTTCAGTTTCATTAAGAGGCTTTTTAGTTCTTCTTCCCTTTCTGCCATAAGGGTGGTGTCATCTGCATATCTGAGGTTATTTATATTTCTCCCGGCCATCTCGATTCCAGCTTGTGCTTCCTCCAGCCCAGCGTTCCTCATGATGTACTCTGCATATAAGTTAAATAAGCAGGGTGACAATATACAGCCTTGATGAACTCCTTTTCCTATTTGGAGCCAGTCTGTTGTTCCATGTCCAGTTCTAACTGTTGCTTCCTGACCTACATATAGGTTTTTCAAGAGGCAGGTCAGGTGGTCTGGTATTCCCATCTCTTTCAGAATTTTCCACAGTTAATTGTGATCCACACGGTCAAGACTTTGGCATAGTCAATGAAGCAGAAATCGATGTTTTTCTGGAACTCTCTTGCTTTTTTCATGATCCAGAGGACTTTGGCAATTTGATCTCTGGTTTCTCTGCCTTTTCTAAAACCAGCTTCAACATCTGGAAGTTCATGGTTCACGTATTGCTGAAGCCTGGCTTGGAGAATTTTAAGCATCACTTTACTAGTGTGAGATAATTGCATAATTTTACCTTAATTTTTAACCCTTTCATTGGACAGTATTGCCATTGATTTATATTGTTGTTGTTCAGTCTCGTCTGACGTTTTGCAGCCCCATGGACTGCAGCATGCCAGGCTTCCCTGTCCTTCACTATCTCCTGGAATTTGCTCAAGTTCATGTCCATTGAGTCAGTGATGACATTCAACCATCTTATCCTCTGTTTCCCCCTTGTCCTCTTGCCCTCAGTCTTTCCAAGCATCAGAGTCTTTTCCAGTGAGTTAGCTCTTCACATTAGGTAGCCGAATTTTGGAGTTTCAGCTTCAGCACCAGTCCTTGCAATGAACATTCACGTTGATTTCCTTTAGCATCGACTGGTTTGATCTCCTTGCTATCCAAGGGGTTTTCAAGAGTTTTCTCCTGCACCACAATTCGAAAGCATCAGTTCATTGGTACTTGACCCTCCTTTTGGTCCAACTCTCACAAACATACATGGCTACTGGACTACTTTACTATTGATTTATAGTGACACTGCTTATTTATATATGAACATATTTTATTCATTTTTAAAGCAATCATTCTCTCTTTCTTCTCTCCTGATTTCTTTGATAATCTCAATCAGTGCTTTGAATTTATTTCATTATCTATGTATGAATTTGGCTTTAGCTTTTTATTTTTGACTTTCATTGTGCTTCTTCATGTATTTATTTTGTTCTGGAAAATTCTAAGTCTTTTTCTCTTTGGATATTGTCCCTCTTTATTCTTTTCTTCTAGGGTTCTAATTAAATGTGAGTTTTATTTTCTTAATTTTCCAACTTCCTTTACCCCATTGTTAATATGTACCTCTTCTGTATCTATACAACACCCTTAGATTTTTTTCTCATGTTCACTAGGTATGTTCAACATGTTCATAAATTTAACTTAAATTTATACATTTTTAATTCCTAGGGATTCTGTTTTGCTTTTAAATCAATGTACTTGTTTAGTTTGATACTTGGATTCAGATTTCTTAACACTCTTTGTATTAGTTTTACTTCTGTGATAAACAAAATGCCCTCACATATCTCATTGCTGGGTAAGGTTTACTCCCTCCCCTAGTTTACTCAATCGTCATTTTACCTTCTAGTATTTATAGGTGCTTCTGATTCAGCTTCCCAGTAGCTCCCAAGGTTTCTTTCTTATCTCCCTTGCATATATCCATTCAAATCTACTCTATGGATTGACAAACACCCTCAAAGAAATGCCAGTTTCACAGCTTGCTTACTTCTCTGAATCTGACTTGGTTTACAAAAAAGAATTTTGTCATATGTTTACTTTTAATTTTAGGCGCAATATGATGGAAATAGTCTCCCTAGACATGTGTTCACTTGCTTTCAGACACAGACATTATATTCAGTGTGTCCTCTATGGCTCTTGATTTCACATTCTATTCCCTGGACTCTCTTGTCCTTCACAGGGCTTTTGACCCTAGCAACCCATCACCCTCTGTCCCTGGTTCCACCAGCTTCCATCTCTGAATCCACGGTTCAAGCCTTGCCTCTAGGCCCATGGCCCTGGCCTCTACACCCAAGGCTCTGCCTCAGAGTCATTTCTTTTTTTCCTTGAAGGGTAACATATGTTTGCAGCTGAGGAGCCCTATCGGTCTGTTTCCTGCCTACAGAATTCTGGGAGTCTGACAACCTTCTTATGATTCATCTAAACTGTCCCTTTTAGTTCAAGCTGGCAATGTTCTGCTGGTATAACATTCTTAAAACTTTGCAAACCTCCCAGGTATATCATGGGAATCTCCATGGTTAAACAAAAATATCTCCACAGAACTTTCCTGGATAATCCTATCTCTATTCCTGACATCTGCTCAGATGTATTCTAATGAGGATATGTTAGTCACATACTTCATCTCTTTTGCAAAAGCTTATACGGCCACAACCTTGGTTCTCTCCCTTGGGTACACTTTTCCAACAGTGAATTTCCTAATTTTAGCATCCTTTGCAATCTGGACAGTGAATCTTTCAAATCATCAGATTCTGATTCTTCTTTGCTTAATAATTTCTTTTTCCATTTTTCTCATTCTTCTTTGATTTTACTATAAGTAGCAAACTTTTGCTGCATCTTCAATACTTTGCTTGGAAAACTGCTCATCTGAATATCCAGATTTATAATTTACAAGATCTGCTTTCCCTCCGATAGTAGAATACAGTTCAACAAAATTATAACAAACCACTGTATAACCAGGGTTTCCTTTCCTTTAATTTCCAACAGTATATTCATTTTGTTCTGAGACCTCACCATAAGCACCTTTAATGTATATATTTCTATCAACATTCTTTTTATGACAGAAGATTTTATGTCTTGCTCTTCACATCCTTCTGAGGCCATACCAGAATACTCCTTAATGTTCACATTTCTACCAACAGTCACTTCAACACAGCCAAGACTTTTTCTATCACAGGCCTCCAATTTACCTATTATCCAACTCCAAGTCATCTTTACATTTTTAGGCATTGTTGCATTGTCATCCTACTTCCAGTAATAAAATCTGTACAGGTTTCATAGGGATGACACAATAAATAACTGCAAGGTGATGGCTGAGAACAAATTTAATCTTTCAAAATTTGGAGCCAGAAGTCTGATATCAAGGTATTAGCAGCTCCCTCTCACCTCCAAAAACTGTAGAGAAGAAACTTGCCTTGCCTTTTCCAGCTTCTAGCGTCTCAGGTGTTGTCTAACTTGTGACAGCATAGCTCAACTTTCGGTCTCCATCTTCACAAAGCCTTCTCTTGGTGCCTCTGCATCCTCTCTCTCTCTCTTTTTTTTTTTTGTCTTTTATAAAAAGCACTTATCAGATTTAGAATCCTCTAAGGTGATCTCCTCTTGAGATCCTTACCTTAGTTATATCAGCAAAGGTCCTTATTCCAAATATGATCACGTTCAGAGTTTCCAGAATAGGCATATCTTTGGCAGGATTATTATTTAATCTTCTTCAGATATTTTCAAATAATCATTTATAAAAAATATTTTAGGTAGATATAAGCTTATTATTACTGAAAGTATCTAAGCCAAATCTATAATATTTATTTCTACTTTTTCCTTCTAATATCATAACAGAAAGATCAAGAATTAAAATTTAATAACAACTAATAAATGATAATTTGAGTCTAAAAATTGAAGGTAAATAAAAGGCAAGAAGACTATGATTTTTGTTTTCTTTCTTCCATTGCAATAGCATTTTTAATTACATTCCTAGCATCACAGGCAGAAAAATCTTCTAACACTATGACAAGGCATGGTAAACACAAATGATTAAGGTCTAACAGTGTGACTGCTTGAGGACACTAAAAAAAAACAAGCCCCATGTCACTTATTCACACTGAGTATAGCCTTCTTGAAAATAATTTTTTAAAAAAGCATGCTGCTACTGCTTCAAGGTACACAGAAGGATTTCACAGCCAGAATTTTAAAAAAAAAGGATGTTTTGATTGTTTTTTCCTTGAGATGATGAAAAGTTATCTGGACTTCCTTTTTACTCTCATTTCTGTGCCTAATATGTGAATGTAAAATGACTCTCAATATGGCCTTCAATATTATGAACTCTTAAAGCTTTACCTAGCATGTGTCTATTAAATTCTTGCATTGTTGATAGGCAAGGAACCCCTCATGGGAATTAACAGTATTGTGGTTGAGTCAAGCAGAGTACAAAATGTTAGAGGGCAAAACAACTTGTCCATAAATTGACTGTTTACTTCCTCATTAGTAGCTCTAAAACACAGTCAGTGAATCACATGGCAAATAAATTATGACACATATTTCTCAATGGTAATAACTATCAGTTATAATAAGCAAAAATCACACAGCTCGTTTTGACCACAGCAAAGCAAAGAGTGCTACAGTCAGAGCCAGTCCTAGTGAAATGAGGGGTGTATCTTTAATACCATGTATTTTCCCCAACTCATTTCTTTTTTAGAGAAAATACCACCCTAACCCAGAGTTTTCATATTATTCTTCAACAATCCATGGATACTAGTAAAATATATTTTCAAGTAAGTATTCTTTATATTTCATTCCTATTATTGTTCTTGCCTCCCATTATAGATCTCTCTTATTTCTCTTTGAACTAAACAAACCTTATGTCAACCGTCAGCACCAGTAACTAGTTGACCTTTAAATCAGTAAATCCTTGCCCATATGATAATTTTATAGTCAAAGCAGTGATTTTTCTTTCCAGAAGAGGAACAAGGGAAAGAGTTACCATGGACACAAGGAAACTTTTGAGAGATGCTAAATTTGTTCATTCTTTGTGCATTTATGTAGACATACATCCAAACTTAACAATTCATACATTAAGTATGCAACATTTATTATGGATCAAAATAGGAAAATAAAAGGAAAAGGAAAAATAAAAGTATATTAGCTAAAATTATCAAAATTCAGTCAAATTGAAAGTTTTATTTCGAGCATGGGAAGATGGCGGAGGAATAGGACAGGGCGACCACTTTCTCCCCCACAAAATCAGCAAAAGAACATTTGAACTCTGAGTAAATCCCACAAAACAACTTCTGAATACCAGCAGAGGACATCAGGCACCCAGAAAAGCAGCCCATAGTCTTCAAAAGG
Organism: Moschus berezovskii; assembly: GCF_049115385.1. Taxonomy (NCBI): domain Eukaryota; kingdom Metazoa; phylum Chordata; class Mammalia; order Artiodactyla; family Moschidae; genus Moschus; species Moschus berezovskii. Next base: position 37,635,735 of record NC_142461.1, read on the forward strand.
AGGTAGGAAATAGTATAAAAGATAAAAAGAGAGACAAAAGAGGGAGGGACGGAGCTCCGTCCTGGGAAGGGAGGCTTAAAAAAAAAAAAGAAGTTTCCAAACACCTGGAAACACGAGTGAGTCTGTGGATAGCCTTGGAACCTCAGAGGGCCACATAACTGGGAGAAAAAAGACATAAATAATTAAAACCCACAGACTAAGTGCCCAGAGGAAACTCTCAGTGGAGAAGCCGTGCAGACGCCCGCACCCCCCACTAGCAGGCGGGGGCTGGGCAGGGAGATGCGGGCGGCAGTGCTTAGAGGGAGAACTGGTGGCAGAGCTTAGAGAGAGGACTGGGCCGAATGCCCCAAGGGCAAGCTGAGTGCACTAACGGGAGCAAAGCAGACTGCAGTGAAAAGCCCCAAACTTAGACTCTGCCAGCCCTGCTCACAGAACAAAGGACTGAGCAGAGCGAACCGGCTGAGGGCGGCCCAGCCCCCAGCCCTCGCCGGGACAGGCAGGGAGGGCGGCCAGTGCCGGAAGGGGCAGCTGCGGCCCCAGAGAGGCTTCCCGTGCCAAGCTGCAAGCAGGCTTCCTTGCTAACCAAGACTTCTCGGTTTGGGCTGGTCAATATCCGCCTGAGAAAGTGCGCCGGTTGTACACCCAGAAAACCGAGCGGCAGGGACCAGGAAGGCGATAAGTCACAGCGACGGTGCTCGCCAAACGCCTGGTCACCTGAGCTGCTCGGACCGGTGAAGGCACAAAACGCAGGCCCAGCCAAGTCTGCGCCTTTGTGGAGTACCCGAGGACCTGAACCTGAGCGGCTCAGACCTGGGAAGTGCCTGAAACACAGCGCCAGCCATGGACAGCTCCTGGCAGAGTAACCCAGAGCCTGAGCAGCATAAACAGGGAAAGAACACAAGATGCGAGCAGGAGCATTCCCAGAGAAGTCTAGACACTGCAAGCACTCCCCACAGATGCCAGTGATATTTGTTAGCAGCATTCCTCCCTCCCCAGCAGGACGGAACAGAGAGAAGAAATCTAGCTCCACCCACCAGAACAGCGACACAAGCTTCCCAAACCAGGGAACCTTGACAAGTCACCCATCCAACCTCACACATAACGAGGTAACTACATAATAAAGAGAACTCCACAAACTGTCAGAGGACGGAAAGGCCACCCCAAGCACAACAAAATAAGCAAGATGAAGAGGCAGAGAAATACCCAGCAAATAAAGGAACAGGATAAATGCCCACCAACATAAACAAAAGAGGAAGCTATAGGGAACCTACCTGATAAATAATTTCAAATTTTAATTGTGAAAATGATTCAAAATCTGGAAATCAAAATGGAGTTACAGATAAATAACCTGGAGAAAAGGATTGAGAAGATGGAAGAAAGGTTTAATAAGGACTTAGAGGAAATAAAAGAGTCAATATACAATGAATAATGCAATAGATGAGATCAGAAACACTCTGGAGGGAACAAACAGTAGAATAACAGAGGCAGAAGACAGGATAAGCGAGCTAGAAGATAGAATTGTAGAAATAAATGAAACAAAAATGGAAAAAGAAACACGAATTAAAAGAAATGAGGACAATATTGGAGAGACCTCTGGGACAATGTTAAATGCCCCAACATTCGAATCATAGGAGTCCCAGAAGAAGAAGACAAAAAGAAAGACCATGAGAGAATACTTAAGGATATAACAGTTGAAAATTTCCCTAAAATGGGGAAGGAAATAATCACCCAAGTCCAAGAAACCCAGAGAGTTCCTAACAGGATAAAACCAAGGCAAAATATCCCAAGGCACATATTAATCAAATTAACAAAGATCAAACACAAAGAACAAATATTAAAAGCAGCAAGGGAAAAACAACAATTAACTCACAAGGGGATCCCCATAAGGATAACAGCTGATTTTTCAATAGAAACTCTTCAGGCCAGGAGGGAAGAGCAAGACATACTTAAAGTGATGAAAGAAAGTAACCTACAGCCCAGATTACTGTAACCAGCAGGGATCTCATTCAAATATGAAGGAGAAATCAAAAGCTTTACAGAAAAGCAAAAGCTGAGAGAATTCAGCATCAACAAACCAGCTCTCCAACAAATACTAAAGGGTCTTCTCTAGACAGGAAACACAGAAAGGGTATATAAACTCGAACCTAAAACAATAAAGAAAATGGCAACAGGATCATACTTATCAATAATCACCTTAAACGTAAATGGGTTGAATGCCCCAACCAAAAGACAAAGGCTGGCTGAATGGATACAAAAACAAGACCCCCATATATGTTGTCTACAAGAGACCCACCTCAAAACAAGGGACACATACAGACTGAAAGTGAAGGGTTGGAAAAAGACATTCCACGCAAATAGAGACAAAAGAAAGCAGGAGTAGCAATACTCATATCAGATAAAATAGATTTTAAAACAAAGGTTGTAAAAAGAGACAAAGAAGGAAACTACATAATGATCAAAGGATCAATCCAATATGAAGATATAGCAATTAAAATATTTATGCACCCAACATAGGAGCACCGCAATATGTAAGACAATTACTAACAAAGATGAAAGGGGATATTAAAAATAATACAATAATAGTGGGAGACTTTAATACCCCACTTACATCTATGGATAGATCAACTAAACAGAAAACTAACAAGGAAACACAAACTTTAAATGATACAATAGACCAGTTAGACCTAATAGATCTCTATAGGACATTTCACCCCAAAACAAAGAATTTCACCTTTTTCTCAAGTGCACACGGAACCTTTTCCAGGATAGATCACATTCTGGGCCATAAATCTAGCCTTGGTAAATTCAAAAAAAATTGAAATCATTCCAAGCATCTTTTCTGACCAGAATGCAGTAAGATTAGATCTCAATTACAGGAGAAAAACTATTAAAAATGGCAACATATGGAGGCTGAACAACACGCTGCAGAATAATGAACAAATCATAGAAGAAATCAAAATATGCATAGAAATGAATGAAAATGAAACCACAACAACCCAAAACCTCTGGGACACTGTAAAAGCAGTGTAAAGGGGAAAGTTCATAGCAAAACAGGCACACCTCAAGAAAAAAGAAAAAAGTCAACTAAATAACCTAACTCTACATCTAAAGAAACTAGAAAACGAAGAAATGAAGAACCCCAGGGTTAGTAGAAGGAAAGAAATCATAAAAATTAGAGCAGAAATAAATGCAAAAGAAACAAAAGAGACCTTAGCAAAAATCAACAAAGCCAAAAGCTGGTTCTTTGAGAAGGTAAATAAAATTGACAAACCAGTTTTCCCAGCACCACTTGTAGAAGAGACTGTCTTTTCTCCATTTTATATTCTTGCCTCCTTTGTCAAAGATAAGGTGTCCATAGGTGCGTGGATTTATCTCTGGGCTTTCTATTTTGTTCCATTGATCTATATTTCTGTCTTTATGCCTGTACCATACTGTCTTGATGACTGTGGCTTTGTAGTAGAGCCTGGTCTGGCAGGTTAATTCCCCCAGTTCCATTCTTCTTCCTCAAGATTGCTTTGGCTATTCGAGGTTTTTTGTATTTCCATACAAATTGTGAGATTATTTGTTCTAGTTCTGTGAAAAATATCGTTGGTAGCTTGATAGGGATTGCATTGAATGTATAAATTACTTTGGGTAGTATACTCATTTTTACCATATTTATTCTTCCACTCCACGAACACGGTATATTTCTCCATCTATTAGTGTCCTCTTTGATTACTTTCACAAGTGTTTTATACTTTTATATGTACAAGTCTTTTGTTTCCTTAGGTAGATATGTTCCTAAGTATTTAATTCTTTTCGTTGCAACAGTGAATGGAATAGTTTCCTTAATTTCTCTTTCTACTTTCTCAAATTAGTGTATAGGAATGCAAGGGATTTCTGTGTGTTGATTTTATATCCTGCAACCTTACTGTATTCATTGATTAGCTCTAGTAGTTTTCTGGTAGAGTCTTTAGGGTTTTCTGTGTAGAGGATCATGTCATCAGCGAACAGTGAAAGTTTTACTTCTTCTTTTCCAATTTGTATTCCTTTTATGTCTTTTTCTGCTCTGATTGCTGTAGCCAAAACTTCCAGAACTAGGTAGACTAGTAGTGGTGAGACTCTTGTTCCTGACTTTAGGGGAAATGCTTTCAGTTTTTCACCATTGAGGATAATGTTTGCTGAGGATTTGTCATATATAGCTTTTATTATGTTGAGGTATGTCCCTTCTATTCCCACTTTCTGGAGGGTTTTTATCATAAGTGGATGTTGAATTTTGTCGAAGGCTTTCTCTGCATCTATTGAGATAATCATAGGATTTTTATTTTTCAGTTTGCTAATGTCGTGTATTATGTTGATTGATTTGTGGATATTGAAGAATCCTTGCATTCCTGGGATAAAGCCCACTTGGTCATGATGTATGATCTTCTTAATGTGCTGTTGGATTCTGATGGCTAGAATTTTGTTAAGGATTTTTGCATCTATGTTCATCAGTGATATTGGCCTGTAGTTTTCTTTTTTTGTGGGGTCTTTACCAGGTTTTGGGATTAGGGTGATGGTGGCCTCATAGAATGAGTTTGGAAGTTTCCCTTCCTCAGCAATTTTCTGGAAGAGTTTGAGTAGAATAGGTGTTAGCTCTTCTCTAAATTTTTGGTAGAATTCAGCTGTGAAGCCGTCTGGACCTGGGCTTTTGTTTGCTGGAAGATTTCTGATTACAGCCTCTAGTTCCGTGCTTGTGATGGGTCTATTCAGATTTTCTGTTTCTTCCTGGTTCAGTTTTGGAAGGTTGTACTTTTCTAGGAATTTGTCCATTTCTTCCAAGTTATTCATTTTATTGCCATATAATTGCTGATAGTATTCTCTAATGATCCTTTGTATTCTGTGTTGTTGGTTGTGATCTCTCCATTTTCATTTCTAATTTTATTGATTTGGTTCTTCTCCCTTTGTTTCTTGATGAGTCTGGCTAGTGGATTGTCAATTTTTTTTGTTATTTATTTATTTTTTATTGGAGGTTAATTATTTTACAATATTATATTGGTTGGTTTTGCCATACATTGACATGAATTCGCCCCGGGTGTACATGAGTTCCCCGTCCTGAACCTCCCTCCTACCTCCCTCCTCCCTTTATCCTCCCTCTGGGTCATCCCTGCACACCAGCCCCGAGCATCCTGTAACATGCATCGACCATGAACTGCTGATTCGTTTCACATATGACCACATACGTGTTTCAATACCATTCTCCCAAATCATCCCACCCTCACCTTCTCCCACAGAGTCCCAAAGACTGTTCTATACATCTGTGTCTCTTTTGCTGTCTCGTATATAGGGTTATCATTTGCATCTTTCTATATTCTGTATATATGCGTTAGTATATTGTATTGGCTATTTTCTTTCTGGCTTACTTCACTCTGTATAATAGGCTCCAGTTTCATCCACCTCATTAGAACTCATTCAAATGCATTCTTTTTAATGGCTGAGTAATACTCCATTGTGTAAATGTACCAAAGCTTTCTTATCCATTCGTCTACAGATGGACATCTAGGTTGCTTCCATGTCCTGGCTATTATAAACAGTGCTGCAATGAACATTGGAGTACATGTGTTTCTTTCAATTCTGGTTTCCTCGGTGTGTACGCCCAGGAGTACAATTGCTGGATCATATGGCAGTTCTATTTCCAGTTTTTTGAGGAATGTCCACACTGTTCTCCATAGTGGCTGTACTAGTTTGCATTCCCACCAACAGTGTAAGAGGGTTCCCTTCTCTCCACACCCTCTCCAGCATTTATTGCATGTAGACTTCTGGATAGCAGCCATTCTGACTGTTGTGAAATGGTATCTCATTGTGGTTTTGATTTGCATTTCTCTGATTATGAGGGATGTTGAGCATTTTTTCATGCGTTTGTTAGCCATCTTTCTGTCTTCTTTGAAGAAATGTCTGTTTAGTTCTTTGGCCCATTTTTTGATTGGGTCATTTATTTTTCTGGAATGGAGCTGCAGGAGCTGCTTGTATATTTTGGAGATTAATCCTTTATCCGTTGCTTCCTTTGAAATTATTTTCTCCAATTCTGAAGGCTGTCTTTTCACCTTGCTTATAGTTTCCTTTGTTGTGCAGAAGCTTTTGATTTTAATTAGGTACCATTTGTTTATTTTTGCTTTTATTTCCAGTATTCTGGGAGGTGGGTCTTGGAGGATCCTGCTGTGATTTATGTCAGAGAGAGTTTTGCCTACGTTCTCCTCTAGGAGTTTTATAGTTTCTGGCTTTACATTTAGCTCTCTAATCCATTTTGAGTTTATTTTGATGTATGGTGTTAGGGAGTGTTCTAGTTTCATTCTTTTACTCCACTCACAAAACAAAAGACTGAGTGGAGTGAGCCGGCTGCGGTCGGCTCATCCCCCATCCCCTCACCGAGACAGGCAAGGAAGGGCAGCCAGAGCTGGAGGGGGCAACCACAGCCCCAGAAAGGCTTCTGATACCAAAATGCAGGCAGGGTTCGTTGCTAATCAAGACTTCTTCGGCTCGGGCCTGTTGATATCCGCCTGAGAAAGTGCCTTGGTTGTACACCCAGAAAACCGAGTGGCAGGGACTGGGGAGGCGATAAGTCGCAGCAACCACGCTCACCAAACACTTGGTCACCTGAGCTGCTCAGACCGGGGAAGGCACAAAACGCAGGTCCAGCCAAGTCTGCGCCTCTGTGGGGTATCCAAGAACCTGAACTTGAGCTGCTCAGACCTGGGAAGTGCATACAACCCAGCGCCGGCCTCGGACAGTTCCCGGCAGAGCAACCTAGAGCCTGTGCAGTGTAGACTGGGACAGCACACACGCTGTGAGCAGGGGCAAACCCAGTGTGGCCGAGACATTGTGAGCACTCCCCACAGACGCCAGAGATATTTGTCTGCGGTGTTCCTCCCTTCCCAGAACAGTACTGAACAACTGAGCCTTTAAAAAGTGTCCACCAGCACCCTAGTGTCAGGGTGGAAATTAGACACTGAAGAGACCAGCAAACAGAAGCTAAAACAGAGAGAACCACCTTGGAAATGACAGATAGAGAAGTCTAGAGACTACTACAAGAATAAGACCAAAAACTAGAGGCAAGAGGCTTAAGGCCGAATCCTAGGAACACCAGAGAACTCCTGACTCCAGGGAACATTAATCGATAGGAGCTCATCAAACGTCTCCATACCTACACTAAAACCAAGCACCACCCAAGGGTCAACAAGTTCCAGAGCAAGACATACCACGCAAATTCTCCAGCAACACAGGAAACTAGCCCTGAGCTTCAATATACAGGCTGCCCAAAGTCACTCCAAACCCACTGACATCTCATAACTCATTACTGGACACTTCATTGCACTCCAGAGAGAAGAAATCAAGCTCCACCCACCAGAACACCGACACAAGCTTCCCTAACCAGGGAACCTTGAAAAGTCACCCGTCCAACCCCACACACAGCGAGGAAACTACATAACAAAGAGAACTCCACAAACGGCCAGAAGAGGGAAAGGTCACCCCAAGCAAAGCAATATAAGCAAGATGAAGAGGCAGAGAAATACCCAGCAAGTAAAGGAACAAGTAAATGCCCACCAACAAAAAGAGGAACATATAGGGAATCTACCTGATAAAGAATTTCAAATTTTGGTGGTGAAATGATTCAAAATCTTGAAAGCAAAATGAAGTTACAGATAAATAACCTGGAGAAAAGGATTGAGAAGATGGAAGAAAGGTTTAATAAGGACTTAGAGGAAATAAAAAAGAGTCAATATACAATGAATAATGCAATAGATGAGATCAGAAACACTCTGGAGGGAACAAACAGAATAACAGAGGCAGAAGACAGGATAAGCGAGCTAGAGGATAGAATTGTAGAAATAAATGAAACAAAGATGGAAAAAGAAAAACAAATTAAAAGAAATGAGGGAAATATTAGAGACCTCTGGGACAATGTTAAACGCTCCAACATTCTAATCATAGGAGTCCCAGAAGAAGAAGACAAAAAGAAAGACCATGAGAGAATACTTGAGGAGATAACAGTTGAAAACTTCCCTAAAATGGGGAAAGAAATAATCACCCAAGTCCAAGAAACCCATAGAGTCCTCAGCAGGATAAACCCAAGGCGAAACACTCCAAAACACATAGTAATCAAATTAACAAAGATCAAACACAAAGAACAAATATTAAAAGCAGCAAGGGAAAAGCAGCAAATAACACACAAGGGGATTCCCATAAGGATAATAGCTGATCTTTCAAAAGAAACTCTTCAGGCCAGGAGGGAATGGCAAGACATACTTAAAGTGATTAAAGAAAATAACCTACAGCCCAGATTACTGTACCCAGCAAGGATCTCATTCAAGTATGAAGGAGAAATCAAAAGCTTTACAGAAAAGCAAAAGCTGAGAGAATTCAGCATCACCAAACCAGCTCTCCAACAAATGCTAAAGGATCTTCTCTAGACAGGAAACACAGAAAGGGTGTATAAACTCTAACTCAAAGCAATAAAGAAAATGGCTACGGGATCGTACTTATCAATAATTACCTTAAACGTAAATGGGTTGAATGCCCCAACCAAAAGACAAAGGCTGGCTGAATGGATACAAAAACAAGACCCCCATATATGTTGTCTACAAGAGACCCACCTCAAAATGAGGGACACATACAGACTGAAAGTGAAGGGCTGGAAAAAGATATTCCATGCAAATAGAGACCAAAAGAAAGCAGGAGTAGCAATACTCATATCAGATAAAATAGACTTTAAAACAAAGGCTGTGAAAAGAGACAAAGAAGGAAATTACAAAATGATCAAAGGATCAGTCCAAGAAGATATAACAATTATAAATATTTCTGCACCCAACATAGGAGCACTGCAATATGTAAGACAATTAGTAACCAGTACGAAAGGAGAAATTAACAACAATGCAATAATAGTAGGAGATTTTAATACCCCACTTACATCTATGGATAGATCAACTAAACAGAAAATTAACAAGGAAACACAAACTTTAAATGATACAATAGACCAGTTAGACCTAATAGATCTCTATAGGACATTTCACCCCAAAACAATGAATTTTACCTTTTTCTCAAGCGCACACGGAAACTTTTCCAGGATAGATTACATCCTGGGCCATAAATCTAGCCTTGGTAAGTTCAAAAAAATTGAAATCATTCCAAGCATCTTTTCTGACCACAATGCAGTAAGATTAGATCTCAATTACAGGAGAAAAACTATTAAAAATGGCAGTATATGGAGGCTGAACAACACGCTGCAGAATAATGAACAAATCATAGAAGAAATCAAAAGAGAAATCAAAATATGCATAGAAATGAATGAAAATGAAAACACAACAACCCAAAACCTCTGGGACACTGTAAAAGCAGTGCTAAGGGGGAAGTTCATAGCAGTACAGGCACACCTCAAGAAACAAGAAAAAAGTCAACTAAATAACCTAACTCTACATCTAAAGAAACTAGAAAAGGAAGAAATGAAGAACCCCAGGGTCAGTAGAAGGAAAGAAATCGTAAAAATTAGGGCAGAGATAAATGCAAAAGAAACAAAAGAGACCTTAGCAAAAATCAACAAAGCCAAAAGCTGGTTCTTTGAGAAGGTAAATAAAATTGACAATCCACTAGCCAGACTCATCAAGAAACAAAGGGAGAAGAACCAAATCAATAAAATTAGAAATGAAAATGGAGAGATCACAACCAACAACACAGAATACAAAGGATCATTAGAGAATACTATCAGCAATTATATGGCAATAAAATGAATAACTTGGAAGAAATGGACAAATTCCTAGAAAAGTACAACCTTCCAAAACTGAACCAGGAAGAAACAGAAAATCTGAATAGACCCATCACAAGCACGGAACTAGAGGCTGTAATCAGAAATCTTCCAGCAAACAAAAGCCCAGGTCCAGACGGCTTCACAGCTGAATTCTACCAAAAATTTAGAGAAGAGCTAACACCTATTCTACTCAAACTCTTCCAGAAAATTGCTGAGGAAGGGAAACTTCCAAACTCATTCTATGAGGCCACCATCACCCTAATCCCAAAACCTGGTAAAGACCCCACAAAAAAAGAAAACTACAGGCCAATATCACTGATGAACATAGATGCAAAAATCCTTAACAAAATTCTAGCCATCAGAATCCAACAGCACATTAAGAAGATCATACATCATGACCAAGTGGGCTTTATCCCAGGAATGCAAGGATTCTTCAATATCCACAAATCAATCAACATAATACACGACATTAGCAAACTGAAAAATAAAAATCCTATGATTATCTCAATAGATGCAGAGAAAGCCTTCGACAAAATTCAACATCCACTTATGATAAAAACCCTCCAGAAAGTGGGAATAGAAGGGACATACCTCAACATAATAAAAGCTATATATGACAAATCCTCAGCAAACATTATCCTCAATGGTGAAAAACTGAAAGCATTTCCCCTAAAGTCAGGAACAAGAGTCTCACCACTACTAGTCTACCTAGTTCTGGAAGTTTTGGCTACAGCAATCAGAGCAGAAAAAGACATAAAAGGAATACAAATTGGAAAAGAAGAAGTAAAACTTTCACTGTTCGCTGATGACATGATCCTCTACACAGAAAACCCTAAAGACTCTACCAGAAAACTACTAGAGCTAATCAATGAATACAGTAAGGTTGCAGGATATAAAATCAACACACAGAAATCCCTTGCATTCCTATACACTAATTTGAGAAAGTAGAAAGAGAAATTAAGGAAACTATTCCATTCACTGTTGCAACGAAAAGAATTAAATACTTAGGAACATATCTACCTAAGGAAACAAAAGACTTGTACATATAAAAGTATAAAACACTTGTGAAAGTAATCAAAGAGGACACTAATAGATGGAGAAATATACCGTGTTCGTGGAGTGGAAGAATAAATATGGTAAAAATGAGTATACTACCCAAAGTAATTTATACATTCAATGCAATCCCTATCAAGCTACCAACGATATTTTTCACAGAACTAGAACAAATAATCTCACAATTTGTATGGAAATACAAAAAACCTCGAATAGCCAAAGCAATCTTGAGGAAGAAGAATGGAACTGGGGGAATTAACCTGCCAGACCAGGCTCTACTACAAAGCCACAGTCATCAAGACAGTATGGTACAGGCATAAAGACAGAAATATAGATCAATGGAACAAAATAGAAAGCCCAGAGATAAATCCACGCACCTATGGACACCTTATCTTTGACAAAGGAGGCAAGAATATAAAATGGAGAAAAGACAGTCTCTTCTACAAGTGGTGCTGGGAAAACTGGGCAGCCACTTGTAAAAGAATGAAACTAGATCACTTCCTAATACCATACACGAAAATAAACTCAAAATGGATCAAATATCTAAATGTAAGACCAGAAACTATAAAACTCCTAGAGGAGAACATAGGCAAAACACTCTCAGACATAAATCACAGCAGGATCCTCCATGACCCACCTCCCAGAATATTGAAATTAAAAGCAAAAATAAACAAATGGGACCTAATTAAAATCAAAAGCTTCTGCACAGCAAAGGGAACTATAAGCAAGGTGAAAAGGCAGCCTTCAGAATGGGAGAAAATAATAGCAAATGAAACAACTGACAAAAAATTAATCTCCAAAATACACAAGCAGGTCCTGCAGCTCAATTCTAGAGAAATAACTGACCCAATCAAAATATGGGCCAAAGAACTAAACAGACATTTCTTCAAAGAAGACAGAAAGATGGCTAACAAACACATGAAAAAATGCTCAACATCCCTCATAATCAGAGAGATGCAAATCAAAACCACAATGAGATACCATTTCACACCAGTCAGAGTGGCTGCTATCCAAAAGTCTACATGCAATAAATGCTGGAGAGGGTGTGGAGAAAAGGGAACCTTCTTACACTGTTGGTGGGAATGCAAACTAGTACAGCCACTATGGAGAACAGTGTGGACATTCCTCAAAAAACTGGAAATAGAACTGCCATATGATCCAGCAATTGTACTCCTGGGCGTACACACCGAGGAAACCAGAATTGAAAGAAACACATGTACTCCAATGTTCATTGCAGCACTGTTTATAATAGCCAGGACATGGAAGCAACCTAGATGTCCATCTGCAGATGAATGGATAAGAAAGCTTTGGTACATTTACACAATGGATTATTTTTCAGTCATCAAAAAGAATGCATTTGAGTCAGTTCTAATGAGGTGGATGAAATTGGAGCCTATTATACAGAGTGAAGTCAGCCTGAAAGAAAAACATCAATACAGCATACTAATGCATATATATGGAATTTAGAAGGATGGTAACCTTAACCCTGTAGAGACAGCAAAAGAGACATAGGTGTATAGAACAGTCCTTGGCACTCTGTGGGAGTGGATGAAGGTGGGATGATTTGAGAGAATGGCATTGTAGCATGTATATTATCATATGTGAAATGAATCACCAGTCCAGGTTTGACGCATGATACAGGATGCTTGGGGCTGGTGCACGGGGATGACCTGGAGGAAGGATATGGGGAAGAGGGAGGGGGGAGGGGGTTCAAGAGCGAAAGCACATGTACACCCGGGGCAGATTTGCATCAATGTATGGCAAAACCAACCAATATTTTAATGTAAAGTAATTTGCCTCCTATAAAAATTTTTTAAAAAAGTTTTATTTCTTAGTCACATGAGCCATATTTCAAGTGTTCAGATGTATGACTAGGATCTACTATTTGCACTGCACAGAGAACATTACGGTCTTTACCGAAAGTGCTATTGGGCCACACTAATTTAAGCAGGACAATAGCCACCAGATAATATGTAAGCTTAGAAGGTGATTGTAGGCAAAAAATATGTAAATAAAACATATTAATTTAACATAAAGAGGTGAATGAGGATGAAGGATTGAAATACAAGATTGAGGTAGAAGAGGAGTCTAAAGAGAGACAGATTAGAAAGGGGAAGATGACCTTATATTAAATAAACAGAATGCAAACTATAGTTAAGTTCCATTTTCTTTCCTTTGAGTGCTCTGGTATGAGTATATTTAACTATAGTAAATACTGAAAAAATATTTTCTAAAGTTTGTTGTCATTTTTCTCAATTACATTACTATGAACACTGCTTTAGTTTCTAGATGCCATCAACAGTTATTTGTTTTGTCAGTTTATTTGGTAGATGTATTTTGTAGTAAAGGTGACATTTATATTGTGTTTCCCTGATGAGAATTTACATTAAGCCTATTTTAATATGATTTTAGTCCATTTGTATATGCACTTTTGTGAAGATCACATATTTCACTCATTTTTAAAATGGGTTTTCTGCCATTTTGTTATTGATTTACAAATTATTTATTTTTGTAACCAGTCTTCCTTTGGTGTCATGTATTGCTAATATATTCTCCTGGTAACTTTGTTGCTTTAGTAAATTTTATTTTTTATATTTATATTCATTTGGCATTAATTGTTGGAAACATTGGAAAGAGGGATCAGAATTTATTCACTTTTTCATATAAATATACAATGTACCCAGAACCATTTGTTGAGAGGTGTTTGATACTGCTCATCAGTATCACCTTTTCCTAAATGAGGTGTTTGTATAAGTGTGGGTTTATTTGTAAATTGTTGATTTATTTCATGAGGTCTCTTGTCTATACTACAACAATAGAATTCTAATTTAAGAAAAAGGGGGCTCTATGATTTGATATATGATGTTCTGCTTCATTTTTTTTTCTCCAAGTTTACCTTAGTTATTTTTTTATATTTTAATTTCTATAAACATTTATAATAATCTTGAATTTTTGCAAAATTTCTGACATTTTCATTGAGATTGTTTAAAAAAACTATAAATCAATTAGGAAAGCATTGTTTTTCCAATGTTGAAATTTTTTGTCCATGGATATTTTATATCCATCCACTCAAGTACTCTATAATTTTTGTCAGTTATCCTGAAAGATGATGCTGTGGAAGTGCTGCACTCAATCTGCCAGCAAACTTGGAAAACTCATCAGTGGCCACAGGACTGGAAAGGTCAGTTTTCATTCCAATCCCAAAGAAAGGCAGTGCCAAGAATGCTTAAATAACCACACAATTGCACTCATCTCACACGTTAGTAAGGTAATGCTTAAAATTCTCCAAGCCAGGCTTCAGCAATACGTGAACTGTGAACTTCCAGATGTTCAAGTGGGTTTTAGAAAAGGCAGAGGAACCAGAGATCAAATTGCCAACATCTGCTGGATCAATGAAAAAGCAAGAGAGTTCCAGAATAACATCTATTTCTGCTTTATTGACTATACCAAAGCCTTTACTGTGTGCATCACAATAAACTGTGGAAAATTCTGAGAGATGGGCATACCAGACCACCTGACCTGCCTCTTGAAAAACCTATGTGTGGGCCAGGAAGCAACAGTTAGAACTGGACATGGAACAACAGACTGGTTCTGAATAGGAAAAGGAGTAGTCAAGGCTGTATATTGTCACCCTGCTTATTAACTTATATGCAGAATATATAATGAGAAATGCTGGGCTGGAGGAAGCACAGTCTGGAATGAAGATTGCACGGAGAAATATCAATAACCTCAGATATGCAGATGACATCACCCTTATGGCAGAAAGTAAAGAAGAACTAAAGAGCCTCTTGATGAAAGTGAGAGAGGACAGTGAAAAAGTTGGCTTAAAACTCAACATTCAAAAAACTAAGATAATGGCATACAGTCCCATCACTTCATGGCAAATAGATGGGGAAATAGTGCAAACAGTGGTTGACTTTTCTGGGCTCCAAAATCACTGCAGGTGGTGATTGCAACCATGAAATTAAAAGACGCTTACTCCTTGGAAGGAAAGTTATGACCAACCCAGACAGCATATTGAAAAGCAGAGACATAACTTTGTCAACAAAGGTCTGTCTAGTCAAGGCTATGGTTTTTCCAGTGGTCATATATGGATATGAGACTTGGACTATAAAGAAACTGAGCACCAAAGAACTGATGCTTTTGAACTATGGTGTTGAAGAAGACTCTTGAGAGTCCCTTGGACTGCAAGGAGATCCAACCAGTCCATCCTAAAGGAGATCAGTCCTGGTGTTCATTGGAAGCGCTGATGTTGAAGCTGAAACTCCAACACTTTGGCCACCTGATGTGAAGAGCTGACTCATTTGAAAAGACCCTGATGCTGAGACAGATTGAGGGCAGGAAGAGAAGGGGACGACAGAGGGTGAGATGGTTGGATGGCATCACCAACTCAATGGATGTGGGTTTGGATGAACTCTGGGAGTTGGTGATGGACAGGGAGGCTTGGAGTGCTGTGGTTCATGGGGTCGCCAAGAGTTGGACAAGACTGAGCGACTGAACTGAACTGAATGCTTTACAGTTTTCAATCTAGCAGTCTTCAACATATTTTATTAGATTTATTCTTAGGTACTTTTTTGTTTTTTATGCTGTTTAAGTGAAACCATTTCACTCAAGTTGTATTTCTATTTTTGTATGAAATATAATCTCTTTTCACGTAAATTTCATATCAATTTAGCAACACTTTGTTCAATTTATTTAGTAATTACTCAGTTTTTTTGCATATTCTTTGTGGATTTCTCAAACTTTCTTTAGGCTAATTTTTGCATCACATATTTTCCATCTTTTTCATTTAAACTCTTTTATTATTAAAATGGATCTCTTACAAGTTACATCCATATATTTTATTTAATGATGATTATTCAGTTGGATAATGCTTTTCACATTTCAATTCATAATTCTTATGTTCACAGGAAAGATACCAGAATGAGATGTAGTAAAGGGAAGAAATTATTTCAAAAACAGCATTTTTTCAGTTTTCTGAATAATTCTCACATGAGGATATTGATATATTAATATAAGTTCTTTAAAATTCACAATTTAAAGTTCTTTAAAATATTTTGATATAAAATATTAAAAGTATTTTTAAAGCTCTTTCAGGAAATATTCTTTGATAAAAATTAGTGTCAAATATAGGGCTTCCCTGATCGCTCAGTTTGTAAAGAATCCACCTGCAATGCAGGAGACCCAGGTTTGATTCCTGGGTCAGGAAGATCCACTGGAGAAGAATAGGCTACCCACTCTAGTATTCTTGGGTTTCCCTGGAGGCTCAGCTGGTAAAGAATCCACCTTTAATGTAGGAGACCTGGGTTCAATCTCTGGTTTGGAAAGATCCCCTGGGGAAGGGAAAGGCTACCCACTCCAGTTTCCTGGTGTGGATTATTTCATGGACTGTATTGTCCATGGGGTAGCAAAGAGTGGGACGCCACTTTCACTTTCAGAGTATCAGATAGTCTTTATATCAAAGAATATTTCCATTTTAGTACAAATAGGAAGAGATTTCTCTAGTGTCTAAAAGTTTTAACTCAGAATGAATGATGACAAACTATGTTGATAACATATTTTGACATGTGATTTCCCCTAAAATTTTTACTTGCACCTGTACCCATGTAATGAAGTCAGGTATCAACACAGGGATTCAGCTTCAGTTATATTTCAGAATAGTTTTGTAGCCATATTTACAATTCAATGATCACCTTTTGAAGAAGAATCACCAGTGAATTACAGTATTAAATGAAAACACGTGTACCACAATAATCCAAACAATTTACTTTTTTCCACCTTTGGAAGCTAATTGAGGATGAACAAAGGAACGACATGCCTATTTTAAAAGGAGATTTTTCAACGCTTGTTTGTTTTACTGGATTTATATGTCCATCCTAGAAGAAATTTTCACATTTTAAATTGGAAGAACATTACCTTCTGGGGAAGAAAATAATGAGTTTTTCCTGTATACATTAAGTACAACATTTTAGTGTGTTATCCAGGGGTTAACTGGTTTGCAATACTGCAACTGGAGTTATGGGACAGGAAAAGAGGCAGCCCCATGGTTATTGGAATGAGTTTTGAATTCATGAAAGGCCAGTGGTATACAGAATAGAAAGAGAATGAAAATAAATATAAACTTTTGCAATTTTCATCTTTAGGGGTAAAAGAGAGGGAGAAGAATCAACAAATGAAGAACAGGAAATGAAGAACAGAAGCTCACATAAGGAAAAGCAAAGCCCTCTATTTCAGTATTAATCTATTTCAGTTTTAAGATTTTTTGAAGAGTGTAAGATTTGTGTTTAGGTTCTTTTTCTTTTTTAATGTGGCAATCCTGTTGTTCCAACACCATCTGTTGAAAAGATTCTATTACACTTATTCTTACCTTAAAACACGCAGTCCTACCTTAGCTAAACAAAGCATTTTGATTTGCTCTGATACTTTAACTCCAGGCAGTTATTAAAAATAAAGAAAGAGAGTGAGATCTGTGCTTTCAACCTCCACTTCTATAAACTTCCTCAGTGATCCCTAAAACCTGTCTCATAAGCTCTTCCTTCTACTGAAATCATTTCTAGAAGATAAAGGTTTTGACCACTCTAAAAGGTGTGTGCTGTGTGTGTTGTGCTTAGTCGTTCAGTTGTGTCAGACTCTGTACCACATGGACCATAGCCCTCCAGGGTCCTCTGTCCATGGAATTCTCCAGGCAAGAAAAAAGGTGTGTAGTGGTATTTTATTTTTGTTTTAATTTATGATTCCCTAACTGAATGATACATAAAGCAGAAGTTACTTTATTTAAACAAACTCCTATCTGTTATTTATTTTGAATTGTTCCTTTAGTATTGTATCTAAAAAGTCACCACCAAACTCAATGGTACATGCAAAATTATAAAACCCTTAGAAAATAATAGGCTAAAATCTGGGCTACTGAAAACACCAAAAGCTGTGGAGGCTGTGTAGCAACAGAAGCTCTCATTCATTGCTGGTGGGAATGCAAAATGTTACAGCCCCCACTTTGGAAGACAGTTTGAAAGTTTCTTACAAACCTAAGCATACTCATACCATACAACCTAGCAATCATGCTGCTTGGTATTTACCCAAAAGAGCTATGAACTTACGTCCACAAAAACAACTGCACATGGATGTAAAGGGAGCCAGTCTGAAAAGGCTATATATCATAATATTCCAACTATATAACATTCTGGAAAAGACAAAGATATGGATATCATAAGAAGCTTTGTGGGTGATGCACATTGATGGTGAGAAAGCAATGAGTAGATGCAATACAAAGCATTTTTAGTGGCGTCAAATTACTCTATAATATAATGATGTGTGTGTGTATATGTATATATCTCAGTACACATTTGTCAAATCCCACAGAGTGTATAATCTCTGGAGGAGGGCATGGTAACCCACTGAAGTATTCTTTCCTGAAGAATCCCATGGACACAGGAGCCTGGAGGGCTACAGTCCATGGGGTTGTAAAGAGGCAGACACAACTGAAGCAACTGAGCCCTCACAGAATGTATAATAGCGAGTGAACCTTAATGTAAACTATGGACTTCAGGTGATAACGATGTGCCTATATAGGTACCTGGCTTGTAAAAAATGTAGTATTGTATATGTTGACAGTGGGGGATGACACACTTGTGTCAGAGTAGGGTATTTGGGAACTCTGTACATTCAGCTCAGTTTTTCTGTGAATGTGAAAGTGTTTCCAAAAATTTACTTTTAAAGGCAATTAGGGAAAGAAGAAGATAGAGAAGGACAATAGGGAAAAAAAATAAACAAGGAAGAAACTGAGTAATTAATAGAACAAGAAATAAAGTGAATGTGTGAAAACAACTAGAATTAGCTCTGGCATGTGGTAGACACAAAAGATAATATTAAAAAGTTAATATTGATATACTGAGCACCTATTCAGCTACTTCTAAAGAAGCACTAGTCCACCAGGTGACTCTGCCCACGGAATTATTCAGGCAAGAATACAAGAGTAAGTTGCCATTCCCTTCTCTAGGGGATCTTTCCGATTCAAAGATCAAACCCAGGCATTATAGGCAGATTCTTTACTGTCTGAGCCACCAGGGAAGCCCAAATAAGTTAAATATAACATACAGTTCCTCCTAAATTTAGAAAGAAACATCTGAAAAGTTCTGTAACAATACTGCATTAAAGAATTATTTTTAGGATACATATATGTCTTGTCATAGAATAGCAAAAGATTACCAAATAAAATATGAGGAATTTTAGACATTCATCTCAAATAAGTAACTTCTGATCCCCTCTAGGACTCATTTTTTGGTATACTTTAACGTATGAGGCAAAGAAAATTTAATCAGAGTTTAAATCCTAGATAGATGTATTATATTTCACTATCACAAAATCTTCTCACAATAAAATAAACATGAACGTCACCTGATTTTCAAGGTGGGTCAAATAGACTGGAAATTCACCTTATATATGAAAAAATAAACCAAAGTTCAAAGATTGAATATATAGTGGAAAAGATTCATGAGGCTGACAGAATAATTTTTTAAAATATAGTAACAGTGCTGAAATAATCCTTTGTTGGAAAAGGTTTTAGAAATCCTTATCATAGGATTTAGCCATTTAGGATTAAAACTCAGAATTGTTACAGTAAGTATGTAATATGTGCTGGGATCAAAAGTATGAAGTTTAAAATCAATAAGCAAATCCTCTCAGGATCATCCCTAAATTACTTAGAAACCATTCAACTGGGGTTCAAAATTCACTGTACTGTAATTTAAGCTGTATCTAGTTCAGTTCAGTTCAATCACTCAGTCATGTCTGACTCTTTGCAACCACATGGACTGCAGCACGCCAGGCCTCCCTGTCCATCACCAACTCCCGAATTTCACTCAAACTCATGTCCATTGAGTCGGTGATGCCATCCAACCATCTCATCCTCTGTCATCCCCTTTTCCTCCTGCCTTCAATCTTTCTCAGCATGAGGGTCTTTACAAATGAGTCAGCTCTTTGCATCAGGTGGCCAAAGTTTTGGAGTATCAGCTTCAACATCAGCCCAGTGAATATTCAGGACTGATTTCCTTTAGGATGGATTGGCCGGATCTCCTTGCAGTCCACGGACTCTCAAGAGTCTTCTCCAGCACCAGAATTCAAAAGCATCAATTCTTCGGCGCTCAACTTTCTTCACAGTCCAACTCTCACATCCATACATGACCACTGGAAAAACCACAGCTCTGACTAGATGGACCTTTATTGGCAAAGTAATGTCTCTGCTTTTTAATATGCTGTCTAGGTTGGTCATATCTTTTCTTCCAAGGAATAAGCATCTTTTAATTTCATGGCTGCAGTCACCATCTTCAGTGATTTTGAAGCCCCCAAAAATAAAGTCTGTCTAAAATGTGGGTAAAATAATAGATTATATTTGCATAAAATTTATAATATGAAAACTGCTTTCACATATGCTTTCAAATATTCTCACAATCTTAGCAACAACAAATAGTTTCTTCTTAATCATACCTTTTTCTGTCTCCTGCTCTCACCTGCTTCCCTAAATCCCTTCTCTGTCATGCTCACTTTCTCTCCCTCTCACACACACTCACTCTTATATAGATAAACATCTTGCTCACACATATGCCCAGAAAAAAATTATATATATATATATATATAAAATTTTAAGCTGCTTACATATGGTTTTCTCCTTGGTTGTTTTTAAGAACAATTGAAATATTTATAATTGTGATATATTTGTTTAGCTAGAGTAAACAGGAGACATAGTCTCTCTGGAGGAGTTCAGTTTATAAAATACAAACAATATGTTTTTTATTTCACTTAATTTTCTATGAATAATTAAACTAGACTGTACTAGGTGTATAAGAGCAACCCTATATTTTTCTTCATTTGAGCAAAGGAAAGTGATGGATTTTGACCTCAAAAAATTTGTGACATAAATCTATAAAAGTATAAATAGTGCTCTACTGAACCAAGGCATACCATTAGTCAAAGATATGCTTCTGACAGGTCACAGCTTATCAAGTAGAAACTGAAAATGCATATATGAAGCACTCTCATAGATCTACAGAAGCATATATGTTGTTGTTATTGTTCAGTCACTCAGTCATATCCAACTCTTTGTGACCCAACAGACTACAGCATGTCAGGGTTCCCTGTCCTTCACCATCTCCCAGAGTTTGCTCAGACTCGTGTCCATTGAGTCGGTGATGTCATCCAACCATCTTGTCCTCTGTCATTCCCTTCTCCTCCTGCCTTCTATCTTTCCCAGCACCAGGGTCTTTTCCAATGAATTGGTTCTTCACATCAGGTGACTTAAATACTGGATAGACTGAATACTCATAAAGACAGACATAAAAATAAGTCAACCAAAGTCTGGGAAAGATAAACTAAAAAAGGAGTATGCAGAATAACCTCTTTATCTCAAAGGACTTGGAATCGTTGATGTTTTCTGTGATCAGAGATGGGCAGCTTCATAATAAGAGCATTTGGCTGAGGACTCACGGGATATTCCTCAGTGATAGGACTAAATGTATCCTAATATAAAAACTTTTCTTCTCCCACTTAAGAAAGAGTGTAAAATTAGTTCTCAAAGGATAAAATTGTTTTCAGGTAATGCTATTGTGCCTGAGAACAGAACTAAAAAAAATTCAAAGGCATATAAAAAAACAATCATTGTCCAGTGACAAATTTATTTGGAATCCATTAAAAAATTATCACATATGCAACAAATAGAAAAATATGATCAATAATAATTGGACAATTAACGGAAAAAGACCCAGAAAAGGCAGAGATAATGAAGCTATTAGAAAAAGATATTGCATAGTTATTGTAAAATAGCCTATGTTTCAACAATATGGAGAAAAACATGAACTCACTTAAGGAGGCATGGATGGCATAAAATGTCGGACTTTCAAAAATGGAAACATACAACATCTGAGGTGAAAAAAAATGGGATAGGATTAAGAACAGATTAAAACCCATAGAAAAGGGGTCTACAACACTGGACCATGGACCTGTAGTGGAATTTGGCAGCAGGAGGTGAGCACTGGGCAAGCAAGTAAAACTTCATCTGCTACTCTCCATTGTTCCCTATTGCTCCCCTTTACTTGCACTACCACCTAAAACATCCCCCTACCCTCCTCATTCAGGAAATTATTGCCATTTACAAGACTGATCCCTAGTGCCAAAAAGGTTGGGGACTGCTGCTATAAAAGAAAGATAATTCATTTTAAAAACCTAACAAAGATACCATCTGAAATGAAACACAGAAAAAATAAAAATGAAAACATATATGAACTGAAAATCATTGAGCTGTAAGAAAATCTTCTGTGGTCTCACTGAAAAAGAATAGAGCATAAGAAAATAAAAATATATGAAACAATTATGCAAAGTTTTCCAAATTTCGTGAGCCTAATATTTACAGAAACAAATAAATAAAATGCATCTCAATTAAACACTGTACATCATACTTACATGGCAAAGCCAGTGATAAAGAGGAAATATTCTCAGTAATCAAAGAAAAAATTACATTATATAAAGTCACTGTTATACAAGTGACAATAGACTTCCCATAGGAAACAATGCAAGGTGAAAAAGAGTGGAGTAAGATCTCTAAAATCCTAAAAGAGAAAAACAGTTGCAAGTTCCCAATTATTTTTTTACATAGAGGTAAATTAAAGATTTTCCTAGACATTTAAAAGTACTAGAAGTTTTCAGTACTAGCCTGCCAGAACTATATGAAATGTTAAAGAAAAGTATTTAGGCAGAAGGAATATTCCACGAGGGGGAAACCTGGGTTGAATCAAAGAAGTAAAACTAAATGAGCTAAAAACTGGCCTTTTGAGAATATCAATATACTGATTTAATCTTGAATTAGCCAATCTAATCAGGAAAAAAAAAGAGAGAAAATACAAATTACCAATATCAGTAATAAGAGAGGAGATATCACTACAAACATTAAAAACAATGAGTATGTTAGGAACAGGTTTATGCCAGTATATTTGAAAACATTTGGAATTTACAATTTTGCCTGGCGTGCTGTGATTCATGGGGTCGCGGAGAGTCGGACACGACTGAGCGACTGAACTGAACTGACTGAAAGCTCATCTAATAAATAAATAAAAGTCTGTATATCTTTCAAAGAAATTAAATTTGTTGTTAAAAACTTTCCCAGATAGGAACAAGTGATTTTGTGCTGGTTTCTACTGAATATTTAAAGGATAAATAATGGTTTAATACAAACTCTCTTAGAAAATAGAAGAAGAATGAAAAGTTTCCAATGAATTCGGAGGCTAGCATTATTCTGATACAGAATCAAAGAACTTACAAAAGAACAAAAGAAACCTATCGACCAATATAATTCATAAACAATAAAAATTATTGAGAGAATTTTAGCAAATTGAATTCAACAAGATATAAAAAGAACAATATATTGTGAATTTCAAGGTCCATATTCTCTTAGCCTAAAAACTGACTTTGGGGGAGGTGAAACATATTGGTCACTCTAGTGTACTTCTTGAGAAATCTTTCTATAAAAATATTTCATGTTAAAAAAACATTTAGATCTCAGTGAGTGGACTGTTTTATTTTTCCTTATTCAATAAGGATAACATGTAAAAGCACATCAGAAATCTGGATTTTGTGTGTGTGAGGAATGAGAGTCGACATAATCTGAAAATATTTAAATTGTTGCAACCACCTGTGTTATTTTTCTTAAGTATATAAAATTATTCTATCAAGTAATGGTATCATATAAATCTGGTTTTGTAATTCAGGGTCAATTTTTAGCCAGAAAATGATTTTTGGGAGAAAAAAATGATGAAAGGAAAAAAAAAAGATGGCAAGTGGGTCTTGTGTCTATGAGGAGGCAAAAGAAATCAGCCAGCCAAATTTTTTCTTTCTTCTTTTCTTCCATTTTTTCCAGTTCTATTGAGATATTGTTGGCATATAACATGAAAGATTAAAGTGTATGATGTGATGATTTGATATACATTTATATTGTGAAATGAATACCACTATTAGATTACTTTTCCTCCATTTTTAAATAAGAGCAATGAATTGTGACACAGAGTTGCTGACAGGAAAGAAGTTTTCTTGACTCACTGCCTTTTCTATAATCCTACTCACTGATAAATGTTTGAACAGTGTGAACCAGAACATCTTATATCAGCTAATATTTCCTCATGGATCCAACCCTGCGTGGGCACTAACACCAGTCTAGACTAATTCCTGTTAGTGCCACTAATCACTGGCAGCAACATAAAAAAGATATTATCCACGCTTGCTCTGAACTAAACTGCCTCACATTTTGTCCCTTCAGAAAGGATCTCTGTTTCCAGATAGTGACAAATGCACATAAGGTTCAGTACTCTGGTTAACTGACATTTTGTCATTGTAAGATTTTTTTAAAAAAATATGAGATGTAGAAAAAACATGTTTCTGTCCTTAATAAGTATCAAAATCAAATAATTCTTGAATTTTTAAAATATATTCTTCTAAATGTCAAAATTTTTAAAAAATCAAAGTAAAGTTTGTACAAAAGAGTAAAACATAACGGAATGAAAGAAAAGGATAAAAATTAAAGTGAATTTCAAAATTTTTTTCTTTGGATCATGAATATCAGAACAGCCTATGTTTGCTAAGTACTTACTACATTTCAGGCATGGTGCAAAACACATTATTTGTTGCCTTTTACTATAACCTACTGGAGAAGGAAATGGCAACTCACTCCAGTGTTCTTGCCTGGAGAATCCCAGGGACAGGGGAGCCTGGTGGACTGCCGTCTATGGGGTCGAACAGAGTTGGACACGACAGACTCAACTTAGCAGCAGCAACTGGATAAGTTATTAGTCTCATGTTGCTTGTAAGACATCTGAGGTTTAGTGAGGTTAAGTTGCTTTTCCATGATTGCACAACAAATAAGTGATAGAGCTGGGATGCAAATCCAGACTGACTGGCTCCAAAAACTTGAATCTTAACCACTAGATTGTACTGCCTCGTGAAAACAATCTTAACCCAAGTACATCAAGCATTAAAAATGCAAATACAAAGATAGATTGGCATGCCTGAGTGCACACAAAACTACAAATGATGGCAATTAAAATCTCTATCAATGTATATTTTCCTATCATATGCAAATTAATCATTAATCATTTTTCCAATTAAGTTGTATATAATTAATTTATACAATGGCATTATGAGTATTGTAAAAATATTGTTCTGTTTTTTATTACTTTTGCATCATTTATTGATTCATTGATTTCCAATATTCCAAAGGAATATTTGAACAGTATTTAGAATATAAGTACTCAGTTGTTATCCTTTAACAAAAAATTCTTCCAGTTTATTTTGAATACAACATACCCCTAATATATTACACAGTATACAGAATTCAATAAGTCATATTTCTTAATTTATATCTAGAAAATAATGACTTGTAAAGAAGACTCTTGAGAGTCCCTTGGACTGCAAGGAGATCCAACCAGTCCATTCTAAAGGAGATCAATCCTGGGTGTTCATTGGAAGGACTGATGCTAAAGCTGAAACTCCAATACTTTGGCCACCTCATGCGACGAGTTGACTCACTGGAAAAGACTCTGATGCTGGGAAGGATTGGGGGCGGGAGGAGAAGGGGACGACAGAGAATGAGATGGCTGGATGGCATCACCAACTCGATGGACATGAGTTTGAGTGAACTCCCGGAGTTGGTGATGGACAGGGAGGCCTGGCGTGCTGTGATTCATGGGGTCGCAAAGAGTCGGACACGACTGAGCGACTGAACTGAACTGAAATGAAACATACCTTAATTTAACAATTAAAATAAAGCATTTAATATCTTCCATGAGCCCTTTCTTATCTCATTATTTCCTTTAAAAGTCCATGTTAGTTTTGATTATGTCATGAACAAAAGAAGTGGTCTAAAGATTGAGTTTTGGGGGAGTACTTCAAATTTAGAGATCCTAAAATAAGGAAACGTAAAAGGAAAATAAAAAGAAATGACCAGAAGACCACAGGAATTATACAGTTGTCTGGAAGCCATTGACAAAATTGTTTCAACAAGAAGCGTGATCGAACAGCACGAAATGCAACTGGTTGATGAAGTAAGGTGATGACTGAAAATTGAACATTGGATTTAGCAATATAGTCATGATGACTTTGATAAGAACATTTCCAGTAAAGCAGTTGAGATGAAAGCCTGTGTGTGAATATTGAAAATTTATGAATTTTTTTGTAACAAGGAGCAGAAAACTGGAATGGTGACTAGAGAGAAATGTGGTCTCAAGTAGAGTCACCAACCATCCCAATGATATAGGTCAGAAGAGTTTCCTGGGACGTGGGACTTTCAGTGTATTTGATAGTGGATCACACCAAGAGTGGCATTAATATCTTTGTTTTATGAGATTGGATAAATTACAGATATTTTGCACTTTGATGGGAAACAGGCAGTGGAGAGGGAAAAACTGTTTTTGCTTGAGTGATAAAACTGAGAAGGGGAAAGAGGTTAAATTTGGCACAGAGTGTATCATGGACACTCAGAACAGGAAGGCAGGCGATACAACCGTGACTGCAGATGCAGACATGTTGGTGTAAATGTGGAAACTCCTTTCCAATGGTTTTAATATTCACAATGGCTTGGAAAGAAGAGGACCAGAATAAGTTAAGGGTAAGGCTGTTGAATACTGAGAAGACGGGAGAAAAAAATGGAAAATAGTGATTTAGGAGAACGGGATCATATACAGTAAAGGCAAACATAGCATGGCTGTAGCTCAACGCTAAAAGCCTCTTAAGAGAGGTTATGATTTTAAAGTGAGACTACTTCACTTTGGTCATTTGGCTATTATCCATCTCCTCTCCTTAAATGTAGACACCAGCAGAGAGAGATGTGTGGGTGTGTTTTTCTTTTTATCTTAAGTTTGTTGTCTAAAAGAGTGTGGCAAAGAAGGAACTCAATAAGTATTTGTGATATAACTAAGCCTTCATTAAATGTATTTTACTACTATATAATTATAATTTATATAAATATTAATTTATAAAATTATTAGTTAAAATTATTGAATTTATGTAATTATAGTTTAATAATTTTTATATTTTATTACATAATATTAATAAAATAATCCACTTTTGGTATAATTTCCTCACAATGTACTTATTAAAAATTATAAAATTTAAAGTATGAGTTTGAAAAAATAAAAATTTTAAACCATTGCATTATTTCACATGTGTGACTTCAGTTGATACTGTGGAGTCCTTTGTTATTACTGTTTTAAGTCCAATTACTCTGGAGAGGCATTTTATAATGTTTCTTCAGGTGATTTAATTGGAGGTCATTTTAGTACATTTATGAAACCTAAACAAATAATTAATATTCAGTTCAGTTGCTCAATCGTGTCTGATTTTTTGCAACCCCATGGACTGGAGCATGCCAAGACTTCCTGTCCATCACTAACTCCCAGAGTTTACTCAAACTTATGTCCACTGAGTCGGTGATGCCATCCAACCATCTCATCCTCTATTGTCCCCTTCTCCTCCTGCCTTCAATTGTTCCCAGCATCAGGGTCTTTTCACATGAGTCAGTTCTTTGCATCAGGTGGCCAAAGTATTGGAGTTTCAGCTTTAGTATCAGTCCTTCCAATGAATATTCAGGACTGATTTCTTTTAGGATGAAATGGATAGATCTCCCTTGAGACTATTGAAGGGATTCTCAATAGTCTTCTCAACATCACAGTTCAAAAGCATCAGTTCTCTGGTGCTCAGCCCTCTTTATAGTCCAACTCTCACATCCATACATGACTACTGGAAAAACCATAGCTTTGACTAGATGGACCTTTGCTGGCAAAGTAATGTCTCTGCTTTTGAATATGCTGTCTATATTGGTCATAGCTTTTCTTCCACGGAGCAAGCATCTTTTAATTTCATAGCTACCGTCACCATCTATATTGATTTTGGAGCCCCCCAAAATAAAGGCTGTCACCGTTTCCACTTTTTCACCATCTATTTGCCATGATGTGATGGGACCATATTCCATGATCTTAGTTTTCTGAATGTTGAGCTTTAAGTCAACTTTTTCACTCTCCTCTTTCACTTTCATCAAGAGGCTCTTTAGTTCTTCTTCACTTTCTGCCATAAGGGTGGTGTCATCTGCATATCTGAGGTTATTGATATTTCTCCCAGCAATCTTGATTCCAGCTTGTGCTTCATCCAGCCCAGCGTTTCTCATGATGTACTGCATATAAGTTAAGTAAGCAGGGAGACAATATGCAGCCTTGACGTACTACTTTCCTGATTTGGAACCAGTCTGTTGTTCCATGTCCAGTTCTAACTACTGCCTCCTGACCTGCATACAGATTTCTCAAGAGGTACATCAGGTGGTCTGGTATTCCCATCTCTTGAAGAATTTTCCAGTTTGTTATGATCCACACAGTCAAAGGCTTTGGCATAGTCAATAAAGAAGAAATAGATGTTTTTCTGGAATGGTCTTGCTTTTTCAAAGAATCAATGGATGTTGGCAATTTGATCTCTAGTTCCTCTGCTTTTTCTAAATCTAGCTTGAACATTTGAAAGTTTACGGTTAATGTACTGTTGAAGCCTGGCATGGAGAATTTTGAGCATTACTTTGCCAGTGTGTGAGATGAGTGCAATTGTGCGGTAGTTTGAGCATTCTTTATCATTGCCTTTCTTTGGGATTGGAATGAAAACTGACCTTTTCCATTGCTGTGGCCACTGGTGAGTTTTCCAAATTTGCTGGCATATTGAGTGCAGCACTTTCACAGCATCATTTTTCAGGATTTGAAATAGCTCAACTGGAATTCCATCACCTCCACTAGCTTTGTTCATAGTGATGCTTTCTAAGGCATTGCTGGATGTCTGGCTCTAGGTGAGTGATCACACCATTGTGATTATCTGGGTCATGAAGCTCTTTTTTGTACAGTTCTTCTGTGTATTCTTGCCACCTCTTCTTAATATCTTCTGCTTCTGTTAGGTTCATAGCATTTCTGTCCTTTATTGAGCCCATCTTTGCATGAAATGTTCCCTTGGTATCTCTAATTTTCTTGAAGAGATCTCTAGTCTTTGCCATTCTATTGTTTCCCTCTGTTTCTTTGCACTGATATTGAGGAAGGCTTTCTTATCTCTCCTTGTTATTCTTTGGAACTCTGCATTCAAATGGGTATATCTTTCCTTTTCTCCTTTGCTTTTGGCTTCTCCTCTTTTCACAGCTATTTCTAAGGCCTCCTCAGACAGCCAATTTGGTTTTTTGCATTTCTTTTTCTTGGGGATGGTCTTGATCCCTGTCTCCTGTACAATATCACGAACCTCCGTCCATAGTTAATCTGGCACTCTATCAGTCTAATTCCCTGAATCTATTTCTTACTTCTATTGCATAATTATGAGGGATTTGATTTAGGTCATACCTGAATGGTCTAGTGGTTTTCCCTACTTTCTTCAATTTCAGTCTGAACTTGGCAATAAGGAGTTCATGATCTGAGCCACAGTCAGGTCCTGCTGTTTTTTTGCTGACTGTATAGAGATTCTCCATCTTTGGCTGCAAAGAATATAAACAATTTGATTTCAACATTGACCATCTGATGATGTCCTTGATATATTGGCACACATAATGACTTTGACAGCAAAAGGGACATCTTTTGAGATGGAGCGATGGTGCAATAGTTCCCAACTTTTACTCCAATTAGAACTGACTAGGTTTCTCAAGGGGGTATGAATTCAAAGATCTCACACCATATTAATTAAGTCAGACTTTTTAGGGCTGGGATCCAAATATCAGTATTTTAAAAGCTTTCTAATATGCAGCTTTTGCTAAGAATTTTCATAATTACTTTTGTTATGTTTCCTGATTTAAATGGAAATGATATATTTTATGTATTCAACTGGTTGTATGAGATAGAATTTAAATTGTAAAATTAATTTACTCCCTCTATAGATTCAGGTGAATCATCTGCCTAAGAGATAAGTCAACTTTTAATTCACTCATCTCTTAAAAGTTGCCTCTTTACTCTGGTA
Source organism: Moschus berezovskii (assembly GCF_049115385.1). NCBI lineage: Eukaryota > Metazoa > Chordata > Mammalia > Artiodactyla > Moschidae > Moschus > Moschus berezovskii. Next base: position 37,665,538 of record NC_142461.1, read on the forward strand.
AATATAGAGTGGGATTGCGGTCAAGCAGAAATCTGGTAAAATATTATTTTGTCTGAAGAACAACTTCTGCTGAGGCTCACCCTTTCCCTAGTCTTAACAACTCTGTATGCATTTTGAAGTCCAAACTGCAAGGACATGTGTCTCAAATTTCTCTCCCTCTTTGTACTGACATTCTAACTATAAGAACGTGTGATGTTGTCTGCTGTGTTAAAAATCCTCCACCTTACCTTTGAGAAGCTGAGCCTCAGGTTCTCTGGGTGCTGAAAAATCAAGATATATGTGGCTTAATTTCCATATGGCATGAATTATTTTCTTACAACATTGCATTCTGCAAGAAAGAATGGTTGGGTTTGAAAAATGATGGAGAATAACCTTAATCCTCATTTCCTTTGGAAGAACTTAAAACAATCTGCTCTGCTTACTATATTTTGAAGTATTAGTTCTCCCTGGTAAAACTGGAAGATTCTCACACAAGTCTACTTCTTTAGTGTCATATGCTCCCCCAACTTCTAGTACAAATTAACAAGCATGAGAACTTGATCATGTATGAAAGTGTGGGTGAAGTATGGTTTGATAGAAATGATTTTGTTTACAACTTCTACATATATTGCACCCCATGATGAAAATCATCTCAAATTAATAGCTAGTATTATACTGAAGTCTAGACTAGTAACAACTGCTTTTAGTCCATGGCACAAAAATGTTAATTGAACATGGAACTGTTTGTGTTTAACCCAAATTTTCTCAGAACAGAACTTCAGAAAACCAGTCACTACCATTTGACTGAAGTTAGCACATGAGATTAAACCCACTTGATATCTCAGTATTAGAGGGATTTACATACAAAGATTCAAGAAAAGTATAGTCATTATTGCCAAAACAATATCATTCTGTCATTCCAGTTGTTTTAATATACAATTATAAAAAGGGAAGTATAAATATTGGAAAGGAAAATTTAAACTGTTTCTGTAAAGACAGTTTTTCCAAAATAGAAGAGAATCTAATTAAAAGCCATAGAGTATGCAAGCCAGAATTTAAAAGTGATCAGATATGATCATATGTATTTTCATTTTAGCAGTATTTTTAGAACTGGAAAAAATTTGTAAGAAAATATAACCAAAAAATCACATTCCACAGAAACAATGCAAATATAAACTTTCTAAACTTAAGTTTAATAACAAGAATGGAAAAACTAAGGGCTTCCCTGATAGCTCAGTTGGTAAAGAATTTACCTGCAATGCAGGAGACCCCAGTGCAATTCCTGGGTTGGGAATATCCACTGGAGAAGGGATAGGCTACCCACTCCAGTATTCTTGGGCTTTCCTTCTGGCTCAGCTGGTAAAGAATCCACCTGCAATGTGGGAGACCTGGGTTCCATCCCTGGGTTGGGAAGATCCCCTGGGGAAGGGAAAGTTTACCCACTCCAGTATTCTAGCCAGAAGAATTCCATGGACTGTATAGTCCACGGGGTTGAAAAGAGTTGGACACGACTAAGTGACTTTCACTTTCACATGGAAAAATTATGTAAACAATACAGTTCTTCCAAGAAAGACAAAATAACACCCAGATCAGGACAGGAAATGAGCATAACTTGCATAAGAATAAATAGTATTAATAGATACCAAAATGTATCTATAGATCTAATTCAATGAATTATATTAATACAAAAGTATTTCCAAATATTATCTGGGAAAATGCACAAAACCAAGCAAAGCAATATTTTTCAAAGTCTAATGGTGGAAGTTGTCAGACTAGATGAAATAACATATCATAAATCCCTGACTGTTAAACTGTGAGGTATATAGGTAGACATCAGAGCAATAGGACTTAATACAGCATGAGAGATAAACCAGGTATATATATTTGCAACAGTCAAATGACCCTTTAGAAAACTATCTAGAACCTATTACTATCTGCTCAGAACCTTCTAATGCCTTCCTAAATCATTCTGAGTAGATGCACATCTTCAAAATGTTCTCATGGCACTGCATGACCTGGCCCTTTCCTACCACTCACTATTCCTGCTAAGCACACTTCTGCTTCAGTCCTTCCCACTGATCACTGCTCTACTAAGAATGCTCTTCACCCAGAAAAATCCCTTGGCTAACTCCCTTACTTATTCTTTGCTCAAAAGTCGCCACAAACCCTTTCTCTTTCTCTTCTTCTACTGGGATCCCTATAATTTGTATGTAGATGTGTTTAATGTTCAGTTCAGTTCAGTTCATGTGTAAAAGAGACAGCTAGTGGAAAGTCGCAGAGAAAGTTCATCTCTGAGCTCTGGGATCACCTAAATGGGTGGAATGGAAAGGATGGGATGGAGGTCCAAGAGGGAGGGGCTATACGTGTACATATAGCTGATTCACTTTGTTATACAGCAGAAACTAACACAATATTATAAATTAATTACACTCCAATATTTATTTTTAAGTCACTGCAAGTGCAAACATGTCCTTAACCATCTCTTATAAGATAGTACCCTCTATCCATCTGCCTTACTGTTTGATTTTTCATGGGTACTTAAAATTGTTGAAAATAAATATTTACTTATAAATTGTCTCTGATCACAAGAATGGAAGCTCTATGAGACAGGAATTTTTTTTTCCTCACAGCACTACATATGCACATAGATTAGTACTTGGAGGATACTAGTCACTTAATTTCTTATTTGTGGAATAAGTACACAAATAAATAAATGAATGAACTGCAACTGCTGATCTGGAGTAAAAACTAGTTAGCTCCTTACCTTACAACCCAATCCAAACCAAGATCCAGAAGAATGAGAATTGTAAATTCAAAAAATGAAAGTAATATGCAAACAATATTGGAGCTGATGAAAATCTTCTAAAGAAGAGATCAAAAGTAGAAGTAATAAAGAAAAACACTGGTTAAAATTTTGACCCAATCCTCAAAGCATTGCAAGCAAAATATAAACACAAATCAAATAATAAACCAATAAAGAATTAAAAAAGAACTGTTGAATTAGTATTCCTAATTATGTACGGAGCTATTAACATTTATAATAAAGAAATACTAAAATAGATATCATGTATAAAGGGCATTTACAGACAATTCATAAGAGTAGAAAAATGTCAACAAACATATTACAATTTTTATTTTCAGGGATAATAAAAGCATTTCTAATTAAAGGAAGGAAATGTCATTTCTAGCTACTAGACATTTTAAAAAATTAGTAAACAAAGAATTAAGGAGGCAAGGAAAATATACTCCCATGGCAGGCGTAAAAAGTGACCCAACATTCTTAGATGTCAACTTATAAAAAAAAATGTATGCACCTTTCATCTAGCAGCACAACCTCTGTTAGAGCATTGGACAAGGGCCAGAGCCCCCACTAAGCAGTCTCTTAGTGGTGCTAAGGGGTTCTGGAGTAGCCCCAGCTCCAGCAGCAGGAAGAGTTCAGCTGTTCCATAAATACAAAGCTTTTCTTTGGTAAAAATGTGGCCCACTGAGCCTTAATAAAAAGTAATCCCCAAAACTGTTAAATAGCTATGCATCTCCATCAAGGATTAGCTTTAACTTTGTTTGTTGCATGCACCTCTCCTTTATATATATATTTAAATGTTAAAAATGAGCCTCCCAGAGTAATGGGGTTAAGGGTGATCTTTTTTCCTCTTATTTCTATTTTCTATATTTAATGTGTGTTTCACTTGTAATTATTAATTTAGAAATTATAAAGCCAATTTAAAAATAATATAAGGATACAACATTTGACACCAAAGGAAATATATTATCAATATGAATTTCATTACAGATTTTATTTTATATTATATAGACAGGACTAACAAAACAGAGTTGACAGAATAAGTTTAGATATGATACCAGAAGGGCTGTGATAATAGGGACCAGAAAAGATGTTCATTTATAAAATAGTAAAATTGGTTCATCTGCTATTTACATATATCCTTGACCACTTGTAAGAAGTGGCCCATTCTTTTCATGTGACTATATTGAATACCTGATTTTCACTTTTTCCTTTTGCCTTCTGCTAGAGTGATTGAATCTGCAACCATCATTTTTTGTAACAAATGACTCAATAATATTAATATTATGTGCATCCCCCACTCCTCTTTTTTTTTATAATGGAAAGGAGGAACTCAGTGTGAGAAGGAGTATATAGACACTTTCCTTATACAAGATAAAAGAACAAGAAACACCATACAAAAGATGAAAAGGACAAATAGTGGAATCTTCAATTTCAGAAAGAATGTCCAAGTCATAGTTAAATATACTCTAATAAAGTGAGAAGGAAATGCTATAACAAGCCAGTAAATAATTCAATATTCAGGCCTATGAGGCTCAGAATATAAACATTTTAATAATTCTGATTTCAATTTATTTTAGAAACTTTGTATCACATTAAATGTCTTTAGAAAATTTCATGAAAAGTGTGGGCTTTCTGCCTGAAACTGAACAGGAAGCAACAATAAGGCATGTATTTTTCATCCATGCATCTGAGCTATTTTCTCCAGTATCCTGCACTATAGCAGAAGTCCCTGCTTTCCACGATCTCTTCTTCCTTCGCCACCAGAATAGAGCTCATATTCTTAACGCTAGCTAAAGAGACATTACTTCTAGCTACTCAAGGAGGAATTATAAATGAATTTCTAAGTAACAGTACGTTTTATCATCATAAAAGTAATACATGTTCATATTGGATGCTAAAGCTGAAACTCCAATAATTTGGCCACCTCATGTGATGAGTTGACTCACTGGAAAAGAGTCTGATGCTAGGAGGGATTGGGGGTGGGAGGAGAAAGGGGACAACAGAGAATGAGATGGCTGGATGGCATCACCAACTCGATGGACATGAGTTTGAGTGAACTCCGGGAGTTGGTGATGGACAAGGAGGCCTGGCATGCTGTGGTTCATGGGGTCGCAAAGAGTCGGACACAACTGAGCGACTGAACTGAACTGTACTGAACTGGAGTACTGGAAAAAAAATATATGCAGAGTACACCATGAGAAATGCTGGGCTGGATAAAGCACAAGCTGGAATCAAGATTGCTGGAAGAAATATCAATAGCCTCTGATTTGGAGATGACACAACCCTTATGGCAGAAAGCAAAGTAGAACTAAACAGCCTCTTGATGAAAGTGAAAGAGGAGAGTGAAAAAGTTGGCTGGAAGCATAACATTCAGAAAACTAAGATCATGGCATCTGGTCTCATCACTTCATGGCAAATAGATTGGGAAGCAATGGAAATAGTGCGATACTTTATTTGGGGGGGGCTCCAAAATCACTACCAGGAGACAGGAATCAAGATCATCCCCAAGAAAAAGAAATGTAAAAAACCAAATTGGTTGTCTGAGGAGGCCTTACAAATAGCTGTGAAAAGAGGAGAAGCCAAAAGCAAAGGAGAAAAGGAAAGATATAAGCATCTGAATGCAGAGTTCCAAAGAATAGCAAGGAGAGATAAGAAAGCCTTCCTCAATGATCAGTGCAAAGAAATAGAGGAAAACAACAGAATGGCAAAGACTAGAGATCTCTTCAAGAAAATTAGAGATACCAAGGGAACATTTCATGCAAAGATGGGCTCAATAAAGGACAGAAATTGTAGAGACCTAACAGAAGCAGAATATATTAAGAAGAGGTGGCAAGAATACACAGAACTGTACGAAAAAGATCTTCACGGCCCAGATAATCACGATGGTGTGATCACTCACCTAGAGCCAGACATCCAGGAATGGGAAGTCAAGTGGGCCTTAGAAAGCATCACTACTAACAAAGCTAGTGGAGGTGATGTAATTCCAGTTGAGCTATTACAAATCCTGAAAGACAATGCTGTGAAAGTGCTGCACTCAATATGCCAGCAGATTTGGAAAACTCAGCAGTGGCCACAAGACTGGAAAAGGTCAGTTTTCATTCCAATCCCAAAGAAAGTCAATGCCAAAGAATGCTCAAACTACCACACAATTGCACTCATTTCCCACACTAGTAAAGTAATGCTTAAAATTCTCCAAGCCAGGCTTCAGATATATGTGAACTGTGAACTTCCAGATGTTCAAGATGGTTTTAGAAAAGGCAGAGGAACCAGGGATCAAATTGCCAACATCCAATGGATGATGAAAAAAGCAAGAGAGTTCCAAAAAAACCCATCTATTTCTGCTTTATTGACTATGTCAAAGCCTTTGACTGTGTGGATCACAATAAACTGTGGAAAATTCTGAAAGAGATGGGAACACCAGACCACCTGACCTGCCTCTTGAGAAACCTATATGCAGGTCAGGAAGCAACAGCTAGAACTGGACATGGAACAACAGACTGGTTCCAAATAGGAAAAGGAGTCAATCAAGGCTGTATATTGCCACCCTGCTTATTTAACTTATATGCAAAGTACATCATGAGAAACGCTGTGCTGGAAGAAGCACAAGCTGGAATCAAGATTTCCGGGAGAAATATCAATAACCTCAAGTATGCAGATGACACCACCCTTTTGGCACAAAGTGAAGAAGAACTAAAGAGCTTCTTGATGAAAGTGAAAGAGGAGAGGGAAAAAGTTGTCTTAAAGCTCAACATTCAGAAAACTAAGATCATGGCATCTGGTCGCATCACTTCATGGGAAATAGATGGGGAAACAGTGGCTGACTTTAGTTTTCTGGACTCCAAAATCACTGCAGATGGTGATTGTAGCCAGGAAATTAAAAGATGCTTACTCCTTGGAAGGAAAGTTATGACCAACCTAGACAGCATATTAAAAAGCAGAGACTTTACTTTGCCAACAAAGGTCCATCTAGTCAAGGCTATGGTTTTTCCAGTGGTCATGTATGGAAGTGAGAGTTGGATTTAAAGTCCGTCTAGTCAAGGCTATGGTTTTTCCAGTGGTCGTGTATAGATGTGAGAGTTGGATTATAAAGAAAGCTGAGTGCCGAAGAATTGATGATTTTGAACTGTGGTGTTGGAGAAGACTCTTGAGAGTCCCTTGGACTGCAAGGAGATCTAAACAGTCCATCCTAAAGGAGATCAGTCCTGGGTGTTCACTGGAAGGACCGATGCTGAAGCTGAAACTCCAATACTTTGGCCACCTGATGCAACGAAGTGACTCATTTGAAAAGACCCTGATGCTGGGAACGATTGAAGGCAGGAGGAGAAGGGACCAACAGAGGATGAGATAGTTGGATGGCATCACCGCCTCATGGACATGAGTTTGAGTAATCTCTGGGTGTTGATGGTGGACAGGAAGGCCTGGCATGACACAGTCCATGGGGTCACAAAGGGTCGAACATGACTGAGCAACTGAACTGAACTGGAGTACTAGAGAAAAAATAATCAAGAAAAATTGTACTTTTAATCTCAATATCCACAGAAGAATATTGTTAACAATTTAGTATAACTTTCACTCTCTTTTCCTACAGGGGCAAACATATATTATACAATTGAGATATCATCCCCATAATGTTGTTTATCTAACATTTCCACTTAATATTTTTATATTAATATTTTTATTAAATGTCTGATTTAGGTCCCAGTAGATATTTAGCTATTACTCTCTTTCAAGGTAGATCTTGAATTATTTTTCTTTCTTTTTTTAAGTGAAACTAGAAGGAAGTTTTACTTAAAAGTCACTGTGGATGGTGACTGCAGCCTTGACATTAAAATATGCTTGCTCCTTGGGAAAGAAAGCAATGACAAACCTAGTTCAGTTCAGTTCAGTTTAGTTGCTCAGTCATGTCCAACTCTTTGCGACCCCATGAACCGCAGCACACCAGGCCTCCCTGTCCACCACCAACTTCTCCAACTGGAGGAGAAATGGATGACAGAGATGAGACAGTTGGATGGGATCACCAACTCGATGGACATGAGTTTGAGCAAACTCCAGGAGATGATGAAGGACAGGGAAGCCTGGAGTACTGCAGTCCATGGGATTGCAAAGTGTCGGATATGAGTGAAGGACTGAGCAACGTGAAGGACTGAGCAACAAGAAGGTAAATTACAGGAGACCAAAAGACAGAGAGCAGTCAAAAGTTTCACTTTCCCTTGAATACATAGGAAATCCTCTGCTGAAGATAGAATTCTTGTCTAACCCAAATACTCCAACACTGGAATGACAGAAATTTGTCTTTAGCCCACAAGCAAGGTCCTTCAAGGACAGCCACAGTCAAGGTCAGGTTACTACCTTCCCTATAGAAGAAATTGTGGATCGTGCAACATTTAATCATAATTTCCCCTTAAATTATTGGGATTAAAAAAAAACAGTTTTAACCCAGTTTAATCAAAGGACCATCAGGCAAATGTTGCAAATTCCCCTTTATCCACCTGCAGTGTAGCACATGCAGGTTTGACCCTAGGTCAGGAAGATCCCCTGGAGGAGGGCACGGCAACCCACTCCAGTATTCTTGCCTGGAGAATCCCATGGACAGAGAAGCCTTGTGGCCTGCAGGCCATAGTGTCTCAGAGTCGGACATGACTGAAGTAACAGCACACATGCACTGGAAAGGTTAAATTCACCCATCAGTCTGGTCCTTCTGACTTGTCCCTTGGCTCTCTGCGTTCTAGTCCCCACACCACAGTCAGAGTCATCCTTTTAAATGAATCATCTCAATAGCCTACTCGCCAAAGCATACTGATTCTCTTCCATCTTAAACAGGGAAACCCACAGTCTTTTTATAGACAACACAATCCTGAGCTGCCTTTCTGAATCTCATTTTCTACAATTTACCCCTCATTCTCAACCACACTTAAAAAACAAATACACAAAGAAACTCATAGAGCCTGATGCTTTCTGATCTTAGAAAGTTTGTTTCCCAGATACCTTCATACGTCCCCCTTAATTCACTCCATTTCTGCTCATACAGTATCAGTTAAGCAATGGGAATTTCTCTGCTGACAGATCTAAAATACTATGCTATCTATAACTTTGTATGTCTTCCTTGGCTTTAGTCTTCACAACACTTATCTCTTAACATAGTAATTATGGGTTTATTTTGTTAGTGTTCTTTTTGCTCCATATGAATTGGAAGTGCCATGAGGGTACTAACTTTATGTTTGGTTTAATGATATTTTGGAGAAGGCAATGGCACCCCACTCTAGTACTCTTGCCTGGAAAATCCCATGGACGGAAGAGCCTGGTAGGTTGCAGTCCATGGGGTCACTGAGTTGAACACGACTGAGCGACTTCACTTTCACTTTTCACTCTCATGCCTTGGAGAAGGAAATGGCAGCCCACTCCAGTGTTCTTGCCTGGAGAATCCCCGGGACGGCAGAGCCTGGTGGGCTGCCATCTATGGGGTCACACAGAGTCAAACACGACTGAAGGGACTTAGCAGCAGCAGCACCAATGCTATTTATACCCTTAGCATCTACAACATTGACTGCTACATTTCATTTCAGTTGTTCAGTTGTGTCCAACTCTTTGCAGTTCCATGGACTGAAGCACACCAGGTTTTCCTGTCCATCACCAACCCCTGGAGCTTGCTCAAACTCACGCCCATTGAGTTGGTGATCCCATCCAACCATCTCATCCTCTGTCATCCCCTTCTTCTCATGCCTCAATCTTTCCCAGCATCAAGGTCTTTTCCAATGAGTCAGCTCTTCACATCAGGTGGCCAAAATTTGGAGTTTCAGCTTCAGCATCAGTCCTTCCAATGAATATTCATGATTTCCTTTAGGATTGACTGGTTGGATCTCCTGGCAGTCCAAGGGACTCTCAAGAGTCTTCTCCAACACCACAATTCAAAGGCATCAATACTTCGGCACTCAGCTTTCTTTGTAGTCCAACTCTCACATCCGTACATAACTAATGGAAAAATCATAGCTTTCTTGGCAAAGTAATGTCTCTGCTTTTTAATATGCTGTCTAGGTTGGTCATAGCTTTTCTTCCAAGGAGCAAGCTTCTTTTAATTTCATGGCTGTAGTCACTAATGGCAGAGATTTGGAGCCCAAGAAAATAAGTCACTGTATCCATTCTTTCCCCATCTATTGCCATGAAGTGATGGGAACAGAGGCCATGATCCTAGTTTTTTGCATGTTGAGTTTTAAGTCAGATTTTTCACTCTCCCCTTTCATCAAGTGGCTCTTTAGTTCCTCTTCACTTTCTGGCATAAGGGTGGTGTCATCTGTGTATCTGAGGTTATTGATATTTCTCCTACAATCTTGATTCCAGCTTGTGCTTCATCCAGCCTGGCATGTAGCCTGACTGCTCCATAGTTGGTGCTCAGTAAACAGCTGTTGAAATATAGAAAAACATGGGATGAAGCAAAGGAGGGAAGTAGGGAGACCTAATGAAGTTGCTAAATTTTATTAATATTATCAATAAATTTATATGGCAAATACCACAATCATTGTGAAAATTCTCTCCAGTGGCGTCAGAATTGTTCCACCAGAGCAATAATCCACCAGAATTGTTTCAGTTTGAATGTTACTGTTGTTGTTCAGTCACCCAGTCATGTCTGATTCTTTGCAATATTGACTGTAACACACCAGGCCTCCCTGTCCCTCATCATCTCCTTAAATTTGCCCAAGTTCATGTCCATTGTATCAGTGATGCCATCCAGCCATCTCATCCTCTGATGCCCTCTTCTCCTTCTGCCCTCAGTCTTTCCCATAATCAAGGACTTTTCCAACGAGCCGGCTGTTCATATCAAGTGATCAAAATACTGGAGCTTCAGATTCAACATCTGCCCTTCCAATGAGTATTCAAGTTTGATTTCCCTTAGATTGACTGGTTTGATCTTTCTGCTGTCCAAGAGACTCTCAGGATTCTTCTCCAGCACCACAGTTCAAAGGCATCAATTCTTCTAAACTCAGCCTTGTTTAGCTCTGTCAGTAGCAAAGCCATTGTCTCCATACAAGAGATAGGGAATTTTACTGAAGGGTAATCAGGGAATCCTATTCAACAGAAGCTTAGAAATAGCCATACTATGACTTCAACATACTCTTAATCTCTTTCTGGGTCACTGGCTATATTTGATGCCGAGCATAACACAATAAAACTTGGCTGTATGGAATTTTCTAGAACCATGGACCTCTGCCCAACTGGAACAATGATGGTGATTAGAAATCCATTCATCAACAGACTATATGGGATACTGACAGGAAAATGCCTTTGACTGCAAAATTGCCCAGTTTATCTCAAAAACTCCAGCAGCATAGATGAATCCTGTTTCCACTTCAGCAAGCATTCTTCCAGAAAGACAGAAATGGAATTCTTATTCTCAACCCTGTCCTTTATTATTTGTTAATACTCCAACAGTTTGTGACCTCCTAGAATTAGAATAATATTCACTATGCTTGCAGGACTTGCTCAAAATCTTAAACTACCATCCAGCTACCTCTACAGGATGAATTGGATATTATAGAAAAATAATTTGCAAACTTGCCTTTCAAATTTATCGTTAGTTATTCATAACAAGGAACTGAAAGCAGAACTGCTTTTTCTATCTTTGATCCAAAGTTTTAATTCTGTAGTCAACCAAATAAATAATCCCCTTTGGAAAGAGCACTCATCTTGCTTTCAGAAGACTCGGTGTATATCTCTGACCTGCCAATCACCGTAATACCAGATTGCAATCTGAGGAGGACTAAATCATTCTGGTCTATGAAATAACTACTATCTACCTGGCAGGGTGGATGAAAAGGTCAAATTAGTGATGCATACGTACATGGTGTGAATGTACTTGACACAGTGCAAATTATACCAATAATATCAGTTTCTCTCATTATTTTATTTTGTTGTTTCTCTCATTATTTTGCATCACATTCTGAGATAAGCCCTGGTGCCATAAGGATTAAAAAAAAAAAAAGATGGTATAGAGTTGAGCAAACCTACCTTTTCTGTTATGTTCTCAGGTCAGCACTAGTAATGCACTTTCTCTACTGTTGTTTTATGTACCTGAGATTCATGGAGAAACTTGGTCGATGAATATGATCCATGGTGAGGACGAATGTATTGTGAAATGAGCTGTTGATAATATATAGTTATTCAGTGGCAGAACTCTTCCTGAAACATATTTGTATTCACTTGAAAAGGTCTGCAATGCAATTTATTATCTTTATTGCAAAAAATAAAAATATCAGAAAAGAATTTGCTCTCTCACTCCCTCTATTCTCTTCTCATCTCCAAAAGTCACTGGGGCAGAGTGAAGTTGTAAACCTCTGGCAGTCTAGAGTTGATTTCTGGGGTAACCTGGCCTCTCTTCTCATTTTTCTTTGTGGCGATATGGCAAGAAGGTTGAATTATTTCCACATCCAGATATATGTCCTAGGTGACACGAAGCTCTGAGAACTCTTCTGACCCCTGTTGTCTTAGAAATCATCTTAGAAATTCATTGTTTAGGCTCATTGCATTGTAAAACCATGCCCTTTTCATGTTAAAGAACTGATGTGAAATAATGATTATTAGTGAAATAGGTGCCTCTTACTCCTTCTTGATATTTCCTAGTCGGTCATTTTTTCTCATTTAAGGAGTCTTTTGTCCCTCAAGGGGACATTAGATTGGGTATTACAGAAAATAATTTGCAAATTTAACTCCAATGTATTTGTTAATAAGTTCTAATATGGGGCTAAAGTATAGGTGCTTCAGGTGCCCTACCTACCACTCATCTTGACCTCAATACATTTCCTATCTTATCTTCAGTCATACATTTTACCTGATAAAGGAAGCTATGATAACTAACTAGTATTGATATCAATGGTGTTCATATTTATATAAAACTCATAAGTGGTGCACATATATGCAAAACACAATCTAGATGTATTGATGTGTTAGACATATGCAAACACACATGTATAAACATTCCATTCAATTCAATAAATCATAAATACATTTTAGTGAAAGTTGCTCCGTCGTGTCTGGCTCTTTGTGACCCCATGGAGTGTATCCTGCCAGACTCCTCTGTAAATGGAATTCTCCACATCAGGATACTGGAGTGGTAGCCATTCCCTTCTTCAGAGGATCTTCCCAAGCCAGTGATAGACCCCAGGTCTCCTGCGTTACAGGTGGATACTTTACCATGTGAGCCACCAGGAAAGCCCAAGTATACTGGAGTGGGTAGCCTATCCTTCCTTCTCCAGCAGATCTTCCTCATCCAGGAATCAAACTGGGGTATCCTGCATTGCAGGTGGATTCTTTACCAGTTGAGCTACCAGGGAAGTCCATAAAGTATAACACAGTATGCTAATATCAATATCTATCTCCCTGTCTATCTATATTCATGCCAGGCTGCTACTACCAGCCCTTATATTCAGATGTGTACATTACATCACCCTATATTTTTCCCTGGTAATTCTAGAGGTTTTGTTTACACATCTTTCAAAGCAAAGTTCAGGCAGACATCTGTTTCCACTGCTCAAAGAAAGCCCCCTCAAAAGACAGATTGTGCAATGCACATGGCTTGGCAGCTTAGAAAATGTGCTTCTTGCAAAGATCTATTAGTTACATACACCAGATCTGTAGAACAAAAAATTTCTCCATTTTGAGTCATCCCAAAAATATGATGAGGGAAATTGGCAACCGGATGTTTTGCCCCAGATGACTGAGGATGGAGAATATTTTTTCTTTTTTCCCCCTAGCCAAATTTAACCCTCATTCTTTTACTATCTGATATAATCTAATCTTTGCTAAGGTGCTGATTACTATTAAGATGCTTAAATACTTACATATTCTCTAAATTTAATCGTAACTAAACAATGATTTACAAAGGCTGACATTTTAGGTAGAATGAAAAATCAGCAGAAAATGTATTTGCCAGGAATGTTTTTATTTCAGTTAATTTTGTTGAAATAACTATTATTCCATTTATTTGTAAGGATCTCCCTCCATGTTGGGTCAATAATAAGATTCTATCTAACCATTCTGTCTTAGTCTGTTCAGGCTGCTATAACAAAATGCCAGAGACTGGTTGGCTTATATTTAAAAATAAAAGAATTTTTTTTTTTCAGTTTTAGAGCTGGGAGTCCAAAATCAAGCTGCTGGCATGGTCAGCAGATCACAGATTTTTGGCTGTATCCACATATGGTGGAAGGAGCAAGGGGTATCTTTCAGGGCTCTTTCACAACCGTTAATCTCATTTATGAGGCCTCTGCATTCACAAACTAGTCATTTCCCCAAAACCTCCCAATGCCTCCTAATACCATCTCACTGGGCATTTAGGACTTTAACATATGAATTTGAGGGGGGAGACAGATATTTAGGGTATAGCACATTCTATCACTACCACTATTTCTGTTCAAAATTGAAGTAGAGGTCTTGAGTGGTACAGTGAAAAGTTAAATAAATAAATGATAGCTTGAGGTTCCATTTATAAAAACATCCAAAATCTAAGATACTTAGGAACATGTCTACAAGAGATATGAAAGATCATTATTGATATAAATCATAAAGTTTTGCTGAAAGTTTTAGGGAAGATGTCAATAAATAAAGAGACATACTTGCTCCTGGATAGAAAATCTCAGAGGTCCTTTCTCTTTAGATTTATCTGTAGATTCATTGGAATTCCAATCAAAATTCCAATAGGAGTTTCTGTGGACTTTGGCAAGCTGCTTCTAAATATTATATGAAACATCAAAGGGCCAAGGAGGGACAAAGCTCTTTGAAGAAGAGAAGCACTGTGGAGGAACAGCTAGCATAGCTTATTTGTAAAGCTATAAGAATTAAGACAGTGTCCTAATTGTGCAGAACTTGACAACTGTACACATAAAGAAAGACTAATATGTATTAAACTTGACTAATATATATGAAACTAGATTTATGGTCAAGTTGGCATTGGAGGTCATGGGATAATGATCAATAATAAATGGTACTTAGACTACTGGTTTTCTACTTAGGAAAGAAAAATAAATTTGTAGCTCACACTGTGCATGAAAATTGATTCCAGGTCTACTAAAGACCAAAACATGAAAAACAAAGCTTTTAAATATTCAGAAGAAAGTTTACAAGAAAAAAGGAGGAAATGATTTCTTAAGCATGATACAAAAAGCACAAACCATAAAAAAAAATTCTCTTTACTACTCTTTACTAAAAAATCATTTTACTCTTTACCATGAAGACAGTAAAAGGCAAATCACAAACTGAGAGGAAATATCTGTAACATGAATGATCAAAAAGGTTTAGCATATTTTGAATCAATAAGAAAACGACTAATAACCCCATAGAAAATGCACAAAATCATAGGCAACTACTTCATAGAAGATGCCCACATGTGTAATAAGCATAAAAAGATGTTCAAACTCAGAACTAATCAGAGAAAGCAAACTATAACCACAAAGAGACACCATTTTATGTACACCAGATGGGCAGAAGTGAAAATGTTTGGCAGTTTCAAACATTGGGGAGAAATGGATCAATAAGTCTTTTTGGCATCGTCAGGTGAAACTCAGATTATATATACCTAAGATTCTTGTTTACACACTAAGGTAACTTTCAAAAAGCAAATCACGTGTACATTCATGACATCACTTTTTTCCAATACAAGAAAATAATTAAATCTATCCAAATATCAACTAATAAGAAAATGAAGCAAAATGAGATTTCCAAATATAAATAAAATGAATCATCAGTTTAGTTCAGTTCAGTTGTTCAGTCATGTCCGACTCCATGGACTGCAGCATGCCAGGCTTCCCTCTCCATCCCCAACACCCAGAGCTTTCTCAAGGAGGAAAGCAAGTTGGAGAAGAATACAAAGAATTCATATTGAAAGTTAGAAGAATAAAAAGTTAGTCATAGATTGTTAAGGATCCATCCAATTGTAGAAAAACATCATTTAAATGAAGATAATATTGAAGACAAAATTCAGAAGTATGGAACACTGGGGAAGGGGTGAGAGTGATGAAATCAGGAAGGGCACACAGGTACCTACCTAAAACAGTTCTACTCAGTGAGGTAGGCAGTGGCACATAGGTGCTAATTCTAGTAGTTTCTAGTTATATATGCCATATATATTGACATTTGTATTAAATGTTCTTCCATGATAAAAGCCTTACAATATTAAGACTCCAAGGGACTGCTAAAATCATTTAGAGAGTCCATATGATAGTGAACTTCAGCAGTGTCCACAAGACTGGAAAAGGTGAGTTTTTATTCCAATCTGAAAGAAGGGCAATGCCAAAGAATGTTCAAACTGCCATACAACTACACTCATTTCACATGCTAGCAACGTAATGCTCAAAATCCTTCAAGTGAGTCTTCAGCAGTACATGAAACGAGAATTTCCAGATGTACAAACTGGATTTAGAAAAGGAAGAAGAACCAGAATTCAAATTTCCAGCATCTGTTGGATCATAAGGGCTTCCCTGGTGGCTCAGATGGTAAAGCATCTGCCTGCAATGCGGGACACCCAGGTTGGATTACTGGGTTGGGAAGATCCCCTGGAGAAGGAAATGGCAACCCACTCCAATATTCTTGCCTGGAAATAGAAAAAGCAAGGGAATTCCAGAAAAACATCTGCTTCTGTTTCATTGACTATGCTAAAACATTTGACTGTGTGGATCACAACAAATTGTTGGAAATTCTTCTAGAGATGGGAATACCAGACTACCTCACCTGCCTCCTGACAAACATGCATGCAGGTCAAGAAGCAACAGAACAATGGACTGGTTCAAAATTGGGAATGGAGAATGTCAAGGATATATATTGTCACTCTGCTTATTTAATTTACATGGAGTACCTCATGTGAAACTCTGGGCTGGATGAAACCCTAACTGATATCAAGATTGCTGGGAGAAATAAAAAACCTCAGATATGTAGATGATATCACTCTAATGACAGAAAGTGAAGAGGAACTTTAGAGCCTCCCAATGAGGTGAAAGAGGAGAGTGAAAAAATGGACTTAAAACTCAGCACTCAGAAAACTAAGATCATGGTATCCAGTCCCATCACTTCATGGCAAATAGATGGGGAAAAGTGGGAACAGTGGTGGATTTTATATTTTTGGGCTCCAAAATCATTGCAGATGGTGACTGCAGTCATGAAATTAAAAGATGCTTACTCCTTGGAAGAAAAGTTATGAAAAAGTTAAGGAAAGAAAACCTAGACAGCATATTAAAAAGTAGAGACATCACTTTGCCAAAAAAGATCTATATAGTCAAATGTACAGCTTTTACAGTTGTCCTGTACAGATGTGAGAGTTGGACCATAAAGAAGGTTGAACACCAAAGAGTTAATGTTTTCCAACTGTGGTGCTAGAGAAGACTCTTGAGAGCCCAATAAACAGCAAGGAGATCAAATCAGTTAATACTAAAGAAAAATCAATCCTGAATATTCACTGGAAGGACTGATGCTGAACTGAATCTCTAATATTTTGCCCACCTGATGCAAAGAGCCAATTCATTGGAAAAGATCCTGATACTGGGATAGATCAATGATAGGAGAAGAAGGGGGCAACAGAGGATGAGATGGATGTATGTCATCACCAACTCAATGGACTAGAGTTTGAGCAAATTCCAGTAGACATTGATGGACAGGGAAGCCTGGTGTGCTGCAGTCCATGGGATAACAAATAGTCAGACATGACTTAGCAACTGAATGACAATAAGGCCTATTTCTGGGCTTCCCAGGTGGCACTAGTGCCAGTACAGGAGACACAAGAGACACAATTGCATTCCTGTGCTGGGAAGCTCTGCTAGAGAAGGTTATCACAACCCACTCCAGTATTCTTGCCTGGGGAATCCCACAGACAGATTAGTGGGTTATAGTCCATACAGTCACAAAGAGTCGAATTCAACTAAAGTGACTTAGCATGCATGTCACAGGCCTATTTTGGTTTTGTATATAAGCTCATTTGTATATATATTTTTAGATTTCACATGTGAGTGATATCATATGATATTTGTATTTCTATGTCTGGCTTTTTCAGTTAGTATGATAACCTCTAAGTCCATCCATGTTCTGTCAGTGACTCTATTTCATTCTTTTTTATGACAGAGTAATCTTGAGAGTCCCTTGGACTGCAAGGAAATGCAACCAGTCCATTCTAAAGGAGATCGATCCTGGGTGTTCATTGGAAGGACTGATGCTAAAGCTGAAACTCCAATACTTTGGCCACCTCATGCGACGAGTTGACTCACTGGAAAAGACTCTGATGCTGGGAGGGATTGGGGGTAGGAGGAGATAGGGACGACAGAGAATGAGATGGCTGGATGGCATCACCGATTCAATGGACATGAGTTTGAGTGAACTCCGGGAGTTCGTGATGGACAGGGAGGCCTGGCATGCTGTGGTTCATGGGGTCGCAAAGAGTCGGACACGACTGAGAGACTGAACTGAACTGAACTGAATATGTCATTGTATAGATACAATTTTATAGACAGGAAACTATACTCAGTATTTTTTAATAACCAAAAGCAAAAAGAATCCAAGCAAAATACATAAGTACATATAGCTGAATCACTTTGCTGTACACCTGAAACTAACACAATACTGTAAATCAAATATACCTCAATACATAAACAAATGAATACAAATGAACTCTATCCCTTATGATCCCCAAAATAAAGGCACTGGATGACATTCACTGATAAAGATCAAGAATACAAAAGCAAATAATCTCACCAGGGAACAGAGTAGTGAAAACTTAATGACAGAATATCTATAGTGCATATTATTCACTAATACAGCATATCACGATATTGGAACCATAGTCCATATTTATTTAGGTTGTGTTAGCCTGGAGTCTGTCAATAACAAAGAATTTAGAAAGATTTATGACAAAACTGCATGGCACTGCATCTTTCTCTTGGAAAGGAAGATTCAAAGAGGTGGGATTAGTAAATTAACAAATGGCGACTGGCAGTGGTTGGAGTAATCCCAGGTAACTAAAGCCTGAAGGATGTAAGTCAAACCCACTGTAAACAACTTATCTGAGCATGACATAAATACCTTCCCAGGAAAACTCTGAATCCATAAGTTTACTAAGTCCAAAAATGCTTTTACTGCCTTGCTAAACAACGCCTTAATGCAGAGGAAGCAGGTAATTTTTATTCAGAAAAGATTATCTTTACTGCAAGTAGATGTTTTCTGTTTTTGAAATAAGGATTTGGATATATAGATATAAGCAGAAAGGTGTAAGTGCCAAAACTAAATACACTCAAGGTGGTGAGGGAATTCATATGGTGTGTGCATGTGTATATTTGTAGATGGAAGATTTTCAAAATGATTTATTCTTGGGAGTCCCACACAAAAGATATTCATGAGAGATTTACATATGAACACTTCCCAAGTATCAAAATATATCTTTAATTTTTTATAACAAAATCACAAATGCATCACAGAGCTGTCTCTTCCGGCACAGTCTTCTTGAGGTGAGAATTTAAAAGCTCTTTACCTCTGTTTATTCTCTATTGCTGCATTTGTGATATAAGCAGGATATTTCTTAACATTGTGATTTCAAAATTTGCATCATGTTCAGCATTAATTTCAAAGGAATAAGTCTTTATTTTTAACTATTTTCTATAGACCTCTATTCTACCCAAACAAGCGTGTGTTTTCAATTATATTTTATTAATAAGAGAATATATTTATGATCTATTTGACAAGATTTTTGTTTGACTTTCTTGTCATGCAAAATAATTTTTTTCCCTTCTTAGTTTCTAGTGAGACATAGGATGTTTGATGCTAATTTGAAGCAATAGGAAAAAATATTTAAATTTAATGTAACAATAATCCAAGGATCTACTAGTTTCTATATCTACTAAATTTTACACTACTAAATACTCTAAAGTATCTACTAAAATACTCTAGCTTCTGCTTCTGAACAGTTTTCAAATGTCTTCCCAACATGCCACTTTATTCTAGTCAGCAGGTTAAAATAGCATAAATAATTATGCAGAGAGATTTACAGTAGCCAGGGTAAAAATGAGGTTCAGAAATCAAGAATATTTAAACAAAATCACAATAAGCTAAACTTTGTAGGCATATGAACAATACAGTCTTCTTAAAAGGAAAAGATTTTCAACTTTATATTGACTTTCATTTATATTCACTTTCATTTCATTCAACAAATTCTAGACAGAAAGCTGAGAACCTGATTACAGTATTACTCATTACCAGGCAGGTATTTTTACTGCCAGCAATGAAATTTGAGAAAAACTTCAAACAGCAGCAAAAACAATGTGGAATAGGCTTTCTGAAAATTTTTTCTCTTGTAGATCTCTCAATGTCACTTCTTCCATATAAGCAATTCATTTTTAAAATACGCCGTGATTCCCATAATAATTTCATATGCTTTATATCCTTAAGACAAAGTATAATTCCCTGCAGTAATATCTACTGAATAAGAGGATTGTTTGTACACACAATTCTGAATACTAAAAGATATATTTATACACAGAAGAGACTCTTTCCTGATTAGAGTGACTCAGATATGCCACCCTGGTTAAGAAGAAAGAATTAGACCAGATGATGTTTCAAGGTCAGTTTTTGTATGTGAACAAAAAGGATTTCATTTTGGGAGAAAGACAATGGGTGTAGTATAGTGAGCTGTAAACTTTGTGACAGGAGCTGTACATGTAACACCTGTCACTGCCATTTACTAAGAGTGTGACCAGAGACAAAAAGGCCTTCCCTTAGTGTCAAGTTCTTTATCTTCGCAGTAGCTCTCAGACAGCAAATGAAATAAAATCTGCAAACAGTCTTCATAAATTACTAAGTGCTCACAGAGAGTTAGGGATAAGCTAGGTTTTAGTTTACTAACAAATAAACAAACCCACACTATCAGTGCTTAATATTATAAGCGGTCCATTTCTTACACGGAAATTCTTTATGGACTTAGGCAACTTCGCAAGTTAACTCCTTTTTCATGCAATGACTCAGAAAACCAGACTGTTCTTATTCTCTGCCTCTATCCTCTTAACACAAAGTTTCCTTGTTTGCAGAGATAGGAGAAGATAGAGATCTGAAAGGTCACCATGTGACAGATGCCTCTGACACCAGTAGCCTGCTGCTCGGAACTAAATGTGTGGCCCTACCAAACTGCCAGCGGGCTGGGAAATAAGAGTGAAAATGCAACTTTAGGAAGTATTGGGGTCTTGATCCAGTTCTAAAGATAATGCAATTAGTATTACCAGTTTCCACAGTATCACAAAATACATAGAAAATCCTAAAGAATATTATGAAAATCATTTATATTCTGTAGAAATATATTTAAAATTAAATATGTGTCATTTATATTGGAGTCAATAGGCATCTTTCAAAGCCAATAATAAACCTAAAATAATTTGACTGAGCTGAAGTGTTGTCTGTCACCCGAAGTAGGACCTCTTCCTTGGATCGGCACTGGGAAGTTTTCTCTCTATGGATTCATGTAGAAAAGAATACTGTCAAGAATGCAGCATTTTGAAGATTCAGCTACAAGAGACTTGTACAACACTAGCTCCTACATTCAGGAATATTCTAGACTTCCTTCTATAGTAGAAAGAGACAAGATTTTCTTCTCGTAAGGAAAGCAGAATTAGTAGAAGTCAAAAGATATAATAGATGTAATGTTAGATATGTACTGTTTTCTCTAATATGAAAAAATAGGTTAGCAAATCCCTTCGAAAGAGTGAAAAATATTTAATTCAAGCAACAAAGCAAACGAAAACTCAGCTGAGTCATTCTAGACAAATCAACAACTTGATGTCTTAAAAATGGTTTAGTTGCCTTTGCTATTGTTTGGGGATTACAAAGAAGAGAGTAAATACTTTGAAATAATCCAGGTGGTGAAAGAAGTGAGCAGCCTTTGCACTCTTGTCACATCGAGGGATAATATTCATTATTGACTCTTGGGCCCATAAAATTAAAATCTCACATAGGCTGGGAATGATTTTCATAGATTTGGTGTAGCTTTAGCTAATGGCAGATCAACATCTGCCAGGTCTTGTTTAAAGAGCCTATTAAGTCTAACAATGGAAACAACAGGTCAATGGGCCAGGGCCAGGTGAACAGATTTCCTCAGCCAGGTAGAGCAAGCTCTCCCTAACTAGATACCCTATTTCCTGAAACCAAAATAAGCAGAGCCACCCAAAGATAAGAACTTAAAGAATGCATCATCATTTTGCATCACTGGGTCTCTGTGACTAAGAAAATCTTACATCACAGGGAACTGGTGGTGCTCCTTGACTCATAAAACAAGACTTGCCCCACTGAGTCAGGACAATCTTTCATGGGTTCACACAGAAGCTCAGCTGATAAAATGAGCTTTGTACTTGGCTCTGTGTTTTTGTCATTTCCCTGCAACCACTCAGCTAGGAGAAACTGATACAGAGATCACCATGTAATCTGTTAGCTTAAGGGGATAAATGTAAAGGAATAGATTAAATGGAGGAAAAAATGTAAAATATGTCTGCTTTTGTTAGTTCCAATACTAAGAATACCAGATATGATCTCATTATTATAACAAGCATATAAAGAATTTGGAATACCAGTCTTTATTTAGAGAAACCCCGCCCACCTCAAAACGACCTTGATAACAGATATCAGAACTCTCAGTTTAGCATTCTACACATTGTTCCATGAAAAGTGAAAATGCAGTTACTCAATTGTGTCCTACTCTTTGCAACCCCACGGACTGTAGTCCACCAGGCTCCTATGTCCATGGAATTCTCCTGGCAAGAATACTGGAGTGGGTTGCCATTTCCTTCTCCAGGGGATCTTCTCGACCGAGGGATGGAACATGGATGGTAAAGAATCTGCTGCAATGCGGGAGACCTGGGTTTGATCCCTGGGTTGAATTCCATGGACAGAGGAACCTGGTAGACTACAGTCCATGGGGTTGCAAAGAGTTGGACATGACTTAGCAAATAAATGTAAAGGGAGGCAAAAAAACATATTATTCCATAGAAGCATTTTAAAACAAATTTTTATGATTTAAATTTGTGGATTATAGAGTTGATCCAAACATAACATCCAAAGACTCCATTTTTATTCTGGGCATATCTGTATAATCTTTAAAACATTGAGAACACTATGAAATGCACTAAGGCTCCAGGTTTTAAATGCTGCTATTGGGTCTCAGTGTCTGAACTATCCACATAATAAACCCTCCTTAGCACCTGTTTAACCCACTCCAGTGTTCTTGCCTGGAGAATCCCAGGGACGGGGGACCCCGGTGGGCTTCTGTCTATGGGGTCACACAGAGTCGGACACGACTGAAGTGACGCAGCAGCAGCAGCACCTGTTTTAAGAAAGAAAATTCACTTGGATCACAAAACTACTAAACACAGGGGGAAAAGTTGCTTCATCGATAATAGACACAAATCAATAAATATACCATATCAAATTCACCTTCCGTTCCGTTCCGTCGCTCAGTCGTGTCCGACTCTTTGCGACCCCGTGGACTGTAGCCTACCAGGCTTCTCCGTCCATGGGATTCTCCAGGCAAGAATACTGGAGTAGGTTACCATTTCCTTCTCCAGGGGATCTTCCTGACCCAGGGATCGAACCCGGGTCTCCCGCATTGGAGGAAGACGCTTTAACCTCTGAGCCACCAGGGAAGCCCCAAATTCACCTTACTAACGCAAAATTGATCTCTAGATGTTTATCACCTACATGGCTAAATGTATCCTTCAATTAGTAAGGCCCTGATAATATTATTTAAGAATTATTCAAAATGATTCCAATGAAAACATGGGTCATATTCCCAATACAAAATAAATTCACAGCAACTATATTTCTTGTAAGATCTTGAATATTTATATAACACTATAAAATGGTCTAAACAAACACCAAATGTAAATTTGTATAAAATTAGATGGCAAGGAATTACCCATCATATCACTTATTATTTAACCTCATGTCTCAATAATCTTACAGTTGATCCCTTCAAGATTCCTCTTTTCAAGATTCATAGAAGATTATATATAGTCAAACAAGAAATCATATTACATTTTGTTGTTATCTAGAAAAACATTTAATGTCTCCCACAGCATGGATTTTCTGGCAAACTGTGCTCTATCACACAAATAAAGTCACTTTTCTTCCTTTTTGGAATTGAAGAAAAGAGGATGGTTGGTTTGTCTCAAGTAATTCAGTATTTAATAATATAGAAAATATGTTCTGTAAAATATTTAAGAAGTATTATTCATGCCCACAAAACCTGGGCCTGTAGATGAAACATAGGATTGCATAAGAAGAAGAGTAATTTTTGAAAATATATCCTAGATTTTGGTGTGTGACTCTAAAAGGGAGGCTGAATAACTAGAAAGCCCAAGGAATGTCAAAGCAAACTAGTTACAACCTTTGTAATTGGTGTGATCTCACCCACATTGTCAAACAATGCACACGAGTGACTGCCCATCATACTTTGGCACCAAGTCAGAAGGTGGTACTCCTGAGAGACACCTCAAGATTTCTATCTCAGTATCAAATTATTGTATTGTACAGGAGGACTTACTCTGTTGTAAACAGAACCATAAACACACACACATATATATAAATATTGAAAAATAATATCAGTGAGAGTGACCATTTTTGTGCATACTTTTCCCAAGTATCTCACGTAGATAAAAGACAGACACTATCCTATAAAGTAGATGTACTTTATACATAACATTCTATATAAAAAATGCTTATTCACAATTTCATATGAGTTTAGTGATTCTGAATTGGCAGAACAAAACTCTCTAAAACCCCTTTTCTCAGTCAGGGTTATCACTCATGAATTATGGTTTAGTAATTAAGTGGAGGGACTTCCCTGGTGGTCCAGTGGTTAAGAATCTGCCTTCCAATACAGGGGATGTGGGTTCAGTCCTTGGTAGGGGAACTAAGATCCCACATGCTACAGCGCAACTAAGCCTACATGCCACAGTGCAGCCAAAAAGCAAAAGCAAAGACATAAGCTCAAATTTGAAATGAAGACCACAGTCTCAAATAATTAAGTGGAAAATATGACAAGATGATAACAGAGATGTAAAGAACTACATTGGGTAATATCAGGAAGTCCAAGAAGGCTATCCCAGTCAAGAAGAGTAGCAATGGGAGGAAGAGGGACCAGAAAAGATCAACAGTTGCCTAAGGCACCACCTTTCGAACTGTTCCTCCAAAATGAAGTCCAATGATCTGTACTAGATGCTCCATGAAGAAAGCATTTCACCAGCAATATAGTTGGAAAATGTGACACAGTCACTCCTCTTGTTGACTCATGCTTGAAAGTTAAAGTGTTAGTCACTCGGTCATGTCCCACTCTTTGTGACTCCATGGACTGCAGCCTGCCAGGCTCTTCTGTCCATGGAATTCTCCAGGCAAGAATACTGGAGTGGATTGCCATTTCCTTCTCCAGGGGATCTTCCCAACTAGGATCAACCTGGGTCTTCTGCATTGCAGGCAGATTCTTTAGCATCTGAGCCACCAGAGAAGCCCAGTGCTTATTATCTATTAAAGTTATGAAATATCTTAAAGTGAATACATCATATAACATTGACTAATATTTCACAAATTATTTGATTACCTTTTTTCTACCTCAAAATACTTATAAGCATCTCAAAGAATATTGAGAAATCCTGATCTCTGGTCTACTGTATGCAAGGTGCCTTTGCATGTGATGATTCATTTACTCCTCCACATTACTGAGTTTCAATAATTTGTTCTAATTCTCAAAGTATCTACACAACTGAGATGAAATTTAGTGGGATTCCTGATTTGAGCACATGATTATAATCTCTGAGAGAGGTGTTAAAGGAAAATCCTCCAAGAGGCAAATAAACTAAAGACAGAATCCCAAAGAAGCTAGGGTAATGTACAAGTCAAAAGGGAGAGAGTAAATTAGAGAGTCACACAGAAGCCCACTTATGGATGCTGGGACACATGTTGGGGACCAATTCTTATGGACAAGGTAAATTGTAGTACTGGAGAAGACTCCTGAGAGTCTCTTGGACAGCAAAGAGATGAAACCAGTCAATCCTAAAGGAAATCAACCCCAAATACTCATTGGAAGAACTGATGCTGAAGCTGAAGTTCCAATATTTCGGCCCCCTGATGCAAGGAGCTGACTCCTTGGAAAAGACCCTGATGCTGGGAAAGATTTGAAGGCAAGAGGAAAAGGGGGCGACAGAGGATGAGATGGTTGGTTGGCATTACTGACTCAATGGACATAAGTTTGAGCAAACTCCAGGAGATATTGAAGGACAGAGAAGCCTGGCATGCTGCAGTCCGTGGGGTCACAGAGTCAGACACGACCTAGTAACTGAATAGCAACAATAATCAAATTAGCAGCCTACATATAAAATTAGGGATCAACTAGCAATTAGAACCTCACTACACTGCAGTAGAGATCCATATTATAAAAGTGCCTGCATTCTAGATTAGTCCAAGACACTAATATTAGATTCAAGCCTATGAATCCTTGTAAATGGCATTGGATATAGGAAGATAAGAAAACCAAAGAAATCTCTATAGTAATGTGAATTGAGTCTACGCAGCCTAAGGATAGTTATGAGGGATTTAAAACTTGTCAGAACAAACCAATCTGAAAGACTAAATATTGTTTGAGTTCAATTATATGACGTTCTGAAAAAGACAAAACTATTGAGACAATACAGCTATCAGTGTTTCCAGAGGTTGGAGTGGAGGAGGGCTGAATAGGTGGAATACAGAGGATTTTGGGGATAGTAAAAATACTATGTATGGTACTGCCACAATGAATACACGCCATTATACATTCGTCCACACCCATAAAATGTATAGGGCTTCCTAGGTAGCTCAGATGGTAAAGAATCCGCCTGCAATGTGGGAAACCTGAGTTTGATCCTTGAGTTGGGAAGATACCCTGGAAGAGGATACGGCAACCCACTGCAGTATTCTTGTCTGGAGAATCCTCATGGAGTTGTAAAGAGTCAGACATGACTGAGCAACTAAGAATAACACATAGAATGTAAAACACCAAGAGTGAATCTTAGTGTAAACTATGGACTATGATTATGATGGTTCGGTACAGCTTCATCAATTGTGACAAATGTACCACACTGAAGACAGATGGGTTATTTGGGAAATATCTATACCTTCTCAGTTTTGTTGTGAATTTAAATTGCTCTAAAAAATTAAGTATTAAAAAATTGTCAGAGAAGCTGGGACTTTTTTATGAAGTAGGCAATACAGAGATATTGTATACTCTTGTGAGATGAAGGACGAGTTTCAGGAAAATCAGCAGGGCCCAGGAGGGGAGAGAGATTGGAATTAGTTGAGAAGTACAATAACTAATGGATAGAGTATGTGGGTTAGACTGAAATCTATGCAGGAAGAGAAGAGTCAGAATGGAGAGAAGTTAGTGGGTACTAGTGTACTTCAGAAGGTCTGACAAGATGCAAGATTGCACATGGGAAATGAGAGTAAGGAATTGTAAATAGTTCTAAGTGGATAGTAAATGAAATAACTCCAAGACTTTCTACAAAAATTGGGATATTGCCATAGTCAAGAATAGTCAATTTGAAGAGAAGTAAAGGAAATCAACCCTGAATATTCGTTGGAAGGACTGATGCTGAAGCTGAGGCACCAATACTTTGGGCACATGATGTGAAGAGCCAACTCATTGGAAAACACTCTGATGCTGGGTAAGATTGAGGGCAGGAGGAGAAGGGGGTGAGAAAGGATGAGACAGTTCAATGACATCACCGACTCAGTGGACATGAGTTTTAGCATAGGCCGGGAGATAGTGAAGGACAGGGAAGCCTGGCGCGCTGCAGTTCATGACTCACAATGAATTGGACATGACTTAGTGACTGAACAGCAATAAAGGGGCAACTGAATTTGATCATGGCCTGTTAAATTTGAGAACACAAGAGATCCAAGTATTTAAACTTCCACTGAGGGTTAGGAGTTGAAATTCTGAGTGGGTGAATTCAGACTTAGCTCATAGAGAAATTACAAGAAGATAAATGGTTACTTTAATAATTATATTTTTAGTTATTCTACCAATAATTATCAGTTAAATTGGGTTTAGGTAGAGAGAACAGATATTAAAAAGAGACAGTATTTTGAGTGGAGTTTAGCTCACATATATATCAATAAAATGGATCAACATATTTTGGGGCTGTTATCCCTGAAAATGAATCAAAATATACAATTGTGCACCTGCCTTGTGTTATTTATTTTTTGTAACAGAACCAAAGGTTTTTAAACTCCCACAACAGCAACAAAATGAAAAATAAAATATAATAGCCCAAATCTCCTGTTTTGAATTAGAATTCAGTGTACATATCTTCTAGTTGCAATTTTCTTGTCTATCATCCCCCAGATCCTAAATTAGACTTATTTGGCATCTTGCCAGAGGCGGGTCTTTAAATCATAATGACAATCAGCTTTTACATACAGCACTATTGATGATATGAACAGCAAAGCTGGGCAATGCTAGAATGGAATGGGCGACAGATGTAGTTCCAATTCTGGCAGAGTGACTTAAAAAAAAACCCTCAATTAAAATACGGTTTAAAAGAAATTAGATCCACATTAGCCATCAGTGTGGAGAGAGAGTGTGAGACAGATAACACCAAATTAAAATATTGACAGGAATATAAAAATGGTGTGCTGTTAAAAATTTTTCTGTAAAATCAGCTTTATGTGGTTAAATATTCACAACATGTTTCATAAAGGAGCTAACAATTGACCTTATACATTTGAATGCATTACATGAAATTGGGGATTAAGGCAATACAAGGGTTTAGCAATAGAAATCTAGTAAAACAACTCCACAATTGAAAAAGAATCTCCCCCAGTTTCTCCCTACAAAAAAAATAAAGGAAAGAAAAGGAAGAAAAAAAGAATCTTCCCCTCTGCTCAGATTAAACCAAATGTCAAGACAAAAAAAATACCTTTATAACAAGACGTTAATACATGCTTGAGGCATCAGTTAGTCACTATAAAAGGGGAATATTAGAGACTGGTATCTCACTTTTTGAAAGAAAACATTTGATTAATAATTAACAATTAATTTGATTAATAATTTTATGAAGAAGAGGATTTCTGATTTCAGAAGTCTTATAATGAAATGGTATTTTGGTATTTAAATAGCATCCACACTTGTGATTAGTCTGTATATAACTATTATTTTATTTGACATGAAAATCATATCCATCTAGTTATATTTTTACAAATTTAAAAAGCAATAGTATAAACAAAAGAGGGCAAGGGCTATCTCTACCATGGGTACATTGTGCCTTGATGGTAAGTAAGACAGATTAAAGAAAATTCTTATAAAGGCATCCAGGAATTGTTACCATAATAATTGAAAAGGTGGTGTGGGTATCTCTTAGAAACCCAGCCCTGAGAAAAGGGAATATTTGTAACTTTATTTTTGTGCGTGCTATTATCAATACAAATGTGCACAAGTCACTTAAATCCTCTAAGTTGACCTTCCAAAAAATAGCTTTTTGGAATTCCATGGACAGCACATAATATTATATGATAAATTCTTTGGCTCCAAATACGTTTCTTATTTCACTATTTACCATTGAGAAGATTTCAATATCATGAAAAATATTCAGGATTAAATAATATACCCATGTAACCATACAATATGTACAATATTGACTCACATACAAATTACATTGTGGAAAATCAGGCACAGTCTTTCATGGTACCTTGTCTATCTCTTAATTTGACTTCTAGGTTGTTTTGAAATTGTTTTCAAAATGCATACAAGGGTAACGGAAGACTGTTGCCTCATCCTGTGAGCATAATCTCTACAGAAGCTGCCAAAGATGTTTATAAATGTGATTCCAAACATTAGAATAAATAGAGTGTAATACGGATGCAAGCCAAGAAAGTATGCATTATTAAATTAGATGCCACTGAGGGTGAATAAACCTTAATTCTACAAGCTGATTCTGGAAAATGGTGCAAAGCTTGATTCAGATTTTCCCCACCCAAAAGAAAGGAAGCTGTGATGTTTATACAACTCCCAGAAGTCATTTGAGTAGAGTTGCTGGGAGAGAATGTTAATTCCTTGACACTTCGAACTTGCTGCATACATGGGCAGTGAGTTTCTTGAGTGTACAGATCTTAGCAGTTGGAAGGTGGCTGGAATATACTAAAAAGTCCAAGGGATACAAACAGAGCAGTGACACCTTTACTGAATCCTTCTTCCAAAGGGAATAAACATCATCCCTATGCATTTTCTCAGTCTCTGCTACTCGTCCATTTTTGAGAAAATCAGAAAACAGAAACCACATCTAAATAGAGCACAATGTAACTGAACTTTAAAAACAAAATTCATGACACCAATTTCTATTATTTGAATAAATAAGAATACAGCATATTTTTCTCATGACTTCTTTCTGATAGAGACAGATTCCATTTCAGATTGCTGATTCTTAGCCCAGCAAATCTTATTTCGTTGTCATTGTTGTTTAGTCAGTAAGTCATGGCTGATTCTTTGCGACCCTATGGACTGCAGTACTCCAGGCTCCTCTGTCCTCCACTATCTCCCAGAGTTTGCTCAAGTTCATGTCCCTTAGAAGAACTGGAGTGACACTCATAATCAATGAAAGTCTCAAATGCAGTACTTAGAAGCAATCTCAAAAACGACATAATGATCCCGGTTTGTTTCTAAGGCAAACCATTCAGCATCACAGTAATCCAAGTCTATGTCCCAACCACTAATGCTGAAGAAGCTGAAGCTGACCAGTTTTATGAACCTACAAGACTATCTAGAACTAACACCAAAAAGTCATCATAGGGGACTGGAATGCAAAAGTAGGAAGTCAAGAGATCCCTGGAGTAACAGGCAAGTTTGGCCTTGGAGTACAGCATAAAGCCGGGCAAAGTCTAACAGAGTTTGTCAAGAGAATGCACTGGGTCATAGCAAACACTCTTTTCCAACAACACAAGTGATGACTCTACACACAGACATCAGCAGATGGGCAAACCCAAAATCAGACTGACTATATTCTTTGCAGCTAAAGGTGAAGAAGCTCTATTCACTCAGCAAAAACAAGACACAGAACTGACTGTGCCTCAGACCATGAGCTCCTTATTGCAAAGTTCAGGCTGAAATTGAAGAAAGTAAGGAAAAACACTTGGCCATTCAAGTATGAGCTAAATCAAATCCCTTCTGATTATACAGTAGAGGTGAGGAATAGATTCAAGGGATTAGATCTGGTAGTCAGAGGGTCTGAAGAACTATGCATGGAAGTTTGTAACACTGTACAGGAGACACTGACAAAAAGCATCCCAAAGAAAATGAAATGCAAGGAGGCAAATTGGTTGTCTGAGGAGGCTTTCAGAGAAGGCAATGGCACCCCACTCCAGTACTCCTGCCTGGAAAACCCCATGGACGGAGGAGCCAGGTGTGCTGCGGTCCATGGGGTCACGAAGAGTCAGACACAACTTTCACTTTTCACTTTCATGTATTGGAGAAGGAAATGGCAACCCACTCCACTGTTCTTGCCTGGAGAATCCCAAGGATGGGGGAGCCTGTTGGGCTGCTGTCCATGGGGTCACACAAGAGTTGGACACGACTGAAGTGACTTAGCAGCAGCAGCAGAAGAAGAGGCTTTACAAAGAACTGAGAAAAGAAGAGAAGTGAAAGGAACGGGAGAAAGGGGAAGATATACCCAATGAAATGCAGTTTCAGAAATTAGCAATGAGAGATAAGAAAGCCTTCTTAAGTGAACAAAGCAAAGAAATAGAGGAAAACAATAATAGAATGGGAAAGATTAGAGATCTCTTCAAGAAAATTGGAGATACCAGAGAACCATTTCATTCAAGGATGGGCAGGATAAAAGACAAACAGTACAGACCTAACAGAAGCAGAAGATATTAAGAAGAGGTGGCATTAATATATAGAAGAGCTATACAAAAAAAAAAAAAAGAAGAAGAATGAAAGAAAGAAAAAGGACTTAATGACCTGGATAACCATGATGGTGTGATCACTCACCTAGAGCCCAACATTCTGGAGTGTGAAGTCAAGTGGGCCTTAGGAAGCATTACTATGAACAAAGCTAGCGGATGTGATGGAATTCCAGCTGAGCTGTTTAAAACTCCTAAAAGATGATGTTGTTAAAATGCTGCATTCAGTATGTCAGCAAATTAAAAAACCCAGCAATGGCCACAGGACAGGAAAAGGTCAACTTTCATTCCAGTCCTAAAGATTGGCAAAGCCAAAGAATGTTCAAACTGTACAATTGCACTCATTTTCACACGCCAGTAAGGTTATGCTCAAAATTCTTCAAGCTAGGCTTCAACAGTATATGAATCGAGAATTTCCAGATGCACAAGCAGGGTTTACAAAAGGCACAGAAACCAGATATCAAATTGCCTACATCCCCTGAATCATAGAGAAAGCAAGGAAACTCCATGAAAACATATGCTTGTGTTTCATTTACTATGCTAAAACTTTTGCCTGTGTGTATCACAATAAACTGTGGAAAATTAAAAGAGATAGGAAAACCAGACCACCTTACCTGTCTCCTGAGAAACCTGTATGCAGGACAAGAAGCAACAGTTAGAACAGGACGCGGAACAACTGATTGGTTCAAAATTGGGAAAGGAGTAAGACAATGCTGCACATCATCATCCTGCTTATTTAACTTATATGCTGAGTACATCATAGGAAATGCCAGGCTGGTGAATCATAAGCTCATATATGTAGAAGGTGTGACTCTAATGGCAGAAACTTTATCCTTAATTGTAGTGTTTTGTCCACTTAATATTAATGTGATAATTGATCTATTTGGACTTAAAACTGCCATCACATTATTCGTTTTTTATTGTCTCTTGTGCTACTCGATCTTTCTCCTTCATATTTCCCCTTTATCTGGGCAATTATTTGGTCACTGAGGACTTTTAGCATCATTTCTCTTTAATTGATAGCTCAGTTCAGTTCAGTTCAGTTCAGTCACTCAGTTGTGTCCGACTCTGCGACCCCATGAACCTCAGCACGGCCAGGCCTCCCTGTCCATCATCAGCTCCCGAGGATGGACTGGTTGGATCTCCTTGCAGTCCAAGGGACTCTCAAGAGTCTTCTCCACCACCCCAGTTCAAAAACATCAATTCTTCGGTGCTCAGTTTTCTTTACAGTCCGACTCTCACATCCATACATGACCACTGGAAAAACCATAGCCTTGACTAGACAGACCTTTGTTGACAAAGTAATGTCTCTGCTTTTCAATATTCTCCCTATGTTGGTCATAACTTTCCTTCCAAGGAGTAAGCATCTTTTAATTTCATGGCTGCAATCACCATCTGTGATTTTGGAGCCCAGAAAAGTCGTCAGCCACTGTTTCCACTTTTTCCCCATCTATTTGCCATGAAGTGATGGGACCAGATGCCATGATCTTAGTTTTATGAATGTTGAGCTTTAAGGCAACTTTTTCATTCTCCTCTTTCACTTTCATCAAGAGGTTCTTTAGTTCTTCTTCACTTTCTGCCATTAATTGATAGTACTCACTGTAATCTTTTTTTCAGTTCTTGTTTATTTGAACGTATTTGTATTACTTCGGCTTAGCTTTGGAAAACTTTTTTTTTCTGGAGGTAGAATTTTAGGTTTAACAAGGTTTTGCTTCCCCCCCACACACACATCTGTTTGTAGATGTTCTATTAACTTATTTTTGCCCACTACTGCTTTAGATTAAAAATAAAAACTGTCATTAATATTCTATATTTATTTCTTTTCTGGATGCCTATAAGGGTTTATGTTTTATGTTTTATGGTTTTGACTTTATCTTTCTTTTTAACAATATTAGGTAACTAACTTTTATTTCCTTTGTATTCATCCTACTTGGGGTTAACTGATCTTCCTGGATGTGTTCAGTTCAGTTCAGTTCAGTCGCTCAGTCGTGTCCGACTCTCCGCAACCGCATGAATCACAGCATGCCAGGCCTCCCTGTCCATCACCAACTCCCGGACTTCACTCAAACTCATGTCCACAGAGTCGGTGATGCCATCCAGCCATCTCATTCTCGGTCGTCCCCGTCTCCTCCCGCCCCCAACCTTTCCTAGCATCAGAGTCTTTTCCAGTGAGTCAACTCATCGTATGAGGTGGCCAAAGTATTGCAGTTTCAGCTTTAGCATAGCAGTTGTGTTTAATCAAATTTAGAATTCATTTCATAATTTTTTTCATATTTTATTTTTCAGTTCCTTCCCTTTTTCTGGACTTTTAATTAACATATGTTAGACATTTTATACCATCCTTTATATTATTGTGTATTAATATATTTTTCTCTCTGTGTTCTAGTTCAGATGACTTTTATTTGCCTTTCTTCAACTGATCCATTTCCCCTGTTTCTCTAATCTGTTGTTAAAGCATTCAATTAATTTCTATTTCATATATTGATTGTTTTTCAGTTGATTTACATATAGCTCTTTTTAATAATTTTTATATATTTCTTTATATTCTCCATTTCTCAAACTATCTTTTTCATGTATGCTTTATTATATATTTATCAGAGTTCTTTTTAAGTCTATGCCTAATAATTTCAATATTGAGTTAATCTGTGATTCTGTTTCTATCGACTCATTTTTCTCTAGACTTTTCTTTGGGGAGGGGTGTATATTAGCAAATCTTGTAATTGCAACGATATGCTTTAGCGAATTTGGATTCTGTTGTCTTCCTGTAATGATTATTGAGTTTTGTCCTATCAACCAATTACATTGCTAAGAATCATCTTGATCTTCTGAAGGCCTGGCTTTATAAGGAATGAAGGCTTCATAGGAATGATGTAATTTAGCAGTTCCCTTCATCCTAGAGTCTCTTTAACTCAATACCAAGCTCTCTTTCCCTACAGGGAGCAGCTATTAAAATTCCTGTTCAGTACTTTCATCCATTCAATTGTTCTGTTTTTTCCTGAAGTACCTGGAGTTTGTCCCATTAATGCATAGATTAGGGGTCAGCCAAAAATATGAGGGGTGTTAAATACAGATTTGTGGGCTACCCTTTATGAAGCTTTCACATTTTTGTGATATTGCCTTTCAATTTCCAGCTGCTTTCAACCCTAAGCTCCAACTGTTGACTTCTCAGGTAATAAAACTGCAGCTTTCTGCTTGAGTTCTATTCACAGCATGTCATATCAATGTGGCTTTCACCCAATAAGATTTCTTTCTTTCAAAGAGTGAATTCCCTCCTGTTTCTAATGATTTTGGTCACTCTCCAGTGCCCCTAAATAACTGTGTGTTTGTGGTTTTATGTGTTTTATATATATTTTGTCCAGAATAGATCATTGCTTTTGACAGGAGAGTTAGTTCAGTATAAGCTTTACTGTAAACTAGAGTTTTGATTTGGCTGTTCTTTGTATTTTTGTTTTAGTTTTTGTTTGTGTGTACTGTGTGTATGTTTCACAAAATATAACCATGGTAATAATACTATCTTCATGGTGCATTAGAAAAATTCTATACAAATATGTGCTAATCCAGCATTTGCTTATCTATTCACATTCACTGAATTATCAGTTGAACATGTTATTTTTTACATGGAAGTTACCGCCACAATAAAGAGATTACAAATAAATAGGTGATAGTTAATGATAACAGGTATATCAAAAGAGGATCTTGCCAACAACTGACTATTCTAATACAAAAGGCAAATAGAAATATTTGCCAATTTGGGATTTATACTAAAAGCAGATGGTAGGTGAATATAAGTGACTGAATATCCATTTATTGATTGATCAATGACTTATGTGCTCTAGAATTTTTTTTAAGTCTGTTACATACAGAAGTAGAAATAGGCATGTGCTCACTGTGCTACAGACTCATAGCAATCCAATTTTGCAAAACAGTAAGTGATCAAAACTAACTATCATTAGATATAGTAATGCAGCTGTTTCAATGATATATAAAGGTGACATGAAGTTTATAAGATACTACTTGTGATGTATGGGTAGAAATAGACATAGGTAAATCAAGAAAAAATATTCACAAGGAAAACAAACAGGTAAGGGACTGAATATTATTTACGTAGGAGTCCAATCTGGAGTTAACTATTCTTTTGAGGTCTATTGTTGTCTAGTCACTAAATCATGTCCGAATATTTGCCACCCTACAGACAGTAGCCTGTCAGACTCCACTGTCCATGGGATTTTCCAGATAAGAATACTGGAGTGGGTTGCCATTTCCTTCTCTAGCGGATCTTCCTGACCTAGGGATTGAACTTGTGTTTCCTGCATGGCATGGGGGCTCATTATCACTGAGCTACCAGGGAACCCATGAGTCACTTGAGAAGCCCCAAAGTTAATTTTAAATTGTATCAAAAAAGCTATTAGAAGTCAAAAGTTATTTACTGGCAAATATGGGCTTCCCAGGTGGTTCAATGGTAAAGCATCCCCCTGCTAGTGTAAGAGACACCAGATACTGTGGGTTCACCTGGGTGGGGAAGATACCCTGGAGGAGGAAATGGCAACCCACTACAGTATTCTTGCTGTGAAAATCCCATGAACAGAGGAGACTGGTGGGCTACAGTCCATGGGGCCACAAAGAGACAAGACTGAGTGACTGAGAACACACACACACGTATAAAGATGCTATTTTCCAACCATCTACCTAAGAAGAAAATAGTAGAAATATTTTGAGGATAGCCATCCCAGGAATACACTGCCCATCCATTTTTATTTGTAAAGAAATCCTTACATTCTCACATCTATTTCAAACTTGATGCTGGCAAAGGAGTATGTAAAGAAATCTTGAAATACTCAATACCCAGAGACCAGACACACTGGATCCAAAATGAAACCCGGGGTGGATTCGTGTCAATGTATGGCAAAACCAACCAATATATTAATGTAATTTGCCTCCAATTAAAAAAAAAAAAAGAAAAGAAAAATAAAAAAATAAAACAAAATGAAATTTCAATATTTCAAAGTTCCTTTCAGAATGGCCAATATTCACAAAGCTTTAATTATAGTACTTTGTTTTCACTCCTTGTCAATTTAGAGTCCAAGCATCAGTGGTGTCATTAACATAAATTTGCATACAAGTAAAAATTACATAAATGTCACTGTAAAGCTAGCATAGAGAAAACAGAAAAGATGAGCTGTGGGTTTAAACTCCTTCTTATACCTTTTCAAACAGTAGCATATATTAACCTGGCATATGAATTCCAATACAGCCAGCCCTCAATAGGCATCAGTGGATCCAGAACCCCTGGATGTGGAGGAACCCCTAGTGCAGAGAGCTGACTGCAGTATGCTGTGTTTTGTAAGGGACTTGAGCATGCCAGGATTTACACATCAGCAGAGGTCTTGGAACCAGTCCCCCAAGCATATATGAAGGAAAGAGTTTTGATACATTACAGTTGGGATGCATGGGGAATCAAGCCCCAAATAAGAACTTTAAGAAAAAACTGAAGGCAAGAAAGCAAAGGGTGATACTAGCATTGTAGGCAAGATTAATAAATAAAAATATTGGAAATATTGATATGTAATTTCAAGGCAGACATTGCGTTACTATAAATCTATAAAATTATCTGTGCAATTAGGACAATACACAGGTTTAACCTGAGTCTCTTGCATTGCAGGCCTATTCTTTACAATTTGTGCCACCAGGGAGGCCCTTTCTTTCACTGCAGGTTAGTGGTTAGAATGCAGGTGGGGAAAGGGCATTTGCTATCCCAAAAAGCTGTAAGTGTGCTTTAGAACTGCTCCAAGTTCATAAGTACATACTGTGTCCTAGCAGACAATGTTATCTGGTTGAAATATCTCACTCACTCAATGAATACAAAAAAAGAAAAAAAAACTGTATTGCTTCACCTCTTGGGTAAATATATATGAATGGGATTGATGGAAAATGGGAAATAAAGACTAACTTTCTAAGACACTGCCCAACTTCTGCAAAGTAGTTGAACAAGGGAATGTCATCACCAGTAACACACGAGACTTCGTTTCTCTAAATCCCACCAAGACTTGGTGCTGTTGTATTTTTTACTTTGGCCATTCAACTAGTTTGTCTAGTAATTCACTGTGGTTTTAATTTTTCCAACTTTTTTTGTCAAAGTTGCTTTTGCTATTTCGGATACTTTGCATTTGTTTATGAATTTTAAAATTAGTTTGCCAAAGTCTATTAAAAAAATCTGCTGTTTGGATAGAGATTAAATTGACTCTATAGAACAGTTTGGGAATAAATGTTACATTAACAACTCTGATAAACATATATCTTTAGATATATGAACACAGTATATCTTTTCATTATTAGGCTTTCATTAGTTGTTCAATGTTTTATCATTTTCATCTTAAATATCTTGCCTGTTTTATCAGATTTATCCTGAAGCATTTCATGTTTTGATTATAATGTATATGGTATTTTTGCTTAAATTTCTTTACATTTCCAATTTTTCACTGCATATGGGTCCAGAAAACTCTGACTGATAGCTTCAATATCTCTATCATCTTTTAGTTTGATTTTATTGATTTATCTCTTGACAATAATTTGTTGATTTTTTTTCCCATTTGTTCTCTTTTTCTATTATTATTATAGTTATTATTATTACTACTACTTCTTTGAGTATGTGTTACTATTTAACAGCAAAGATTAAGGTAAATAGGGATTATACCTGCTAATGTTGCATACTTTTACTTCTGTCAGGCTGTCAGCACAGGAGATTAAATCAATCTAGATAGTACAGGAGATTAAAATAATCTTGACAGTAGTTGAGTGGACAGTAGATAGTTAACTAAACAGCACTTGTGTGTTTTGATGCTGTAGTCAACTTCAGTATCCTACAGGTTTCAGATTTCTCCATGCTGGGCTGCCATGACCTTGTGTTTATTGGGCAACGTGTGGCACTGAAGGTTTTTCTTCAGTGTCATTGCTCCACCCCACCCTTTGCCTTTGGGACAACTGTCAGGTAGGTGTCACAGAGAAGGGTCTCCATAATCTTACCTTTCTTTCTAAGAGCCAGAGGCAACTTGCTGTTACTTGTTAGCACTAGACCAGTTGTGGGAGCAAGGAATTTTCCTGTTCTCCTGGTCCAACTTCAGTTTCAGGTAGGTTCTTGCATCTGGAATCTTGGGATGGGGATAAGCCGTTGTTCACACTCCTTAGCCCCAGTAGCAGCCAACCTCTGCTTGTATCCTGGGTTCCTGTATAGGAGAGTGTTTCCTGCCCCTCTCCCATTGGTGGAAGACCTATGCTTTGTAGGTCTTATTCTGGGTCTTATTCTTGGACGCACGAATATTTTCTGTGCCTTTCCCAGGATCAGACATTTTGCTTCTACCTTCTTCTAGAAGCAATGGATCTTTACCTGCAGCCTGGATCTTTACTGCATCCTGATGGCCAGAAAGTTTTCTAACCCTTTCCAGTGGCAGCCAGGTCTTATTTCTACTTCACTAAAAGCAGTGGCTCTTTGTCTGGGTTCTGGGGATGGGAGGGTTTCCTGCTCATTCTCAGAAGAGTAAATTTTTGTATTATGAGAGAAAGGTCCAGGGTAAGGTTTTGAGTCTGACTCCAGTGTCAACCAATTAGAAATAATACTTAAAAAAAAAAAAAAGGCAAAACACAGTAGACCAGATTTAACCTATGGGTCATAATTTGAAACCTATTTTTTAGAGAATTCAGAGAAATGTGAGATAAATACAGAAGAAGAAGAAGGCTGGAAAGAGAAAAGGAGCCTCATGTTCTTTCCCAGTCTCCTCCAAAGTCTTCCCCTAAAATTCTAATAAATGATCAAATATGCTATGTAGCCTCTCCTTTCTCAGTCACAGATACTCTATTGATATTTATTTCACTGCATTATAATTATGAGAACACATTAAATTTATTTTGAGGTCCTTGAGAGAAGGCAGTATGTCTTATTCATTTTCTATAGACAGTTTTAGGAATGTAATCATGAGTCTGGAAAGAAAACTGTAAAAAAAAAATAGAAGCAACAAAAATAACACACTCACTCAGTTGTGACCACATCAGCCTCATTTTATTATTTTCTTGAGCAATTCT
Organism: Moschus berezovskii; assembly: GCF_049115385.1. Taxonomy (NCBI): domain Eukaryota; kingdom Metazoa; phylum Chordata; class Mammalia; order Artiodactyla; family Moschidae; genus Moschus; species Moschus berezovskii. The sequence goes on from NC_142461.1 coordinate 37,705,313, forward strand.
TCATTGTGGGAAAAGTGAAAGAATGTCCTGGAAGCAGAAGATTGAGAAAGGAATCTCTAAGTGAAGTACAAAAAAGGACATGCAAGTGGTGAGTGTCCAGTGGTGATAAGGAGAAGGAGAATAAAAGTAAGATTTAGGAAATGAATGAAAAGGACAGAAAATAAGATTTTTAAAAATTTGAAGATTATTAATTCAAATTAGAATTATTTTCTACCTGAACAGAGTCCATGAATCTTGATTGTTTTAACTGAAAAAATGCACATATATTGGTAGGGCATGATGAAATGATGAGATTGCTAACTCCTGGGGATGGCGAGAGTTGTCTCTTTCTAAGCTGGATAAGACTCTTGAGAGTCCTTTGGACTGCAAGGAGATCCAAACAGTCCATTCTAAAGGAGATCGATCCTGGGTGTTCATTGGAAGGACTGATGCTGAAGCTGAAACTGCAATACTTTGGCCACCTCATGCGACGAGTTGACTCACTGGAAAAGACTCTGATGATGGGAAAAGTTGGGGGCAGGAGGAGAAGGGGACGACAGAGAATGAGATGGCTGGATGGCATCACCGACTCGATGGATATGAGTTTGAGTGAACTCCGGGAGTTGGTGATGGACAGGGAGGCCTGGCGTGCTATGATTCATGGGGTCGCAGAGAGTCGGACACGACTGAGTGACTGAACTGAACTGAAGCGGAGTACAAGATATTTAGAAGGTGTTTGGTGAAAAAGCTGATTGATGGGCAAAAAAGTCTCCTCACTCAGGTATTTCTAATTGCTTTCCCTGAATTATGCCAATTGATGGGATAGAAAAGCAGGAAAAGCCACAACAGAATGTTTCTGCTACAGTAGCATTGACAACACCGTTGCTGCTGGCAAGAAAAGAATATGAGTAAAATCTGTCAAGTTCTTTAAATTTAGAAAATGTGTTCAATATAAAGTGAGATACCTATTTCACAAGGTGTTTTTGCATTTTCTTTGTGCAATTCATGGTAAATAGATTCAAGCTTCTTCAGTCTGTGACTCAAAATTCCAATTCCAATGTGACTTTTTCTATTCCCAGTGTTGCCAAGTTTCCAGACGTTTCATTTTTCTTTCGGCTTATCTCAAGGCTGAAAGAAGTTTATCATATTATTAGACAACAGAGCAGAACAAAACAATATATCAGGCCCCAACACTTAGTGTTTTTTTGCAGAGAAAATCAGGTGAATTCTCTTACGGTGTGACTAGAGAAAAGGATGTCGCAGGTACTGTATTTCAAACACTGGACACAATTGATGTGCCTAATTAATATTAAAGAGAACAAAAGTATAGCAAATACTTAGAAAGCAAGTATTTAAAATATATACTGAAAGCCTATATTCTGAGGGAAAAAAATTTGTTAAACCAATCTCTGGAATATGTAGGGGAGAAAGGAATTCTGATGTGACATGAGTTAGAAAAATAATATAAAATTTTATTAAATGATTTAAAGTTCAAACTGAGTCCAGTTGTCATTATTATCTATGAAAGGTACTGTCACTTTTATTAACATAAAAATTTGTTACACTTTAATCCCAGCAGCAAGCCTATATTGATCATTAAATGGTACTATTAATTTACGAAATGGTTCTCCTTGAAAATAGGTACCTGAAATATCTATAACATGTTTTTAGGCATAGCTATAAAACATTAACCTTTGTAATCTTAAAATTTCTTCAATATAAACTAACATGGAGAAAATGATTTTTTGTTATCACCTAAACGACTGAAGTGACTTAGCAGCAGCAGCAGCTAACTTTTAAGAAAAATTAAAATCAGTATCATTAAGTCTTTGGGAATGAACATTGGGCTCATTTCATCTTCACTTTCAGAAACAAATGCATTTCAGCTATGATTTGTGAGACTACTCTGAGCTCAATTTGCCACCCTGAGTCTAAAATGTGTGAGAAAGGTTGTCCTGTGGTGTTTCTAGCTATAAAACACAGTTGATGTGATCATTCAGCTACATACTGTGGATGATTATTGTATGCCTCGAGTGGGTAATATAAGGCACAAGAGGCGTAAACCCCATGAGGAATGTAGTCATTTTCTCCCCATGCAGGACCTGAAGTATCATTTGATTATTAAATGCAACCTGCAAATGACAGGAAAAGCAGCCCCAGTCATTTGCTAGGGCTCTGGAAATGAGCAAACCAGCCCAGCAAGTATCTCCACTAATCACAAAGCTAGGCTTTGGAGCAACCCAACATGCCTTAATCTTTACCTTTAAATTTATGTTTTTGGTCAAGTGATGATAAATTTTTAGCTTTTCTTACATAATTCTAAGGAAATTTAAAGAATTGTTTTTAACTAGACTCAAATTTTTGTGGATGGACTATGTTAAGCTCTGTAGAAAGTTACTTTTATGGAGCTTATTAATTTATAAGGAAAATGGAATGAATCTTCATATTAAAGGTACAGTGAAATTCATAGTAGCTACTGAAAATGTTTGAATTAATAAAATACTAGAATTTAAAGTGTTTGTTAGAAGGTGATACAGTACCATTACTGTGGAACACAAGCATTACTGGGAGGAAAATGAATTTTTATAATTCTTTAGGTGTTTTGATTTAACAAATAGCTATTAGGACATTATTCTCAGGTCACTATTTTTTATTTAAAAATGAACACTTCTGAAATACTTAAGACACTTAAAATTTTTCTTCTGTTTATATTACTGGCATTAACTATTTAGCAAGTTGAAGTTGTGTGTGCAATACTAATCTATATGACCATTCTTTTCTAGATCTTGAATCTGTGGATTTCAGCAGAACAACAAGGAGTGAGCTACCTGGAAACCTCTTCATACTAATAAATATGTAAGACATAGGCACTGAGAATAAAGAAGTGTAGTGCATTGACTAGAGAATTAGAAGTACTCTCTGTAACTCTTTAAATAATAAAGATTATTTTCTGTCCTCCAGAGATACAAAGTTTTGCCCCAGTTTGTTTGACACAAAGCTTACAGAGTCAACCAAACTGCTTAAGACCAGAGGAAAAGCTTTGTGATACAGAAAGACTCCAAAGTCCTTTAAAATCCTTTCAGTGTGTAGAATACATTTCAGGGCTGCTTCTCATGGAGTCAGTCACAGCTTACGCATGCTAAGGTTTTCCAGTCTTGTTTTCCACACCAAATGCATTAGAAATCCTTGACCACTACTGTACACAATATTAAAGTAGAATAGGACACTAAAGTGGCCTTCTATTTTGTTGATATTGACCTTGAAGTTTAAATGATAAAAGTAAATGGAAAGTTTAAATCGATTTTTCATACGAAAGTTTTTAGAGGCACAAAATTCTATTGTTCTGTGGTGGGGTCCGTATATTTAGACCAGAGCTTTCAATGGGTCGGCACAAGACAACAGAAAGAGAGTCATAGTTTACTTTTTCAACTTTAAGTTGTTTATTCCTGTGTTGCCTCCAGTTAACCACACTTACTGTAGGAAATAAATCATACTTACTGCTCATCTTACATTCTTGCTGAATTTCACATAAAAGTTTCAGTTTCTATGGCATATAGTACCAAACTCAGGATTCTTATTGTAGTAATCAAAGTTTACCACATAATAAAGGTTGATAACATTCATGTTCCATTTAATCCTGCCCTGTATTTAAGTAATATATCCTTTAAAACTTATGTAGCAAATGACATGTCCAAAAAGAATGCATTATTACTTCAATCATTGGAATTAGGACCTTTGAGTAAGAGTTTTTATTTTTCATACCTCCCCAATTTTTCACAGGAAAAGTATCTCCTGTGGCAAATTTAAACTTCAGTAAGATGTAGAAATCAGACCAGATTGTTGGAACTTCTTCATGCCTAAGGTCACTATGAGGAAAAGCTGGTCTGTTTCATCAGAGTTGAAAGTCTGATTTCAAATTCCAGTCCTTTTAGAAAGTGGCACTTGTACAACTGAAAGGCACTAACTTCGAGACTTTCATGGAAGACTCCAATATAGAGAATAGTTATAGTAAAATCTTCTATCACTCCAACTAGTGAATAAAATAAAAGACTTATGCAAAGTAAAAAGTTATCATTCCATCTCCTCTAGTAAAATATTATTGCATACCAGTTTCTGGTTCCAGGGAAATAAGTTGAATTTGAGAAGTCCCTTCCTCTCATAATTACCAGTGGACTGAACTTCAAAGAAATTATATATACAGAAAGAGAAATTATAGTATATATATATATATATATATGACCTTGAAAAGAAATAAGAGATGAGCAGAGATAAAGCACCATGCAATATGGATTAAACTCTCTTGAAGGCCCTATACAAATGTAGTACATACACACTATATTTATTCTTAATGAGGTCATTGGCCACAGTTCTCCCAAAGCATGGTTTATATTGGTCAGATAGTTTGAGAGATACTCTGTGGATTTTGAAGAGATGAATTCAAATTGCTAAATTTTGTTTAGAATTTCTGCATTTATGTTCGTGAGGCATATTGGGCTTCATTCCCTGTCATGTCTTTGGTTTAAGCATCTAAGTAGTACTAGCCTCATAAAATAAGTTGAAAACTATTTACCCTTTTCTGTTTTCAAAAAGAGATACATGTTATTTCTTTGTTTTGGAGAATTATGTGCTTGTGTGTATAAGGAATTTTCTGATATAATGTTTTTATAATAATTGCTCTCATTATTTCTAATATCTCTGGAATCTGCAATGTGTCACCGCTATCATTCCTGATATGGTTAATTTATTTTATTCTTATCAATGTAGGAAGAGTTTTTGTTTGTTTGCTTGTTTTTAATTTTATTGATCATTTCAATGAAGCAACATTTGGATTCATGGAATATGTGATTATTTTTTCTGTTTTCTATTTTACATTTTTCTGTTTTTATATTTTCCTTTCTTAATTTACTTTTTAATTTTTCTTTCTTTCCTTTGCTTTATTTGGGTATAATTTGCTCTTATTTCCTAGTGTAAGGAAGCTAGAAGACTGATTTTAGACTTTTCTACCTTTTTAATATAGGATATAGGTACTATCAAGTTCCCTTTAAATACAAATTTAGTTAGCTCTATCACACAAATTTTTATATGACTCCATTTTCACAATCATTCAAGTACTTTCATTTTTTACTTTAATTTTTATTTGACCTATGGCAGACAGTAAAGCGTCTGCCTACAATGCGGGAGACCCTGGTTTGATCCCTGGGTGGGGAAGATCCCCTGGAGAAGGAAATGGCAATGCACTCCAGTATTCTTGCCTGGAGAATCCCATGGACTGAGGATGCTGGCAGGCTACAGTCCATGGGATCGAAGAGACACGACTGGGCTACTTCATTTCTTCACAATAATTATAGAAGAATTATTAAGTTTCTAAAAATTGGGGGATTTTCCAGATATGTTTTGGTTATTATGTTTTAATTATTGATTATTGAACTTTAGTATGATGTAGAGATCAGACAACATTGTTGAAGTGTCTTCAAACTTAAGACAACTATAAGGAAAGTGACCTAGTATTAGGTTTCAAAAGTTGAGGATTTTCCATCTACCTTATTGTTATTCATTTCACAATTTCATGTGGTCTGAAATTATAGCTTATAATATTTGAATTATTTTACATTTATTAAGACAGACTCGTATTCCAAAATACAGTTTCTCTCGGTAAATATTCTGGGTGAACTAGAAAAGATGTATATTTTCTTACTTTTAGGTGGAAAGATCTAAAAATGGAAATTGACTTGGATGACAGTTCATGTTTTAAATTTTACTGATTTTCAGTTCTGCCTAGGTTGGTCATAGCTTTTCTTCCAAGCAGCAAGCGTCTTTTAATTTCACAGCTTCAGTCACCGTCTGCAGTGATTTTAGAGCCTCCCCAAAATAAAATCCATCACTGTTTCCTCATCTATTTGCCATGAAGTGATGGGACCAAATGATATGATCTCAGTGTTCTGACTGTTGAGTTTTAAGCCAACTTTTTTACTCTCTTCTTTCACTTTCATTAAGAGGGTCTTTAGCTCTTCATCGCTTTCTGCCATAAGGGTGGTGTCATCTGCATATCTGAGGTTATTGATATTTCTCCTGGCAATCTTAATTCCAGCTTGTGCTTCATCCTGCCCGGCATCTCACATGATGTACTCTGCATATAAGTTAAATAAGCAGGGTGACAATATATAGCCTTGACATACTCCTTTTGCAAATTTGGAACCAGTCTGTTGTTCTATGTCCAGTTCTAACTGTTGCTTTTTGATCTGCATACAGATTTCTCAAGAGGCAGGTCAGATGGTTTGGTATTCCTATGTCTTGAAGAATTTTCCACAGTTTGTTGTGATCCACACAGTCAACGGCTTTGATGTATACAGTAAAGCAAATATAGATGTTTTCATGAAACTCTCTATTTTGATGATCCAATGGATGTCGGCAATCTGAGCTCTGGTTCCTCTGTCTTTTCTAAATCCAGCTTGAACATCTGGAAGTTCAAGATTCACATACTTTTGAAGCCTGGCTTTGAGAATTTTGAGCATTACTTTGCTAGCGTGTGGGATGAGTGCAATTGTGCTGAGCATTCTTTGGCAGTGGCAAAGAATTTTGTTAACAAAAGAGTCCAAAAAGTGGTACTTGGATTCAGTCTCATAAATGACAGAATGATCTCTGTTCATTTCCAAGGCAAACCATTCAATATTACAGTAATCCACATCTATGCCCCGACCTGTAATGCTGAAGAAGCTGAAGTTGAATGGTTCTATGAATACCTACAAGACCTTCTAGAACTAACACCCAAAAAAGATGTCCTCCTCATTAAAGGGGACTGGAATGCAAAAGGAGGAGCTCAAGAGCTACCTGGAGTAACAGGCAAATTTGGCCTTGGAGTACAGAATGAAGCAGGGCAAAGCCTCACAGAGTTTTGCCAAGAGAACACACTGGTCATAGAAATCACCCTCTTTCAACAACACAAGAGAAGACTCTACACATGGACATCACCAGATGGTCAACACTGAAATCAGATTGATTATGTTCTTTGTTGCCAAATATGGAGAAGCTCTATACAATCAGCAAAAACAAGACCGGGAGGTGACTATGTCTCAGATCATGAACTCCTTATTGCCAAATTCAGACTTAAATTGAAGAAAGTAGGGAAAATCACTAGACCATTCAGGTGTGACCTAAATCAAATTCCTTATGATTATACAATGGAAGTGACAATTAAATTCAAGGGATTATTTCTGATAGACTGAGTGCCTGAAGAGCTACAGATGGAGGTTCATGACATTGTACAGGAGGCAGTGATCAAGACCATCCCCAAGAAAAAGAAATACAAAATGGCAAAATGGCTGTCTGAGGAGGCCTTACAAATAGCTGAGAAAAGAAGAGAAGCAAAAGGCAAAGGAGAAAAGGAAAGATACACCCATTTGAATGCAGTTTCAAAGAATACCAAGGAGAGGCAAGAAAGCCTTCCTCAGTGATCAGTGCATAGAAATAGAGGAAAATAATAGAATGGGAAAGACTAGAGATCTCTTCAAGAAAATTAGAGATACCAAGGGAACATTTCATGCAAAGATGGGCTCAATAAAGGACAGAAATGGTATGGACCTAACAGAAGCAGAAGATATTAAGAAGAGGTGGCAGGAATACACAGAAGAACTATACAAGAAAGATCTTCATGATCCAGATAACCAAGATGGTGTGATCACTCACCTAGAGCCAGACATCCTGGAATGCAAAGTCAAGTGGGTTTTAGGAGGCATCACTACGAACAAAGCTAGTGGAGGTGATGAAATTTCAGTTGAGCTATTTCAAATACCAAAAGTTATCTAATTATGTATATACATATTTAAAGTATTTTAAAAGAATATTTTAAAGTTTGTTTAAAGACTATTCATTAGAAGGACTGATGCTGAAGCTGAAGCTCCAGTACTTTGGCCACGTGATGCAAAGAGTTGATTCACTGGAAAAGACTCTGATGCTAGGAAAGATTTGAGGGCAAGAGGAGAAAGGGGCAGCAGAGGATGAAATGGTTAGATAGCATCAGGGTCTCAATGGACATGAAATTGAGCAAACTCTGGAAGATAGTGGAATACAAAGGAGCCTGATGTGCTACAGTCCATGGGATCCAAAGAATTAGACACAAGTCAGCATATGTTTAAAGTTGGTGGAAATTTCTTTCTCAGATATTAATATAGCCATTCTTGCTTTATTTTGATAAATGTTTTTATGGCTTATGTTTATCCCTTTTTTTTTTTTACTTTTGACCTATTTATATATATTTTATTTGAAGTATATTTTGTCTTTCTTGTGGCTCTGCTGATAAAGAATCTGCCTTCAATATGGGAGACCTGGGTTCGATCCCTGGGTTGGGAAGATCCCCTGGAGAAGGAAAAGGCTACCGACTCCAGTATTCTGACCTGGGGAATTCGATGGACTGTATAGTCCATGGGGTTGCAAAGAATCTGAGCGACTTTAATTTTTCACTTTCATTCCAAGTACATTTCTTACAGAAAGCATAGTTTAACTATTTGGACAATTACTGTCTTTTAATTTGGGTCTTTGAAACATTTATATTTAGTAGAATTATTGACATAGTTGGTTTTTATCTATAATTTTGTCGTTTGTTTTCTCTTTATCCTTTCTTTTTTTTTTGCACCTTTTTATTCTTTTGGGTTGAGTGTTTTTATGGTTCCATTTAATTTCCTTTATTGAATTGCTAGATATTATTCTTTGCTGTTGCTATTTTAGAGGTGCCGTAGAATTGAGAGTATACATCCAAGTAATATTAATATTATAAACAATAAAAAAATATTCAACTTAAAAGTTAGAAAAGCTTTTTTTAATGCAATAAAAGTTTAAAGAAAGAAAATACCAACTTAAAAAATAGTATTAATAATAAATTTTATAACTTTTTTTGAAAAAGTAAAATAAGTAAATCATTAATCTGTCTTATTAGGAGTAAAGTGTGGCTTCCCTGGTGGCTCAGAGGTAAAGACTCTGCCTACCAATGCAGGAGACACAGGTTAGATCCCTGGTCCAGGAATATCCCACATGTTGCAGAGCAACTAAGCCCCAGCACCACAATCATTTAGCCTGTGCACCAGAGCCCAGGAGTCCCATCTGTTGAGCCCATGTCCTGCAGCTACTGAAGCTCACATGCCCTAGAGCCCGTGTTCCACATGAGAGACACACCACAACGAGCAGCTCCCTCACCGCAACTGGAGAACATCATGAGCGGCAACACACACACAACACAGCCAAAAATAAACAATAAAATAAATTAAGTAATTTTTTAAAATTTAAAAACAAGATAAAAGTGAAAAATAAATAAATGGCAAAAATAATTGTCAAAGAGAAAAAAAAATTTTAAGTCATATGGAACTATTTTGTCAACTCTGAAGTATCAATAAGCTCAGATATGCAGATGACATCACCCTTATGGCAGAAAGTGAAGAGGAACTAAAAAGCCTCTTGATGAAAGTAAAAGAGGAGAGTGAAAAAGTTGGCTTAAAATTCAACATTCAGAAAAATAAGATCATGTCATCCAGTCCCATCACTTCATGCAAATAGATGGGGAAACAGTGGAAACAGTGTCAGACTTTATTTTTTTGGGCTCCAAAATCACTGCGGATGCTGATTGCAGCAATGAAATTAAAAGACGCTTACTCCTTGGAAGGAAAGTTATGACCAACCTAGATAGCATATTAAAAAGCAGAGACATTACTTTGCCAACAAAGGTCCACCTAGTCAAGGCTATGGTTTTCGCAGTGGTCATGTATGGATATGAGAGTCGGACTGTGAAGAAAGCTGAGCGCCAAAAAACAGATGCTTTTGGACTGTGGTGTTGGAGAAGACTCTTGAGATTCCCTTGGACTGCAAGGAGGTCCAACCAGTCCATTCCAAAGGAGATCAATCCTGGGTGTTCATTGGAAGGACTGATGCTGAAGCTGAAACTCCAATATTTTGGCCACCTCATGAGAAGAGCTGACTCACTGGAAAAGACTCTGATGCTGGGAGGGATTGGGGGCAGGAGGAGAAGGGGACGACTGAGAATGAGATGGCTGGATGGCATCACCGACTTGATGGACGTGAGTTTGAGTGAACTCTGGGAGTTGGTGATAGACAGGGAGGCCTGGTGTGCTGTGGTTCATGGGGTTGTAAAAAGTCAGACACGACTGAGCAACTGAATTAAACTGAATACCATTGAAATCTCAAATAAAATGAACAGTATTCTATTAACTTGTAATTTTACTAAATTTTACTCAAGATAGAAGATAATCTAAACTGATTTGTTTTCATAGAATAAGAAGAAAATTCCAATTACTACAGAGGAAAAACTGCAGTCCTTTCAAAGAGCCTCGATATAGCTTCAGAGAGAAACTTATACAGGTTCCAATTCTGAGCATACTTTAAATGTTTTTAAAAAGTATTAGTTACTTTTAAAATACAAAGTTATTTGCCCAAATGATGAAAAATGCCTATGTACATATTACCAGCACCACATTTGTTCTTGATCTAGCCAACCTGATCAGGTAAGATCAACCACAGAACTGTGATAGGATTATGTAATGGGTATATATTTACTCACTCTGAATAATAGAGCTGAAGTTCAGAACCAAAGCTGCTGCTGCTGCTAAGTCGCTTCAGTCGTGTCTGACTCTGTGCGACCCCATAGACGGTAGCCCACCAGGCTCCGCCATTCCTGGGATTCTCCAGGCAAGAACAGTGGAGTGGGTTGCCATTTCCTTTTCCAATCTGTGAAAGTGAAAGTGAAGTTGCTCAGTTGTGTCTGACTCTTCATGACCCCATGGACTGCAGCCCACCAGGCTCCTCTGTCCATGGGATTTTCCAGGCAAGAGTACTGGAGTGGGTTGCCATTGCCTTCTCCTCAGAACCAAAGAGTGGAAGACAAAAATCAATATCTGTTCCTTGAAGTACACACATACCAGATGCTCATATCTAATTTCCATGATAATAATGGAAGTTTAATACAAATGATAGATTGAACAAAATTGAAATCACTGTTTTTTTAAAATGTTCTTGATTTAAGAGAGGTATTTTAGAATCCACATTTCATTAATAGGAAACAAGAGCATTGAAATTCCAAGAATAAAACATTAACAAATGCACAATGCAATTACTATTTCCAATACAATATTCTTCTGCCAATATTAACAACAGCAATACAAAATACCTTTTCTTCCCCAGTGTATGTGAAAATCCAGCAAGTAGGGAGTGGCTTTCTGTATGAATGTGTGACTATTCTTAATAATGTCTAATTACATGAAAGAATATCTACAAATTTATGAATTATAAAGCTATATCATAGGCTGAAATGAAGATTGCCATGAGAAATATTAATAACCTCAAATAAGCAGAGGACAACATCCTAATGGCAGAAAGCAATGAGGAACTAAAGAGTTTCTTGATGAAGGTGAAAGAGGAGAGCAAAAAGTAGCCTAAAACTCAACATTCAAAAAAGTAAAATCATGGCATCTGGTTCTATCACTTCATAGCAAATAGATGGGGGCGGGGGGCGGAGAGGAAATAGTAACAGGCTTTATTTTCCTGGGCTCCAAAATCACTGCAGACAGTTACTGCAGCAATGAAACTAAAAGATGCTTACTCCTTGGAAGAAAAGTTATTACAAAGCTAGACAGTGTATTAAAAAGCAGAGACACCACTTTACTGACAAGGGTCCATATAGTGAAAGCTATGGTTTTTCCAGTAGCCATGTATGGATATAAAACCTGGAGCATAAAGAAGGCTGAATGCCAAAGAATTGATGCTTTCTAACTCTGGTGCTGGAGAAGACTCTTGAGAGTCCCTTGGACTATAAGAAGATCAAATCAGTCAATCCTAAAGGAAATCAACCCTGACTATTCACTGGAAGGTCTGATACTGAAGCTCCAATACTTTGGACACCTAATGGGAAGAGCCAACTCATTGGGAAAGACCTGTTGCTGGGAAAGTTCGAGGGAAGGAGGAGAAGGCGGTGGCAGAAGATGAGATAGTTAGATGGCATCATCAATTCAATGATCATGAGCTGACAAACTCAGAGAGAGTGAAGGACAGGGAAGCCTGGCAAGCTGCAGTTGTGAGGTCACAGAGTAGGACACAACTGAATAACTAAACAACAACATAAAGCTATATACTATGATACTAGGAGGAATGATCATCAATTAAACAGAGACAGTTTCACAAAAACCCTTATGTAAACATTTGCTTCACTAAAACTAACCCTCTTTCTGAGGGAAAATCCTGTAATATACCAAAATAGTTTTAAAGATCCAAGCACTTTAACTAGACGTACCAATAATTTTCATGGAGACAACAGGAATTCAAGCCATCATTGTTAAAAAAGAAAAAAGTCAACAGCCTTAACAAATTCACTTGTCACTAGTGAGAGCACTAGCCCATGTTTTAGTCTTAACATATGTAATATATAAAAAAAAGCTACAAAAAAGTTAGTTTAGGTGACTCAGTTATTTTGTTAGGGGTTCTGTAGTTTTTATAAACATAACTTACTTTTAGCAACTGCAGTTTATGAAACAGGCAAGATCTATGCTATGCTTTCATCTTGAACACACTGGTCATTAGACCCAGAGCTTCTGTTTATTAAAGCAATTAAAACACATAACATAATATCCCTCAATGATCAGTAATCTCCATGTTATTCCAAAAATAATGAATCAAAAATAAGGAGCAACTCAACAATTCAGTGAACTCAAACCATTGACTTGTACAGATTTGTACCTAGACTCATTAAGTCCATCATCTCTGATCATGTATCTCTAAAGATACGTACTCATGCATTCTCTGCTTTAAACAGAATATTTTTGCAATCATCATTTACAAGATTAACAATGTCCCGACAATTTGAATGAAACTTTATCTTTTCTTTTTTCATTTGGATTCAAAACTTTGTAAATTTTAAGCGAATATTCAGTGTCATTTTCTCCTATTTACCAATGTGACATTTTCTTTGATCACCATTTTCAATAATGAAGAATACTTTCTTTATACTTTTTAGTATATATTGGGTACTTTATCTCATTTACATTTAACGTACCCAGTTATTTTCCTACATAACTGCTGCTGTTTCTTAATCTACTGTGTAAAATAAAATGTTTCTTACATACATTTTAAAAAATCATTTTTGAAATCTTGCTGTCCAGGAAAAAATGCAGTTTGTGGCAAATCTTTTATACTAGTGAAAAAATTTAATCTCTGTTTCATCCAATAAATAGTCACAGTTTACATGGTTTAATGAGACCACCTATGCATAACGGATGTTGTTAAATTATGTAAATCTCATAATAAGTTTATCTGGTAATATGATCACAGACAATAGTTTGCTTTAGGTCCCATGACAAATACCACAAAATGTTAGGAGAAGCATAACTATAACTCTTTCCTTTTGGTAGGAAAATTAAAAGGAATATTTTACATATATATATATTTATGTGCATAACCCTAGGGCTTCCCTGGTGGTGCTAGTGGTGAAGAAGCCACCCGCCAATGTAGGAGACTCAACAGATTTTGATCTCTAGGTTGGGAAGAAACCCTGGAGTAGGAAATGGCACCCCACTCCAATATTCTTGCCTAGAAAATTCCATAGCCTGGCAAAAAGTCAGACATGACTAAACAACTGAGCAGTAAGCATAACCTTTACTTTTAACTTTTATCTACTTTATTGCTTTAACTGAGCTATTGGCTGTATATTCGGAAGGACTTGAAAGCTAGGAAGGTCATACCTCAATTCAATTCAGTTCAGTTGCTCAGTCATGTCCAACTCTTTGTTACCCCATAGACTGCAGCATACCAGGCTTCCCTGTCCATTACTAACTCCTGGAGCTTGCTCAAACTCATGTCCATCGAATCAGTGATGCCATCCAACCATCTCATCCTCTATCATCCCTTTCTCCTCCCACCTTCAATCTTTCTCAGCATCAGGGTCTTTTCCGGTGAGTCAGTTCTTTGCATCAGGTGGCCAAAGTATGGGAGCTTCAGCATCAGCCTTCCAATGAATATTCAGGACTGATTTCCTTTAGGATTGACAGGTTAGATCTCCTTGCAGTCCAAGGGACTCTCAAGAGTCTTCTCCAACACCACAGTTCAAAAGCATCAATTCTTTGGCGCTCAGCTTTCTTTTTGGTCCAACTCTCACATCCATAGTTGACTAATGGAAAAACCATAGCTTTGACTATACAGACCTTTGTTGGTAAAACAATGTCTCTGCTTTTTAATATGGTATCTAGGTTTATCATAGTTTTTCTTCCAAGGAGCAGTGTCTTTTAATTTCATGGCTTCAGTCACTATCTGTAGTAATTTTGGAGCCCAAGAAAATACAGAACATCTTATACATAGAATGGAGGAACTAAAGACTGGCCCTGAAACTGTAAACAGCCCACATCCAAATTTTACAGAACTCCTGAGAATAGAAAACACATGTTTTATTGCATGATGACCATTTGAAAGTTTAAATAAACATGAGACTTCTATTGCTTAGGTCAGGCATAAGTGGGCAGATAAGGCAACTGCTGAACTGATGTGATTCAAAGGATCCTAAAAGATAGCTCCCACCCTGAGGACAAATATATATTTCCCCACCATCCCACCACAATGCCTGAAATGTCTAGTATTATCCTAAAGTATAGAACCTGGAAATGTTACCTTATAAGGCAAAATGGACTTTGCATATGTGATTGAATTAATGAACTTGAGATGAGGAGATTGTCCTTAGTTTTCCAGGTAAATCTAAAATGTAATCATAGGTATCCTTACAAAAGGGAGGTCAAGGGTAATAGGACTACAGACACAAGAAAGGGCAATTTGATGATTGAAGCAAGATGCTTCCCACTGGCTCTAAAGATAGAAAAGGGGCTAGGAGCCAAAGAATGCAAGAAATGAAGCTCTAGAAGATAAGAGAAAGCCTGGAAGAAAATTCTCTTCTAGATCCACTGGAGGGAGCTCAGCCCTGATTTTGAACTTCTGATCTCCAGAACTGTAAGACAATAAATTTGTGTGTGTATGTATTTTTAAGCCAGCAAGTCTTTGCTTTGTTTTTTAATAGAAGTGACAGAAACTTAATATAGTTAGTAATCACAGGGATGATTTAGTCATTTGAATTCCCACCATATATGTGCATTCTAATTAGGAATTGTGTTAGGAAGTGAAGAGTAGGACTATAGATGACACTGGGTAGAAATTTATCCTGGAATCAAAAAGAAGCCTGCTTTAAAGGGGATGGGGGCTTGAGCAAGGCACAATTGAGAGTAGCCCAATTTTTTTCCCACTTCTTAGAACTCTGTATTTTACTTAAATCTGTCTTAACATACTTGGTCATATAATTTCAATAATGAAAGTTGCTTTTGCTTGACAGCAGGTTAGATTTTTACTTTTTTATTTCTCCTAGAGCATACATAAAGAACAGTCTCGCATAATCAGGATGAAAAAAAGAAATGCTATAACATTTGTCCTTTTCAAGGAAGTGGGTAAATGACCAACCTACATTGGGTATTCAGACGTTTTTCCTTTTCATCTGTGTCAGAAACAAATACCTCCTACTTCTGCAGGGTTTGTCAACTGCCTTTTGTACACTGTATTCAAAACAACATAAAACTTATGAATGTGTATAAAAGAAATAAAAAATTCTGGTTTAGTCAGAGTCAGTGATCTAGTTATGAAGATAATTATACCCTATCACAATCTAAGTATATATTACATTACTATCCACATTGGTTTGAAAGTTTAAGATATATATATATATATATATATATATATATATATATTTACATCTTTTAAGCCTTTCAAACCAACATATAAGAAATATGATTTTAAACAGTGCTCACTCACAAATGGAAGCTATTAAAAGGAAGTAACTAAATACAATTAATCAGGAAAGCTTCCTTGAGGACGTCAATTTTAAGATGTGTTTTAACCAAAAGAGAGTTATTGATTGACAAAGAAGAAAACAGAAAGTTCTACAATTGCTGAATCCAGAGGAAAAACAGTCCTGTTACAAAAAGCCAGGGATTTTCCCTCAAACCAACATGAAGAAATAATGTAAATGACACCTCTGTGGTTAAAGCTGGATAGAGCAAGTAGAAACTGAGTACATTTTAAAGACCATTACGGCTCTTTGTTTAATGGCAAGTGTGAAACACCTCTGCTAAATCATTCCTGGCATAATCAATGCAGTCACTGCCGTGTCTAACTGCATTTTCATGGCTTTGCTGCCTTAGCATATTTCCAGAGTTATTCCTTCCTCTCCTTCACCAGCGCTCTACTAATACGCTCTGGTAATCATCTTGTACTGAGATTGAAGGCTGTGTCCTCTTCAGAATGTTCGTCTATGCCGATGGCCTTCTGAGTTTAATGGCATGTAATTACTGTTCATTCCTTAAACTCTGTAGCTGTGTAACAGTAAAAGTAAGCAGTATTCTGCCAAAAACCCCTTCCCTTTAGGAGAAACAGGAAAGAGAAGCAAGGTTATTGGTGTCCACGCCAAACAGAAAGAGACTGACAAAGCTGATTCATCCGCTTGTCTGAAGATCACATTAAAGGCACGAACCAGAGCTTTCCTTGAGCCTTGACCTGGCTGGGGCAATGTGAAATAACCTTATTTCTCATCTGTGTCAGTTGAAACGGGGTTGTTGTGAGGGTGAGTCAAATTTGGGCTATTTATTTCTGTTAATACAATAAATTATTGTGACAGTTCATCAGGTTGGGAGTCAGTGAAATTTCTAAAGATGCTGGGTCTATAAGAATTCAATTATGAGTGGTTCTGGAGATTAGTGTCAGCACACTAATATTAAAACATTCTTGACCTCATCGTGTATAAATATATTCAAGTGCAAACATCAGTCGGTCAGTCAATACATGTAACATGTCAAGCTCCCACACAATTTTTATAACATTTTGGTAGCTTCTCTACTGACAAGTAAAATAAAATTAAATATTTGTAAAAACATTGACAAATACAATTAGTGGTATTTTGGGTAGTGTTTACAATCAATGAAACATGAAAATGCTAATGAAAAGTCCTAGAGAAAATATCACTAAAATATATTTACAGTGAAAAAAAAATCCACAGAAGAGTAAAATTTTATTCTAAATATTTACATTTGAATATTGATTTTGATAATAAAATATTTTGAGCAAAGAGGATACAAATATTGATAAAGATAACTTTAGCACCCTCAGTTTATCTCACACATTTCTATGTACGTGTCTGTCATAAAGAAGACCCTAACATCTTTTGCTTGCCAAGCATATTTCAAAGTACAACCTTCACAGTGGAGTAGGGATTAAAACTTCCAAATGTAGAATCTTGCACACAATGTGAATGTATCTCAAACTGTCTCCTTCCCTCTGTCACTCATTTGTGTGTGTTAGTTGCTCAGTTGTGTCCAACTCTTTGCTACCCCATGGACTGTAGCCTACCACCAGGCTCCTCTGTTCATGAAATTCTCCAGGCAAGAGTATGGGAATGGGTTGCCATTTCCTTCTCCAGGGGATATTCCCGACCCAGGGATTCAACCCTGGTCTCCTACATTGCAGGCAGATTCTTTACCATCTGAGCCACTAGGGAATCCTTTATCAGTCAAATTGTACATATTTAAGGACATTTTCCTTCTTCTGGATTAACCCAGAATCTTTTGTAGCCGTCATTGAAGTAGACTGTGCCAATCTCCCTTTAAGAGAAACTACCTAGGAAACACAGGCAACTGACACCCTGAAAATGCTATAACTTTGAACCCACCACAATGTTCGTGCCAGTCTACTCACAGGCAATGACTGGGCAGTGGCAGGGATCAATGGAAGCACCAGAATGCCCACCCACTCAAGATTCCTATAAGATATGGGTTTCATCTAAACCACAACTTAAGCTAGGTGACTCTCTAACAGCCTGCTTGAAATTCTCAGCTCAGCAGTGAATTCTGAGACTCCTCCTATCCAACCCTTCCTTTGACCATTACTGTTGAGATGTGGGATCTCACTCTGCCTACTCCTGCTCCTGTTCTCATCTTCCACTGGCATTTACCCCATAAATCTCCTGTCAATCTGGTTCAGTCTTGGCGTCTGCTTCTTGGAGAGCCCACATTGAAACAGGTGGTTCCAGGATTGGGGTGAAAGAAGTGACCCCACTCCTTATTAATCTCAATGATCCCCTGGGGAACATTGAGGGTCCCATCACCATGACTCTAAGCTTTGTAGGGTTAGAAGTCTTGGTCTTTAAGAAGAATAAACTCTTGCTGTGGGACATAGAGTTTCATTGAATTACAGGCTACAACTACTACCAGGGAACTCTGGACTTCTTACACTCAGAGAACCAGTTTGGAAACAAACACTGACCTGTAAATCTTGAATCTTTCTGGTTGTTGCTACATTTTTATTTCTTTACTTACTGTTCCCTCCAAGGTTAATTCAGACAGATACTGTCTGAATTCTATCTAGTGTTAAGCTTCATCAATTATATCAAGGATACAGGTAATTGCAAGGTACTGAGAAAGCACAGAGGAGCCTGGAACTATCAACCCACTCCTCAGGTCCCTCTTTCCTGTGTGCATGCTGATCTTGATCTAACATGTGAGGCCTCCAAATTATGCCACCAGGACATGACTTAAACTATGGGAAAAGATTTGGCTCTGAAACATCACCACTTTAATACTCAATTATATAAATTATGTGATATTTTCTAGAGAATTATGCTGCATAGTGCATAGATTCCAGGTTTGAGTCCCTTAAGTATTCCTAGACTAAGTACACCATGTCAAAACATTCCACACTCATGCACTGTAAATATCACCGATGCAATGATATTTGCCAGGAGATGTGTTATTAGCATGCTTACTGAAAGATTAGGCAAGAATTAGGTTTATTGCTGCTATTTTGATTTGTAGACATTTTTAATGTAATAGGAAAAATATTCAACCATGTTCATATATGTCACAGCTATTTTCCCCCTAGGATTTTATTTTCCTTTGAGTATTACTAGTGACAGTTTCTGATCAGTAAAAATACTTGTTTATGTAGTGCTTTTTAATTTATTTTTAAATTTTATGTGTAGTGCTATTTTTTAAGTCAATTCTATCACTTCTTTTTTTTTTTTTTTTTGAGAATTCAATCTTGTGGGTTATAATTAATTAGCCGAGAAGGAAATGACAACCCACTCCAGTGTTCTTGCCTGGAGAATCCCAGGGATAGGGGAGCCTGGTAGGAGGCCATCTATGGGGTCACACAGAGTCGGACACAACTGAAGTGACTTAGCATCAGCAGCAGCAGCAGCCCCTTTTATGGAGGAGGCAATGGCACCCCACTCCAGTACTCTTGCCTGGAAAATCCCATGGATGGAGGAGCCTGGTGGGCTGCAGTCCATGGGGTTGTGACTGAGCGACTTCACTTTCACTTTTCACTTTTCACTTTCCTGCATTGGAGAAGGAAATGGCAACCCACTCCAATGTTCTTGCCTGGAGAATCCCAGGGACGGGGGAGCCTGGTGGGCTGCTATCTATAGGATTGCACAGAGTTGGACATGACTGAAGTGACTTAGCAGCAGCAGCAGCAGCCCCTTTTAAGATGAAATGAACTTTAAACTTATTTTTTAGAACTTGTAGCATTAAAGCATCTAGAATTAATTTTATTATAAGAAGTGAAGTTAGAATCCTTTTTAAAAAATTATCTCCAAAAGTTAAGCAATTATCTCAGCATCATTTAACATTGTAAACATTATTTGTTCTCATTTATGTTAAATAGTAAGATTATCAGACTGTAAATAGGTACAATACACATAATTAATCTCTTTCTTGACTTTCTAGTCTATTTCTATGACTTCTCTTTCTCATACCAGTTTTATCATGCTCTCTTTATTCTAGAAATCTATACTTTTACTTAATACCTACAAAGTAATCATTCTTCTCCTCCCAGTTCATTATTCTTTAGTTGCATGATTTCCTTTGCTGTTCTTTCCTATTTATGCTCATAGATGACTTTTTGATTCATGTTGTTCAGTAACCCCCAAAACCCTACTGGTACTTGATCAGAATTGTATTGCTTAAATATATTTTTTGAATAAAAGTGAGCAATCATTTGGAGAAGGGTATTTAAATCTTCAAACTTGCAGATTTATAATTGTAATTCTCACATATTTTGCTTCATGAATTTAGAATATTTTCTACTAAATGCTTATGCTTGCTCATCAAGGACTTAATGTATTTTTGAGTAATTGAACTCTTTGTCACTATGTAATGTTCTCTTTATCAGATATCTCTTGTATCTCCTATTTGACGGTAAAGAATCTGCCTGCTATGCAGGGAGACCTGGGTTCAATCCCTTTCTAGGAAGATCCCCTGGAGAAGGGAATGGCTACCTATTCCAGTATTCTGGCCTGGAGAATTCCAAAGACAGAGGAGCCTGGCAGGCTACAGTCCATGGGGTGGCAAAGAGTCAGACACGACTGAATGTCTTTCACTTTCACTTTGTTTGATATTAATATAGTTACTCTTAGTTTCTCTTTTTAATGTCAAGAGATATAGAAGACCCTGTATACAGTTCGCTCCCAGGGTCAGGAAGTTTCCCCAGACGAGGAAATGGCAACCTCTCCAGCATTCTGAAGTGAATACTGAAAAATCCCATGGACAGAGGAGACTGACAATGAGTTGCAATGAGTGAGACACGAAGTTAGCCTGGCAGTAGGGAATGGAAGAGAATTCCATGTGGTTCTAATATAACTTCAGGCATATATCATGTCCCATGGATCTTGAGTGTTTAGTTTTCTCAGTGTTCCTTCCCTCCATTAACCTATCAGATATACCTATTCTTCCCCCAGTGATGGGGAGTTTTCCTGCTATTCTCTTTTCGTAGATGCCACAGATTTTCTCCAGTGCTCTTAGGACAACAACATTTGTTGATCCCTCTCTCCGGAGATTAAGAGTGTTATTCTTTAGGGAAATGAAATTTAACCTGTTTTGATGGGGTTTTGTGCCTTTTTTCACAGCTGATTCTTTTTCTCAAGTTTTTACTATAGGGAAGCTTTCTTAAGATACTCCGTGTGTGTGTAAGGTTTTGATTATCTGATGGAGGTCATGCAGGAAAAGTCTATAAAAGAGTGTGAACAATTCTCATTTTCTGCAGCTATATTTGCAGTGTACATTTGACTGTGCTCTATCATCCTAGCTAAATTCTGCTTATCAGCGTCTGGGTGCATCTTGTTCAGGTAAACAAGGATTTATGCTTCACATCTCACTGCAAGTGATTTTCCCTCTTTATATTTTGAACCAGTTGATTATCTTGTGACTTCAAACTTCATGGATTCAAGAAAAGTCATGAACATGATATTTGTCAGGTTATTTTTTTGTTGTATGGTTTAGAGCAATGCCCTTTCTAACTTTCAGCCTGCCTAAATGGAAATCAGAAGTTCAATACTGTTACTATTAATTGTAACATCAAACACTATAGAGAAAAGATTATAAAACAGTACACACCAATAGTCTTTGTTATTATAAGATTACTGTTTACTTGTTTAATCGGTCAGTAACCAAATATTTGTTTAGTGCCTATCCTGATCAAAGTTTGTCCTCAACAAATCACTAAGCTATAGAGTAACTTCTTGTAAATCTGAGATGATGAATATAAAAGCATTTTAAGAGTTATAACAAGAAGAGGAAAATAAGAATCTCAACATTGTTTTTGTTATCAAAATACGGGCTTATGTGACTGAAAAAGTTCATTTGATTCAAATCTATGTTTGATTTAAAAATTACTGAAATTCAGTATGAATTAAGTTTCACATATTTATCATGATGTGTAAGGAGCAAGGACTTTGAGTTTTACTAACTATTGTCTAAATGATACTTTGAGGGAAATGACAGTAAGAACTCTGGATAACTTGAGAATTGTTAAAATACTAGTTCACCCTTACATCTGTAAAACAGATTTTATGCTGGATAATAAAAGAACAAGTTTCCCAAAGTCATTTGCTAAATGAAAATTCTTTCCATTCCAATAGTCAAATATATTTGATCTGTCACTGTCGTCATCATTGGACAAATATTAAACATTTGAGTCAGGACACAAAGTCAAATGCCACAGAAAAGTGTTGTTTAGTTCATGGAAAAAGAAAAAAAATGGAGAGCAAAACACAAGTCATCAATCATATTTAATCCAAGGAAATTATCTGAGCAAATAATTATCTACCAAAAATAATTATCTACCAAAAATACCAAATATATATTTGTATTTTATCTTGGTAGAAATCAGAAAGCTTGGTAGAAAACAAAAAGCTTTCCAAAAACTGCTAGGGAGCTTCAAAGAAAGAAAAGTTTATCAAAAATAGACTACACCCTGAGCAAAAGCAGAACTGAGTAATTTTCTCATGCTATTTTGTCCTAAATAAAATTTTAACCTTATTGCTTAAAGATGACCAAATGTTCTCTACTTTATAAGCAAAACTGAGTCTGGGTTCAGCCTGTAATCAACTGTCATTTGGTCAGACCAAGAACAGAATGTGGCTTTATGTCTGAGCAGTGTATTTAATTTTGACAGCCCAACTTCTTAGGGCTTCACTCATCAAAAGCTCAGCACATAAACACACTGCCTGCAGCCCTGCATTGATTGTCAGCACAATTAATTGCCAGGAAAACTGCAGCTTTATTAAGTGTGCGGTACTAACAATAAAAACATCACTATTTATAGCACGGAGCATGGCGGGATATCTATACAAATAAAATATAACAATAATAAACAAAAGGCTAGCCTGTAGTCCTACAGAAGAACATCAGTGAATTTGTTTTAATGCCAAGCCACAACAGGGTACTCAAGTGTCCCTGGACATAAGAAACTGCATCCTCTACTAAAAGACAAGAGACTTTTGTGACCTCTGTGGTGTGAAGATGAATGTTAAACAGTTTCTTCAGAATTATTTCTTAGAATTTTAAAGCCCCTATTGCCCCTATGCCCAACAAGATAAATGCTATCTGGGCAGGAGAAAGAAGAGAAACAGCATAGAGTGCAGTACAGTCAGTATTGAAGAATATCCTAGAAATGAATCAGTGATGGCATTTTTAAAGCAGATACATCTTTTTGCATTTGGGGAAGATATAAATAGCATATTGGTAACATCAAGGAAACTTCAATCTGATCATAAAGATTTAGTACTCTACATTACAAGTTCAGGTTAGGGTTTTGAAATGAAGAGGAAGTGGTTTTTTCCTATATTTTTTCAATTATTTTTCTATATTTTTATGCTGCAAGCTTGCAGTGAAAAGTTGTATACATTTTTGAGAGGCTAATACATTTGAGAAAGGAAAGGAAGAGAATGAAGAGTGTATAGACTAGCACATGCTGAACACTGTATGAAATATTTGAGGACCAATAGTTACCTCCAACACAACACTGGCTTGTCCCATCACACAAAAAATGGTAATTATTATGTCCAAAAAGTCCATGCGATAAAGTGTGTCTGTACTAGGAAGCCTTTAAGAGCATTAAGTAAGAAGAAAAATATTATTATTTTTATTACGAACACCCATGTTTTTATTATCATTCCTCAGATGGGTAGTATGAGGTTCATAAAAATAATATGAGTGGTCATTGATCTTTGCAGTAGCAATGCTGAGAATCAAACCCATTCTGATATACTGGATCTAGTATCCCACAGTACCTTCAGAGACAGATGAATTGCTTAAAACCACTTAATTAACTGAGTTAACTGAGTTGATATACAAGCAGATATTTCCTTTATTATATACATAGTGAGTACTTGATACACTTAAATGCTGACCTCTGGTTCATGAACACAAACAATTTAACAAAAGATATCTGAGACTCAGTAAAGTTAAAACGACCTGTGCAGGTCCCTTTGCTGGTTGGTGACAGAAGCAAAACAGATCTACATTTACCCTTTTTTCCTTAAGCTGTGTTGCATACAATAAGCTACTACTGAGCAAGTAACTTGTATATGATTCCCTTACAAACAACAACAGCAGAGATATTTTAGAGAGAAATATATGTATATGATTTCTAAAATGCAGAAATACATTCAGGTTCAAAATGTTTAAAATTGCTTTGTCTGGTCACATCTCAATAAAACAAAGCTCCTTAAGTATAGAAAGCTGCATTTTACTCGTCTTTGTAGTCTCCACACATGATAAATCTGTGAGTACTTACATACTGGCACTTCTTCCTGATAACCTAGATCATTCATTCATATGTGGACTTTCAAATTGAGAATTTTTCAGTCTCTCATCTCAAAATAAGTCTTTTGGGGGAAGGATTTCCTTTAAAAGAATTTGGAATGTCATTTTGCAGTTATTCTGCTTATCGGGAAGGTGGAGGAGGTAAAAAGAAGCATAAGTAACCTACAGTGTCTATGATAAAATGTTCATAACTCATTTTGAATAGTCTCAAACTACAATGTGTTCTTTAAAATAAACAAACAAAATGAAACTTAGTTTTGACAAAAGAGAAAAAAAGGCTAAGAAAAATAACACATACACACACAAAACCTGATATTGGAAATATGGTTTATTAAGTCATCAGATCAAATTGCCAACATCTAATGGATAATCAAAAAAGCAACAGAGTTGAAGAAAAACATCTATTTCTGCTTTATTGACTATGCCAAAGCCTTTGACTATGTGGATCACAATAAACTGTGGAAAATTCTGAAGGAGATGGGAATACCAGACCACCTGACCTGCCTCTTGAGAAACCTGTATGCAGGTCAGGAAGCAACAGTTAGAACTGGGCATGGAACAACAGACTGGTTCTGAATAGGAAAAGGAGTACACCAAAGCTGTATATTGTGACCCTGCTTATTTAACTTATATGCAGAATACATCATGAGAAATACTGGGCTGGAGGAAGCACAAGCTGGAATCAAGATTGCCAGGAGAAATAACAATAACGTCGGATATGCAGATGACACCACCCTTATGGCAGAAAGTGAAGAAGAACTAAAGAGCCTCTTGATGAAAGTGAAAGAGAGTGAAAAAGTTGGCTTAAAGTTCAACATTCAGAAAACTAATATCATGGCATCCGGTCCCATCCCTTCATGGGAAATAGATGGGGAAACAGAGGAAACGGTGGCTGAGTTTATTTTTCTGGGCTCAAAATCACTGCAGATGGTAACTGCAGCCATGAAATTAAAAGACACTCCTTGGAAGGAAAGTTATGACCAACCTAGACAGCATATTAAAAAGCAGAGACATTACTTTGTCAACAAAGGTCCATTTAATCAAGGCTATGATTTTTCCAGTAGTCATATATGGATGTGAGAGTTGGACTATAAAGGAAACTGAGCACCAAAGAATTGATGCTTTTAAACTGTGGTGTAGGAGAAGACTCTTGAGAGTCCCTTGAACTTCAAGGAGATCCAACCAGTCCATCCTAAAGGAGATCAGTCCTGTGTGTTCATTGGTAGGACTGATGTTGAAGCTGAAACTCCAATATTTTGACCACCTGATGTGAAGAGCTGACTCATTTGAAAAGTCTCTGATGCTGGGAAAGATTGAGGGCAGGAGGAGAAGGGGACAAGAGAGGATGAGATGGATGAATAGCATCACCAACTCGATGGACATGGGTTTGGGTGGACTCTGGGAGTTGGTGATAGATAGACAGGAAGGCGAAGCGTAGTGTGGTTCATGGGGTCACAAAGAGTTGGACACGACTGGACTGAACTGAAGGCATCTGAACTTTGGGCACCTGTAGTTCCCAGTGGGAAAACAGAAAACTCCTTTGACAAAAGTGAGAATAGAGTTGGTACTGATAAAGCCAAACTCTGAATATATTCCTATATTTTTCTTGAAAGATCATGTCTAAGTTGAGGTAGAAACCATGTGAGACATGTCTCAAAATGTTGAGCCACTAGCAAATTTTAACACAACTGCTTCCTCTGGTAGAATGTCAGGGAAATGTTAATCAATGAGAAACACCATTTTCAAGCATTTTTTACTCAGTCTGTCAGTGATTACAGTTTAGGGTTCACTTTTCCTGTGCACTGAGCTGGGTGGAAAAGTAACAAGTCATGGTCCATGCCCTCAAGAAATTTAGATATTACAGCTAGAAACACTCTAATTTGGGCTAAATTTGAATACTAGATTAGTCTATCATTTTAAATTAGTTATATATATATATACATACATTACATTTATATACATACGTAAATTATATATGTGTATATATAGTATGTAAATGTGTACATGTTTTTACTTTTGGCTCTGGAGTCATGTTCAGGAGTCAATCTTCACAGCGATGTGATCGTCATAACATGTTAATTACTCTTGACCTCAATTTTTTCATTTGTAAATTGTAACCAAGGCAATTTCAGAAAGCTTTTGTGAAAACTAAGTAAAATAACACTTTTACAGTGTTAGTCACATAAAGAATACTCAATAAATTCTGATGCTTTTCTTGAGAATTGCAATTTTTCAACAGTTAGGCTTTCCAGAAGCAGTAAGACCTCTGGTAAATTGTTGATTTCAATTGGTAAAATTTAAAACTCTGGAAATTACTTTGTTGAGTTAAAAACACTACTTCAATTAATTTCTTAAATTTCTAAAATCTAAAACGTACATTTCTGCAGATAAAGAAAATATTGTGGTATATTTTGGGGTTCTATAAAACTGTTGAAAAGCCAACACATTTTATGGCTCTTTTTATTTGTTTTATTCTGGTTTTACCTTAAGACAGAACAAAAAACACAGCAAATAAATCCTAGAAAGCAATATGCCTCCAGTAGCCATTCTAACAAAAGGCTACTCAATTTCTATGTACAAGACCATATCCAATAACTTGTAGGAAGTAACTTTTCTCCAACTACTGAGTCCAGTTCTTTCAGCAACTATATGCTTGTTGCTGGAAGGGTCCTACACTGAGACATAAGAATCGAGAAGTGATATGACCTTCCACAAGTTTGCTCTTATTGTTACAAAATTACTCCACTAAACTCCTTCCTCTCTTAAATCATTATGGCAAGCAACTGTAGAAGTAAAGCAGAATAAAATGCAGTCATTACAAAATAATAACATCAGGCAGAAATTCATCATAACATCTCTTTAAAAAAGCAGATAAATTTTCATTTTGTGCATGCTTTTTCTTATTTCAGAAAAAAATAATACTTTTTAAATTCAAAAACCTGTAGCCTCCCGTAAAGGATTCCCCATACCAGTTTACTAGACTGGTGAAGTTCAAACTATATGCAATAGACCAATGACTCATATTATGATCTCATTAAAGAAAAGGCAGGACTTATCTGTAATGACACTAGCCTCCAAAAGGTGAATTTTTCATTCCCTTGATTTAAGCTTTTCCATGGCTTTCTTTTATCTTATACCGCCCCATTTGGTTCTGTGTTGAAACGATCTTCTCATGTTTGGACTGTCCCTGGTGGACATTTTTGGCAGACTGGAGGAACTGCTGTCTGGAATCTTTGTTGAGCACCACATTCTCCTTAAGCCTGGAAAAGATCCGAGTCGCACATCTGTTACTCATTTATACCCTTGAACCAAAAGCTGGGTCAGAAGAATGGGATTAAAAAAGCCATGCCATTAAGCCTTTTCTTCCATTTTCTCCTCACTTCTTCCATCTTCCCAAAAAGCAGATATTTGATTATCAAATGACAGATCTGTAAGCTAAAATCACTACTGAAATTGTTTCCAAATTTTTTCTCTTAATCTTTAAGTAATATGTGCCTTTCTTTTTAACTTTGCTTTTTGAAATAAATTTTTAGAACAGTTTTTGTTATTCAGAAACGTTTTGAAGTTAGTATGTAGAGTTCCCACATGCCCATATCCAGTGCATTAACATATTGCGTTAGTATGGCATATTTCTTACAACTAATGAACCAGAAAAACATCAACTTGTGCTTTAATGGATATTCCAAAGTCTTTGACTGTGTGGGTCACAACAAATGTGGAAAATTCTTAAAGAGATGGGAATACCAGACCACCTGACCTGCCTCCTGAGAAATCTGTATGCAGGTAAAGAACCAACAGTTAGAAATGGACATGGAACAACAGACTGGTTTCAAATAGGAAAAGAAGTACGTCAAGGCTGTATATTGTCACCCTGCTTATTTAACTTATATGCAGAGTACATCATGCGAAATTCCAGGCTGGATGAAGCACAAGCTGGAATCGAGATGGCTGGAAGAAATATCAATAACCTCAGATATGCAGATGACACTACCCTTATGGCAGAAAGTGAAGAGGAACTAAAAAGCCTCTTGATGAAAGTGAAAGAGGAGAGTGAAAAAGTTGGCTTAAAGCTCAACACTCAGAAAACTAAGATTATGGCATCCGGTCCCATCACTTCATGGCAAAAAGATGGGGAAACAATGGAAACAGTGAGAGATTTTATTTTTTTGAGCTCCAAAATTACTGCAGATGGTGATGGCAGCCATGAAATTAACAGATGCTTGTTCCTTGGAAGAAAAGTTATGACCAATATAGACAGCATATTAGAAAGTAGAGACATTACTTTGCCAACAAAGGTCCATGTAGTCAAAGCTATGGTTTTTCCAGTGGTCATGTATAGATGTGAGAGTTGGACTATAAAGAAAGCTGAATACCAAAGAATTGATGCTTTTGAACTGTGGTATTGGAGAAGACTCTTGAGAGTCCCTTGGACTGCAAGGAGATCCAATCAGTCCATCCTAAAGAAAATCAGTCCTGAATATTTATTGGAAGGATTGATGCTGAAGCTGAAACTCCAATACTTTGGCCACCTGATGTGAAGAAATGACTCACTAGAAAAGACCCTGATGCTGGGGAAGATTGAAGGTGGGAGGAGAAGGGGACGACAGAGGTTGAGATGGTTGGATGGCATCACTAATTCAATGTACATGAGTTTGAGTAAGCTCTGGGAGTTGGAGGTGGACAGGGAAGCCTGGCATGCTGCAGTCCATGGGGTCACAAAGAGTTGGACATGACTGAGCGACTGAGCTGAACTGAATGAACCGATACTGATAGATTATTTTAATTAAAGTCAGTACTTGATTCAAATTCCCTTGACTTTATGTTCCAGGATCCCATCCAGGATGCCACATTTTGTTAAGGAGTCATTCTTCCTTAGGTCTTCCTGAGTTTCTCAATTTGTTCTGTTTCTTATAGTCCTGAGAGTTTTGAGTACAAGTCTGGTTTTACACAGAGTGTCTCTCAATATTGGAACTTAGTCTGATATATTTCTTGTGATTATACTGAGTTTATTTATTTTTGTGAGGAAAACCTCAAAGACAAAGTACTGTTTTCCTCACATTTTATCAAGAACACATACTATAATGTGACTTATAACTGTTAGTCAACTTTGAGCCTCTGGTGAGGTGGTTTTTGTCTGGTTTCTCCATTGTCAAGATATTCATTTCCCCCTTTCCATCCAGTTCCCCTAGGAAAGAAGTCACTGTAGAAAACCCATATTTAAAAAATGAGGAGGTGTCTTTCCCCTGTTTGAGGGGGAAATACCTCATAAATATTTTGGAATTCTCCTATACAAAATATTTTTCACTTCCCCTCCACTTATCTAATTACTCAGTAATTTATATCAGCATGGAATCATCATGAATATTTATTTTACACTTTGGGATATAACCCAATACAACTTCATCTGCTTTTTTGTGTTTTTGGGGGAGGTTTTTTTTGGCACATTTTGTTCCACCTTTGGTCATTGGAAACTCTCTGCTTTGACATGTTCCACTATTGTTTGTTGTTGGTTACTTCTTTCTTAGTTACTTTTTAGCACTTACTTACTTTATGCTAGTACAAGATACTCCAGGCTCACATTGTATATTTTTTGCCCCCAGTACTGGTATCAGTACATTTCCGAAGGAGACCTGGTCTTTTTGTGGAGAATGATATATGGGCTTTCCTGGTGGCTCACCTCCCACCAAGCAGAAGGTGCAGGATCAATCCCTGAGTCAGGAAAATCCCCTGGAGAAGGAAATGGCAACCCACTCCAGTATTCTTGCCTGGGAAATCCCATGGACAGAGGAGCCTGGCGAGTTACAGTCCATGGAGAAGCAAAAGAATTGGACAAAACAACAATAAGAAAACAAGATATGGATGCATCTAAGATGTTGTTTCTAGATCCTCCCACACAGAGCAAGGACATATTTATGTGTACTATCCAGTGTATATACATGCATCAATAAATATTTCCATCTGTAACTATCTATTGTAAGCTAACTATGAATTCATACTAATGTCTCCAACTTTAATTTATTACCACATGGATCATTCTAGCTTCCTCCCCTAGCTTATCCATAATCAATAGTAAAAACTCAAATACCACCAACATATATGAATACTAGTATCAAAACTGTTAAACAATGCAAAATTCTTGGAGTGGTTTCTTCCACTTAACAGGAATTTAAAGTTCAGGCTTTATGTGACTTGAGATTTTACTTCTTGCATATGTGAGTGTCTGCTCAGTCATATTTGACTCTTTGTGACCCAATGGACTGCAGCCTGCCAGGTTCTTCTGCCCATAGAATTTTTCAGGCAAGAATACTGGAGTGGGTTGCCATTTCCTCCTCTAGGCGATCTTCCCAACCCAGGGATCAAACTCACTTCTCTTGCATTTCCTGTGTCTCCTCTTTGGCAGGTGGATTCTTTACCACTGGTGCCACCTGGTTCACTTCTTATGAGTGAATAATAATCCACTGTGTGGAACCTGAATATGTGGGAGTTTGTGGTGTAATTACCTCCTTACATTACAAATGCACATTATTCTTATCAAGGCTGCTGACTGGGTTGAGATGGAGACACGATCTAACACATCACAGAGAAAACTGTTGTCTTCCCAGACACCTGGTTTGTTTCCAGTCATGTTGACTTTTAAGTTTTCCTGAAAACCAGGAAATATTGTTAACTTTCTCTTGTATATCTTTATTTGTCTTTGTCTTTTCTTTCTCTTCACTGTCTACTTTCTACCAAACAGCTTTCAGAAATGTAAACGTAAGAGGAATTATGCTGCAAGCTTGGTTCTTCTTAAAGAACAGCTTTTAATTAAATTAGAAAAAAAAAAAAATACCGCCACAGGCAACACTTAAACTGACAAGGAATGCATTCTGTTAATCTTTGCAGAGAAGCACCGTACACTGCACTTAATTTAATTAGATAGAGAAAAGGCCTGTTTAGTCCTAGGGGGTTTACCAATGTCCTTTTAAATTGAGGACACAGCATTTATATAAAGTCATTTTAATATCAGGCAATACATTTCTAAACAGTAATTTAAAAATATTACTTGCTATTATTAAATGATACCTTGTTGTAACTTCTCACTTCATGAAGCGACTTTCATTTCACAGAGAAATTTCACCCACCGACAGGCTTTTTGCTTCCCTCCAATAATTTATTGACTTTTAAAGTGTTAAATAATTAGGATTAGGTTCCCTGGAAAACAACTGCACTAGGGAAATGCATGTCAAAGCTATATTACAATGGATAATGTATTTGGATTATGTTTCTCTTCTGGGCCATGGTAGTGAATGATAACTAACTTTTATATTAAAAACTATATTACAGTTAAGAAGTAGGTTACATTCTGATGTCACTCCTGGTACTACAGACACAGAAGAGAAATCTTTAGCATCATTTATTCATCTTTTTATTTCAAATCATTCTTTCCAACACTTTAAAATCTTCACTGAATATTTATTTCTACCTCTTTCAACCACACTAAGAAGTTGACTCACTGGAAAAGACTCTGATGCTGGGAGGGATTGAGGGCAGGAGGAGAAGGGGACGACAGATGGCTGGATGGCATCACCAACTCGATGGACATGAGTTTGAGTAAACTCCGGGAGTTGGTGATGGACAGGGAGGCCTGGTGTGCTGTGATTCATGGGGTCGCAAAGAGTCGGACATGACTGAGTGACTGAACTGAACCGAACTGAAGAAGCTAGATGGGTTATCAATATATATATATATATGGAATCCCCTGGTGATTCAATGGTAAAGAATCCACCTGCAGTGTTTGAGACTCAGGTTCAGTTCCTGGATCGGGAAGATCCCCAGGAGAAAGAAATGGCAACCTACTCCAGTATTCTTGTCTGAGAAATCCCATGACAGAGGAGCCTGGCAGGCTACAGTCCATGGGGTTTCTAAAGAATTGCGTCAACTTAGCAACTAAACAATAACACTTATATTTGTATATATGTACATATATACCTGTATTTTAATTCCTTGGATTTTGTTAATTTACTCTTCATGTCATTAGTTGAGAGTAGACACTAGCCTAGGTGATAGTGATCTGAACTAGTTAAACATGGCCTATGATAGCATAAAACTTAGAATCCTACAGTCTGGTGGATTGTTTCTGTCTGTGGTTTCAGGTTTAGGTGAAGGTTGGAGCAATTTTTGAGCAATAAACTACTGAACAAGAGACTGATTGGAGGTATGTTAATCTCTCTTTTGGTTATCTATCCTTACAATACAACATGTTTTGCAGTTACAAGGAAGATATATACTGACAAAATTAGTCCACAGCAAGTGGGACAAATTCACTTTCGGTAATAGCTCGTCAGCATGTAATTTTCAGTTCTGATCTGAAAACCTAGCAGACCTCTGATTTAAAATTACTGTTTGGGGACAAATAAAGAAGTTCATTTTCAAGAAGAATGTTTCCTGGCATTTATTTGCACAGAGACTTATATAACCAGTCCAAATTCATGCCCCACTTATGTAATAATAATCCATTGTTAACTGCTTAGCACAAAAGTAAGGACCAAAGGGACAAATGCTGAGCATCGTAACAACCTGGGAGACACTGTATCAGGGTTAGCAAAATGGGCTTGTTACCATATGGACTTGTATCTGTCATCTGCGCTTCCCTGATAGCTCAGTTGGTAAAGAATTTGCCTGCAAGGCAGGAGACCCAGGTTCAATTCCTGAGTCAGGAAGACTTGCTGGAGAACGGAAATTCTACCCACTCCAGTATTCTGGCCTGGAGAATTCCATAGACGGTATAGTCCATGGGGTCGCAAAGAATCGGACATGACTGATCGACTTTCACTTTCTGTCATGTCTTATCTGAATTATCTTAGGCTTATTCCTTAAACTCTGGAGCCTCAGATTCTCTGTGTTTAAAATAATAGTAACAACCATGCAGAAATGTTGCTTTAGGATTAAATTTTTAAATGTACCCCAAATATTTATTGGGCTTCCCTGGTAGCTCAGATGGTAAAGAATCTGCCTGTAATACAGGAGATCTGGGTTCAGTCCCTGGGTTGGGAAGATCCCCCAGAGAAGAGAATGGCAACCCACTCCAGTATTCTTTCCTGGAGAATTCCATGGACAGAGGAGCCTAGTGGGCTATAGTCAATGGGGTCGAAAAGAGTAGGACATGAGTGAGTGACTAACACTTCCACTTTTCAAATATTTATTACTAAGCTTTCATGTATGTTGCAGATAATATTGGATGTTATTGTGTTTGTTGGCAGTAACTAGGACTTTAAAATTGTTCTACATTCCTTGATGATTTAGATTAAATGCTTTTGTCACAGTTAACAGAAAATTGTACTTGATTTTAAAAACAAGCAAAATATATCATTTCAACTAAAATGAATCTAGATGTAGAATAAAAGTTGTTATCATAGATTTATCTTCAATAACCCAGGTTCTCTCCATATATATACATATATATTTTTGCTCTGCCCACACATAGTGTTGACTTTTGTGTCCTCAGATTTGAATCTTCATGATCATGAAGTGGTAGCTACAGCCTGCTCTCACAATTTCACAGGATATTGTACAATGGCCAAAAGTGAAAAAAGAAAACTGCCAAGAACTATAGGGTCTGAGATTGAACAGTGGTTCAAGCTAACAAATTAGTTTGCCACAGAACCAGGGATGTTGAGACTCCTAGGTGAGTGAGAAATGGACAACCAAAAGGAACTGCCAAAACTGGTGTGTGTGTGTGTGCATCCATATCAATCAGGATAAATTGTCCTTTAAACAAATTAAGAAAAATCCCTTATATAAAATATAGCTGCCTTATGGCAACAGGCAGACAAATAGGATTTCTTTATTTGGGGGTGTTGAGAAATATATGTGTGTATGTAAGAAACAGAGAGAGAATATTTTGAAAAGTGGTATCTATTAATGATATAATTTGTCTATTGTTGTTTTGTTTGCATTGTCTGATTTTTCCACGTTGAATGCCTATTACCATATCTGATTCACACTGGGTACTCATTAAAAATTTATTAAATTTTCTAACATGCAATTTTAAGTGTTATAATAAAAATTATCTATTTTGTGATACCCTCCTAAGAAAACTCTGAGTCTTAATTAAATTGATACTGTATCCTGCTTTGTTTCTTTGTTCAATATTAATCATTTTCTAAAATCTTATGTTGCTATTAAAAGTCTAATCAAACAATATCTAATATAGGTACCCTATGTCATATAGTACTTTTATGCACTTTGGTGCTTTATTCATCCTCTCAAATTTTTTGTCTTTTTTTTTGCTGATGAAATGAACAGCAAATTCTTTTATGTGGGTAAGTCCATGTCTCAATTTGAGTGTCAGTGAGAAACTTATTCCTTGGAAGGAAAGTTATGACCAACCTAGACAGCATATTAGAAAGCAGAGACATGACTTTGTCAACAAAGGTCCATCTAGTCAAGGCTATGGTTTTTCCAGTGGTCATGTATGAATGTGCGAGTTGGACTATAAAGAAAGCTGAACACCGAAAAATTGATGCTTTTGAACTGCAGTGTTGGAGAAGACTCTTGAGAGTCTGTTGGACTGCAAGGAGATCCAACCAGTCCATCCTAAAAGAGATCAGTCCTGGGTGTTCATTGGAAGGACTGATGTTGAAGCTGAAACTCCAATACTTTGGCCACCTGATGTGAAGGGCTGACTCATTCGAAAAGACCCTGCTGCTAGGAAAGATTGAGGGCAGGAGGAGAATGTGACAACAGAGGATGAGATGGTTGGATGGCATCACCAACTCAATGGACATGGGTTTGGGTGGACTCCAGGAGTTGGTGATGGACAGGGAGGCCTGGCTTGCCATGGTTCATGGGTTTGCAAAGAGTCAGACACGACTGAGTGACTGAACTGAACTGAGAAAATTAAGATTCCAATACAAGCCGCAGGTCTTTCAGTTTTGAAGTGAAATTTTCTCTTATTGCAGAAAGTGTTTAACACATTATTTTGCTATTTTGTATGCAAAAAAAGAGATTCACATAAAAGAGTCAGCTGGAAAGCTACCCCTATGGCCTCTAAAACTACGCTATTGAGAAATTGGGCAAGAACTATATAGCATATGCCATTTATATTTTTATGTCTCTGTGAACTCACCAAGGTTCATAGTCAAGAAGCCATCTGATTTGGGGATTGTTACTATTAGATTGTGGAGACCCCTCAAAATGATTTAAACCACAGTTCAACATCAATGTCCTGCTAAAAGTATCTTAAGCTTATGCATACCCTTTACTACTATTTCTTCTTACAATGCACGTGATCATTAGTTCCACAAACATACAAGGCATGCTTATTATGTTTTGTGGATACAAAGATGAGTAAGACATAGGTTCTGACCTCAAGGGCATTCACACAGAAAACTTCAACTAAATGGCATTCTTCCTATAATAAAACTATATGGAGGATGCAAAAGAAAAGGGGGGGGAGATTTAACTGCTTGATGGTGAAGGAAAGTTTACCAAAGCTGTCTCCAATCTATGAGTCTAAGTCAGTGAGATGCAAGGTTGTTGAAGAACCTTTTAGTAAGGAACATCATAAGCAAAAGCATGGAGGGCTGATAAAAGGTGGTGGAGAATAGTTAATAAATACTTAGAGATTATGGTGGTACCCTATAGAAATGTAGAAAGAGAGGAGAAGAATGTGTTTGTTAAGAGTCAAACTATAAAAGTGAAATTCAAAGAGCTATATAAAGGCAAAGGATTCAAGGAAAACTGAATGATTCTCAAGAAAAACTGCCTGCGTTTTCTTTGAAAGAGTTAGTATACATAAAGAAAGAAGGAAGGTTTTAGTCTTCCCTGGAAATGCAGGGAAAAGAATAAGGGAAGAAATATTGAACAGATGCAATACTTCTTAGTATACAAAATCAGAGTTCTATGCTTGACAGGCTAGGGAACAGAATTTTTATCATAGAAAATTCAGCAGAGTAATAGCTCTCTTCCATGAGGTCTCTTCAAGAAAAAAACCAAGAATCTTTTACTCTGGCAGTCACACTCAGCCCCTTCCCAACAAACAAGTGAACATTTTGAATATGAAGCTGATGTGTTTAAGAAACAGTGAGAGCCTCACTGCCTTAGTTTGGACCCCCCCACACACACACTCCAATTCAGACTCAGAACGAACATGGAAGCACAAATGAGCAATGGGGAAAATAGGATGGGAAAGGGAGAGAAACCTTCAAAGTGGATATGTTCACGAACAGTGTTCTGTTTCCGTGACCAGCGTTAAATCCTTTAGTGACCACCCCAGGATTCTCACTGAGTGGTGGGAGACTGGATCATTTATCCAGAACCTTGATCTCCCATTACTGAGGGTTGCCTCCTGGGTGGTTAATATTCCCATGCCACATGTTCAAATACTTCCGAGTTATCTAAGTTCAAAGAACCATACTACTAATGAATTTGAGAAAGACAACCCTGGAGCACAAAGTGAAAGTCAAGTCCTTAAAGAAGGAAGCTATCAGTTTGATGATCCCTGAGTCTGAGAGCTGGTTTGGGTCTAGAAATTGGTGCAGCAGTGACTATATGCCCCTGCTTGTGCTATGTTGAGATCCTACCCTATCTATCAAGGTAATGAGGCTAAGCAGATAAACCCTCTAGTTGTATGACACAAGTAAAAGTCTCTCCATTGGGTCTAACTCTTTGCAACTCCGTGGGATGTAGCCTGCCAGTCTCCTCTCTCCATGGAATTTCCCAGGCAAGCATACTGGAGTGGGTTGCCATTTCCTTCCCCAGAGGATCTCCCCAAGTCAGGAATCGAATACGGTCTTCTGCATGGCAGGCGGATTCTTTACCAGCTGAGCTGCCAGGGCAGCTTTTCTTTCTGTATTCCCCCTCTATTTTGTCTCTCTCAGCACTGCAGGATTTCTACTCAGCTATTTTCCCACCTAGTTTATTACTCCTCTATACTGCTGTTTCTAATTTGCTAGTATGTAAGGACTGATGCTAAAGCTGAAACTCCAATACTTTGGCCACCTCATGCGACGAGTTGACTCACTGGAAAAGACTCTGATGCTGGGAGGGATTGGGGGTGGGAGGAGACGGGGATGACAGAGAATGAGATGGCTGGATGGCATCACCGACTCAACGGACATGAGTTTGAGTGAACTCCGGGAGTTGGTGATGGACAGGGAGGCCTGGCGTGCTGTGGTTCATGGGGTCGCAAAGAGTTGGACACGACTGAGCGACTGAACTAAACTGAGGTCTAGTATCATGTCATTTGCAAACAGTGAGAGTTTTACCTCTTTTCTGATCCAGATTCCTTTTTCATTTTCTTCTCTGATTGCTGTAGCTAGGACTTCCAAAACTATGTTGCATAATAGTTGTGAGAGTGCACACCCTTGTTTTGGTCCTGATCTTAGGGGGAATGCTTTTCCATTTTTCACCATTGAAAATAATGTTTGCTGTGGGATTATCATATATGGTCTTTACTGTATTGAGGTAGCTTCCTTCTGTGCCCATGTTTTGAAGAGTTTTAATCATAAATAGGTGCTGAATTTTGTCAAAGGCTTTTCCTGCATATATTGAGATTATCATATGGATTTATCTTTCTATTTATTAATATGGTATATCACATTGATTGATTTGCATATATTGAAGAATCCTTGCATCCCTGGAATAAATCAACTTGATCATGGTGTATGAGCTTTTTAATGTGTTGTTGAATTCTGTTTACTAAAATTTTATTGAGGATTTTGCATCTATGTTCATCAGTGATATTGGCCTGTA
Source organism: Moschus berezovskii (assembly GCF_049115385.1). NCBI lineage: Eukaryota > Metazoa > Chordata > Mammalia > Artiodactyla > Moschidae > Moschus > Moschus berezovskii. Next base: position 37,743,199 of record NC_142461.1, read on the forward strand.
GTTTTCTTTTTTGTGTTGTCTTTGTCTGGTTTTGTTTTCAGGGTGATGGTGGACTCGGAGAAAGAGTTTGGAAGTGTTCCTTCCTCTGCAACTTTTTGAATGAGTTTTAGAAGCATGGGGAATAGCTCTTCTCTAAATGTTTAATAGAATTCACCTGTGAAGTCATCTGATCCTGGGTTTTTGTTTTTTGGAAGATTTTTGATCACAGTTTCAATTTCAGTGCTTGTAATTGGGTTGTTCATAATTTCTATTTCTTCCTTGTTCAGTCTTGGAAGATTGAACTTTTCTAAGAATCTGTCCATGTACAATGAGTCAAAGATAGCCTCTTCAATAAGTGGTGCTGGGAAAACTGGATAGCTTCATGTATAAGAACTAAACTAGAACACTTCCAACACCACACACAAAGATAAACACAAAATGGATTAAAGACCTAAATGTAAGAACAGCAGCTATAAAACTCCTAGAGGAAAACATAGGCAGAACACTTGATGATGTAAATCAAAGCAAGATCCTCTATGACCCACCTCCTAGAGTAATGGAAATAAAAACAAAAGTAGACAAGTGGGACATAATTAAGCTGAAAGCTTTTGCACAGCAAAGGAAGCTATTAACAAGGTGAAAAGACAACTCTCAGAATGGGAGAAAATAATAGCAAATGAAGCAACTGTCAAAGCATTAATTTCCAAAATATGCAAGCAGCTCATACAACTCAATACCAGAAAAAACAAACACCCAAACAAAAAGTGGGAAAAAGATCTAAACAGACACTTCTCCAAAAAAGACATACAGATGGCTAACAAGTAAATGAAAAGACACTCAACATTACTTGTTATTAGAGAAATGCAAATTAAAACTACAATGAGATATCACCTCACACTGGTCAGCACGGCCATCATCAAAAAGTCTACAAACAATAAATGCTGGAGGGGGTGTGGAGAAAAGGGAATTCTCTTGCACTGTTGGTGGGAATGTAAATTGATACAGCCACTGTAGAAGACAGTATGGAGATTCCTGAAAGAAAACAAGGAATAAAACCACCATATGACCCAGCAATCCAACTCCTAGGCATATACGCTGAGGAAACCAAAATTGAAAAAGACACATGTACCCCAATATTCATTGCAGCACTGTTTACAATAGCTAGAACATGGACGCAACTTAGTTGTCCATTGACAGATGAATGGATAAAGAAGTGTGGTACATATACATAATGGAATATTACTCAGCCATAAAAAGGAACACATTTGAGTCAGTTGTAATGAGGTGGATGAATCTAGAACCTGTTATACAGAGGGAAGTTAGTCAGAAAGAGAAAGATATATATACTGACACGTATATATGGAATCTAGAAAAGTGGTACCGATGAATTTATTTGTAAGGCAGCAATAGCGAAACAGACATAGAGAACAGACTTATGGATATAGGGAGAGGGAAGGAGAGGGTGAGATGTATGGAGAGAGTAATGTGGAAACTTATGTCACCATATGTAAAATATATAGCCAATGGGAATTTGCTGTATGTCTCAGGAAACTCAAACAGGAGCTCTGTATCAACCTAGAGAGGTAGGATGGGAGGAAGTTTCTAGAGGGAGGGGCCATATTTACAACTATGGCTGATTCATGTTGATGTTTGACAGAAGACAACAAAATTCTGTAAATTATTATCCTTCAATAAAAAAAAGTTTAAAAAAGATCCCACGTGCTACAACTAAGACCTAGTGTAACCAAATAAAAATAAAAAATAAATATTAAAAACAGTTCACAATGAATAAGAAAAATAAGAGGAACTTACTCATAACTCGTATTTGACATCCACAGAATCCCATGTACACTTTATTCTTGACTTTTAAGAGATAGGTACTTCAGTTTCAAGACGTCAGGCTGAGTACAAGCATCAAATCTTCCTACCATGAAATACTCACATATACACACATACACACACCACACACACAATATGCTTAAAAAACAAACAAAAAGAACTGTTATTGGGTCATAAATTACAAGTAATCCACCTAAAAGAACAGAAATAGCAGATAAAAGCTTCACCTAAGAAACTCACAGAAAAGCTTTGTCACAGAAGACAGGAGCAAGAATCTCAGGACTACTCACATCAGATGACTCAGGAGCTGAAAACAGAAAGAGATGCAGAGTCAACCAATGGCATAGTTAGTTACTGTAATTGGAGTTATTTTGTAGTTCCCACCATTTCCAGGTAACAGTCAAGTGGGAATTGCAGTGCAGTTCTACCTATCAAAACCTATGTGATACAGTTACAGCAACACAAATATACTATCTTAAATGCACTCATTAAAACACAAGGAATGTTGAAAGTAAATAAATGATTTTTTTTACCTGTAAAGAACTATGACAAGCTATGGCAAATCAAGAACTATGACAAAACTGACAGCATATTAAAAAGCAGAGACATTACTTTACCAACAAAGGTCCGTCTAGTCAAAGCTATGGTATGGTTTTTCCAGTCGTCATGTATGGATGGTGAATTGGACCAAAAAGAAAGCTGAGCACCGAAGAATTGATGCTTTTGAACCGTGGTATTGGAGAAGACTTGTGAGTCCCTTGGACAGCAAGGAGATCAAACCAGTCAATCCTAAAGGAAATCAACCTTAAATATTCATTGGATGGACTGATGTGGAAGCTGAAGCTCCAATACTTATGTGAAAAACTGACTCATTGGAAAAGACCCTGATGCTGGGAAAGATTGAAGGCAGGAGGAGAAGAGGACGACAGAGGATGACATGGTTGGATGACATCATCGACTTGATGGACATGAGTTTAAGCTCTGGGAGTTGGTCATGGACAGGAAGGCCTGGTGTGTTGCAGTCCATGGGGTCACAAAGAGTCGGACATGACTGAGCAACTGAACTGAACTTAAACGAACAAAGATAATGTATTTACTAAACTAGATATTAAAATATACTATAAATCTTAAATTTTTAAAACATTGTAATATTGGAACAACAGAAGACAAATGGATTAGGGAAACAGAATAGCCATAAAACACATACAAGCATTAACAACAAAAGGATTAACACATTAGATTATACAAGTAGAACTCCAACGTGTTTAAAAGTACCATAAAGATAAGTGACTGAGAATAAACTTCAATATTAATATTCCTTACGTATATTAGAAATTATTACAAATACAAACAACCCAATAGAAAAAAAAAAAAAGAAGGAAAGGATATAGACAGGCAATTCCAAATGAAGAAAAGACAAATGTCTTCTAAACATGCTAAACATATGAAAAGTGCTTAATCAGAGAAGAAATATGCAAATGAAAAATAAAATAATGAGATATAATTCTTCCTAATAAGGAAAAGTTTAGCCAAAGTTTGAAGGTTTGACAAATTCAAGTTTTGGTAACCTAGGAGGGAGAACTTTTAAACCATTATGGAGATAATACTGTTGTGACTATTAAGTATACTTTCTTTAGACTATACAATTGCAATAGTTATTGAGAAGCTTAGAGAAAGTGCTACAAGTGCAAAGAGTCACATTCAAAATAGGCTCATAACAGCATTGTTTTGAAAGCAAAAGTTTAGAGGAAATCTAAAGTCAAAAAGCAGAGAAATGTTTAACTGTGGCATTTAAAAAACAATAAGTACTACACTACAGATATTAACATACTAACAGGGAAGTTTCTCTAAGATGCCATAGTACTGAGGCAAATGAAGCACAGAAAAATGAGTACAGTGAGCTCTTCTCTCTCTGTCTGTGTATATATACATATATATATACTTATTATTTATACTTGTATGTTATCTGTATGTATATGGGTGCATATATGTATATGCATGTATTTATATAGTGTATACATGTTTTATATACTTTTAACTGAAATTATATAATTATATTTTGTGATGCTAATTATATATTAAATAAGCTTAATATATTATATGTTACTATCCATATACAATATTTTATATAAGTATGTATAAATATACATAAATTTTAAGAAGAAAATTAACTGATAATGGAACATAAGATCTGTTAAAAGGCAATTCTTCTGGCTATAATTTAGAATACCTGGGAAAATAGTGCCATAAATCAGCAAAGAAAACTTTAGTTTATTTATCTTTTCTTAAGGAAAAGGAGTACATCAAGGTTGTATATTGTCACCCTGCTTATTTAACTTATATGCAGAGTACGTCATGAGGAATGCTGGGCTGGAAGAAGCACAAGCTGGAATCAAGATTGCCAGGAGAAATGTCAATAACCTCAGATATGCAGATGACACCAAACCTTGTGGCAGAAAGTGAAGAACTAAAGAGCCTCTTGATGAAAGTGAAAGAGGAGAGTGAAAAGGTTGGCTTGAAGCTCAACATTCAGAAGACGAAGATCATGGCATCTGGTCCCATCACTTCATGGGAAATAGATGGAAAAACAGTGGAAACAGTGTCAGACTTTATTTTTGGGGGCTCCAAAATCACTGCGGATGCTGATTGTAGCCATGAAATTAAAAGACGCTTACTCCTTGGAAGGAAAGTTATGACCAACCTAGATAATATATTAAAAAGCAGAGACATTACTTTGCCAACCAAGGTCCATCTAGTCAAGGCAATGGTTTTTCCCGTGGTCATGTATGGATGTGAGAGTTGGACTGTGAAGAAAGCTGAGAGCCGAAGAATTGATGCTTTTGAACTGTGGTGCTGGAGAAGACTCTTGAGAGTCCCTTGGACTGCAAGGATATCCAACCAGTCCATTCTAAAGGAGATCGATCCTGGGTGTTCATTGGAAGGACTGATGCTAAAGCTGAAACTCCAATACTTTGGCCACCTCATGTGACGAGTTGACTCACTGGAAAAGACTCTGATGCTGGGAGGGACTGGGGGCAGGAGGAGAAGGGGATGACAGAGAATGAGATGGCTGGATGGCATCACCGACTCGATGGACATGAGTTTGAGTGAACTCTGGGAGTTGGTGATGGACAGGGAGGCCTGGCGTGCTGTGATTCATGGGGTTGCAAAGAGTCGGACACGACTGAGTGACTGAACTGAACTGATACTTTAAAAAAAATTATAAAATATATAATTACCTTGATAATTCTTAGTATCCCAATGCTGAAGGGATTGGTGGCCTTAGAATATGCAGCATAATTCTTTATTACTTGCACTATTTATTTTGTATGGGCTTAATTACACGTCATAGATAGGGACCATTTGATTAGAAAAATCTTAGAGGTTTATTGACTGATGGAGTCACCTCCTCTTCCATGTTTTGTTATCTGCCTTCCACCTCCAACGTACACTCCCTTTTACTCTGAACTACACTCACCCCCAAGCACATACTGCATAAATGCAATGTCCTTTTACACTATATCTACTAATTCATTAATATAATTCCAGGACTGTCTTATAAGCAACAATATAGCGGAAAATAGAAGGTCAAAAAAATGAAGTCAGCACCAGGAAGAGGCAGTTTGCTACTAAGGCTTTTCATTTTGACTCAAGAGAGCTGATCTCCATTACTATTAAAAACAGGCTATGACCAGATTCATTGATGACCTATGCCAATGAATTTTCTAAAAAATCTTAAATATAGCAACAATTTGGAAGATATACATACCTATCACCATTTCATCCTTAAACTTTCTTTGCAGAGATGCTATAATTAAACACAGTGTTTGCAGGTATGCCCGATAATACAGATGTGCTAATTTGCTGGTAAGTCAAAACCATCATGACTTGTCATTTCCCCTAGCTATGAAACAGGAGAATAAGAATTACCTTCAGTTCAGTTCAGTTCAGTCGCTCAGTCGTGTCTGACTCTTTTCAACCCCATGAATCACAGCACTCCAGGCCTCCCTGTCCATCACCAACTCCTGGAGTTCACTCAAACTCATGTCCATTGAGTCGGTGATGCCATCCAGCCATCTCATTCTCTGTCGTCCCCGTCTCCTCCTGCCACCAATGCCCCCTAGCATCAGAGTCTTTTCCAGTGAGTCTTAGATTTCTTATTAATTAACATTAGAGTTCTGTAAAATGATTAATATGTTACTGAAAGATACATTGGAGACTATATATAATGAGTTGACGAAGGTCTAACTATAGGCCTCTTGCATAGTAGGCAGATTCTTTACCAACTAAGACACCAGGGAAGCCTAAGTATTAAGTCAAAGGCAACAAACCAAGAAATGAATAAATCTGATTACATAAAAAAATCAAATATTTCTGTAACAAAAATATTTTCTAAAAAATATTTATTTATTTATTTTTTAACCATTATTTTTTCTACCATTCTTCAATAAAAGGAACTCGGAGAAATAGCTGATTCTACTGCTGGAGTCAAGAGTAATACAAGATGAGCCTGGAGCATCTTGTAGTACCAAGTAACAGGGAAGAGCTCAAAAAGGGGTGACGGGGAGCAGGAGGAGTGGAGCTCTATGGAAAGATCAAAGGAGTCAACTTTAATGTTCCCAATGGCTAATCTGAAATAATTTGAACAATTATTGAATAATTGAATAAATTATTGAATAATAAATAACCATATCACTGGTTTATAGCTGAAAGGGTACAATAAGTATGCATGAGTCTACTGGCACAAATAAATTATTGAATAAATACATCGAAAGTAAAGGGATAAGCCCTCCTTACAGAAGAACTGCAATTAAAAACTTCAGAAGAAAAGAAGAAAGTATAATAGAAAATCAGCATTAGACTCCCGCTGCATAGCAAGACTCACCAATGAATGCTAAAAATTAGTAGGCTAAACTTTTGGATGATTTTCATGGCTTCAAAGTATCTTTCCCAAAATACATTAATTATTGTGTTCATTCTAACCTATCACCACAAAATCTTTGATATCTTTCCTGTGTTCCTCCTTGATGGTGAAGCTTAATCCCATTCTTCTTGAGTGTGAGCTATACTTAGGGATTCCCTTCTAACAAACAGAATGCTGAAAAGCAAAAATTATAACTTTGTTATGGAAAATCGTATCAATCATGATCTAATCAAAGTCAACACCACCAGTATTAAGCTGTGTTGTAAAATAAATGGGTCCTGAAAGTTAGAAATCTGAGTCTTAGGAGAAACTGCAGTCATCTGTATGAAAAATTATTAACCTTGAGCAAGAAATTTAGCCTCTCTCTGTGAAGCTGTAAAACATATATATATATATTTTTTGTTACCAGAACTTTTGTATGAATAAAAGTTAGTATAGCATTAGGTAGAAGAGTGATCACATAGTTTAAAAAAGCATTTAATATGCGCTTTCTTAAAAAAAACAACAACAACACTCAAGTGAGGTACCTATCTGAGGTTCATATGTGTGTATGTGTACAACATAAGGAATGGCTAAAGAAAATATTAATACTATACTGTCTCATGGCCTCTCTGGTTATATAGTTTCAAGATCTTATATAGGTAAAATTTCTCTCATATATTAGTTCGATGAATATGTATAACAATATTCCTCTAGATTAAAAAATAGATGAAATTCTTATTTATCCATTAAAACATTGACATTTATTCTGTGTGGTTATCCATTTTTTTTTGTAATTTTGGATCCAGCCACATTCTGATATACTACCACAGGCAGGTCAAAGCCATCCTTGAGAAGAATGTAATTCTATTGCCATAAACTGTCCTTCTGTTTGGGCCATTTTGCTGTTATTTCTTGTCTTTGATCTAAATTTATCCTCCTTCTTTCTAGAAATACATCTTTATGATTTTATCTTTGTATTTGATTATTACTTTAATTGGCTTGTACAACTCGGCAAAATCTCTTCTATTACAAAGAAGATTTTCCTTGGATCAGTTTTACTATATGAGCCACAGAAGAGAACAGTTGCTGTTAGCCACAGACCAAATGTAGAGATCCTAAAATACACCAGAAAATGTGCATAGTCAAACAAGCTGATATTAAGACAAAGAAAGCAGAAGTATAAAGGAAAGCATATGGAATCAAATAAAAAAGCAATCAAAATAATCAATAATCATCCTACCAAAGAAAACCTTTGAATTATTTTGCTGCTAATTCCCCACTAAACAGTCTTTGCTATTGTTTTCCATTAAAGATCCATGTACAACAAAATAATGTGAAAACAAAAGACTAAATATTCATCCATTCAGATAAGACAATCTACCTGGGTGCCTATAACATAGTAGTATTTAAGTCCAGAAAGAAACTTTTAATGGAATAGGACCTTTTTATTCTACCTAAAAAGTATGTGAGCTTCTGAATATGTTTTGGAAAAGTACTAGAAATAAATTATCATAATTCTACATACTGAAAATCAGTGAACAGGTGTGTATGAGTTCCACCTTTGATGAAAATAACTAGAAAATAATTTCCTCATTTAATTGATAATTTACCAGTAGAATTTTAAAATCTTAGCAGTCTTTGGTTCCAAGGAAATGAAACAGAATCGCAGAGAACGATTTAAGGAAACACAGACAGTAAACTTTCTCATACTGTTTTGATTACACAGTCATAGAAGTATAATTTATGAAGATATTGATTTGTCAGGCTTTTCTGCTGTAATCCCTTCTTCTCTTTCTCCAGTAAGACAATCAGCTCCTTCTTGGAGAAGCTTGTGTACAGTAGCTCATTGAAGAGATTATGGTTGGTTTGTGTATCAGGGTTAGAAAATAGAAAGAAGGAAAGGAAGAGATAATATGAGAGAACTGAGGAAGAATAGAATTAGATGGAGAGAAATGGAAGTATCTTCTTAGCCCATCGGGGACAGTGTTAGAACTATCAGGACCAAAGAAGGAGATGGCTACGTGCAGAATCCAGGTAAGCCAGACTCTAGTCTCAGAGCTCTGGATTTCTGAAAAGATACCCAGGCCAGTGTAGAGCTGCTGGATTGTGTACGACCACAAAGGCTTAGAGATATTTTCAGTAGGATGAGCTCTATGTGAAGGAACTCACATAGAGTGAACTTGTTTATTAGTAATCAAGCCACCCTCCATGAACTCTTATGCTATCTGAACACATGAGACTGCCTCAGCCCCTACCTCTGATTAATAAAGGACTATGGTATCACTGAACCACTTTGGTTTGGCAAATAAGATTCATGTCCCATGTTTTTATGACAAATGAAGTTTCTAAGTTTTTTTTTTTCATATTTCTTATTCTTCATTGATTGGTGTATAAATACCTCAGGAGTCCTGCTGTTTCTGGACATAGACAATATTCCACGCCAGAATACTGGGGTGGGTAGACTATCCCCTCTCCAGCAGATCTTCCCAACCCAGGTATTGAACTGGGGTCTCCTGCATTGCAGGTCGATTCTTTACCAACTGAGCTATCAGGGAAGCCTGGACATAGACTACTGAATGTATTTTAATGGAAGCTGACAATTATAGGCCAGTGTATGTCTACAGTACCTGTACTGGTGGGCTACAATACATGAGGGTTGCAAAGAGCTGGCAATGACTGAGTGACTGAGCGTGAATGTCTTTGCAATGGTGCTTTCCCATCCTTCCCATCCATTTTAATGTTAGTGTTGTATCTACAAAGGACTCCTTCTTTGTGCTGGTACATCCTGATTTAAGAAACCAAATTATTTTTTGTAACATTAATAGTGTTGCTACTTTCAAGAAAAAAATTCTCAGTAGAGGATCTAGAATAGATACACAAAAGACAAAGAGAAAGGAAATAAAGCATACAACTATGAAAGATCATCAATTTAAACATACACACACACATAACAAAATAACAAAAGAGAAAAAGGAACAAAGAAACTACAAAACAGCCAGAAAACAATATGATGGCATTAGTAAGTCCTTACCTATCAATGAGCTTCCTTCCCCTGGTTCATAGTCCCTTGTTATCATTTTAAAGTCAGCAGCATATCATCTCCAAACGTTTCTTCCAATCTTTCACCACTGCTTCTATTTTTCATTTTCTTCAGATTCTGCTTTTGTCATCACATTGCCTTTACTAACTTGGACCTTCCAATCTCCCTCTCACAAAGACTCTGGAAATGATATTAGGTCCACCTGTATAAATCAGGATAGTCCCATTTCAATCACATCTGCAAATTTCTTTCAGCCATATAAGGCAAAAAATTGAGGGCAGGAAGAGACAGGGGTGATGGAGAATGAGATGGTGGATTGCATCACTGACTCAATGGACATGAGTTTGATCAGACCCTGGGAGATGGTGGGGGCCAGGGAAGCCTGGCCTGCTGCAGTCCATGGGGTTGCAAAGAGCCGGACACAACTTAGCGACTGAGAAACAACAGATTCACAGGGTTCAGGGATGAGAATGTGGACATCTTTGGGGGTGGGGATGGACATAATTTGGCCCACCATAGCAACTATCAGCCTAAGTCCCCAAATGCGTGTATAGAACAGAGCCACTCACCAATCTAAAAACAATTATCCTGTACTGTTACTAAAAGACAAATTTCTTTGTGGTCACTTTGTCCTGATTGATCACCATCAATCTAACCTCCTCTAATACATCCATCTTGAAGTTCGGTATATGTGTCAAAGAATATTTAGAACTGTTAATGGAATTAACCACAGCAATTCATAATATGTTATTTCCTATGTAAAACCCATATAGTATGTACTCTGTGGGAGTTTGTGCCTTATTCTCTCTTGATTTCCTAATTTTTTTTTATGATGAGAATTTTTTTTTAAAGAAAGTAAACTTTGATATTAAATGTAAAGTGAGGTTGTGATCCTGTGTGTCAGGATTGATGATCCTGACCCTTGGGCTCCAGATGGATCATCATTTTAAAAAATCCTGCCAGTTATTTTCTAATTTCCTACTGTGCACTCCATCTGTTAGCCACTTGGTCTGGTTAGGGGCTGCTTATCTGGCTTATTTTCCACTACTCCACAGAGACAAAATTCAACTGACATATACACAAATTATGTGTAAGTATGTGTATTTAGAATGTACATTAGAAGAATTCAAGGACAGAATATAAACAAGTGAAATAAGACATTATTGAAATCAAGCTTACCAAGTTTAGGGAACATTAGAAAACCACAGCCAGACTAACCAACTAAGTTTTGGGGGCACACATTATAGGCTTGTTTATTCATTTTACATTTAGGTTAGAATTCATATCCAAAGAATTTATGAACTTTAGCTTGAAATCTACTGAATTTATAATAAAAGCTCTTACAAGCTTGCAGTCAAAGAGATAGAAACGGTATCTGGAGTTACTAAGCTAGTTCCCAAAAGGCAATCAGATTTGTGCTTAAAACTATCTAATTTGGTGTGCCAACTCAACGTTTCATTCAAAATTATGAGTTATATTATGAAATCATTGTTTCAAGAGCTTAAAGTCAATTTCAAAAATATATATGCCCTAAATTTTACTGACAAGGAAAAGTATTAAGATGATAAAACAAAATAAACTTTTGTGATAGACAATGACATTTTGAATTTCTGCATGCTGCACATTACCTGGCACATAAGTTCTCCATTAATAAATGCAGAACTAGTAATCGTAACTACAAATTATTTAGTCAAATCCATGATGTTGACTATGACAATGAATAAATCATAGGGTAGCAAATTGAAGAGTGACATTTAAACACACTCTACAGTTTTTTTAGCAATGTCTACAGGGTTCTGAACCCACTTTATGTTCTGTTGTTTCATGTCAGATATGTGGTTGAAATACAGATGGCAAGAATTGGAACATCTAGAATATAAACACAATTCAAAAGCAGAAGTTGTGTATTCTTATGTTACCATTCCAGAATGTCTTCTTTTTAAGGACTACCCAAAGATAGTACCCATAGGACTGTAGTTTTTTTTTTCCCCCCTCACGCTAAAACATTCCTCCTCCAGTGTCAGTCTTCAGCTCATCCATGCTTGATAAGTCATTTGAAATAAAATTTTAAAAATCTATTTTATTGAAGAAGGGAAATCCTTAGGTATAAAATATGTTTAGAAAAGAAATCTTTTTGTATAAAATATTATCAGACTCAGAGTGACAGGTATAATGGGGAGACAAACAGTAGCTAAGCTTTGTGCACTACTGGAATCCAGCAGTGACACTTGCAAAAGACACAGGTAAATGAGGGGAGGAGAAGACAACAAGGAAGATTAAATGATTGACTGGGAGCTAAGATGTTGGTTAAGGTCCAAGGATCCCCATTTGAACTACACAGGGCTACAAGCAGAGAGCTCTTTTCACCCTAGATTCTTTGTCTCGCTACCTAAGTAAAAATGTTGTCATTAACTACATAACTTTGGCACATAGAGGAAATGTCAGGAGGCAATAACTTTACCAAAAATTTCAGTGACTTCTTAGAGAATACAAGCAGCATCAGCAGTAATCAGTGGGCCACAGGTGACTTTGTGAGCTGTGGTGAAGAACGTAAATAGTGTGGAGGAATGTGGTTGGTTCTGTGATAACAGAAATAATTTTCATGAACCCAAAAGAGAGATGCCTAAGGACATACAGAAACAGCAGAATCTAAGGTCTACTTTCCATCAAAAATATGCATTGTCATACAGAGTGAAGTCGGAGAAAAGCAAATATTGTATATTAACGCATATATACGGAATAGAAAAATGGCACTGATGAACTTATTTGCAGGACAGATATAGACACAGACATAGAGATCAGAATTGTGGACACAGTGGAGGAAGAAGTGGATGGGACAGACTGAGAACTGAAACATGTATATTCAGTTCAGTTCAGGTCAGTCGCCCAGTCGTGTCCGACTCTCTGCGACCCCATGAATCACAGCACGCCAGGCCTCCTTGTCCATCACCAACTCCCGGAGTTCATTCAAACTTATGTCCACAGAGTCTGTGATGCCATCCAGCCATCTCATTCTCGGTCGTCCCCTTCTCCTCCCGCCCCCAACCTTTCCCAGCATCAGAGTCTTTTCCAGTGAGTCTACTCGTCACATGAGGTGGCCAAAGTATTGGAGTTTCAGCTTTAGCATCAGTCCTTCCAATGAGCACCCAGGATTGATCTCCTTTAGAATGGACTGGTTGGATCTCCTTGCAGTCCAAGGGACTCTCAAGAGTCTTCTCCAACACCACAGTTCAAAAGCATCAATTCTTTGGCGATCAGCTTTCTTCACAGTCCAACTCTCACATCCATACATGACCACTGGAAAAACCATAGCCTTGACTAGATGGACCTTGGTTGGCAAAGTAATGTCTCTGCTTTTTAATATACTATCAAGGTTGGTCATAACTTTCCTTCAAAGGGGTAAGCGTCTTTTAATTTCCTGGCTGCAATCAGCATCTGCAGTGATTTTGGAGCCCCAAAAAATAAAGTCTGACACTGTCTCCACTGTTTTTCCATCTATTTCCCATGAAGTGATGGGACCAGATGCCATGATCTTTGTTTTCTGAATGTTGAGCTTCAAGCCAAGCTTTTCACTCTCCTCTTTCACTTTCATCAAGAGGCTTTTGAGTTCCTCTTCACTTTCTGCCATAAGGGTAGTGTCATCTGCATATCTGAGGTTATTGATATTTCTCCCAGCAATCTTGATTCCAGCTTGTGCTTCTTCCAGCCCAGCATTCCTCATGATGTACTCTGCATATAAGATAAATAAGCAAGGTGACAATATACAGTCTTGACGTACTCCTTTTCCTATTTGGATCCAGTCTGTTTTTCCGTGTCCAGTTCTGACTGTTGCTTCCTGACCTGCATACAGGTTTCTCAAGAGGCAGGTCAGGTGGTCTGGTATTCCCATCTCTTTCAGAATGTTCCACAGTTTATTGTGATTCACACAGTCAAAGGCTTTGGCATAGTCGATAAAGCAGAAATAGATGTTTTTCTGGAAATCTCTTGCTTTCTCCATGATCCAGCGGATGTTGGCAATTTGATCTCTGGTGCATCTGCCTTTTCTAAAACCTGCTTGAACATATGGAAGTTCACGGTTCACATATTGCTGAAGCCTGGCTTGGAGAATTTGAGCATGACTTTACTAGCGTGTGAGATGAGTGTAATTGTGCAGTAGTTTGAGCATTCTTTGGCATTCCCTTTCTTTGGGATTGGAATGAAGACTGCCCTTTTCCAGTCCTGTGGCCACTGCTGAGTTTTCCAAATTTGCTGGCATATTGAGTGCAGCACTTTCACAGCATCATCTTTTAGGATTTGAAATAGCTCAACTGGAATTCCATCACCTCCACTAGCTTTGTTTGTAGTGATGCTCTCTAAGGCCCACTTGACTTCACATTCCAAGACGTTTGGCTCTAGGTCAGTGATCACGTTATCATGACTATCTTGGTCATGAAGATCTTTTTTGTACAGTTCTGTGTATTCTTGCCACCTCTTCTTAATATCTTCTGCTTCTGTTAGGACCATACCATTTATGTCTTTTATCGAGCCCATCTTTGCATGAAATGTTCCCTTGGAATCTCTAATTTTCTTGAAGAGATCTCTTGTTTTTCCCATTCTGTTGTTTTCCTCTATTTCTTTGCATTGATCACTGAGGAAGGCTTTCATATCTCTCCTTGCTATTCTTTGGAACTCTGCATTCAGATGCTTATATCTTTCCTTTTCTCCTTTGCTTTTCGCTTCTCTTCTTTTCACAGCTATTTGTAAGGCCTCCTCAGACAGCCATTTTGCTTTTTTGCATTTCTTTTCCATGGGGATGGTCTTGGTCCCTGTCTCCTGTACAATGTCACGAACCTCCGTCCAAAGTTCATCAGGCACTCTATCAATCAGATCTAGTCCCTTAAATCTATTTCTCACTTCCACTGTATAATCATAAGGGATTTGATTTAGGTCATATCTGAATCGTCTAGTAGTTTTCCCTATTTTCTTCAATTTCAGTCTGACTTTGGCAGTAAGGAGTTCATGATGTGAGCCACAGTCAGCTCCTGGTCTTATTTTTGCTAACTGTATACAGCTTCTCCTTCTTTGGCTGCAAAGAATATAATCAATCTGATTTCGGTGTTGACCATCTGGTGATGTCCATGTGTAGAGTCTTCTCTTGTGTTGTTGGAAGAGGGTGTTTGCTATGACCAGTGCATTCTCTTGACAAAACTCTATTAGCCTTTGCCCTTCTTCATTCCGTGCTCCAAGGCCAAATTTGCCTGTTACTCCAGGTGTTTCTTGACTTCCTACTTTTGCATTCCAGTCCCCTATAATGAAAAGGACATCTTTTTTGGGTGTTAGTTCTAAAAGGTCTTGTAGGTCTTCATAGACCCGTTCACCTTCGGATTCTTCAGCGTTACTGGTTGGGGTATAGGCCTGGATTATTGTAATATTGAATGGTTTGCCTTGGAAACGAACAGAAATCATTCTGTCATTTTTAAGATTGCATCCAAGTACTGCAATTCGGACTCTTTTGTTGACCATGATGGCTACTCTATTTCTTCTAAGGGATTCCTGCCCACAGTAGTAGATATAATGGTCATCTGGGTTAAATTCACCCATTCCAGTCCATTTTAATTCACTGATTCCTAGAATGTCTATGTTCACTCTTGCCATCTCCTGTTTAACCACTTCCAATTTGCCTTGATTCATGGACCATTAACATTTCAGGTTCCTATGCAATATTGCTCTTTACAGCACCGGACCTTGCTTCTATCACCGGTCACATCCACAACTGGGTATTGGTTTTGCTTTTGCTCCATCTCTTCATTCCTTCTAGAGTTATTTCTCCACTGATCTCCAGTAGCATACTGGGCACCTACTGACCTGGGGAATTCCTCATTCAGTATTCTATCATTTTGCCCTTTGATACTGTTCATGGGGTTCTCAAGGCAAGTATACTGAAGTGGTTTGCCAATCCCTTCTCCAGTGGACCACATTCGGCTGTGGTCCAGGTGATCAGATCGACTAGTTTCCTGTGATTATGATTTCAGTGTGTCTGCCATCTGATGCCCCCTCGCAATACCTACCGTCTTAGTTGGGTTTCTTTTACCTTGGGGGTGGGATATCTCTTCACAGCTGCTCCAAGAAAGCGCAGCCGCTATACCTTACCTTGGAGGAGGGGTATCTCCTCAAGGCCGCCCCTCCTGACCTTGAACGTGGAGTAGCTCCTCTCGGCCCTCCTGCGCCCCCGCAGCCACCGCCTATTGGACATGGGGTAGCTCCTCTCGGCCACCGGCCCTGGCCTCAGGGGTGGGGTAGCTCCTCACGGCCACACCTCTGAGTGGTCGGTTGCGCCGGGCCGGAGTCTCTCGCGTCTGCACCGCCGCTGGAAACATGTATATTACCATATGTAAAACAGACAGCTAATGGAAAGTTGCTGTATGACACAGGAAGCTCAACCTCATGCTCCAAGACAACCTAGAGGGAAAGGATGGGGTGGCGGTGGGAGGGAGGTTCAAGAGGGAGGGAACATATGTATACTTATGGCTGAGTCACACTGTTGTATGGCAGAAATCAACACAACATTGTAAAGCAATCATACTGCAATTAAAAAAAATCTTAAAAAAGAATATTAAAGAATAGGCATTGAGGTAAGGATTGGTGACACATTGGTAAATACAAAATTAAGTCTGGAGATCAGGGATTTAACAGGAGGTCAATCTGGAAACTCTAAGGGAAAATGATCTTTGTTAAGGATTTTTCATATTGTGGCTTGAGAAAAAAATAACAGAAAACGGGCGATACTTTGACATTTAATATTCTGCTTAAAAAAAAAACAAAAAAAGATTGGAAAAATTAAAGAACTAAAATACACAGAACTGTGAAACATATCTGATTTAAATATTAACAGAAAACTTCAAATTGACAAAAATGTAGAAAATAAGAGACAAAACAATTAAAATGTTCTTAATCCTCAGGTAAGTTTCAGTCAAAGAAATGGATTTATACTTTTGGAATCCTTCTGTGGATTCACTTCTGTGATTCCAGCATGTCTTGCAGGAAATAAATGATTTAGGCACACAAAAAAATATTTCATTTTCTTTGAATTATAGCAGAGACTGCTTTCTCTGCTAGAAATTCTTTATTTTGAGGGTACTCTTTGCACCTTTCTATGGACTAACTGTACTGTCTTCAATCACTCTTCTTTGGTTAGTCTGGATAGGCATGCCAGGCAGTGATAGTTTGTATGGTAGTTAAAGGACAGAGTCTCCGTGCACTACTGCAGTATACAGTCTGAACTTCCGCCATACTAATCATTTAACCTAGCAAAGTGTGGAAGTCAGGAGTTTTCACTAAATATTCAACATATTTCCTGAAGACTTCAAACAGATTTTTTAAAATGGTATCAATGCCAAAGAAGATGAAGCTCAACAGTTCTATGATGACCTACAAGACCTTCTAGAACACCCAAAAAAGATGCCGTTTTTATCATAGGGGTTGGAATGCAAAAGTAGGAAGTCAGAATATACATGGAGGAATGGTCAAGTTAGGGCTTAGGGTAAAAAATGAAGCAGGGCAAAGGCTAACAGAGCTTTGTCAAGAATACACTGTCAGAGCAAACACCATTTTCCAACAGCACAAGAGAAAACTCTACACATGGACGTCAATACCAAAACCAGATTGATTATACTCTTTGCAGCTGTAAATGGAGAAGATCTATACAGTCAGAAAAAACAAGACTGGAAGCTGACTGTGGCTCAGACCATGAATTCCTTATTGCCAAATTCAGACTTAAAATGAAGAAAATAGGGAAAACCACTAGATCATTCAGGTATGACTGAAATCAAATCCCTTACGATTATACAGTGGAAGTGGCAAATAGTTCCAAGGGACTGCTTCTGATAGAGTCACTGAAGAAATTTGGAAGGAGGTTCATAGCATTGCCAGGAGGCAGTGATCAAAACCACCCCAAAGAAAAATAAATGGAAAAAGGCAAAATGATTCTCTGAGGAGGCTTCACAAACAGCTGAGAAGAGAAGCGAAAGGCAAAGGAGAAAAGGAAATATACATATTTGAATGCAGAGTTCCAAAGAATAGCAAGGAGAGATAAGAAAGCTTTCCTAAGTGATCAATGAAAAGAAATGGAGCAAAACAATAGAATGGGAAAGACCCATCTCTTCAAGAAAATTAGAGAAACCAAGGGATACTCATGCAAAGATGGGCACAATAAGGACAGAAATGATATGTACCTAAGAGGAGCAAAAGATATTAAGAAGAGGTGGCAAGAACACACAGAAGAACTGTACAAAAAGATCTTAATAACCTAGATAACCACAATGATGTGGAAACTCACCTAGACCCAGACATCCTGGAGTATGACGTCAAGTGGGCCTTAGGAAGCATCACTACAAACAAAATTAGTGGAGGTGTTGAAATTCCAGTTGAGCTATTCTAAATCCTAAATGATGCTGTGGAAGTGCTGCACTCAGTATACCAGCAAATTTGGAAAACTCAGCAGTGGCCACAAGACCAGAAAAGGTCAGTTTTCAGTCCAATCCCAAAGAAAGGCAATGTCAAAGAATGTTCAACTACTGCACAATTGCACTCATCTCACATGCTAGTAAGATCAGTTCAGTTCAGTTCAGTTCAGTTGCTCAGTCGTGTCCAACTTTGGGAGACCAAGGACTGCAGCATGCCAGGCCTCCCTGCCCCTCACCAATTCCCGGAGTTTACTCAAACTCATGTCCATTGAGTCAGTGATGCCATCCAACCACCTCATCCTCTATTGTCCCTTTCTCCTCCTGCCCTCAATCTATCCCAGCATCAGTCTTTTCAAATGAGACAGCTCTTCCCATCAGGTGGCCCCAGTATTGGAGTTTCAGCTTCAAATTTAGTCCTTCTAATTAATATTCAAGACTGATTTCTCTTAGCATTAACTGGTTGGATCTCCTTGAAATCCAAGGGACTCTCAAGAGTCTTCTCCAATACCACAGTTCAAAAGCATCAATTCTTCAGCATTCAGCTTTCTTTATAGTTCAACTCTCACATCCATACATGATTACTGGAGAAACCATAGCCTTAACCAGACGGACCTCTGTTGGCAAAGTAATGTCTCTGCTTTTTAATATGCTGTCGAGGTTGGTGATAACTTTCCATCCAAGAGTAAGAGATTTTTAATTTCATGTCTGCATTCATCATCTACAGTGATTTTGGAGCCCCCCAAAATAAAATCTGTCACTGTTTCCACTGTTTCCCCAATGTTTGCCATGAAGTAATGGGACCAGATGCCATGAACTCAGTTTTCTATTGTTGAGTTTAAAGCCAACTTTTTCACTCTCCTCTTTCACTTTCATCAAGAGGCTCTTTAGTTCTTCTTCACTTTCTGCCATAAGGGTGGTGTCATCTGCATATCTGAGGTTATTGATATTTCTCCCAGCAATCTTGATTCCAGCTTGTGCTTCATCTAGCCCAGTGTCTCTCATGTCCAGTTCCCGGAGTTCACTCAAACTCATTTCCATCGAGTCAGTGATGCCATCCAGCCATCTCATTCTCTGTCGTCCGCTTCTCCTCCTGTCTCCAATCCCTCCCAGCATCAGAGTCTTTTCCAGTGAGTCAGCTTGTCGCATGAGGTGGCCAGAGTATTGGAGTTTCAGCTTCAGCATCAGTCCTTCCAATGAGCACCCAGGATTGATCTCCTCTAGAATGGACTGGTTGGATCTCCCTGCAGTCCAAGGAACTATCAAGAGTCTTCTCCAACACCACAGTTCAAAAGCATCAATTCTTCAGCAATCAGCTTTCTTTACAGTCCAACTCTCATATCCATACATGACCACTGGAAAAACCAAAGCCTTGACTAGATGGATCTTTGTTGGCAAAGTAATGTCTCTGCTTTTTAATATATTATCTAGGTTAGTCATAACTTTCCTTCCAAGAAGTAAGCGTCTTTTAATTTCATGGCTACAATCAGCATCCACAGTGATTTTGGAGCCCAAAAAAATAAAGTCTGACACTGTTTCCACTGTTTTTCCATCTATTTCCCATGAAGTGATGGGACCAGATGCCATGATCTTTGTTTTCTGAATGTTGAGCTTCAAGCCAACCTTTTCACTCTCCTCTTTCACTTTCATCAAGAGGCCTTTGAGTTCCTCCTCACTTTCTGCCATAAGGGTGGTGTCATCTGCATATCTGAGGTTACTGATATTTCTCCTGGCAATCTTGATTCCAGCTTGTGTTTCTTCCAGCCCAGCTTTCCTCATGATGTACTCTGCATATAAGTTAAATAAGCAGGGTGACAAAATAAAACCTTGACATACTCCTTTTCCTATTTGGAACCAGTCTGTTGTTCCATGACCAGTTCTAACTGTTTCTTCCTGACCTGCATACAGGTTTCTCAAGAGGCAGGTCAGGTGGTCTGGGATTCCCATCTCTTTCAGAATGTTCCACAGTTTATTGTGGTCCACACAGTCAAAGTCTTTGACATAGTCAATGAAGCAGGAATAGATGTTTTTCTGGAACTCTCTTGCTTTCTCCATGATCCAGCGGATGTTGGCAATTTGATCTCTGGTGCCTCTGCCTTTTCTAAAACCTGCTTGAACATCTGGAAGTTCACGGTTCACATATTGCTGAAGCCTGGCTTGGAGAATTTTGATCATTACTTGACTAGCATGTGAGACGAGTGCAATTATGCGGTAGTTTGCACATTCTTGGGCATTGCATTTCTTTGGGATTGGAATGAAGACTGATCTTTTCCAGTCCTGTGGCCACCACTTAGTTTTCATAATACTGTTCAACTTCAGCTTCTTCAGCATTACAGGTTGGGGCATAGACTTGGATTACCGTGATATTGAAATGTTTGCCTTGGAAACGAACAGAGATCATTCTGTTGTTTTTGAGATTGCATCCAAGTACTGCATTTTGGACTCTTTTGTGACTATGATGGCTATTCCATTTCTTTTAAGGGATTCTTGCCCACAGTAGTAGATATACTGGTCATCTGAGTTAAATTCACCCATTTAGTCCATTTTAGTTCGCTGATTCCTAAAATGTCGACATTCACTCTTGCCATCTCCTATTTAACCACTTCCAATTTGCCTTGATTCAAGGACCTAACATGCCATGTTTCTATTCAATATTACTCTCTACAGCATTGGACCTTGCTTCCATCACCAGTCACATCCACAACTGGGTATTTTTGTCTTGGCTCTATCTCTTCATTCTTTCTGGAGTTATTTCTCCACTGATCTCTGGTATCATATTGGGCACATATGGACCTGGGGCATTCATCTTTCAGTGTCCTATCTTTTTGTCTTTTCATACTGTTCATGTGGTTTTTGTGGAAAGAATACTGAGGTGTTTGCCATTCCCTTCTCCAGTGGACCACGTTCTCTCAGAACTCTCCACCATGACCCGTCTATCTTGGGTGGCCCTACACAACATGGCTCATAGTTTCATTGAGTTAGTTAAGGCTGTGGACCATGTGATTAGATTGATTAGTTTTCTGTGATTATGGTTTTAAATATGTCTGCTCTCTGATGGAGAAGGAAAAGAGGCTTATGGAAAATTCCTTATGAGAGAGTGACTGAGGGGGAAATTGGGTCTTGTTCTGATGGGTGGGGCCAGTTCAGTTCAGTTCAGTCGCTCAGTCATGTCCGACTCTCCGCGACCCCATGAATCACAGCACGCCAGGCCTCCCTGTCCATCACCAACTCCCGGAGTACACTCAAACTCATGTCCACAGAGTCGGTGATGCCATCCAGCCATCTCATTCTCCGTCGTCCCCTTCTCCTCCCGCCCCCAACCTTTCCCAGCATCAGAGTCTTTTCCAGTGAGTCAACTCGTCGCATGAGGTGGCCAAAGTATTGCAGTTTCAGCTTTAGCATCAGTCCCTCCAATGAACATCCAGGATTGATCTCCTTTAGAATGGACTGGTTGGATCTCCTTGCAGTCCAAGGGACTCTCACGAGTCTTCTCCAACACCACAGTTCAAAAGCATCAATTCTTCGGCGATCAGCTTTCTTCACAGTCCAACTCTCACATCCATACATGACCACGGGAAAAACCATTGCCTTGACTAGACGGACCTTGGTTGGCAAAGTAATGTCTCTGCTTTTTAATATACTATCAAGGTTGGTCATAACTTTCCTTCCAAGGACCAAGCGTCTTTTAATTTCATGGCTGCAATCAGCATCTGCAGTGATTTTGGACCCCAAAAAAATAAAGTCTGACACTGTCTCCACTGTTTTTCCATCTATTTCCCATGAAGTGATGGGACCAGATGCCATGATCTTTGTTTTCTGAATGTTGAGCTTCAAGCCAACCTTTTCACTCTCCTCTTTCACCTTCATCAAGAGGCTTTTGAGTTCCTCTTCACTTTCTGCCATAAGGGTAGTGTCATCTGCATATCTGAGGTTATTGATATTTCTCCCAGCAAACTTGATTCCAGCTTGTGCTTCTTCCAGCCCAGCGTTCCTCATGATGTACTCTGCATATAAGTTAAATAAGCAAGGTGACAATATACAACCTTGACGTACACCTTTTCCTATTTGGAACCAGTCTGTTGTTCCATGTCCAGTTCTGACTGTTGCTTCCTGACCTGCATACAGGTTTCTCAAGAGGCAGGTCAGGTGGTCTGGGATTCCCATCTCTTTCAGAATGTTCCACAGTTTATTGTGATCCACACAGTCAAAGGCTTTGGCATAGTCAATGAAGCAGAAATAGATCTTTTTCTGGAACTCTCTTGCTTTCTCCATGATCCAGCGGATGTTGGCAATTTGATCTCTGGTTCCTCTGCCTTTTCTAAAACCTGCTTGAACATATGGAAGTTCACGGTTTACATATTGCTGAAGCCTGGCTTGGAGAATTTTGAGCATGACTTTACTAGCGTGTGAGATGAGTGCAATTGTGCCGTAGTTTGAGCATTCTTTGGCATTGCCTTTCTTTGGGATTGGAATGAAGACTGACCTCTTCCAGTCCTGTGGTCACTGCTGAGTTTTCCAAATCTGCTGGCATATTGAGTGCAGCACTTTCACAGCATCATCTTTCAAGACTTGAAATAGCTCAACTGGAATTCCATCACCTCCACTATCTTTGTTTGTAGTGATGCTCTCTAAGGCCCACTTGACTTCACATTCCAAGATGTCTGGTTCTAGGTCAGTGATCACGTTATCGTGACTATCTTGGTCGTGAAGATCTTTTTTGTACAGTTCTTCTGTGTATTCTTGCCACCTCTTCTTAATATCTTCTGCTTCTGTTAGGACCATACCATTTATGTCTTTTATCGAGCACATCTTTGCATGAAATGTTCCCTTGGAATCTCTAATTTTCTTGAAGAGGTCTCTTGTTTTTCCTATTCTGTTGTTTTCCTCTATTTCTTTGCATTGATCACTGAGGAAGGCTTTCTTATCTCTCCTTGCTATTCTTTGGAACTCTGCATTCAGATGCTTATATCTTTCCCTTTCTCCTTTGCTTTTCTCCTCTCTTCTTTTCACAGCTATTTGTAAGGCCTCCTCAGACAGCCATTTCGCTCTTTTGCATTTCTTTTCCATGGGGATGGTCTTGGTCCCTGTCTCCTGTACAATGTCATGAACCTCTGTCCAGAGTTCATCAGGCACTCTATCAATCAGATCTAGTCCCTTAAATCTATTTCTCACCTCCACTGTATAATCATAAGGGATTTGATTGAGGTCATATCTGAATGGTCTAGTGGTTTTCCCTACTTTCTTCAATTTAAGTCTGAATTTCACAATAAGGAGTTCATGATCTGAGCCACAGTCAGCTCCTGGTCTTGTTTTTGCTAACTGTATACAGCTTCTCCATCTTTGGTTGCAAAGAATATAATCAATCTGATTTCGGTGTTGACCATCTGGTGATGTCCATGTGTAGAGTCTTCTCTTGTGTTGTTGGAAGAGGGTGTTTGCTATGACCAGTGCGTTCTCTTGACAAAACTCTATTAGCCTTTGCCCTGCTTCATTCCGTGCTCCAAGGCCAAATTTGCCAGTTACTCCAGGTGTTTCTTGACTTCCTACTTTTGCATTCCAGTCCCCTATAATGAAAAGGACATCTTTTTTGGGCGTTAGTTCTAAAAGGTCTTGTAGGTCTTCATAGAACCGATTAACTTCGGCTTCTTCAGCATTATTGGTTGGGGCATAGGCCTGGATTACTGTAATATTGAATGGTTTGCCTTGGAAACGAACAGAAATCATTCTGTCATTTTTAAGATTGCATCCTAGTACTGCATTTCAGACTCTTTTGTTGACCATGATGGGTACTCCATTTCTTCTAAGGGATTCCTGCCCACAGTAGTAGATATAATGGTCATCCGAGTTAAATTCACCCATTCCAGTCCATTTTAATTCACTGATTCCTAGAATATCTATGTTCACTCTTGTCATCTCCTGTTTGACCACTTCCAATTTGCCTTGATTCATGGACCTAACATTCCAGGTTCCTATGCAATATTGCTCTTTACAGCACCGGACCTTGCTTCTATCACTGGTCACATCCACAACTGGGTATTGGTTTTGCTTTTGCTCCATCCCTTCATTCTTTCTAGAGTTATTTCTCCACTGAGCTCCAGTAGCATACTGGGCACCTACCGACCTGTGGAATTCCTCATTCAGTATCCTATCATTTTGCCCTTTGTTACTGTTCATGGGGTTCTCAAGGCAAGTATACTGAAGTGGTTTGCCATTCCCTTCTCCAGTGGACCACATTCGGCTGTGGTCCATGTGATCAGATCGGCTAGTTTCCTGTGATTATGATTTCAGTTTTTCTGCCCTCTGATGCCCTCTCGCAATACCTACCGTCTTATTTGGGTTTCTCTTACCTTGGTCGTGGAAAATCTCTTCACAGCCGCTCCAGCAAAGTCCTTCCTAAATCTTTAATTCAATTTTCTATTAATCGGTGGAGGTTTGTTCCCTCCCTCCTATCTACCTGGAGCCAAACTATGGTGGAGGTATTGAAGATAATGGAGGCCTCCTTGAAAAGGTCCCATGCATATCAAGAAGCAACAGTTAGAACTGGACATGGAACAACAGACTTGTTCCAAGCTGGGATAAGAGGACATCAAAACTGAATATTGTCACCCTGCTCATTTAATTTAAATGCGCAGTACATCACGCAATATGCCAGATGGGATGAAGCACAAGCTGGAATCAAGACTACCGGGAGAAATATCAATAACATCAGATATGCAGATAACACCATCCTTAGAGCAGAAAGCAATGAGGAACTGTAGAGCCTTTTGATGAAAGTGAAAGAGGAGAGTGAAAAGCTGGCTTAAAACTCAACATTCAAAAAAGGAAGATCATGGCATCCAGCCCCATCACTTCATGGAAAATAGATGGGGAAACAGTGGAAACCATGACAGACTTTATTTTCTTGGGCTCCAAAATCATTGCAGATGGTAACTGCAGCCATGAAATTAAGACACTTGCTCATTGAAAGAAAAGTTATGACAAACCTGGACAGCATATTAAAAAGCAGAGACATTACTTTGCCAACAACAGTCCATGTAATCAAAGCTATGGTTTTTCCAGTAGTCATATATGGATGTGAGAGTTGGACTATAAAGAAAGCTGAGCACTGAAGAATTGATGCTTTTGATGTGTGGTGTTGGAGGAGACTCTTGAGAATCCCTTGGACTGCAAGGAGATCAAACCAATCAATCCTAAAGGAAATCAATTCTGAATATTCATTGGAAGGACTGATGCTGAAGCTGAAACTCCAATACCTTGGCCACCTAATGTGAAGAGCTGACTCATTATAAAAGACCCTATGTTGGGAAAGACTGAAGGCAGGAGGAGAAGGGGATGGCAGAGGATGAGATGATTGGATGGCATCACTGACTAATGGACATGAGTTTGAGCAAGCTCTGGGAGTTGGTTATGGACAGGGAAGCCTGGCACACTTCTGTCCACAGGGTTGCAAAGAGTCGGACATGACTGAGGGACTGAATTGAACTGATCACTGATTCATTCCTTCCTGGCCATACATCGTGTTCTTTTTTACCTTTAAAGTCACTCAGTCGTGCAACCCCATGGACTATACAGTCTATGGAATTCTCCAGGCCAGAATAGTGGAGTGGGTAGACATTCCCTTCTCCAGGGGATCTTCCTAACCCAGCGATTGAACCCAGGTCTCCCGCATTGCAGACAGATTCTTTACCAGCTTAGCCACAAGGGAAGCCCAAGAATACTGGAGTGGATAGCCTATCCCTTCTTCAGCGGCTCTTCCCCACCCAGGAATTGAACTGGGGTCACCTGCATTGTAGGCATATTTACCAACTGAGCTATCAGGGTTTTAGAGGGTAATTGTTAGGACTTATTTCCCTACATACCACTTTTTTAAGATATAAATTATCAAAATGAGACAAAGCTTATTTTTAGGTCCATGACAAAATACAAGGAAGGTACAGAGATTTCCTGTATATCCCTTGTCTCAACACATGCACAGCCACAGCTACTATCAACATCTCACTCCAGAATGGTACGTCTCTTACAATCAATGGACCTGATCTGATGCACCATTATCACGCAAAGACAATAGCTTACATTCGGATTCAATCTTGGTATTTTACATTCTATGAGTATCATAAATGTATAGTGACATGTATTCACAATTGTATTGGGTTGGCCAAAAAGTTTGTTTGGGTTTCTCTGTAACATCTTTTGGAAAATCTGAGAAGACTTTTCAGACAATCCAATATATTATCCTACAGAATAATTTCCATGTCCTTAATATTCTTTGTACTTTTCTTCCTTCCTCCCTCTATCTTCTGGCAACAGCCAATGATTTTTACTGTCTCCATATTTTTGTCTTTTCCAGAATGTCATAATAGTTGGAATCACGCCGAAGAATTGATGCTTTTGAACTGTGGTGTTGGAGAAGACTCTTGAGAGTCCCTTGTACCGCAAAGAGATCCAACCAGTCCATTCTAAGGGAGATCGATCCTGGGTGTTCATTGGAAGGACTGATGCTAAAGCTGAAACTCCAATACTTTGGCCACCTCATGCGACGAGTTGACTCACTGGAAAAGACTCTGATGCTAGGAAAGGTTGGGGGCGGGAGGAGAAGGGGACGACGGAGAATGAGATGGCTGGATGGCATCACCGACTCTGTGGACATAAGTTTGAGTGAACTCCGTGAGTTGGTGATGGACAGGGAGGCCTGGCGTGCTGTGATTCATCGGGTCTCGGAGAGTCGGACACGACTGAGCGACTGAACTGAACTGAACTGAACTGAACTTAGTGATATCCACTTAAGTTTTCTCCATGTTTTTTCATAGCTTATTTCTTTCTTATTCTTCATTGTCTGGATTTATCACAGTTTATCCATTTTTCTATTGATGAACATCGTGGTTACTTCCAAGTTTGGGCAATTATGAAAAAAGCTGCTGTAAATACCCACATTCAGGTTTTTATGTGAACATAAGCTTTTAGCACCTTTGTGTAAAAACCTAGCACAATTGCTAGATAGACATGAGTATGTTTAATTTTGTAAGAAACTGCCACTGCGTCTTCCAAAATGGCTGTATCATTTTGTATTCCCACCAACAGTGAATGAGGGCTCCCGTTGCTCCACACTCTCCTGAGGATTTGTTATTTCCAGTGTTTTGGGTTTTAGTGATTCTAATATACATGCAGTGGCACCACATTGTTTCAATTTGAAATTCCCAGTTGACAGGTAACATTGAGTATCTTTTTTATATGCTTATTTGTCATCTGTATAGCACTTTTTTGAGGAATCTATTCAGAACTCTTGTCCATTTATTTTTTTTTACTTTTTCATTTCATTATTGTTGCATTTTAAGAATTAATTGTATATTTTGGATAACAGTTCATTATCCAATAATGTGTATTACAAATATTTTCTACTAGTCAGTACTGTTTTCTCATTTTTATGACTCATCCCAATTTTCAATAATCAAGATTATTTTTGAAATGGAAACAGCAAAACAACAAAAAATAAAAATAAAACACATCTCCTAGTGTGTTACCTCTCTCATCTTACAGAAATAATGATTTACCGAAATTTTCATCTATCCCATGCCTGGCATCAAATCCCCCTGCTTCTGTAAGGCCACTTATAAAACTGCATTTTCTTTTCATTTTAGGTTCAGTTCAGTTCAGTTCAGTCGCTCAGTTGTGTCCGACTCTCCGAGACCCCATGAATCACAGCATGCGAGGCCTCCCTGTCCATCACCAACTCACGGAGTACACTCAAACTCATGTCCACAGAGTCGGTGATGCCATCCAGCCATCTCATTCTCCGTCGTCCCCTTCTCCTCCCACCCCCAACCTTTCCCAGCATCAGAGTCTTTTCCAGTGAATCAACTCGTCACATGAGGTGGCCAAAGTATTGGAGTTTCAGCTTTAGCATCAGTCCTTCCAATGAACACCCAGGATCGATTTCCCCTAGAATGGACTGGTTGGATCTCCTTGCAGTCCAAGGGACTCTCAAGAGTCTTCTCCAACACCACAGTTCAAAAGCATCAATTCTTTGGCGATCAGCTTTCTTCACAGTCCAACTCTCACATCCATACCTGACCACGGGAAAAACCATAGCCTTGACTAGACGGACCTTGGTTGGCAAAGTAATGTCTCTGCTCTTTAATATATTATCAAGGTTGGTCATAACTTTCCTTCCAAGGAGTAAGCGTCTTTTAATTTCATGGCTGCAATCAGCATCTGCAGTGATTCTGGAGCCCAAAAAAATAAAGTCTGACACTGTCTCCACTGTTTTTCCATCTATTTCTCTTGAAGTGATGGGACCAGATGCCATGATCTTTGTTTTCTGAAGGTTGAGCTTCAAGCCAAGCTTTTCACTCTCCTCTTTCACTTTCATCAAGAGGCTTTTGAGTTCCTCTTCACTTTCTGCCATAAGGGTAGTGTCATCTGCATATCTGAGGTTATCGATATTTCTCCGGGCAATCTTGATTCCAGCTTGTGCTTCTTCCAGCCCAGCATTCCTCATGATGTACTCTGCATATAAGTTAAATAAGCAGGGTGACAATATACAGCCTTGACGTACTCCTTTTCCTATTTGGAACCAGTCTGTTGTTCCATGATCAGTTCTGACTGTTGCTTCCTGACCTCATACAGGTTTCTCAAGAGGCAGGTCAGGTGGTCTGGGATTCCCATCTCTTTCAGAATGTTCCACAGTTTATTGTGATCGACACAGTCAAAGGCTTTGGCATAGTCAATGAAGCAGAAATAGATGCTCTTCTGGAACTCTCTTGCTTTCTCTTGCCAATTGCGGATGTTGGCAATTTGATCTCTGGTGCCTCTGCCTTTTCTAAAACCTGCTTGAACATCTGGAAGTTCACGGTTCACATACTGCTGAAGCCTGGCTTGGAGAATTTTGAGCATGACTTTACTAGCATGTGAGATGAGTGCAATTGTGCAGTAGTTTGAGCATTCTTTGGCATTCCCTTTCTTTGGGATTGGAATGAAGACTGCCCTTTTCCAGTCCTGTGGCCACTGCTGAGTTTTCCAAATCTGCTGGCATATTGAGTGCAGCACTTTCACAGCATCATCTTTCAAGACTTGAAATAGCTCAACTGGAATTCCATCACCACCACTAGCTTTGTTCATAGTGATGCTTTCTAAGGCCCACTTGACTTCACATTCCAAGATGTCTGGCTCTAGGTCAGTGATCACGTTATCGTGACTATCTTGGTCGTGAAGATCTTTTTTGTACAGTTCTTCTGTGTATTCCTGCCACCTCTTCTTAATATCTTCTGCTTCTGTTAGGTCCATACCATTTCTGTCCTTTATTGAGCCCATCTTTGCATGAAATGTTCCCTTGGAATCTCTAATTTTCTTGAAGAGATCTCTTGTTTTTCCCATTCTGTTGTTTTCCTCTATTTCTTTGCATTGATCACTGAGGAAGGCTTTCTTATGTCTCCTTGCATTCTTTGGAACTCTGCATTCAGATGCTTATATGTTTCCTTTTCTCCTTTGCTTTTCGCCTCTCTTCTTTTCACAGCTATTTGTAAGGCCTCCTCAGACAGCCATTTTGCTTTTTTGCATTTCTTTTCCATGGGGATGGTCTTGGTCCCTGTCTCCTGTAAAATGTCACGAACCTCCGTCCAGAGTTCATCAGGCACTCTATCAGATCTAGTCCCTTAAATCTATTCCTCACTTCCACAGTATAATCATAAGGGATTTGATTGAGGTCATATCTGAATGGTCTAGTGTTTTTCCCTACTTTCTTCAATTTAAGTCTGAATTTGGCAATAAGGAGTTCATGATGTGAGCCAGAGTCAGCTCCTGGTTTTTTTTTTCTAACTGTATACAGCTTCTCCATCTTTGGCTGCAAAGAATATAATCAATCTGATTTCGGTGTTGACCATCTGGTGATGTCCATGTGTAGAGTCTTCTCTTGTGTTGTTGGAAGAGGGTGTTTGCTATGACCAGTGCGTTCTCTTGACAAAACTCTATTAGCATTTGCCCTGCTTCATTCTGTGCTCCAAGGCCAAATTTGCTTGTTATTCCTTTCAGGAAATTTTAGTTTCTTCAAAAACTGTTCACCAAGAAAGTTATGATGCAAATTTATGCGTTTGCTGTTGAACTGAAGTGAGGCCATGCATTGGGCGGAAAGAACAGACTGTGAAGTTAGACAATTGGGGCTCATTCTCAACTAGTATCAGCATTCTTGGGCAAATCACTCATATCTCCACACCCCTGTTTCTTTATTCAGGCTTTCTTGGTGGCTCACTGTTAAAGAACCAGTCCACCAATGTAGGAACCATGGGTTTGATCCCTGGGTGATGAAGATCTTCTGAAGAAGAAAATGGCAACCCACTCCAGTATTCTCACATGGCTAATCCCATGCACAGAAGAAACATGGTGGGCAGCAGTCCACGGGGTCGCAAAAGAGTCAGACATGACTTAGTGACTAAACAACAATTTCCTTATTCAAGTAGGAACTCAGATTACTTCTGTGCCCACTTCAAACTGCACTGCATAAATATGTGCCTACCCTAGAAACTGTGAAATGCCATCAAATTTTAATTGTGAGTATTACAAATACATGATAATGTACCCTTAAAACATTCTCTAGGTCAGCTGTCCTTGCAACATAACCCCTCTCCCCAATATGTAGGATTTCTTCTGTCATGTTTGTTGGCCTGTGACTGGCAAGCAATTACAGTGAGTAATTCCATTTTAGGAGAAGATAGTAAAACGTGATATCATAACTACCCACAGAGCCTCAAAAGTATTTATGTTTCCTCTAATAACCTGGTGTGATGCTGTTAATCTTGACAAAGGCTGCCTGGCAGGTGCTGGGGAGCTGAATCTTCATATTCTCTCACTGTTTGCTGACTCTTCCACAGGGAAGAATCTAAGCTATTAAAATGCAATGGCCCTGCTCTATTTTTAATTACATTTAGTTTATTAGAGGAACAACCAGACGCATAACAAATACTGGGAACAAACTTTCCCCCAGTACCTCAATAAAGGCCTAGAACATTTCATCATTTACCAAATGGGTCATAGGGAGCCATTTCTTCTCTTCTCTTCACCAAGAGAAGTTAAAACACAATTTAAAGGAGTAAGGAAAATACATCACTTCCAGAGGGACCCAGTTCTTCCTTGACAACTTCCCCTTTGACCCAGTTAACCTTCTCATTCCAACACTCATCCTCATATCCTTTTTTTAAATAAGTAGACACTTGCCAGGTAAGCATTAGGATGGAAAACTCCAAACCTCTCTTCCATATCAAGTATAGTCTCTCCATAAAACAAACCATAAATGTGTAGTGTATATTTCCTTTAGAAGAACTCTGCAGGTTGTAAGGTAGTGATAAATATAATTCTCAGTTCTGAAGAGACTAGGCTGTATTCCTTGGTTGACCAAATCAATCCAGTTCCTTTCAATACACAGCATTATTAAAGCTGTAATTTCATGCATTATTATGTGCAAATAGAATTTAAGAATGCTTTTCATTTTATGTATAAAGAAAGGTATATACCATAGAAGAAGAAGAATATATTTTCCACATTTATCATAAAGTTGTTTTCCAATCCCATTTGAGAGCTGAGTCTATATTTTGGGCAAATGGCCATTATCATTAATCACCTAGAGCAGCCAGAACATGGCAGGGTGTGAAATGTAGCTTGTCTTTTATTTTTTTCCTCTCTTCTGTTTTGAGAGTAGGATTGTGTTATAATTTTCAACACTGTGTGGGACTATTGCAACACAGAGTTCAGATGCAAACAGGGCAAATGATTACGGAAAGTATAGGAAAACAGACCAAGTAGGAGTGCTTGATTTGAAAGTGTCAATCATCAGGATTATGTGTATATTTTCGTTTTGTTAATACTGAATGCTATTCTGAAAATATTTTGGTTTCTCCCTAATCTCCATGAATTTCTATTTAAAACATAGTCAATCACCTCCCTAAGTTGACCTACACTTAAAAATGAGAAAAAAAAATTATTACTTATAATGAGTTTAATTCTATTTCCCAACTTTAGAAAAAAGTTATTGTATATACTCAGATTTTTGGTTTACTTAAATATGACTGACTCTAAGTTTGCAGAAATGTTTTGTTTTTATTTACTTCTCCTCCTCCAATCTGTAAGAATAGAATGACAACAAATGATAGGAAACTGAAGTAAATAGAAATATGTATAATGACACATTTTTCTTATATTTTAATCAATCAAAATTAATTAATAAATATTTCTTAAGCATCAATTAATACATTCAATGAAATTGTATATAGCACCTACCATGTGTAAGTTATTATGTTAGCCACCAGAGATAAAGTAGGGGAGAAAATAGAGTCTCCTTTCCTATGGAGCTTACAGACTTATGGGAAAGAAACAACAGAAATTAGTTCCATTTTGATGAGTGTCACAAAGGATAAATAAAAGGAACTATTAAAAGTGTAGAAGGTTGAGTGGGATGGGAAGGAAGAGAGTTAAGGAAAGAGTCACCAAGAAAATTATGATTAAAATAAAACTTGGAAAAATAAGTAGATTGCCCATGTGAAGGGAGATGGTGGGAAATGCTTTCTGGACTAGCCTGTGTAGAAAATCTAAGGGGATAAAGCACACGGCATCTTGAGTGGCTGAAAGAAGGCAAAGTGTGTAGGGCTCCAGGGTGGATGGCCTTAGGTGAGGATGGAGAGAGGTAGGAAGTGATAGATCACGCAAGATGTTATGGGTCAAGTCAAGTATTGAATATATAGGACTTTGTTAATAACAAAGGAAAGGCATTGAAGGACTTTAAGCAGAGTGTGACTAAATTAAACTATAAAGATTACTTTGACTTCATTATAGGATACAGAGGAAGGCCAGAGTTGTTACATAGATTCCTGCTGATAAAGAACAGCAAGATTCCCCCACTGTTCAAGTATCAGGTGACACTAAGCCTTATGCTACCTATGTAAAATGACAGTGGCTTTGACAAGAATGTTCAGTTAAAACAGATAAATGCACAGGGTGCAAATATGTTAATGAAACTGAAAAATAAGATGAGTGGTTGTTAGAAGAGGGATGAAAGTGGGGGGAAGCCAAGAAAAGTCTAGATTTCACACAAGGACCCAAAAGACATTAGATTCTCCATTAGAGAATCTGGGGGTAGGGGTGGGGGAACCAGTTTATTTGGCCCTGTGGTTAGCACAAAAGAAAATAAGACATTTTCTAATCCTTACAAAATTAGTTAAATGCCTAAATCCAAATTCTAAAAACAATTTCCTTCTCCAGGGGATCTTCCCAGCCCAGGGATCGAACCCAGGTCTCCCCATTGCAGGCAGATTCATTACCAGCTGAGCCACAAGGGAAGTTCTAAAAACAAAATAGAGACTATTTAAGCAGTAAAGGATGCAATACGGATTTTATGGGTAATACAAATCCTGAATGAGTTGACGTGGTCAGAAAAGAAACATTATGGAAGTTATGTCACTTCAGCTGTGCTTTGATAAAATTGCTTTAAAACCAAGTGAAGGGACAGTGGGTAGATACATAGGCTCCTGTGAAAGAGAAGAAGCTATGAGAATGAGCAATCTTGGTAGATTCTGGGTGGCCTTGAAAGCCAGAAAGAGAGGCTTGGACTTGGTATAGTGTCGATATTATGGACTGATTATAGCAGGGAATTCAAGGTTCATGCTAATGGTAGTAAGTAATAGGCTAGAACTCACTGGCAGAAGATCAGATCAAAGGCATAGAGAGCAGACAGTATGGCAGTGACAGAATTTCAGGAATAAATCAACACAGCTCTGGGTCACAGACATGTTAGTGGAAATGGACAAGAAGGATATATTATGAATTATTTCAAATAAACAGTTAAGAATACAGAATTGAGATAATGAGCATCCATGCATCTACTGCTTAGCTTTATCAAAGCTTACTACAAGTTTTTACTTGCTTCTAATTTTTTAAAGAAATTTTCAAAGAACGTATGTAACTGACATTCCCTTTTTGCCTTTCTCAAGAGATAACTACCACCGTAAACTGAGTTTTATCAATTCCATGAATCGATGTTTACTTCATATTTAAATATGCTACAATTTATAATTTTATTGGTTTTTATACTTTATATAAATGACAGAAAATAGTATATACTATCCTGCAACTTATTCTTTTCACTCACTAACATTTAACAATGCCAACAAATGATATTTGTTCCTTTAAAAATTATATGGTTATATGGTAAAAGTATCTTCACATGAGCTGTCGGTGATTTATTCTCCAAAACAGTACTTTCTGTTTTCACCTATGCATTGTATATGTGTTAGTGGATTTCCATATCTGTGTCAAAACTTTGCTAATTTAATAGACACAAAGCGGTTTTTTATTTATTTTAAAGTCTATTTCCATGGTCACAATGGTATCAGCCTGTTTTCCTTATTGGACTTCCTCCTTTGGAAATTGTTTATGTATTTCAGGTATTTTGTTGTGTGTTGTGTTATTGATTTATAGGAATCTTTTATAACTAGTACATTGGTAGTTATGGTGTTGCAAAAACTACTGATTCCAGTTTTTTCTTTTAGTCTTTATGATGTCTTTAACAGAGTATATAAAAATATGTGATCAGATGTATATGTATTTTCTTTATTATTTTTCTATTTTAACAAATCCTATCTTAAAAGTCTTAAATTTAGCTATGCACATTTAGGATTTTAATCTACTTGAAAATCATGTTGGTGTATGGTGTGAGGAAGACACCTGATTTTATTCTTCTATCCCTTTCATAACGTATAAAAGAGCTAATTGTTTCCCTCATTGTTTGTAATGCTTACTTTGTTTTTTATGAAATCATTCTTATATGCATGGATCTCTTTGCAGATCCTTATTTTGTGCCATGAGTGTATTTTTGCTATTTCCACCATTCTAAAGACTATAGTTCTATAGTGAGTTTATGTATCTGGTAGGCCAAGTTCTGCCCATGTTAGTCACCAAAATTATTGTGTCTGTTTTGCCTATTTCTTCTTACATATGAAGTTCATGGATGACATTTCTAATTCTACCTTAAAAAAATCTGTTGGCAGTTGCAATTATATTAAATTTAAATTAACGTGAAGGAAACTATTATTTTACTGTTACTGATATTTTCCAACCCATGCACAGGTGCTGGTTTCTCTATTTATGCACAATTAACCCATAGTTTCCACATCAGTAGATTCAAACAGATCAAAAATATTTGGGTAAAATAATTCTAGAAAATTCCAAAATGCAAAACTTGAATTTGCTATACTGGAAACTCTTTATATAGCATTTTACATTGTATTAGGTATTCTAAGTAATCTAGAGATGATTTAAAGTGTATGGAAGAATGTGTACAGGCTATATGAAAATTCTATCCCATTTGATATAAAGAAGTTGCGAATTAGCGGATTTTGGTATCCATGCCAGTCCTGGACTCAATCCTCTATATAATAGTGCCAAGTAATGACTATGTGTATTTTATGTCTCTCATTATTATTCTGCAATTTTATCCCCATAGGGTTGAACAATTTTAGTCACAATTATTCCTGAGAAACATTGATTTTATTGTTGTTCTAAACTGAAGCTTTATCCCTTATATTTTCCAGTTGGCTTTGTCTCTGGCATATAAGATTTCAGTATATTCAATTTGTGTCTTAAAACCAAAATTCTAAAAGCTAGTTGAAGAACATCAACTCTAATAAATTCAGAGTGTGAAGATTACTTTGAATGTTATATGAAAATAATATTATCTGCAAATACATTTATATCTTTCCCAATTCTTTTTCTCTTCACATATGTATTTTATATTTTGTATATAATAATTTCTGTATTTAATAGTTCACTTTCATGTTTATTTTATTGTGGTTACTGATACACTGGACTTAGTTCTACTACCTTGCTTTCTGCTTCCTTTTTTCCCATTACCTTTTCTTCTTTCAGATAGGTCAATTTTTCAGTATCATTCTTTAACTCCATCTGTGGTAAATGGACTCTAACATGACTCCCAATGATCTTTTGTATTCATGCCTTTATGTAATCACCTCTCCTTCATCCTCTACTAATTAACAGAGTACAGCAGAAGTAATGCATGCCACTTCCAAGAATAGGTTATATTAAAGTCTATGGCCTCTGTTTGGAAGTGCTCTCGTGTGTGTGTGTGTGTGTGTGTGTGTGTGTGTATGGTGGGGGAATGCTCACTTTGGGGAATGTGGCTGCCATGTCATGAGGCAGCCTTGTGGAGAGAATCACGGGAATACATTTGAAAGCAGATCTGAGGGCAGAAGCAGGCAAGAATCATCAAAGATGGGAACAAAGGAGTGGAGACTACTGGCACAGAACTAGTTGAAATAATAATGATCTTTGTGCACATGGACAGGGTAGGAAGGAAAATGATGACAGAATGTTTCAGATAGATATGCAAACTATAAAACTCTTTGAAAATAATGGGAGGTACTAGGTGAGCAAGAATGATAAAGGCAATTCATACATGAAAGAAGGTTTAAAGATGGAAAAGCAGATAAGATATAGAGATGTAAAAATTTAAAAAAAAAAGATATAGAGATGTAACATAAAGTTTGAGCCTTCAACCAAGAGAAAGTACCTTGTTGCAGAGATAAAGAGGAAAGTTATGTGTTATGAGATGCAATACTGGGCATTATAGATCAAAACTGATATAGTCAAAATAGTTAAAGGGCTAAATAGCTAAAAAGCTCTTTAAAACAAAGCCTTATGCAAAGGCAGAAGACCAGCTGGGATGTCTGCTCAAGTCCTGAGTTTTAAGGTAACTGAAAAAAAAGCAACAAAATGCTTTGCTTATTGTTTTACTTATTTTTTTAAAAAAACCTAATCATTTCCACAGATTGTGAAGTAATTTAAGGAAGTGTGCTTGTTATTAATAACTATATTTTTAATTTATGTTTTAGGAAAGATTTCATATAGAATTAGGAAATATTAAAGGTGCGTATGTGTGCTTGTATACATAATATTTTGAAGATTCATTCTTTTTCAAAGGAATTATAATATAACATTGGCCACCTCAGGCGACGAGTTGACTCACTGGAAAAGACTCTGATGCTGGGAGGGATTGGGGGTGGGAGGAGACGGGGACAACAGAGAATGAGATGGCTGGATGGCATCACCAACTCGATGGACATGAGTTTGAGTGAACTCTGGGAGTTGGTGATGGACAGGGAGGCCTGGCATGCTGTGATTCATGGGGTCGCAAAGAGTCGGACACGACTGAGCAACTGAACTGAACTGAACTGATAATATAACAAATAATTACTTCTTGAAATATAACACTGCAATCTAATGAGATGGTTCATTACTGCTAAAGTCAGCTTATCAAACAATGGTGACAACAGTAAAAAAAAAAAAACAGTTAATTTATAAATTAGAATCTTGCATAAAACATTTTAAACAAATCGATTATGTTAAGTAAAACTTTCAATTACCATTTAAATCATAAGTTTCAATAAACAAATGCAATGTTTTACTTTAGTGGTAGTCATTTTTTAGTTTAGGTCGTCTACTATTTCTCTATGAAGTTTTAATTCAGTCAGTAGGTTTTTTGGTTTGTATTTTTTTTTTAAAAATAGCACAATTTCTTATAGCATAAGTCCTTCCTGACACTGAAAAAAATATCATTATTCTTCAAAATTTTAAAAAATTACATTTACTTCATAAATTTCATAAGTATCTTTCATTTTGATTAACCATCTCTTGGATATGTGGATATATGTGTGCTTGAACATTCAGCATTATTTCCATTGCCCAAGATCATGTTGTATAACCTAAACAAAAAGAGACTAATACCTGTCATATTAACAGTGATGGTCTTTAGCTTAGTAGCAGAATAAACAACACAATGCTGTGAAAATCACCTGACAACTCCTTTGTAACAAAAGCAATTGTGTTGACTCTGAACAGCCTGGAATGGAACATTCCTGACAAAAAACTGATGTTTGGCATATATTTGGGAAGGTCAAATGACCTTCTGGATAGGATAGTAAGAGAATATCAGTAA
Organism: Moschus berezovskii; assembly: GCF_049115385.1. Classification (NCBI taxonomy): domain Eukaryota; kingdom Metazoa; phylum Chordata; class Mammalia; order Artiodactyla; family Moschidae; genus Moschus; species Moschus berezovskii. The sequence goes on from NC_142461.1 coordinate 37,781,388, forward strand.
TTTTTTAATACAGAATAAAATCCTAATAGCTTTGCAATTTTTGCAATTTCCCTGGATATGTGTAACATGAAAGTATTAGTCACTCAATTGTGTCTGACTCTTTGCAACCCATGGACTAAAGCCCTTCAGGCTTCTCTGTCCTTGGAATTCTCCAGGCAAAAATATTGGAGTGGGTTGCTATTCCCTTCTCCAGGAGATCTTCCTGACCCGGGGATTGAACGTGGGTCTCCTGCATTTCAGACAGATTCTTTACCATCTGAGCAACCAGGGAAGTAATCAGGAAAAACCACCAGGGAAAAGAAGCCAACAGGGAAGATCAGAGTGTGTGTGTTCTAAGTCGCTTCAGTCCTGTCCAACTCTTTGTGACCTCATGGACTATAGCCTGTCAGGCTCCTCTGTTCCTGGGATTCTCTAGGCAAGAATACTGGAGTGGGTTGCCGTGCCCTCCTCCAGGGGATCTTCCCACACTAGGTATCAAACTTGAGTCTCTTCCATTTCCTGTATTCAGTTCAGCTCAGTCGTGTCAAACTCTTTGTGACCCCATGGACTGTAGCACGCCAGGCTTCCTGTCCATCACCAACCCCCAGAGCCTCATCTCCATCATGTTGGTGATGCCATCCAACCATCTCATCCTCTGTTGTCCCCTTCTCCTCCTGCCTTCAGTCTTTGCCAGTATCAGGGTCTTTTCCAATGAGTTGGTTCTTCACATCAGGGGGCCAAAGTATTGGAGCGTCAGCTTCAGCATCAGTCCTTCCAATGAAAATTCAGGACTGATTTCCTTTAGAATGGACTGGTTGGATATCCTTGCAGTCCAAGGGATTCTCAAGAGTCTTCTCCAACATCACAGTTCAAAAGCATCAATTCTTGGGTACTCAGCTGTCTTCACAGTCCAACTCTCACATCCATATATGACTACTGGGAAAACCATAGCCTTGACTAGATGGACCTTTGTTAGCAAAGTAATGTCTCTGCTTTTTAGTGTGCTGTCTAGGTTGGAGAAGGAAATGGCAACCCACTCCAGTACTCTTGCCTGGAAAATCCCATGGATGGAGGAGCCTGATGGGCTGCAGTCCATAGGGTCACGAAGAGTCAGACAGGACTGAGCGACTTCACTTTCACTTTTCACTTTCACACATTGGAGAAGGAAATGGCAACCCACTCCAGTGTTCTTGCCTGGATAATCCCAGGGATAGAGAAGCCTGGTGGGCTGCTGTCTCTGGGGTCACACAGAGTCGGACACGCCTGAAGTGACTTAGCAGCTAGGTTGGTCATAATTTTTCTTCCAAGGAGCAAGCGTCTTTTCATTTCATGGCTGCAATCACCATCTGCAGTGATTTTGGAACCCAAAACAATAAAGTCTCTCACTATTTCCATTGTTTCCCCATCTATTTGCCATGAAGTGATGGGACTGGATGCCATGATTTTAGTTTTCTAAATGCTGAGTTTTAAGCCAACTTTTTCACTCTCCTCTTTCACCATCATCAAGAAGTTCTTTAGTTCTTCACTTTCTGCCATAAGGGTGGTATCATCTGCATATCTGAGGTTATTGATATTTCTCCTGGCAATCTTAATTCCAGCTTGTACTTCATCCAGCCTGGCATTTCACATGATGTACTCTGCATATAAGCTAAATAAGCAGGGTGACAATATGCAGCCTTGATGTGCTCCTTTACTAATTTGCAACCAGTCTGTTGTTCCATGTCCAGTTCTAACTGTTGCTTCTTGACCAGCATACAGATTTCTCAGGAGGCAGGTCAGGTGGTCTGCTATGCCCATCTTTTCAGAATTTTCCACAGTTTGTTATGATCCAAACAGTCAAATGCTTTGGTGTCATCAATAAAGCAAAAGTAGATGTTTATCTGAAATTCTTGCTTTTTCAATGATCCAATGGATGTAGGCAATTTGATCTCTGGTTCCTCTGCCTTTTCTAAATCCAGGTTGAACATCTGGAAATTCAAGTTTCACATACTGTTGAAGCCTGGCTTGGAGAATTTTGAGCATTACTTTGCTAGCATGTGAGATGAGTGCAATCATGTGATAGTTTGAATAATCTTTGTCATTGACTTTCATTGGATTGGAATGAAAACTGACCTTTTTCAGTCCTGTGGCCACTGCTGAGTTTTCCAAATTTGCTGGCATATTGAGTGCAGCACTTCCACAGCATCATATTTTAGTATTTGAAATAGCTATACTGGAATTCCGTCACCTCCACAAGCTTTGTTCGTAGTGATGCTTCCTAAGGCCCACTTGACTTTGCATTCCAGGAAGTCTGGCTCTCGGTGAGTGATCACACCGTTGAGGTTACCTGGGTCGTGAAGATCTTTTTTGTATAGTTCTTCTGTGTATTCTTGTCACCTCTTAATATCTTCTGCTTCTGTTAGGTCCATATCATTTCTTCCTTTATTGTGTTCATCTTTGCATGAAATGTTCCCTTGGTATCTCTAATTTTCTTGAGATCTCTAGTCTTTCCCATTCTGTTGTTTTCCTCTATTTCTTTGCATTGATCACTGAAGAGGGCTTTTTTTTAATCTCTCCTTGCTGTTCTTTGGAACTCTGCATTCAAATGGGTATAAATTTCCTTTTCTCCTTTGCCTTTAGTTTCTCTTCTTTTCTCAGCTTTAGTTTCTCTTTCTTTTCTCAGTAAGGCATTGACAGACTATTTGTAAGGCACGGGCACAGGGATTCTTTACCACTAGCACCACCTGGGTAATATGTGTAACATGGTAGTAGATTATTGACATGCAATGCTTTTAACCTCAGAGTATTTCTTTCTCTGTAATTTATTCACTTTATAATCCTTATTTCAGGGCCCAGTATCATGTGTACAAATAAGGAATAATAAATAAACTACTCCTTTAGCTGGATAACATTTAGTAAAAAATGGTTTTGAATATAATAGGTCCATGAGTACAAGAATTTATTATATTTACTGATGTGTCCTGAAAATCTAAAATCTAAAGTAAAATCTAAATAAAACCTAAAATCTAAAATAAAAAGGTGTCCCTTAATATCCCAAAGACATGTCCAGCACCACAGTTTACCATAATGGTAAGAATTCTTAATGGTTCACTTCCATCAGTACTCCTTGGGTGGATAGGGAATATTTTAAAATGTGTATTTATAACCACTTAGCCAAAGGCAAGCACAGAAAATGTGTTAATTTACTGTGAAATTTGACCTAGGTGATCTGTGCTTAAATACATAAAATGAAGGTATTGACTTACATGGAGTACTGTAACCTATAAAAAAAATTCTCATTTAACCATTCCAGAGATAATGCAATTTCAGAGGTGTTAATTTACATATCTGAATTAAAATATACATTTTTGCATTACTAAATTAAAATGTAAAAATTTTTAAACACAGAAGGAACTCATGTATACTTAGCATTTACCATGTGTGTGTAATTCTGTTCTTAATGATACCTATCATTTATCTGTGTTTAGAGAGAGAAGAGACAGAGATAGACAGAAACAGAGACAGCGAGAAACCCTACAAAACTGTGTTTTCCAACGGTTGAAACACTTCTTCTGGTCACTAGCTAATCTACTGAAGAAAAGCTTTCAGAGATGAAATGAAAATCACACCTGTTCACCTACAAGCAATAATTTGGTGACACACATACAGTGACTATAGAAAGTCACATGCATTTCTGAATGTTTATTTTTCTCAAAGGTCCAAATATTTAAGGAAGAATAAACATTACTTTGAGTTCTTTTTCTAAGATACGTCTAGTTAAAATCTTAATGAAACTTTAAAGTAGCCATCAATTTGACTACAGACTGCAATGAAATTCAATTACGATAAAGAGAATTTTGAGGAAAGAGAATGAATGGCAATGGGAAGAAAAGTAAAACTCAGTAAGTCCCGGATATGAGTAAGCCCACACCATAAACAGCATGGAATGACACTGCATAGAAAATGTTTTATAACTGCTGGGAGTGGGGATAGTGCTGGATTCTCTCCTTATAGAACCCAGACCTCATTTCCTCTGACTCTAATACTCCTTTCAGAGTCAAAAGGTGATTCCTAGAGGCTTAGTCTTTTCAACAATTATCCATAAGTAGTGGGCACAGACCTCTGACACTCCAGTATTCTTGCTTGGAGAATCCCATGGACAGAGGAGCCTGGAAGGCTACAGTCCATGGGGTCACAATGAGTTGGCCACACACACACGGTGGGCACAGACCTCTGGCAGAATCTGCTTTAACTTACTGAGATCTGTATCTAGTCAGAGAGAACTACATGTAATCCTATTAAAAGTCTGATATTTAGACTTACTTTTCATTATGTTTGAAAATGAGAATTTTCATTGTGATGACACCGAATAAATATATATATTAATAATTAAATTAAATGTTAGTGAATTGAAGGGAAAGTCACTCAGCCATGTCCAACTCTTTGTGACCTCCTGGGTGTTCACTGGAAGAACTGATGCTGAGGCTGAAGCTCCAGTACTTTGGCCATCTCATGTGAAGAGTTGACTCATTGGAAAAGACTCTGATGCTGGGAGGGATTGGGGACAGGAGAAGAAGGGAACAACAGAGGATGAGATGGCTGGATGGCATCACCAACTCGATGGACATGAATTTGAGTGAACTCCGGGAGTTGGTGATGGACAAGGAGTCCTGGCCTGCTGCAATTCATGGGATCGCAAGGAGTTGGACACGACGAGTGACTGAACTGAACTGAAATGGACTATACAGCCCATGGAATTCTCCAGGTCAGAATACTGGAGTGGGTAGCCTTTCCCTTCTCCAGGGGATCTTCCCAACCCAGGATCGAACCCAGGTCTCCCACATTGCTGGCGGATTCTTTCTCAGCTGAGCGACAAGGGAAGCCCTAAATGTTAATAAATACAAGTTATTTAAAAATAAGTATTTCCTAAAAACATAGACTTCATGCAAGAAAATTTAAGATATGACTGAGTCGTCCTTGCTGCAACTATGGAAAAGGCACAGTAACATTCATGAACATTGTTTGGTAACAATGATCTTAAGTTATCAGCTTCATCAGTTCTGCAGAAAAGGACACATTATTAAGTAGCAGGGCCAGTGGATTAAGGACCCACTTTCCTGAGGGTATGCCATAAGATCCTATGACAAAGCAATAACACTCATTAGAATATATCTTAAGGAAATATCGATGAGCAAGCAAATTGTACGGAAAAACATTCCAACGTTGTTTGTAGTTTTAAAAAGAAAAGAAACTAAATAAATTTCCTCTAAAGAAAAAGAATGTGATAAAATAAGTGATTGGACACCCACATTATGAATGCAGCTGCAAAAATGAGCTTTTCAAATTGTTAATAACATGGGAAAAAACACATAACATTAAGTGAAAAGTCCATTATTCAAAATTCAGCATAGGGTATAACATTACTGTAAAAATATATTTATATACATAATAAAATGTAAAGTGCATATAATAAAAACTAACATTTTTTTTGAAAGTGTGAATTTTTTTTAGAGGAAATCCACTTCAGTGAGCTTTTTAGTTTCATGAATGTTAAAGAAGTCCCCAGTCATTACCTTGGAGAAATGTGTGAAGAAAATATTTACCTTGCTGAATGGTAATATTTACGCTGAGAATATATTGTAAATTATATACATTTTTTTTAGCAGTTTTGTCTCTAAATGCTTTTTTTTTTTTTTTTTTTTTTGCCTCCTTGGTGAAAGTATTCTTTGCTGTTTAAAGATTTAGAACACTCAGTGCCTGGGTATGCTGCTTATTCTCCTGGAGTTAAATGTATGAATATGTGTTGTATGTGGGCATGGGCATATATGCACATGTTGTTGCTGTTCAATTGCTAAGACGTGTCTAACTCTTCATGACCCCAAAGACTGCAGCACATCAGGTCTCTCTGTCCTTCACTGCCTTCTGGAATTTGTTCAGATACATGCCTATTGAGTTGGTGGCACTATCTATTTCATCCTCTGCCACTCCCTTCTATATCTTTCTTTACACAGTCGCTCATAGAAAACCTGGAACTGAGATTTTGGAAAGTAAAGAAAGGACACAAAGAGACATAGGTATAACTATGCCATGTAAAAGATCAGTTCAGTTTAGTCACTCAGTCGTGTCTGACTCTTTGAGACCCCAGGAATCGAGGAACGCCAGGCCACACTGTCCATCACCAACTCCTGGAATTTACCCAAACTCAAGTCCATCGAGTCAGTGATGCCATCCAGCCACCTCATCCTCTGTTGTCCCCTTCTCCTCCTGCCCCCAATCCCTCCCAGCATCAGGGTCTTTTCCAAAGAGTCAACTTTTGGCATGAGGTGATGAAAGTATTGGAGTTTCAGCTTCAGCATCAGTCCTTCCAATGAACACCCAGGACTGATCTCCTTTAGGATGGACTGGTTGGATCTCCTTGCAGTCCAAGGGACTCTCAAGAAAGAGTCTTCTCCAACACCACAGTTCAAAAGCATCAATTCTTCAGCGCTCAGCTTTCTTCACAGTCCAACTCTCACATCCATACATGACCATGGGAAAAACCATAGCCTTGACTAGACGGACCGTTGTTGGCAAAGTAATGTCTCTGCTTTTTAATATGCTATCTAGCAACCCACTCCAGTACTCTTGCCTGGAAAATCCGATGGGCGGAGGAGCCTGGTAGGCTGCAGTCCATGGGGTCCTAAGAATCGGCCACAACTGAGCGACTTCACTTTCACTTTTCACTTTCATGCATTGCCGGGAGCCAGCGAGGGAAATCCTACCTGTGGCAAAGGTCAACTGGGGAAGAGGCCTGACGGGCAAAAGCTAATCAGGACTCGAGGAACCCCCTGGACTTACCTGAGCATCTACCCCAAAGAAAACCGGAGTCTGACTGCTTTACTATCTTACTCCTCTTACCAAGTCCTCTGATACTTACGGGGGCTTCCCCCCAACCACCTTTCTCTGAAAACATTAATTCAGAGCTGTAGTTTAAAAGTTCTCCTCGGCTTAATAGGAGTGTTCCAATCCAAGCCCCTCTGATAGCTTTCTAACTTGCATGACAAGTTTGTCCGGGCTCTTACAACTATGAATGTGACTGTTTATAGCCTCCCAGCCATGCAAGGACAGAAAGCCTAATATTCTAAAATACAGAAATCTGTTGAAGAAGTTAAAATCATTAGAATAGTACTAAAAAAGATTTCATTGTTGAATCAATGCTTGCTGCAAAGTTTCCTCTATCTATTGTATCCTTGGAAATATATTAATCACATATAGAGAATATAAGTAGTAGCCTTTGATTTAACCACATCAGATCTTAAGTTAATAAATTCCTTTCTTGTAGCTCACTACACCTATGCCTTATAGGAATGTAACTTTGTTATGTGTCTAGCACCTGACTTTAGGAATGTCACCTTAAAAGAATATAAGCCTTTTACTTGCTAACTAACCTATTGTTAGGAGAGAGGGCCATAAACTGTTAGCAGGCCCCCTGGCCAGAAGATGATGTAAACCACCTAAAACTTTTATCACGAGACACACAAAAATAAGCCCTGATCCTGATAAGGGTCAAGACTGCTGACCCCACGTGATTTTGGCGTGACTCTATACCTCCCTTTCTCTGTGCACGACTTAGGGTATAAAAGCAGCACTGGAAAATAAAGTTTTGGGCCTTGCTCACTGAAGCTTGGTCTCCCCGTGTCGTTCTTTCTCTTTTTCCATCCTTTTCTCTATTCTCCTTTTTCTGGTTGAGCTCCTTGGAGTGCTGGGCCCTCTGCGTTTACTTATCTGCCTGGGCTTCTAAGACCCACTCGAGGGCGTGCCCTGGTGGGGTGCCTCCAGTGATTCGAGAGGGCGCCTGCGGCCTATGTAAACAGAGCAAACCCCGTGCTGGGGTTTTATTGGTTTCCAGCGTAAACCAAGGAATCATCAGCCCCTGTCTCTCTCTCTCTCTCTTTGATGCCGACGCCGTTCATCCCGAGGATACCCTGGGCCATATCGAGGCTGGTCCCCGATAATGCATTGGAGAAGGAAATGGCAACCCACTCCAGTGTTCTTGCATGGAGAATCCCAGGGACGGGGCAGCCTGGTGGGCTGCCGTCTCTAGGGTCACACAGAGTCGGACACGACTGAAGCAACTTAGCAGCAGCAGCAGGTTGGTCTTAACTTTCCTTCCAAGGAGTAAGCGTCTTTCAATTTCATTGCTGCGGTCACCATCTGCAATGATTTTGGAACCCCCAAAATAAAGTCTGACACTGTTTCCACTGTTTCCCCATCTATTTCCCATGAAGTGATGGGACCGGATGCCATGATCTTCACTTTCTGAATGCTGAGCTTCAAGCCAACTTTTTCACTCTCCTCGTTCACTTTCATCAAGAGGCTTTTTAGTTCCTCCTCACTTTCTGCCATAAGGGTGGTGTTATCTGCATATCTGAGGTTATTGACATTTCTCCTGGTAATCTTGATTCCAGCTTGTGCTTCTTCCAGCCTAGCATTTCTCATGATGTACTCTGCATATAAGTTAAATAAGCAGGGTGACAATATACAGCCTTGGTGTACTCCTTTTCCTTTTTGGAACCAGTCTGTTGTTCCATGTCCAGTACTAACTGCTGCTTCCTGACCTGCATATAGATTTCTCAAGAGGCAGGTCAGGTGGTCTGGTATTCCCATCTCTTTCAGAATTTTCCAAAGTTTATTGTGATCCACACAGTCAAAGGCTTGCTGCTGCTGCTAAGTCACTTCAGTCGTGTCCGACTCTGTGCAACGCCACAGACGGCAGCACACCAAGCTCTGTCGTCCCTGGGATTCTCCAGGCAAGAGTACTGGAGTGGCTTGCCATTGCCTTCTCCGGTCAAAGGCTTCAGTTCAGTTCAGTTCAGTCGCTCAGTCGTGTCCGACTCTCCGCGACCCCATGAATCACAGCATGCCAGGCCTCCCTGTCCATCACCAACTCCTGGAGTACACTCAAACTCATGTCCACAGAGTTGGTGATGCCATCCAGCCATCTCATTCTCCGTCGTCCCCTTCTCCTCCCGCCCCCAACCTTTCCCAGCATCAGAGTCTTTTCCAGTGAGTCAACTCGTCGCATGAGGTGGCCAAAGTATTGCAGTTTCAGCTTTAGCATCAGTCCTTCCAATGAACACCCAGGATTGATCTCTTTTAGAATGGACTGGTTGGATCTCCTTGCAGTATAAGGGACTCTCAAGAGTCTTCTCCAACACCACAGTTCAAAAGCATCAATTCTTCGGCGATCAGCTTTCTTCACAGTCCAACTCTCACATCCATACCTGACCACGGGAAAAACCATAGCCTTGACTAGACGGACCTTGGTTGGCAAAGTAATGTCTCTGCTTTTTAATATACTATCAAGGTTGGTCATAACTTTCCTTCCAAGGAGCAAGCGTCTTTTAATTTCATGGCTGCAATCAGCATCTGCAGTGATTTTGGAGCCCAAAAAAATAAAGTCTGACACTGTGTCCACTGTTTTTCCATCTATTTCCCATGAAGTGATGGGACCAGATGCCATGATCTTTGTTTTCTGAAGGTTGAGCTTCAAGCCAACCTTTTCACTCTCCTCTTTCACTTTCATCAAGAGGCTTTTGAGTTCCTCTTCACTTTCTGCCATAAGGGTGGTGCCATCTGCATATCTGAGGTTATTGATATTTCTCCCGGCAATCTTGATTCCAGCTTGTGCTTCTTCCAGCCCAGCGTTCCTCATGATGTACTCTGCATATAGGTTAAATAAGCAGGGTGACAATATACAGCCTTGACGTACACCTTTTCCTATTTGGAACCAGTCTGTTGTTCCACGTCCAGTTCTAACTGTTGCTTCCTGACCTCATACCGGTTTCTCAAGAGGCAGGTCAGGTGGTCTGGGATTCCCATCTCTTTCAGAATGTTCCACAGTTTATTGTGATCCACACAGTCAAAGGCTTTGACATAGTCAATGAAGCAGAAATAGATGCTCTTCTGGAACTCTCTTGCTTTCTCCATGATCCAGCGGATGTTGGCAATTTGATCTCTGGTGCCTCTGCCTTTTCTAAAACCTGCTTGAACATCTGGGAGTTCACGGTTTACATACTGCTGAAGCCTGGCTTGGAGAATTTTGAGCATGACTTTACTAGCGTGTGAGATGAGTGCAATTGTGCAGTAGTTTGAGCATTCTTTGGCATTGCCTTTCTTTGGGATTGGAATGAAAACTGTCCTCTTCCAGTCCTGTGGCCACTGCTGAGTTTTCCAAATCTGCTGGCATATTGAGTGCAGCACTTTCACAGCATCATCTTTCAAGACTTGAAATAGCTCAACTGGAATTCCATCACCTCCACTAGCTTTGTTAGTAGTGATGCTTTCTAAGGCCCACTTGACTTCACATTCCAAGATGTCTGGCTCTAGGTTAGTGATCACGTTATCGTGACTATCTTGGTCGTGAAGATCTTTTTTGTACAGTTCTTCTGTGTATTCCTGCCACCTCTTCTTAATATCTTCTGCTTCTGTTAGGTCCATACCATTCCTGTCCTTTATTGAGCCCATCTTTGCATGAAATGTTCCCTTGGAATCTCTAATTTTCTTGAAGAGGTCTCTTGTTTTTCCTATTCTGTTATTTTCCTCTATTTCTTTGCATTGATCACTGAGGAAGGCTTTCTTATCTCTCCTTTCTATTCTTTGGAACTCTGCATTCAGATGCTTATATCTTTCCTTTTCTCCTTTGCTTTTCACCTCTCTTCTTTTCACAGCTATTTGTAAGGCCTCCTCAGACAGCCATTTTGCTTTTTTGCATTTCTTTTCCATGGGGATGGTCTTGGTCCCTGTTCAGGCTTAGGCATAGTCAATAAAGCAGAAATAGAGGTTTCTCTGGAACTCTCTTTTTCAATGATCCAGCGGAAGTTGGCAATTTGATCTCTGGTTCCTCTGCCTTTTCTAAAACCTGCTTGAACTTCTGGAAGCTCATGGTTTACGTATTGCTGAAGCTTGGATTGGAGAATTTTGAGCATTACTTTACTAGTGTGTGAGATGAGTGCAATTGTGTGGTAGTTTGAGCATTCTTTGGCATTGCTTTTTTTGGGGATTGGAATGAAAACTGACCTTTTCCAGTCCTGTGACCACTGCTGAGTTTTCCAAATTTCCTGGCATATTGAGTGTAGCACTTTCACAGCAACATCTTTCAGGATTCAAAATAGCTCAACTGGAATTCCATCACCTCCACTAGCTTTGTAAGGCCCACTTGACTTCACTTTCCAGGAAGTCTGGCTCTAGGTGAGTGATCACACCATCATGATTATCTGGGTCATGAAGATCTTTTTTGTATAGCTCTTCTGTGTATTCTTGCCACCTCTTCCTAATATCTTCTGTTTCCGTTAGGTCCATACCATTCTGTCCTTCATTGAGCCCATCTTTGCATGAAACGTTCCCTTGGTATCTCTAATTTTCTTGAGGAGATCTCTAGTCTTTCCCATTCTGTTGTTTTCCTCTATTTCGTTGCATTGATCGCTGAGGAAGTCTTTCTTCTCTCTCCTTGCTATTCTTTGGAACTCTGCATTCAGATGGGAATATCTTTCCTTTCTCCTTTGGTTTTTGCTTCTCTTCTTTTCACGGCTATTTGTAAGGCCTCCTCAGACAGCCATTTTGCTTTTTTGCATTTCTTTTCCATGGGGATGTTTTTGATTCCTGTCTCCTGTACAATGTCATGAACCTACATCCATAGTTCATCAGGCACTCTGTCTATCAGATCTAGTTCCTTAAATCTATTTCTCACTTCCACTGTATAATCATAAGGGATTTGATTTAGGTCATACCTGAATGGTTAGGTAGTTTTCCATACTTACTTCAATTTAAGTCTGAATTTGGTAATAAGGAGGTCATGATCTGAGCCACAGTCAGTTCTTCATGTAGAAGATAAAACCAACTTAAAAAAATCACACTAGGTACCAGGCTATATGTGTATTCAGTTTTTATCTAAGACTAGATGCTCCAGGAGTTGGTGATGGACAGGGAGGCCTGGCGTGCTGTGATTCACGGGGTCAAAGAGAGTCGGACACGACTGAGCGACTGAACTGAACTGAACTGACTGAGACATCTCAATATTTAGTAGTATTAGCATATTTTGATTGTTTAGTCTGATCAGAGCACTGAGATACAACTCTGTGTACATGAGGAGTTCCTCTAAAAAAGAGGTTTCTTTTGTTTTTGTTTTTGTTTTTTAATTTACACTCTAGATCATCTTCAGTTCAGTTCAGTTCAGTCGCTCAGTCTTGTCTGACTCTTTGCAACCCCATGAATCACAGCACGCTAGGCCTCCCTGTCCATCACTAACTCCCGGAGATCACTCAAACTCACCTCCATCAAGTCAGTGATGACATCCAGCCATCTCATTGTCTGTTGTCCCCTTCTCCTCCTGCTCCCAATCCCTCCCAGCATCAGAGTCTTTTCCAGTGAGTCAACTTGTCGCATGAGGTGGCCAAAGTATTGCAGTTTCAGCTTTAGCATCAGTCCTCCAATGAACACCCAGGATTGATTCCCCCCAGAATGGACTGGTTGGCTCTCCTTGCAGTCCAAGGGACTCTCAAGAGTCTTCTCCAGCATCACAGTTCAAAAGCATCAATTCTTCGGCAATCAGCTTTCTTCACAGTCCAACTCTCACATCCATACATGACCACGGGAAAAACCATAGCCTTGACTATACGGACCTTGGTTGGAAAAGTAATGTCTCTGCTTTTTAATATGCTATCTAGGTTGGTCATAACTTTCCTTCCAAGGAATCAGCGTCTTTTAATTTCATGGCTGCAATCAGCATCCACAGTGATCTTGGAGCCCCCCAAAATAAAGTCTGACACTGTTTGCACTGTTTCCCCATCTATTTCCCATGAAGTGATGGGACCAGATGCCATGATCTTCGTTTTCTGAATATTGAGCTTCAAGCCAACTTTTTCACTCTCCTCATTCACTTTCATCAAGAGGCTTTTTAGTTCCTCTTCACTTTCTGCCATAAGGGTGGTGTCATCTGCATATCTGAGGTTACTGATATTTCTCCCAGCAATCTTGATTCCAGCTTGTGCTTCTTCCAGTCCAGCGTTTCTCATGATGTACTCTGCATATAAGGTAAATAAGCAGGGTGACAATATACAACCTTGACGTACTCCTTTTCCTATTTGGAACCAGTCTGTTGTTCCATGTCCAGTTTTAACTGTTGCTTCCTGACCTGCATACAGGTTTCTCAAGAGGCAGGTCAGGTGGTCTGGTATTCCCATCTCTTCCAGAATTTTCCACAGTTTGTTGTGATCCACACAGTCAAAGACTTTGGCATAGTCAATGAAGCAGAAATAGTTTTTCTGGAACTCTCTTACTTTTTTCATGATCCAGCGGATGTTGGCAATTTGATTTCTGGTTCAAATTAGATTATCTTAGAATATGGCAAATTCTGGTGTAAGAAATTAGAATTTTGAAGATAAATCCAAGGCAGTGAGAAAGGAAATTCATTTCCTTTTGAGAGATTTTCTGGGCTTTGGACAGACATGCTTGGGGATAATTTTACTAAAAGAGGGAGACTTACTCTGGCATGGAGTGGCTGACAGGAAATAGGCAGAGATGCACCTGAATAGTTTCCTTAGTCTTAAGTCTGACCCCAGGAGAAACCAAATCTAATGGAACTTGATATTTTATTCTCCTGGCATGTATTCCTGAACCTACATAGAGGTTTTTTTTTTTTTTTTTTTTTAATGTATTAAGTCACCTCCGTGCCACAGGGTATTAAAGAGAGGGTCTGACCACCTCTTGAGCTGGAGAGGCATAGAATGAATATGCTCTGCTCTCTCAACACCAGTGATGGAAGCAGGAGAGGCCAATAAAGAGATGGGATTTTAGGCAGTTGTTCAGGTTTCTAATCTAACAGAGCACCTAAAATATCACATAAAATGTAAAGAGAAAGAACATTTAATGAATCACAATTCTTTTCAGGTAGAAAGGAATTTTGTGATGAGTCACTAGTATTGAGTTCAAAGAACACTCTGATTCTGGAAAAGATTGAGGGCTCAAGGAGAAGGGGGCAGCAAAAGATGAGATGGTTAGATAGCATCACCGACTCAATGGACATGAATCTGAGTAGACTCCAGGAGATAGTGAAGGACAGGGGAGCCTGGCGTGGTGCAGCCCTTAGGGTCACAAAGAGTTGGATACAATTTAGTAGCTGAACAACAACAGCAAAAGTGTTGAGTTTAAAATCCGCAAGAATATTGTATAACAATGCAATGCTAAGTAAGGTTCCTTTTAAAGATGATGCTCAGGGTAACTTCATGGATTTATATTACAGAATAGGGTGTGCAATTCTGGAGCCCAAACTAAAACATCTGAAACAATATGTACAATCACCTTCCTCAGCAGTGCTCAGCCTCTTCTCTGCATAGTGAAATATACTTAGAAATGATCAGCTGGCACCAAATTACTAGCCTGGTCAGAGGATCAAACCCCAGACTGCCCCAAACAGCTACATGCAGAGTTTAGCTCTGAAAAGTCATGATGGGTCCAGAGGATGGCTGAGTCCAGCACAATATCCATCCCCAAAGTTCAAAGTGTGCACTCGAGGGGTTGTGAAGAAGAGACTGAAGCAATATAATAGTCACCCTCAGTATCCACAGGGTGGGATGAGTTTAGGGCCCTCTGAAACTCCAATACTTTGGCCACCTCATGCGACAAGTTGACTCACTGGAAAAGACTCTGATGCTGGGAGGGATTGGGAGCAGGAGGAGAAGGGGGCAACAGAGAATGAGATGGCTGGATGGCATCACCGACTTGATGGACATGAGTTTGAGTGAACTCTGGGAGTTGGTGATGGACAGGGAGGCCTGGCGTGCTGTAATTCATGGGGTTGCAAAGAGTCGGACATGACTGAGCGACTGAACTGAACTGAACTGAAGGATACCAAAATTTTCGAATGCTCAAGTCCTTTTATATAAAATGTCATAGCATTTTTCTATAACCTATGAACATTCTCCTATATACTTTCAACCATCTCTAAATTACTTATAATACCTAATACAATGTGAATGCTTTGTAAATAGTTGCAACAAGCAGAAAACTCAAGTTTTGCTTTTTGGAACTTTCTGGAAATTTTTCCCCCAGTTGACTGAATCCACAAATGTGGAGCCTGCAGATACAGAGGGCTAACTATGTAATTCATGATAGTACACCTGAGCACAAGACAGATTTGAGGAAAAGTTGTGGGGTATTTGAAGAAAGATGAAAGGGCTTCAGTTCAGTTCAGTTGCTCCGTCGTGTCCGACTCTTTACGACCCCATGAATCACAGCACGCTAGGCCTCCCTGTCCGTCACCAACTCCCGGAGTTCACTCAAACTCTTGTCCATCGAGTCAGTGATGTCATCCAGGCATCTCATTCTCTGTCGTCCCCTTCTCCTCCTGCCCCCAATCCCTCCCAGCATCAGGGTCTTTTCCAAAGAGTCAACTCTTGGCATGAGGTGATGAAAGTATTGGAGTTTCAGCTTCAAAATCAGTCCTTCCAATGAACACCCAGGACTGATCTCCTTTAGGATGGACTGGTTGGATCTCCTTGTAGTCCAAGGGACTCTCAAGAGTCTTCTCCAGCACCACAGTTCAAAAGCATCAATTCTTTGGCACTCAGCTTTCTTCACAGTCCAACTCTCACATCCATACATGACCACTGGAAAAACCATAGCCTTGACTAGACGGACCTTTGTTGGCAAAGTAATGTCTCTGCTTTTCAATATACTATCTAGGTTGGTCATAAGTGTAATTCCTGGTATTGAAAATTTACTGATTTTTTTCCTTATACTTTTCTATATTTCTCAATTTCCTACCTCATTAAAATTAAGCAAAGAATGCTACTTAAAGAAATACAACTCAAAATCCATAAAAATATATCCTAACAACATAAAAGTATTTAATAGATAGCAGACTATAATGACATATTTTATGCTTAAAATCACACAATATTTCAAACCCTGGTCTGTGTTTCATAAACATAGATCTTTCACATGTATGACTACAAAGCTCTGTATCAGAAAGGAGCCTTGCTAAAAGCAGAGACTCAAAATTTGTTGGGGGAAAGAATATCCATTCATATCCCCTACCTTGCAGAGTGGGAGTTCAAAGCATATAAAGGCCAAAGTACCCTAACTGAAACTTAAGCCCTGCCCTAGACAGAAATTGGATGGGCCTCAAGAATTTATGCCTTTGTTTTTATTATGTTCCAAAATAACCAGCCACACCACCAATAGATGTATTCCTTTTTGCTTTGCTGTACTTAACAGCCAGGCATAATTTTATAATTTCAGCTTGAGTAAGTTTCATATTCCTGTATAGAAAGTGTATATTTTTGCTCTGATACTTTATCTATTGACATAAAATTGCCTTAACTTTCTTTCTTCATAAATTCTCTTCCCATTTACTGATCAAAAGACCTCCCACAGGGAAGAACAAAGAGATCTATGCAGATCAGCCGTTTTAATGAAAAGACCTTTATTCCCTAGTCTGATTCTGCTTTGATATCTTTCACAAATGAGTTAAAGGGCAATAAAATGTCAAAAGAAAGGAGGACAAATCCCTTCCAGGATTAATGGCTCTTTCACCTCCCTCCAGGCATGCATCTTTTTTAGGAAAGCAGGATGAGTACACTCACTGAGGAGTGCAGTGAAACTGAGCAAACATCAGGGTTGCTTTCATGGGTCCTCATTACAAATTAGTAATTAAATTACTGGAAAAAGCACTCATCCCCAAAATTTCAATTCCTAGAGATTTCCCAAATTCTTTTTTTTCAATTGTTTTTCACTTTAGATTCTCTTTATTTCACAGTTATATCTCCATTACCCTGCCTTTTTTTTTATTTAATTTTTAAAATTTATTTATTTATTTTGATTGAGGCTAATTACTCTACAATATTGTGGTGGTTTTTGCCATACATCAACATGAATCACCCTCGAGTGTATTTGTGTCCCCCCGTTCTGAACCCCTTCCCCACCCCATCCCTCTGGGTTGTCCCAGAGTACCAGCTTGAGTGCCCTGCTTCATTAGATTCCAAATTCTTTACCTGGAAAAACTTGACAGAGATATTCCTAAGATTACTACTCTAAGTGACTTCTGAAAGTTTTGCCCAAGAATTTTTGAAAATATTGCATTTGTGTGTGCTCAGTCATGTCAAACTCTCTGTGACCCTATGGACCGTAGCCCTGCCAGGTTTCTCTGTTCATGAGATTTTGCCAGAATACTGAAATGGATTGCCATTTCCTCCTCCAAGGGATCTTGCAGGCCCAGGGATCTAACCCACATTTCCTGCATCTCCTGCCTTGGTTCATTCTTTACCAATGAGCCACCTGGAAAGCCCTTCCTGTAATAATGAAGCAAACCTAATTTACAACATCTCTCTAATTAATCAAAGGTGAAAGGGGACAGATAAATCTCCTAACCCTAAATCTTTCCTATATAGGTCCATTTTTGTGTGTGTTTATTCACAGATGCTTCCCTGGTGGCTCAGACAGTAAAAAAAATCCACCTGCAATGCAGGAGACCCTGGTTTGATACTTGGGACAGGAAGATCCCTGGAAAAGGGAATGGCAACCCACTCCAGTATTCTTGTCTGGAGAATTCCTTGGACAGAGGAGCCTGGTGAGCTACAGTTCATGGAAATCACAAAGAATCAGATGTGACTGAGCAACTAACACTTTCATTCATAGATAATTTTTATATCCTAGTGTTGAGTAGCTTCCTGTGGGAAAAAAACAGAAATAAAAGTAAGCAAGTAACAGACAAGGCAGACTGGACTTGGGGCTCAAGAGGACATGACCTGGATGGCATGGCTGGAATGGAGAAGAGCAGTGGGGACATGGTCGACCAGTTAATCTGCTTTAAGGTGATGACCTTAATGGTGAAATACAGGATGGTCAAGGGTAGACATGTCCTGGAGGAAAGCATTAGGAGTGGGATCATTTGTGGAATGAATAACTTATTCTTTTGAATATCCTACTTTAAAATATGCTTAAATGTCATATATTAAATTCACCTGTGAGTCTGGGTTTAATCAGTGCATTTCCATAGAAACTCTGTAAGAGGACTTTCAGGAAAGATCTGACAGGACAGCAGGAGCATAAAGGAGTAATTTAGGATATTTTATAGATTTGTATACACCTCTGGGGATTTCCTCAGTGGTTCAGCGGTAAAGAATCCACTTGCAATGCAGAAGGCTCAGGTTTGATCCTTGGGTTGGGAAGATTTCCTGGAGGGGGCATGGCAACCCACTCCAGTATTCTTACTTAGAAATCCCATGGACAGAGGAGCTGGTGGGCTACAGTCCATGGGGTCACAAAGAGTCAGACACAACTGAAGCAACTGAACACAAACACACACACACACACACACATATGCATACACACACCCCTCCAACCTCACAAAAGTTCCAAAGCCAATGTAATGTGTGTCTTTCTTCAGTCTACAAAAAGGAGATTGCAGAGTCAAGCAGATGTTTTCCAAATCAGGTCTGTATCTTAGGGATATCCAGGTGTCCCTAGAGCAGCTTTTTGTAATGTTTGTAACAGGAATGTCCTAATATGCCCATAAAAGATTGAGGTCCTGGTTCCTACTCCAACAGATGGGAATTCTTGAGTTTCAATGTGGGGTCTTGGAAGTTTCCCTGGGGAAATTCTGATGCTGATAGTCTAAGAATCATACCTTGAGAAAAAATACTCTCAACATTTCTTCTCCTCAGTAGTATGACCTGGACTTTGCCTATGACTTGACCTCATAAGTGATGTGCTTAGTTGCTCAGTCATGTCTGATTCTTTGCGACCCCATGGACTGTAGCCTGCGAGGCTCTTTTGTCCATAGGATTCTCCAGGCAGGAATACTAGAGTGGGTTACCATGCTCTTCTCCAGGGAATCTTCCCAACCAAGGAATCGAACAAAGGTGTTCAGCATTGCAGGTGCATTCTTTACCATCTGAGCCACCAGGGAAGCCCAAGAATACTGGAGTGGGTAGTCTAACCTTTCTCCATCAGAACTTCTCAACTCATGAATTGAACTAGGGTCTCTTGCATTGCAGGCAGATTCCTTACCAGCAGAGCTACCAGAGAAGCCCCAACATCATTTAAGTGCTTTAGCCTAAAATTGACATTGTCTACACAGCACACTTAGTCTTGCCCTGTCCCCAAGCACTGCTAACGCACAAATACCTTTGCAAGTGTTGGAAAATCATTGTGGTAGGGTCTACAGAAATCCTTTCCTCCAGCAGAGATTACTCTGAACCAGGGTCTAGAGTTTGGCTAGTGGAAAATGGACTGGATTTCAGCTGCACTGAGCCTCTGAACTGGGTTGGACTTACTGACAGATGACCCCAATTGCAGACTGCATTTCTACTATTATCTTGGAGCAAATGAATCAAAATCAAAATGTGCATCAGAATCATAAGTGTCAAGTTACTTTACAATTAAGATGGAATTAATCACTAGCAAAGATTCCTGTCTTGTCTTTCTCCTACAGGGCCCACAGCTAGTTTTACTGCTTTTGTGTGGTCTGATGGTTTTTCATTTGGCAGTATAATTTATAAAACAAGAGAGATACATGTTACAGATATTCTACAGATTCTAGTGGATTTACTAACTTGAATCCAGGAAATTCTCAGCTCTCTATTTTTGCAGTTTCCTGCTCCACCAGTCAACTTCACGTTCTTTAGAATTCTATCTAAATCCCCTTTCTCTTATCTCTACATTTTCTCCTGGATTGCCTATCCATTCCTATGACTACTTAATGATTTGTGTGTGTGTTAGTCACTCAGTCCTGTCTGACTCTTTGCCACCCCATGGACTGTAGCTCACCAGGGTCCTCTGTCCATGGAATTCTCCAGGCAAGAATACTGAAGTGGGTTGCCATACCCTTCTCCAGGGAATCTTCCCAATCCAGGAATCAAACCCAGGTCTCCCGCATTACTGGCAGATTCTTTACGATCTGAGCCACCAGGGAAGCCTATCTAGTGATTTAGAGATTTAAAACTCAGAATCTGGTATGAAGAATAGACCTATTAGAAGTTTGCATTTGAATGTATCAAGATCAGAATGTCCAAAAGTGAATTAATGAACCACCTCTTTCAAAACTACACCTGATTCAATCTCTGTGACAAATCAGTCAGCTAAAATCTGAGCAACATTCTTGATTCTTTCCCTTCTGTTACTTTCCACATCCTTTCAGAAGATACATTGTATGCCCTTAACAGCAAAGGAAATCTGATGCAAGGAATTGGTTTCAAAGATGAGAGAAGAGCTGAAAAGCTAAGCAGAAATTGGTAATGCAACACAAAGATTATCAAATGAGCCAAGGAAGGACATGGTGTTACTGGTGACTGGAGCCTATGAGCATCTAATAGAAGCTGGAACCAAAGCAAGCCAATGTGGAGAGAGCTGAAGCCGTGGGCAAGATGGTACACCTGCCGAAATGTTCTACCAAACTCCAACTAATGCTCTGTGTCAGTGCAAGCCACATGTAGCAGGAAAACACTCTAAAATGTATAACAGAAAAGGGAAAGGATAAACAATGGATTTGAGGGCACACCACTAATACAAATAAATACTGCTAAAATCCTGGGTCAGAAAAATCCACTGGAGAAAGGATAGGCTACCCACTCTAGTAATCTTGGACTTCCCTGGTGGCTCAACTGGTAAAGAACCTACCTGCAATGTGGGAGACCTGGGTTCCATCCCTAGGTTGGGAAGATCCTCTGAAGAAGGGAATAGATACCCACTCCAGTATTCCAGCCTGGAGAATTCCATGGACTGTATAGTCCATGGGGTCGCACAGAGTCGGAAGGACTGAGTGACTTTCACTTTCAAAATCCATTTATCACTTTCCTCTCTGCCATCTGTATTATTCCTGCAGACTTCTAACATGCCCGTCCAATTTATGCTCCATACAGGAGCCAGATTAATTCTTTCTCAAATATAAATTGTTCCTATTTCAAATGTAAGTGTTCACCTTAACTCCTCCCTTGCCTGCTTAAAGCACATCAGTGACTGCCTATTTCACTGTAAGTTAAAAACATGTAACCATGGCTTGTAAGACTACCTATTCTGGGTCTTCTGGTCTATGCAAACTCATTTCCAACCACAGTCTATCTCATTCAGTTCATTTCAGAGATACTAGCCTCTTTTTAGCTTTTGGAATATACTGAGTTCTTTTCATCCTTAAAACCTTAGAAGTCTTGCTTAGTTATTGAATGGCTGTCTCATATCTTCCAAAACAATATCACCTGCCTTAGGCAACCTTCCCAGATAACTGCATCTAGGCAGCATCTGCATCATCAATCTTTCACTTTCATAGCAACTTTCTCAGTTTATACTTTTGAGTTTTTTATTTATTCCCATCTTTCACCATTGAGCTATAGGTACCATGAGATGAAGAAACCACACCATGTCAATTTTATTTGATTGGTATATCATAAATACTGTGGAAGAGAAAGTTTCCTAGTCATATTAGAGAAATCCAATACTTTACAATTTTTTTTTTTAATTTCCAATAGGGCAGTGTTTCTTAAGATTCTGACTCAGTAAGTCTAAAGTGAATCTGAGACTCTGCATTTTTAACAAGCTTCCAGGTGAACCCCAGGCACCACATTTTTTGGTAGCAAGAAAGCCATCAAGCTGATAAATTAGATTTACATGAATGTTTCCCAAGGCCTACACCTTTTAGCTTCTCTGCATTCTGAGCTGGAAAGTAGAAAGAAACTACAAAATCAATAAAATACAATGTTCAATTAGTGGTAATCAGTCTCTTGGCCACATTTTGTTCATCTGAAATTATGTCTCAACCTTTATTTACTTTACACAGCATTTCCTAACAGATTTTGTACTTCAAATTTTCATCACTAAAGCATGAACTAATGCATATTTGAGAACTAACAATTAATGTACAAATCGATAATGGTAACCTTCATTTGTATAGTGCTTTCTAGCTTACACAGAAATTCTAGGCACATTATTGTGTTTAATCCTCACAGCAATTCAAAATGTAGCCAAAGCAAGAATCATTAACCTTATACTATAGAAATCTGATGGAAATACAATAACTATGATAATAATCAGTAGTTCTTCATAACTTTGTGTGAGTGTGCTTAGTCACTCAGTCATGTCCAACCCTTTGCAACCTCATGGACTGCATCCCTCCAGGCTCGTCCATCCATGGGGATTCTCCAGGCAAGAATACTGGAGTAGGTTGCTATACGCCTCTCCAGGGGATCTTCCCAAACCAGGGATTAAACCCAGTCTCCCGCATTGCAGGTGGATTCTTTACTGTCTGAGTCACCAGAGAAGCAATATTTTCATAACTTCATTTGTAAAAGACCTTAATATAAAACATTAGCTAATTTAGTTTTTTATTTGCATAATGATCCTTAAAATCAGATAAATATCTGTTATTGGTTATTGGTCATATGTAGTTTTGTTGTTGTTGTTCTTGTTTAGTCACTAATATGTCCCAAAACAATTTTTACATCAGTTTTTTATTGTATCTGTCTCCTTGGTTACTTTAAAGAATATAAACTATGTGTACCTGAAAATCTGGATTTGAGTCCTTACTCTATTATTCATTCCCTGTGAGACGTGGTGCAAGTGACTTTACTACTTTAAGGTATCTAATCTTATCTGTAAACTGGAAGGAATAATAATTTCTGTTACAGGGAACCACATTCTTCTTAGGTTACCCTGATGGCTCAGTGGTGAGGAATTTGCCTATCAGTATAGGAGATACAGATTCATTCCCTGGGTAGGGATGACCCCCCTGGAGGAGTAAATGGCAATCAACTCCCATATTCTTACCTGGGAAATCCCATGGTCAAAGGAGGCTAGAAGACTAGAGTCCATGGGGCTGCAAAAGAACCTAACATGATTTAGCGACTACACAGCAGCACATTCCTCTCTCCACAGGTTCCAAAAAGGTGACATCCATGGACATGGAATAACAGACTGGTTCCAAATAGGAAAAGGAGTTCATCAAGTCTGTATATTGTCACTCTGCTTATTTAATTTACATGCAGACTACATCATGAGAAATACTGGGCTGGATGAAGCATAAGCTGGAATCAAGATTGCCGGGAGAAATATCAATAATCTCAGATATGCAGATGACACCACCCTTATGGCAGAAAGTGAAGAACTAAAGCGTCCCTTGATGAAAGTGAAAGAGGAGAGTGAAAAAGTTGGCTTAAAGCTCAACATTCAGAAAACTAAGACCATAGCATTCAGTCCCATCAGTTCAGTTCAGTTCAGTTCAGTCGCTCAGTCGTGTCCGACTCTTAGCGACCCCATGAACCACAGCACGCCAGGCCTCCCCGTTCATCACCAACTCCTGGAGTTTACTCAAACTCATGTCCATCGAGTCGGTGATGCCATCCAGCCACCTCATTCTCTGTCTTCCCCGTCTTTTCCTACCCCCAATCGCTCCCAGAATCAGAGTCTTTTCCAATGAGTCAACTCGTCGCATGAGGTGGCCAAAGTATTGGAGTTTCAGCTTTAGCATAAGTCCTTCCAATGAACACCCAGGATTGATCTCCTCTAGAATGGACTGGTTGGATCTCCTTGCAGTCCAAGGGACTCTCAAGAGTATTCTCCAATACCACAGTTCAAAAGCATCAATTCTTTGGCGATCAGTTTTCTTCACAGTCCAACTCTCACATCCATACATGACCACAGGAAAAACCATAGCCTTGACTAGACGGACCGTGGTTGGCAAAGTAATGTCCCTGCTCTTTAATATGCTATCTAGGCCGGTCATAACTTTCCTTCCAAGGAGCAAGCGTCTTTTAATTTCATGGCTGCAATCAGCATCTGCAGTGATTTTGGAGCCCCAAAAAATAAAGTCTGACATGGTTTCCACTGTTTCCCCATCTATTTCCCATGAAGGGATGGGACCAGATGCCATGATCTTCGTTTTCTGAATGTTGAGCTTTAAGCCAACCTTTTCACTCTCCTCTTTCACTTTCATCAAGAGGCCTTTGAGTTCCTCTTTACTTTCTGCCATAAGGGTGGTGTTATCTGCATATCTGAGGTTATTGATATTTCTCCCGGCAATCTTGATTCCAGCTTGTGCTTCTTCCAGCCCAGAGTTCCTCATGATGTACTCTGCATATAAGTTAAATAAGCAGGGTGACAATATACAACCTTCACGTACTCCCTTTCCTATTTGGAACCAGTCTGTTGTTCCATGTACCATTCTAACTGTTGCTTCCTGACCTGCATACAGGTTTCTCAAGAGGCAGGTCAGGTGGTCTGGGATTCCCATCTCTTTCAGAATGTTCCACAGTTTATTGTGATCCACACAGTCAAAGGCCTTGGCATAGTCAATGAAGCAGAAATAGATCTTTTTCTGGAACTCTCTTGCTTTCTCCATAATCCAGCGGATGTTGGCAATTTGATATCTGGTGCCTCTGCCTTTTCTAAAACCTGCTTGAACATCTGGAATTTCACAATTCACATATTGCTGAAGCCTAGCTTGGAGAATTTTGAGCATGACTTTACTAGCGTGTGAGATGAGTGCAATTGTGCAGTAGTTTGAGCATTTTTTGGCATTCCCTTACTTTGGGATTGGAATGAAGACTGACCTTTTCCAGTCCTGTGGCCATTGCTGACTTTTCCAAATTTGCTGGCATATTGAGTGCAGCACTTTCACAGCATCCTCTTTCAGGATTTGAAATAGCTCAATTGGAATTCCATCACCTCCACTAGCTTTGTTCGTCATGATGCTCTCTAAGGCCCACTTGACTTCACATTCCAAGATGTCTGGTTCCAAGTGAGTGATCACGCCATCATGATTATCTTTTTTGTACAGTTCTTCTGTGTATTCTTGCCACCTCTTCTTAATATCTTCTGGCTCTGTTAGGTCGGTCCATACCACTTCTGTCCTTTATTGAGCCCATCTTTGCATGAAATGTTTCCTTGATATCTCTAATTTTCTTGAAAAGATCTCTTGTTTTCCCTATTCTGTTGTTTTCCTCTATTTCTTTGCATTGATCGCTGAGGAAGGCTTTCTTATCTCTCCTGCTATTCTTTGGAACTCTGCATTCAGATGCTTAGGTCTTCATAGAAAGCTTCAACTTCAGCTTCTTCAGCATTACAGGTTGGGGCATAGACTTGGATTGCCATGATATTGAATGGTTTTCTTTGAAAATAAACAAAGATCATTCTTTCGTTTTTGAGATTGCATCTAAGTACTGCATTTCAGACTCTTTTGTTGACTATGATGGCTACTCCATAGTAGTAGATATAATCTTCATCTGAATGACCACTATAGCAAGGAGAGACAGGAAATAGCAAGAACAGATAAGCAAAGATAATAAGATAATAGCTATGAATAGCAAGGAGAGATAAGAAAGCCTTCCTCAGCAATCAATGCAAAGATATAGAGGAAAACAACAGAATAGGAAAGACTAGAGATCTCTTCAAGAAAATTAGAGAAAAAAAGGGAACATTTCATGCAAAGATGGGCTTATTAAAGGACAGAAATGGTAGGGACCTAATAGAAGCAGAAGACATTAAAAAGAGGTGGCAAGAATACACAGAAGAACTGTATAAAACAGATCTTCACGATCCAGAAAATCATGATGGCGTGATCACGTATACTTGCCTAGAGCCAGATCCTGGAATGTGAAGTCAAGTGGGGCTTAGGAAGCATCACTATGAACAAAGCTAGTGTAGGTGATGGAATTCCAGTTGAGTTATTTCAAATCCTAAAAGATGATGCTGTGAAAGTGCTGCACTGAGTACCTCAGCAAATTTGGAAAACTCAGCAGTGGCCACAGGACTGGAAAAGGTCAGTTTTCATTCCAATCCCAAAAAAAGGCAATGCCAAAGAATCCTCAAACTACCACACAATTGCACTCATCTCACACGCTAGTAAAACAATGCCCCAAATTCTCCAAGCCAGGATTCAGCAATACGTGAACTGTGAACTTCCAAATGTTCAAGTTGGTTTTAGAAAAGGCAGAGGAAGCAGAAATCAAATTGCCAACATCCACTGGATCATCAAAAAAGCAAAAGAGTTCCAGAAAAAGATCTATTTCTACTTTATTGACTATGCCAAAGCCTTTGACTGTGTGGATCACAATAAACTGTGGAAAATTCTGAAAGAGATGGGAATACCAGACCACCTCACCTGCTTCTTGAGAAACCTGCATGCCCATCAGGAAGCAACAGTTGGAACTGGATATGGAACAACAGACTGGTTCCAAATAGGAAAAGGAGTAGTCAAGGCTGTATATTGTCACCCTGCTTATTTAACTTAAATGCAGAGTGCTGCTGCTGCTGCTAAGTCACTTCAGTCATGTCCGACTCTGTGTGACCCCATAGACAGAAGCCCACCAGGCTCCCCCGTCCCTGGGATTCTCCAGGCAAGAACACTGGAGTGGGTTGCCATTTCCTTCTCCAATGTGTGAAAGTGGAAAGTTAAAAGTGAAAGTGAAGTTGCTCAGTCGTGTCCGACCCTTAGCGACCCCACGGACTGCAGCCTACCAGGCTCCTCCATCCATGGGATTTTCTAGGCAAGAGTACTGGAGTGGCTTGCCATTGCCTTCTCTGATATGCAGAGTACATCATGAGAAATGGTGGGTTGGTGAAGTACAAGCTGGAATCAAGATTGCTGAGAGAAATATCAGTAACCTCAGATATGCAGATGATACCACCCTTATGGCAGAAAGTGAAGAACTAAAGAGCCTCTTGATGAAAGTGAAAGAGGAGAGTGAAAAAGTTGGCTTAAAGCTCAGCATTCAGAAAACTAAGATCATGGCATCTAGTCCCATCACTTCATGGCAAAAAGAAGAGGAAACTGTAGAAACAGCGGCTGACTTTATTTTTCAGGGCTCCAAAATCACCACAGATGGTGACTGCAGACATGAAATTAAAAGATGCTTACTCTTTGGAAGGAAAGTTATGAAAACCCTAGACAGCATATTAAAAAGCAAAGACATTACTTTGTCTACAAAGGTCCGTCTAGTCAAGGCTATGGTTTTTCCAGTAATCATGTATGGATGTGAGAGTTGGACTATAAAGAAAGCTGAGAGTCAAAGAATTGATGCTTTTGAACTGTGGTGTTGGAGAAGACTCCTGAGAGTCCCTTGAACTGCAAGAAGATGCAACTAGTCCATCCTAAAGGATATCAGTCCTGAGTGTTCATTGGAAGGACTGATGTTGAAGCTGAAACTCCAATTATTTGGCCACCTGATACAAACAGCTGGCTCATTTGAAAGACCCTGATGCTGGGAAAGATTGAGGGCTGGAGGAGAAGGGGACGACAGAGGATGAGATGGTTGGATGGCATCACTGACTCAATGGACATGGTATTGGGTAGACTCCAGCAGTTGGTGATGGACAGAGAGGCCTGGTGTGCTGCGGTTCATGGGGTCACAAAGGGTCGGACACGACTGAGCGACTGAGCTGAACTGAACATGTCCATTGAGTCAGTGATACCATCCAACCATCTCATCCTCTGTTGACCACTTCTCCTCCTGCCTTCAATCTTTCCCAGAATCAGGGCTTTTTCAAATGAGTCAGTTGTTTGCATCAGGTGGCCAAAGAATTGGAGTTTCACCTTCAGCATCAGTCATTCCAATGAATATTCAGAACTGATTTTCTCTAGGATGAACTGTTTGGATTTCCTTGCAGTCCAAGGGACTCTCAAGGTCTTCTCCAACACCACAGTTCAAAAGCAACAACTCTTCAGCACTAAGCTTTCTTTATAGTCCAAATCTCACATCCATACATGGCTACTGGAAAAACCAAAGTTTTGAATAGATGGACTAAAATATTAAACAATTATATTTTTAATTACATGTGCCTTGTCCATTTGTGATTCTTTGCCTCAATTTCAATAATAATGCTCTTTCCACTGATATGAAAAATTTAAATTATAATATACAAAATAAAAATATGTATTCCCTAGTTATAGGCTTTGGGATTATACTACTCATTGAATTCCATTTGTAGACACAATGAATTTTTTTATCTATTATTCATTATTTAAATTTTTTAAAGGGCTTCCCTGGTGTCTCAGCAGTAAAGAATCCTCCTGTCAATGCAGGAGATGTGGGATTGATCCCCAAGTCAGGAAGATCCCCTGGAGAAGGAAATGCCAAACCACTCCAGTATTCTTGCCCGGAGAATCCCGTGGACAGAAGAGCCTGATGGGTGACAGTCCATGGGGTTCAAAAGAGTCAGACATGATTTTAGTGACTAAAGAACAATTTTTTAAAGTATTTCACCTTATAAATTACAAACTTTACTATTTATTATAAAGATTATATTTGCATTTGTAAATTTAATCCTCAGAGATTAAAGAAAAACAGTTGATAAACACATAAGATACCTCTGATGTGAAGGCCATCTGTTTTTAAACAAAAACAAAAACAAATGGGTAGCCCATTAGCACTGATGAATGTCTCTGGATAAGTGACCAAATATCCCCCAGGACCTGATTAGTTCAGGGTGACATTAAGGCAAGAAAGGTTCTACTGAATCAGAGATATCATCTATATCACACACCTGAAAAAATCTGGTTCTTAAATAAAAAATCCAAACAGTTAAAAGGGGAAAAAAGTCCAAATATCTTTCTTCATTAAAATCTAGATCAAGAGCAAAAGAACTTTGACAATGGGTCAAGAAGATTCATTTAAAAAGTAATTTGGAATAAAACTATCCAAGAACATGCAAAGCACATACTTGAGTTTACGTGTTATCTTTTACTTCATTTTCAAGTATTTATAGAAAAAGTATAATGACTTGGTTAATATTATCAAAAATATCATTTTCTTTTTTTTTATTGGAGGCTAATTATTTTACAAAGGTCCGTCTAGTCAAGGCTATGGTTTTTCCCGTGGTCATGTATGGATGTGAGAGTTGGACTGTGAAGAAAGCTGATCGCCAAAGAATTGATGCTTTTGAACTGTGGTGTTGGAGAAGATTCTTGAGTCCCTTGTACCACAAGGAGATCCAACCAGTCCATTCTAAAGGAGATCAATCCTGGGAGTTCATTGGAAGGACTGATGCTAAAGTTGAAACTCCAATACTTTGGCCACCTCATGCGGTGGGTTGACTCACTAGAAAAGACTCTGATGCTGGGAAAGGTTGGGGGTGGGAGGAGAAGGGGACGACAGAGAATGAGATGGCTGGATGGCATCACCGACTCTGTGGACATGAGTTTGAGTGAACTTTGGGAGTTGGTGATGGACAGGGAGGCCTGGCGTGCTGTGACTCATGGGGTTGCAGAGAGTCGGACACGACTGAGCAACTGAACTGAACTGAATTATTTTACAATGTTATATTGGCTGGTTTTGTCATACATTGACATGAATCCGCACCGGGTGTACATGAGTTCCCCTTCCTGAACCCCCCTCCCACCTCCCTCCTCAATTTATGCTCCCTCTGGGTCATCCCCGCACACCCACCCCAAGCATCCTGTAACATGCATCGACCCTAAACTGGCGATTCATTTCACAAATGACAACATATATGTTTCAATGCCATTCTCCCAAACTATCCCACCCTCACCTTCTCCCACAGAGTCCCAAAGACTGTTCTATACATCTGTGTCTCTTTTGCTGTCTCATATACAGGGTTATCATTTGCATCTTTCTAAATTCCATATATATGCGTTAGTATGCTGTATTGGTGTTTTTCTTTCTGGCTTACTTCACTCTGTATAATAGGCTCTAGTTTCTTCCACCTCATTAGAACTGGTTCAAATGCATTCTTTTTAATGGCTGAGTAATACTCCATTGTGTATATGTACCAAAGCTTTCTTATCCATTCGTCTGCAGATGGACATCTAGGTTGCTTCCATGTCCTGGTTATTATAAACAGTGCTGCAATGAACATTGGAGTACATGTGTCTCTTTCAATTCTGGTTTCCTCGGTGTGTATGCCCAGGAGTGCGATTGCTGGATCATATGGCAGTTCTATTTCCAGTTTCTTGAGGAATCTCCACACTGTTCTCCATAGTGGCTGTACTAGTTTGCATTCCCACCAACAGTGTAAGAGGGTTCCCTTTTCTCCACACCCTCTCCAGCATTTATTGCATGTAGACTTTTGGATAGCAGCCATTCTGACTATTGTGAAATGGTATCTCATTGTGGTTTTGATTTGCATTTCTCTGATTATGAGGGATGTTGAGCATTTTTTCATGTGTTTGTTAGCCATCTTTATGTCTTCTTTGGAGAAATGTCTATTTAGTTCTTTGGCCCATTTTTTGATTGGGTCATTAATTTTTCTGGAATGGAGCTGCAGGAGCTGCTTGTATATTTTGGAGATTAATCCTTTGTCAGTTGCTTCATTTACTATTATTTTCTCCCATTCTGAAGGCTGTTTTTTCACCTTGCTTATACTTTCCTTTGCTGTGCAGAAGCTTTTGATTTTAATTAGGTCCCATTTGTTTATTTTTGCTTTTATTTCCAATATTATGGGAGGTGGGTCTTGGAGGATCATGCTGTGATTTATGTCAGAGAGTGCCTTGCCTATGTTCTCCTCTAGGAGTTTTATAGATCTGGTCTTACATTTACCTTTCTAATCTATTTTGAGTTTATTTTGGTGTATGGTGTTAGGAAGTGTTCTAGTTTCATTCTTTTATAAGTGGCTGACCAGTTTTCCAAGCGCCACTTGTTGAAGAGACTGTCTTTTCTCCATTTTATATTCTTGCCTCCTTTGTCAAAGATAAGGTGTCCATAGGCGTGTGGATTTATCTCTGGGCTTTCTATTTTGTTCCATTGATTTATATTTCTGTCTTTAAGCCAGTACCATACTGTCTTGATGACTGTGGCTTTGTAGTAGAGCCTGAAGTCCGGCAGGTTAATTCCCCTAGTTCCATTCTTCTTCCTCAAGATTGCTTTGGCTATTCGAAGTTTTTTGTATTTCCATACAAATTTTGAGATTATTTGTTCTAGTTCTGTGAAAAATATCGTTGGTAGCTTGATAGGGATGCATTGAATGTATAAATTACTTTGGGTAGTATACTCATTTTTACCATATTCTTTCAATCCATGAACACAGTATATTTCTCCATCTATTAGTGTCCTCTTTGATTACTTTCACTAGTGTTTTATAGTTTTCTATGTACAAGTCTTTTGTTTCCTTAGGTAGATATATTCCTAAGTATTTAGTTCTTTTCGTTGCAACAGTGAATGGAATAGTTTCCTTAATTTCTCTTTCTATTTTCTCATTATTAGTGTATAGGAATGCAAGGGATTTCTGTGTGTTGATTTTATATCCTGAAACTTTACTGTATTCACTGATTAGCTCTAGTAGTTTTCTGGTAGAATATTTAGGGTTTTCTATGTAGAGGATCATGTCATCAGCGAACAGTGAAAGTTTTTCTTCTTCTTTTCCAATTTGTATTCCTTTTATGTCTTTTTCTGCTCTGATTGCTGTAGCCAAAACTTCCAGAACTATGTTGAATAGTAGTGGTGAGAGTGGGTCCCCTTGTTGTGTTCCTGACTTTAGGGGAAATGCTTTCAATTTTTCACCATTGAGGATAATGTTTGCTGTGGGTTTGTCATATATAGCTTTTATTATGTTGAGGTATGTCCCTTCTATTCCCACTTTCTGGAGAGTTTTTATCATAAATGGATGTTGAATTTTGTTGAAGGCTTTCTCTGCATCTGTTGAGATAATCATAGGATTTTTATTTTTCAGTATGTTAATGTGGTGTATTACATTGATTGATTTGTGGATATTGAAGAATACTTGCATTCCTGGGATAAAGCCCACTTGGTCATGATGTATGATCTTCTTAATGTGTTGTTGGATTCTGATTGCTAGAATTTTGTTAAGGATTTTTGCATCTATGTTCATCAGTAATATTGGCCTGTAGTTTTCTTTTTTTGTGGGGTCTTTACCAGGTTTTGCGATTAGGGTGATGGTGGCCTCATAGAATGACTTTGGAAGTTTCCCTTCCTCAGCAATTTTCTGGAAGAGTTTGAGTAGAATAGGTGTTAGCTCTTCTCTAAATTTTTGGTAGAATTTGGCTGTGAAGCCATCTGGACCTGGGCTTTTGTTTGCTGGAAGATTTCTTATTACAGCCTCTAGTTCCGTGCTTGTGATGGGTCTGTTCAGATTTTCTATTTCTTCCTGGTTCAGTTTTGGAAAATTGTACTTTTTTAGGAATTTGTCCATTTCTTCCAGGTTATTCATTTTATTGCCATATAATTGCTGATAGTATTCTCTAATAATCCTTTGTATTTCTGTGTTGTCGGTTGTGATCTCTCCATTTTCATTTCTAATTTTATTGATTTGGTTCTTCTCCTTTTGTTTCTTGATGAGTCTGGCTAGTGGTTTGTCAATTTTATTTACCTTCTCAAAGAACCAGCTTTTGGCTTTGTTGATTTTTGCTATGGTCTCTTTTGTTTCTTTTGCATTTATCTCTGCCCTAATTTTTACAATTTCTTTCCTTCTACTAACCCTGGGGTTCTTCATTTCTTCCTTTTCTAGTTTCTTTAGATGTAGAGTTAGGTTATTTAGTTGACTTTTTTCTTGTTTCTTGAGGTGTGCCTGTATTGCTATGAACTTCCCCCTTAGCACTGCTTTTACAGTGTCCCAGAGGTTTTGGCTTGTTGTGTTTTCATTTTCATTCATTTCTATGTATATTTTGATTTCTCTTTTGATTTCTTCTATGATTTGTTCATTATTCAGCAGTGTGTTGTTCAGCCTCCATATGTTGGCATTTTTAATAGTTTTTCTCCCATATTTGAGATCTAACCTTATTGCATTGTGGTCAGAAAAGATGCTTGGAATGATTTCAATTTTTTTGAATTTACCAAGGCTAGATTTATGGCCCAGGATGTGATCTATCCTGGAAAAGGTTCCGTGTGCACTTGAGAAAAAGGTGAACTTCATTGTTTTGGGGCGAAATGTCCTATAGATATCTATTAGGTCTAACTGGTCTATTGTATCATTTAAAGTTTCTGTTTCCTTGTTAGTTTTCTGTTTAGTTGATCTATCCATAGATGTAAGTGGGGTATTAAAATCTCCCACTATTATTACATTGTTGTTAATTTCCCCCTTCATACTTGTTAATAATTGTCCTACATATTGCGGTGCTCCTATGTCGGGTGCATAAATATTTATAATTGTTATATCTTCATATCAGATTGATCCTTTGATCATTATGTAGTTTCCTTCTTTGTCTCTTTTCACAGCCTTTGTTTTAAAGTCTATTTTATCTGATATGAGTATTCCTACTCCTGCTTTCTTTTGGTCTCTATTTGCAAGGAATATCTTTTTCCAGCCCTTCACTTTCAGTCTGCATGTGTCCCTCGTTTTGAGGTGGGTCTCTTGTAGACAACATATATGGGGGTCTTGTTTTTGTATCCATTCAGCCAGCCTTTGTCTTTTGGTTGGGGCATTCAACCCATTTACGTTTAAGGTAATTATTGATAAATATGATCCCGTTGCCATCTTTTTATTGCTTTGGGTTCAGGTTTATACACCCTTTCTGTTATTCCTGTCTAGAGAAGATCCTTTAGCATTTGTTGGAGAGCTGGTTTGGTGATGCTGAATTCTCTCAGCTTTTGCTCAAAAATATAATTTAAAAGTACCCATTTAGTTTCTATTTTGGGCTTCCCTGATGAAGTAGTGAAGAATCTGTCTTCCAATGCAGGAGATGCAGTTTCAGTCCCTGGGTCCGGAAAATTCCCTGGAGTAGGAAATGGCAATCCATTCCAGTATTCTTGCCTGGGAAGTCCCATGGAAAGAGGATCTTGGTGGGCTACACAGTTCATTGAAATCACAAGAGTTGGACGAGACTTAGTGACTAAAACAACAAGTTCTTATTTTAATCAATTTCATGCAATTTTGCAAATTTATAGTAAGACTGTAGAGGATAAATAAAAATGAGCAAAACACTGCACTGATTCTCCAGGGTAGCTCACATTTTAAGATGGGAGTTGAACCCTATAGCAACTTACTACAATCTTAATAATGATAGCATAATAGAGGTATAGATAAATCTGTAATATAATAGAATCAACCCGGAAGAGACATCATGGAGAAGGGAGCATGGCATGGAAAGAAAACACAGAAAAATTAAAATAACAGATATAATTAAATGGCACAGTTCTCAAATGTTAGGTTTTCTCTGAATTATCCATCAAATTACATGGCCTCATTCTCAAGAAAGTTTAAATCACAAATCCAGTGTTATGATCTAAATGTGGCTAGGAGTTGGGGTGTTTTCTAACACACAAGATGTCACACAGTCAAAGGGTACTCAGTGCTTGGCTATGGCTGATAATGATGTCTCTGATAGGTCTTTTGTACTTTGAATGGTTATTAATTGTAGATCACTGATTATTAAAAAAATATATTAACCGTATGTTCACAGTAATTTACAGAAAAGGAAGCACACAAAGAAAAAACAGAAAGAGAAACCTGTTAATCATATGGAATGACCTAGAAAATAGAGCAGAAAGGCATCAATGTCATGAAAGGCATGAAGCAAGGTAACGTGCTAGCTTCTGTGCAAGCACTTTCATTAAAACATGCCAGATCTGGAAAATAGTGAGGAAACTGTTATTTTTAGGGTGCAGAAAGCATATTCTCAGGTCTTAGAAAATGGTGTGAATGCAGCAGGCCTCATGAAATGTCTAGAATCAGTAACATACTTGCTGAAATATTGAAAACCTCCCTCTACTATCAGTAATGATGGCATTTCCTTATCTTCTATTCAATTTCCGACTTGAAAATCTATCCAGTACAATTAAGTCAATGGAAAAAAAGGAAAATATGGGATCAGAAAGAACAATACAAAGCAATAAAATTATGTACAGATTTGCAAAATACATGGTTTGACACATAATAAATCCAAAATAATATTCAGGAAGCTGTTGGAATAAATGAGTTTGCTGAATTATTGATATGAATTCAACATGAAAACATTAACATATCAATTATTTTTATATATACCAGGAAAAATTGAAGTTTGATAGATGAAATAATGTAAGGCAATGGCAAGCCACTCCAGTACTATTGCCTAAAAAATCCCATGGATGGAGGAGCCTGGTAGGCTGCAGTCCGTGTGGTCGCTAAGGGTCAGACATGACTGAGAGACTTCACTTTCACTTTTCTCTTTCACACATTGGAGAAGGAAATGGCAACCCACTCCAGTGTTCTTGCCTAGAGAATCCCAGGGACGGGGGAGCCTGGTGGGCTTCCGTCTATGGGGTAACACAGAGTCAGACACGACTGAAGCGACTTAGCAGCAGCAGCAGCAGCATCAAGAAACATCACTCAATAATAACTGTATAACAAATGATATAAATTATACATACAATTGCAAATCACTTTTTTAGAAAAGTAAAGACCAAGTAAAAAGGGAATAAATACATGGTAGAGTATATAATGCACATGAACTGAAAAACTTAACATTGTAAATATGTCAACCTTTCCTAAATGTATCTATTCAAGCAACACAGTAGGTTTTGGTGAAAATTAACATGCTGAATCTAAAATTTTGATAAAACAACATATCTTAAAAATCAAACTACAATGACTTATACAACCATCCAGATGTATCATATATCTATAGCAGACAAAATGGGTAATTATAGTCAATTAGGCCAATGGAACGGAATAGAGAATTCAGAAGCAAAGTCATATCTATTCAGTCACTTGCTTGTATTACAAAAGTAGCCCTGCAGTCCAGCGTGGGTAGGATACTCTTGTCAACAAATAGTGCTGGGTCAACTAGATATGCATATGGGACTAAACGGGGAAGCTTCTCTGGTGGCTCAGACCGTAAAAGCATCTTCTTGCAATGCAGGAGACCTGTGTTTGATCCCTGGATCAGGAAGATACCCTGGAGAAGGAAATGGCAACCCACTCCAGTACTCTTGACTGGAAAATTCTATGGATGGAGGAAACTTCTAGGAAAATTCTATGGGTGGAGTGACTTCAGTTTCACTTTTACTTTCATGGGAATAAACAATCATTACTTATATGTCATGTGTATGTACCTGTTAGTCGCTCAGTCATGTCTGACTCTTTGCGACCCCATGGGCTGTAGCCTGCCAGGCTATCTGTTCATGGAATTCTCCAAGCAAGAATACTGGAGTGGGTTGCCATCTCCTCCAGGTAGGTCATATCATACCCAAATCAATCTTTGATGAATTTTTAATCAAAATATCAGTTCAGTTCAGTTCAGTTCAGTCGCTTAGTCGTGTCCGACTCTCCGCGACCCCATGAATTACAGCACGCCAGGCCTCCCTGTCCATCACCAACTCCTGGAGTACACTCAAACTCATGTCCACAGAGTCGGTGATACCATCTAGCCATCTCATTCTCCGTCGTCCCCTATAAAGGGATACTATAAAGTTTCTTGAAAATAA
Source organism: Moschus berezovskii (assembly GCF_049115385.1). Lineage (NCBI taxonomy): Eukaryota > Metazoa > Chordata > Mammalia > Artiodactyla > Moschidae > Moschus > Moschus berezovskii. Next base: position 37,817,681 of record NC_142461.1, read on the forward strand.
CCAAGAATATTATCTTAGCAACCTTGGGGGGCTATCCAAAGTTACCTTAAAAATGACACATACAAACAAAAGCACTATGCATACAGGAAACATTGATATATTGGAATTCACTAAAATTAAGAACATGTTCATTAAGAAATACCAGCAGAGAATGTGAAAATAAGCCACTGAAAGAAAATGATTAAACATATGCAAAAGGCAAAGAGACCAGTTCAAGAAAAAATGAACAAAAGGCTTAAGAAGCATTTTGCAAATTGACCAGTAAGCATATGAAATATTATCAACTACAATAATCATTCAGTTCAGTTCAGTTCAGTTCAGTCGCTCAGTCGCGTCCGACTCTGCGCAACCCCATGAATCACTAGGAAAATGTAAAGTGAAATTACAATGAAATAACAACCCATACCTGCTAGTTCGATGCTGGGTTTAATAAACCCTAGTTTTAAGTTGAGAAGGAAATAGCAACCCACTTCATTGTTCTTGCCTGGAGAATCCCAGGAACAGCAGAGCCCGGTGGGCTGCCATCTATGGGGTCACACAGAGTCGGACACGACTGAAGTGACTTAGCAGCAGCAGCAGCAACCTGCCAGAAGAACTGACACTATTAAGAACTGGAGATCAAATTGACAACATTTGCTGCATTGTAGAAAAACCAAGAGAGTTTCAGAAAAAAAAAACATCTACTTCTGCTTCATTGACTATGCTAAAACCTTTGACTGTGTGGATCACAACAGACTGAAAAATTCTTAAAAGGATTAGAATACCAGACTACTTTACCCATCTCCTAAGAAACCTGTACGCAAGTCAAGAAGCAATAGTTAGAACTAGACACGGAATAACTGACTGGTTCAATATTGGGAAGGAGTAAGTCAAGGCTGTATATTGTCACCCTGCTTATTTAACTTCTATGCAGAGTACAACATGCGAAATACCAGGCTGGATGAGTCACAGGCTGGAATCAAGATTGCCAGGACAAATGTCAACAACCTCAGAAATGCAGATGAAAACACTCTAATAGCAGAAAGCGAAGAGGAACTAAAGAACCTATTGATGAGGGTGAAAGAGGAGAGTGAAAAATCTGACTTGAAACTCAACATTCAAAAAATCATGATCATAGCATCTGGTCAGATCAGTTCAGTTCAGTTTAGTCGCTCAGTCTTGTCTGACTCTTTGTGACTCCATGAACTGCAGCACGCCAGGCCTCCCTGTCCATCACCAACTCCTGGAGTCTACCCAAACCCATGTCTATTGATTTGGTGATGCCATCCAACCATCTTGTCCCCTGTCGTCCCCTTCTCCTCCTGCCCTCAATCTTTCCCAGCATCAGGGTCTTTTCAAATGAGTCAACTCTTCACATCAGGTGGCCAAAGTATTGTTGTTTCAGCATCAACATCAGTCCTTCCAATGAACATGCAGGATTGATCTTCTTTAGGATGGACTAGTTGGATCTCCTTGCAGTCCAAGGGACTCTCAAGAGTCTTCAACACCACAGTTCAAAAGCATCAATTCTTCAGTGCTAAGATTTCTTTATAGTCCAACTCTCACATCCATACAGTACTACAGGAAAAACCATAGCCTTGACTAGATGGACCTTTGTTGACAAAGTAATGTCTCTGCTTTTTAATATGCTGTCTAGGTTGGTCATAACTTCCTTCCAAGAAGTAAACATCTTTTAATTTCATGTCTGCAGTCACCATCTGCAGTGATTTTGGAGCTCCCCAAAATAAAGTCTGACACTGTTTCCACTGTTTCCCCATCTATTTGCCATGAAGTGATGGGACCGGATGCCATGATCTTCGTTTTCTGAATGTTGAGTTTTAAGCCAACTTTTTCACTCTCCCCTTTCACTTTTATAAAGAGGCTCTTTAGTTCTTCTTCACTTTCTGCCATAAGGGTAGTGCCATCTGCATATCTGAGGTTGTTGATACTTCTCCCAGCAATCTTGATTCCAGCTTGTGCTTCATCCAGCCCAGCATTTCTCATGATGTACTCTGCATAGAAGTTAAATCAGTTATCAGCCAGTTCAGTTGCTCAGTCGTGTCTGATAAGTTAAATAAGCAGTGTGACAATATACAGCCTTGACTATTCCTGTTCTTATTTGGAACCAGTCTGTTGTTCCATGTCCAGTTCTAACTGTTGCTTCCTCACCTGCATACAGGTCTCCATGGCAAACAGAAGGGGAAAAATTGGAAACAGTGACATACTTTATTTTCTTGGGCTCCAAAATCTCTTGAGACTGTTACTGCAGCTTTGAAATTAAAAGACACTTGCTCTTTTGAAGGAAAGCTATGAAAAACCTAAACCAGTTAGTTCTAAAGGAAATCAACCCTAAATATTCATTGGAAATGCAATTGTTAAGTTGAAGCTCTAATACTTTGGCCACCTGAAGTGAAAAGCTGACTCATTGGAAAAGACCTTGATGCTGGAAAAGATGGAAGGCAAAAAGGAGAAGGGGGCAGCAGAGGATGACATGGTTCAATAGCATCACCAACTCAAAGGATATGAATATGAGCAAACTCCAGGAGACAGTGGAGGACAGAGGATCCTGGTATTCTATAGTCCATGAGGTTGCAAAAAATTGGAGACAACCTAGCAACTGAACAACAACAAAAGACCCTGTAGTTCTCAAACAATGGGTGTGGGTGTATAAACTGACACAATAACTTTGGAATATAACAGTATCTACTAAACCTAAACATAAATCCTGCCACCCAGCAATTCAAATTTTAATAGACATATACATTCAGTTCAGTTCAGTTCAGTTGCTCAGTCATGTCCAACTCTTTGCGACCCCATCAACTGCAGCACACCAGCCCTCCCTGCCCATCACCAACTCACAGAGTTTACCCAAACTCATGTCCATTGAGTCAGTGATGCCATCTAACCATCTCATCCTCTGTCATCCCCCTCTCCTGCCCTTAATCTATCCCAACATCAGGGTCTTTTCAAATGAGTCAGATCTTCATATCAGGTGGCCAAAATATTGGAGCTTCAACTTCAACATTAGTCCTTCCAATGAACACCCAGGACTTATTTCCTTTAGGATTGACTGGTTGGATCTCCTTGCAGTCCAAGAGAATATCAAGAGTCTTCTCCAACACCAAAGAAAGGCAATGCCAAAGAATGGTCAAACTACCACACAATTGCACTCATCTCACACACTAGTAAAGCAATGCTCAAAATTCTCCAAGCCAGGATTCAGCAATACGTGAATTGTGAACTTCCAGATATTCAACCTGGTTTTAGAAAAGGCAGAAGAACCAGAGATCAAATTGCCAACATTCGTTGGCTCATCCAAAATGCAAGAGAGTTCCAGAAAAGCATCTATTTCTGCTTTATTGACTGAGCCAAAGCTTTTGACTGTGTGGATTACAATAAACTGTGGAAAATTCTGAAGGAGATGGGAATACCAGACCACCTAACCTGCCTCTTGAGAAACCTATATGCAGGTCAAGAAGCAACAGTTAGAACTAGACATGGAACAACAGACTTGTTCCAAATAGGAAAAGGAGTACGTCAAGGCTGTATATTGTCACCGTGCTTAGTTAACTGATATGCAGATTACATCATGAGAAACACTGGACTGGATGAAGCTCAAGCTGGAATCAAGATTGCTGCACTGCTGCTGCTCCTAAGTTGCTTCAGTTGTGTCAAACTCTTAGCAACTCCATGGACTGTAGCACATGAGGCTCCTCGGTCCATGGGATTTTCCAGGCAAGAGTACTAGAGTGGGTGCCATTGCCTTCTCCGAGACTGCTGGGAGAAATATCAATAACCTCGGATATGCAGATGACACCACCTTTATGGCAGAAAGTGAAGAAGAACTAAAGAGCCTCTTGATAAAAGTGAAAGATGAGGGTGAAAAAGTTGGCTTAAACTCAACATTCAGAAAACCAAGATCATGGCATCAAGTCCCATCACTTCATGGCAAGTAGATGGGGAAACAGTAGAAACAGTGGCTGACTTTATTTGGGGGGCTCCAAAGTCACTGCAGATGGTGACTGCAGTCATGAAATTAAAAGATGCTTACTCCTTGGAAGAAAAGTTATGACCAATGGCAGATAGCATATTAAAAAACAGAGACATTACTTTGTCAACAAAGGTCCATCTACTCAAGGATATGGTTTTCCCAGTAGTCACGTATGGATGTGAGAGTTAGACTATAAAGAAAGCTGAGGGCATAAGACATACACATAATGCTCACTAAAATATAAGTACAAGAATGTTCATAACAATATAGCCAAAATTACAAACAATCTAAAAACTTGGCTACAGTAGAATGAATAAGCACATTTTACTACTTTCCCAGGTTGTCCAGTGGTAAAGAATCCTCCTGCCAATGTAGGAGATGCAAGAGATGTGGGTTCAGTACCTAAGACAGGGAGGTTCCCTGGAGGAGGAAATGGCAGCCCATTCCAGTATTCTAATCTTGAAAATTCCATGTGCAGAGGAGCCTAGCGGGCCACAGCCATGAGGTTACAAAGAGTCAGACTCAACTGAGCACACACATGCTCACGCTTACATTTACTCATTTCTCCTCACTACTTTCACACAATGCCATGTAGTATGTGATGAAAATGAAAAAAATTATATGCAAAAACATGGACAAACCCCATTAACATCGTGATGAGTGAAAGAAATCAGACACTGAAGAGTACATACATTATGATTCCATTTATACAAAGTACAAAATCAAGGCAAAACTAATTTCTGCTGCTAAATGCATAAATAGTGATTACTTTGGGGGAACAGTGTCTGGGAATGTACAAGAGTGGTCCTTCAAGGTATAATGTTTAATTTTGAATCTGGGTGGTAGTTACATGAATGTAATCTTTTTATAAAAATCCACTGATCTACACAAATATGATGTACCCATGCTATCTGCCAGATATTAATACTATACACATGTGTGAGAGTGGCATTTTATCAGAATGTTTTTATTCTTATGACTAGAACCTGGGAAATTACTCCCACACTTCTCCGTTGGTCATGGTACAGATCGAAACCTAATTAATGTAAGGAGCAATTTACTAATGCAGTTTCAGTAAGAGAAGACAAAAAGGATATTTAGCATAATCAGCACTGGAGACATGGAGTAACAATCAGCATTAGAGAAACATTTTGGTAGGGAAATGGTGTGACTGACCCACAAATATTCCACCTGCTATACCTAAAGGGCTGTCACCACCCAGTCTGCCTACAATAAAATGAGACAGAACTGGGTGATTGATAACTAATTTGGAGGATTAAAAGAAGAATTAGGTTATATGGGAAAGCTTTGGTTCAGTTCAGTTCAGTTGCTCAATCGTGTCTGACTCCTTGCGACCCCATGAACTTCAGCATGCCACCTCCCTGCCCATCACCAACTCCCAGAGTCTACCAAAACCCATGTCCATTGAGTCCGTGATGCCATCCAACCATCTCATCCTCTGCCGTCCCCTTCTCCTCCTGTCCTCAATCTTTCCCAGCATCAGGGTCTTTCAAATGAGTCCGCTCTTCTCATCAGGTGGCCAAAGTATTGAGTTTCAGCTTCAAAATCAATCCTTCCAGTGAACACTCAGGACTGATCTCCTTTAGGATGGACTGGTTGGATCTCCTTGAAGTCCAAGGGACTCTCAAGAGTCTTCTCCAATACCACAATTCAAAAGCATCAATTCTTCAGCGCTCAGCTTTTTTATAGTCCAACTCTCACATCCATACATGACCACTGGAAAAACTATAGCTTTGACTAGATGGATCTTTGCTGGCAAAGTATGTCTCTGCTTTTTAATATAGTGTCTAAGTTGGTCATAACTTTCCTTCCAAGGAGTAAGCATCTTTTAATTTCATGGCTGCAATCACTATCTGCAGTGATTTTGGAGTCCCCCAACATAAAGTCAGCCACTGTTTCCCCATCTATTTGCCATGAAGTGATGGGACCAGATGCCATGATCTTAGTTTTCAGAAAGCTGAGCTTTAAGCCAACTTTTCCACTCTCCTCTTTCACTTTCATCAAGAGGCTTTCTAGTTCCTCTTCACTTTCTGCCATAAGGGTAGTGTCATCTGCATATCTGAGGTTATTGATATTTTTTTCTGGCAGTCTTGATTCCAGCTTGTGCTTCATCCAGCCCAGCGTTTCCCATGATGTACTCTGCATATAAGTTTAGTAAGCAGGGTGACAATATACAGCCTTGACATACTCCTTTTCCTATTTGGAACCAGTCTGTTGTTCCATGACCAGTTCTAAGTATTGCTTCCTGACCTGCATACAGGCTTCTCAAGAGGCAGGTTAGGTGGTCTGGTATTCCCATCTCCTTCAGAATTTTCCACAGTTTATTGTGATCCACACAGTCAAAGGCTTTGGCATAGTGAATAAAGCAGAAATAGATATTTTTCTGGAACTCTCTTGCTTTTTTTGATGATCCAGCTTATGTTGGCAATTTGATCTCTGGTTCCTCTGCCTTTTCTAAAACCTGCTTGAACATCTGGAAGTTCACGGTTCACGTATTGCTGAATCCTGGCTTGGAGAATGTTGAGCATTACTTTTAGTGTGTGAGATGTTTGCAACTTGGTAGTTTGAGCATTCTTTGGTATTGCCTTTCTTTGCAGGAGAGGTCAAAATGTAAACAAAATACATCAATTCCAAAAGAGATGATTTGTTTTCAATTATTGTAGACTCGGACTCCAAGAAGAGAAGGATCCAGGCCATAGCAATATGATTTCAAGGGGAACCTTGGACTATAAATCAATGGCAATATATCTCAATATATACTAGTTTATATATATATATATATATATATAGTTTTGTATATTCATAATATCACATGATTAGTGTCAACTTTGCCGAAGAATTGATGCTTTTGAACTGTGGTGTTGGAGAAGACTCTTGAGAGTCCCTTATACTGCAAGGAGATCCAACCAGTCCATTCTAAAGGAGATCAATCCTGGATGTTCATTGGAGGGACTGATGCTAAAGCTGAAACTGCAATACTTTGGCCACCTCATGTGACGAGTTGACTCACTGGAAAAGACTCTGATGCTGGGAAAGGTTGGGGGCGGGAGGAGAAGGGGACGACGGAGAATGAGATGGTTGGATGGCATCACCGACTCTGTGGACATGAGTTTGAGTGTACTCCGGGAGTTGGTGATGGACAGGGAGGCCTGGCGTGCTGTGATTCATGGGGTCGCGGAGAGTCGGACATGACTGAGCGACTGAACTGAACTGAACTGAACTGAATCACAGAAGAAAAAAAGGAAGGTTCACTGCTCTAATGAAATATTTCAGGATGGTGTTCCAGTTGTTCAAAATCACATAGGCACATGCTTCTCCATATTAGGCACTGACCTTGAACCTGTATGGATATCAGCTATAAGTAATCAGTACCACCAGAACCGTGTTCCAGCTGAATCTCAGCCCTGGGTTTGTATCTTCCAAGTATATGACTTCTTCTTCTTCTTTATTTTCTTTTTTTACTAAATGGGAAAATAGAAATGTGTTATAATAAACATTTTATTCTTTAAAATAAACTTTAACTCTCAGCAATATATATTTTGTAGTTCATTACATGGTTAAGTCCTAGATGCACAATCATCTCTGGTTAAATAAGTCTCTGGCTTATTTCATTCTGGGAAAGGGCTTCTTCTAAAATAACAGTGCTTTAAAAAATAGTGTCAGAAATGTTCTGGTTAAGGCACACTAAGTTTCAGCGTCCCCAGCATAGCTTTCACCAGTAGTACCTATGTCAGCTTCATAGCCCCAGGACCAATATAAAGGACTGAACACTACTCTTACTGTGGCCCACGGACCAGTTGTGTCATCCTGCAGAATATTAGTACTACCCCTCGCTTGCTTCCCACCCCCCAACACACACATTTGTTAAGGTTTGGCAAACACTGGCCTAAACAATGATGTGCTTGTCTTATTTAAAGAAGTATGTGGTTTAGCTACTATGCTCCCCAATTATAGCAGATTTCAATTCACTTTGGGAAATTTAATTCAGTCCCTTGTAAGTACACTGGAAAATCCTCTTTTCACAGAAGTAGTTCAAGACAAGGTCTAATCCCCTGGGATGGAGCACCACCATGATACAAACTCACCAGCATACAACTTCAAGGCTGAAAACTTGCATAGACTTCAAAGACATCAACTTCCAGTAACAAAAGACAGCATATTTGGGGTTTGTATTAATGATATGAAGTAGATTATATGTCCCTCAAATTATCATAAATGCTTCCATATACAGTAACATTTAAGGATCCAGCTAGGGGAATAGTGGGCTTCCCAGGTGGTGTTAGCAGTAAAGAACCCGCCTGCCAGTGCAGGAAACATAAGACATGAGTTCAACCACTAAGTCAGAAAGATCCCCTGGAGGAAGGCATAGGAACACACTTCAGTATCCTTGCCAAGAGAATCCCATCAAAGAGGGGCCTGGTAGGTTATGTTCCATAGGGTCACAAAGAGTCAGACATGGCTAAAGCAACTTAGCCTGCAAGCCTTCTAGGTAAATAGTAAAAAGAAGTCTTAATCATTGCAAGCATGACCTCCCAGTCTGTGACATATACAAGGCCTTTATTTCTGGGAATTCTACCTTCTCATTCCTACCCCATCCATTTTCAAACTCTCTAACACTCTTAGAAAAGGAAGAAAAACATATATGTGAGGAATTCTGGTAAAAATACTGACAATTCTAATTTTGGCAAAAGCAAAACAAACTGGTTGGCATAATCCTGGTTGACTAGTGTAATGTATGGTTTTGGCATTTTTTGGTATTAGATTCAGAGAAAGAAAGGAATCATTATACTAATAAAGAAGCAAAAGGTGAAAGAAAAAAAAGAGAGAGGAAAACAAAATCAAATCCAAAAAGTGACTAAATGTATTAATCAACTTGGGACATACAGAGAAAAAATAAGAGAGAAATTGAGTTATCCTTCAATAGACCAGAGGAAGTCAAACACAAAATAATTTTAGCTTGATTTCCAAATAGATATACACATATCCAACATCTAGGGGAATCTCCAATGGCATTTCCCCATCCTATTTCCTGCCATCAAATCCAAATATATACACAGGTTTATTTTGAGATGATAAGAGAAATACTATGATTTTGCCAGTGACAAAGACTGATGCCAAACACATACTGAATTGAGGACATCGAGAAGGATAAATATCTGAGACTCTCCAAACCTTGAGATAGTAGAATGCATTAGATCTCTCCCTTCTTTCCTACCTGCCTTCTGATCTCATTAGCTCTTGACTACACTATCACAACCGTATCCACCTGGTTTGTCAGCCTATAACTACAACACCATCCTATAAAACCATCCTTTTGCAGAACTATCCTATATATATATATGTTTGACAAAATAATTTTTATTTCAGCTGTTTCATTTTTCTCTTCAAAATAAGTTAATATGTAAAATATTATTTTATGGTTTAATAAGACTAGCATGGCTTTCAATTCTTCTTTGAGCCCTTTGGTTTCTAAGCCAAAATTATGACTAACATTAATAGACAGTGATGTTTATTTATTAGTTGAAGTAAGCTCTGGGAGTTGGTGATGGACAGGGAAGCCTAGTGTGCTGCAGTCCATGGGGTCGCAAAGAGTTGGACACAACTGAGCAACTGAACTGAACTGAATGTTTACTGACTTTACTCTGCTTCAGACATGATGCAAAGTACTTAATATGCATTATACTGTACCATACGTGAGTTTTTCAGAACTATCACCGAGATTGTGGAAAGCATATATTGAAGATGGTAAAGCTGCATTCAACCCAGGACCTTGAATGACTACATGGAGCAGAGTGCCTGTCCACTACCTTGCTATATCAACAACAACACATACACACAAAAAAACCTTCTATTTTATTTTAGTCATTAAATTTGTGCCTCTATTTATTACAGAAGCTTAGCATACCCTACCTAATACAGGTAGGTACCACTGATTACTCCCTTTTATCACAGATGAAGAAATACAGAGAATTTGCTCAACATTTCACAGCTAATAAATGGTAGAACTCAGATTGAATCAAGATTGGCCACATCTAGAGTAACTGTCTTTACATCACAGGGCCCCCAAGTTATAAGGCTCCCAAAAGTGTCCAAGCTCTTGTGTGACATTCATGACTCAACATTATTTAATCATAACCTAACCCTCCAGCATTTATTATTTTCCTGTCTATTTGCCTTTAGCGTATCCGACCTAAAATGCCCTTTCTGTCACTGAAATACTACCAGTCTCTCAAGGAACTACTACTGCCTACATGATTTTTTTTTCCCCTGTGAAATCTGACATTCTCTCCATAGCCATTTCCTCTTCTTTCTTAATATAAGAGCTAAAAGTTTGTTAAAAGGACAACATGACCAGCTCCAGAGGAAGAAAGATGGCAAAACCATGAAGATCCTCTAATCAACTTAACTATTCTTTGCTCCCTTTCAGATACTCCCTTTTCTAGCTTCCTTGTAGCTAGCAGTTGCTAGGTAACATGGTCCTGATAATAAGGGAAAGTCCAATAGGAAAGCTGGTTTGTTTCTTCGAGGGAAGATTTTCCTCCTGACCAAAAGGATACAGAGAACAGGGAAAAAAAAATATGTTCCCCCCCTTTAAGATCTGGAAGCAGATATGTGAGAATGTGATATTATTTATAGTAGTAGAAGTCTTTCTGAAACCAAAAGTGGTCAGGCTAAGGACAGAAACCTATTATACTGGGTTAGTAGAACAGAAATATGAAAGGCTGGTTCTTCACAGCAATCTTGAGCTCACATGCCAACTCAGAGACTGCCTACCTACTTATTCAAATTATGTGAAATAATAATGTCATTATCAGCTTATCTTAGCCACAGAAAGCTGAAATCATTCCTGATACAGAATCACAGCTGAAACAGTGTCTGACAATGGTCACAAGACTGGTCACAAATATTTCAGTCCCCCTCCTTCCAAGTTCATGGAATAATTATACTTTCTCACCTAAACTGGAAAGATTGAAGACAGAAGGACAAGGGAATGACAGAGGATGAGATGGTTGGATGGCATCACCAATTCAATGGACATGAGTTTGAGCAAACTCCAGAAGATAGTACAGGACAGGGAAGATTGGTGTGCTGCAGTCCATGGGGTCACAAAGAGTTGGACACAACTTAGCAATCAAACAATACTACCTACTTTGCAGGTAGGCACATGCCATGTAACTTGTGTTGGTTAATAAAACATGATCAGAAATGATGTGGGTCACCTCTGGGTAGAAGTTTTAAGAAATAGCATGTACAGCTCACTCTGTGTTCTTTCTCCTGGCACAGAGATTGTGCATATGGATGTAAATTGAGTCTCAATTAGCTTGGGTTACTGAACAACTAACCATGAGCAGAGTTCCCATACTAACTCATACTGGGAATGCAAATGAGCAAGAAATAAACTCTTGGTTTACTAAGCCACTGAGATTTTGTAGTTGTTTTATGTGTAGCATAACTTCGCCTGTCTTAGCTCATTCTGACATTACAGAATCAATGGTCACAGGGTGATAACATAGGCTTCTTTTCTCCAGGATCTGCTCCACAGATTTCATTAAAACAGGTTAAATATTAGAAGCACTGAAACAGAAACAATAAGAACAGGTTTTAAAATTATTCAATAGAATATACTTGTACATGTTAAGATATATTGTTAATACTTCAATTCTTACTCTAAGGAAGCTAAGGAGCTAATATGTATTGCCTACTAACCAAAAGACAATGAAATATAAATTGAAGATTCAAAAATATAATGAATATTGTTCTAAACACAAAACATGATGATAACTTCATTAAAATAACCTGTAAGTGTGAACATTTTAAATGGAAATTCCGGGTAAGTTTCCCAGAAATGTTATAAATATTAAGCAATCCTTAACAAAGACTATTTGTCTTTTTTATCATTTTGGAAGAATGTCAATCAAGTTTTAAACTTTAATATAATCAGTTATAGTAATAGCAAAAGTTAAGAAAAAGTCTTAATTCTTTTGTAGGATCACTAATCCCAAAGAATTTAAGTAGATTTTTACCACTGTGAAAAGATTTAATTTCAAAACACAAAAGACTAATTTTATAGTAAATAATATTAACTTGTGTGTGCCTCACAGAAGCCTTTGAAATTGTCAGAGGTCAAAGGGCTTCCCTAGGGGCTCAGCTGGTAAAGAATCTGCATGCAACATGGGAGACCTGGGTTCGAGCCCTGGGTTGGGAAGATCCCCCAGAGAAGGGAATGGCTACCTACTTCAGTATTCTGGCCTGGAGAATTCCATGGACTGTATGGGGTCGCAAAGAGTGAGACACAACTGAGCAACTTTTATTATATGTTTTTTTTTTTAATATCTTTAGAATTAAGTGACACTGATTTTTTAGACAAAATGAACATAAGAAGTTAGAATCCAATTGCAATGCTTAATTATAGGTGTCTACTTATGGTTTTTTCCGTGGTCATGTATGGATGTGAGAGTTGGACTGTGAAGAAAGCTGATCGCCGAAGAATTGATGCTTTTGAACTGTGGTGCTGGAGAAGACTCTTGAGAGTCCCTTGGGCTGCAAGGAGATCCAACCAGTCCATTCTAGAGGAGATCAATCCTGGGTGTTCATTGGAAGGACTGATACTAAAGCTGAAACTCCAATACTTTGGCCACCTCATGCGACGAGTTGACTCACTGGAAAAGACTCTGGTGCTAGGAGGGATTGGGGGTGGGAGGAGACGGGGACGACAGAGAATGAGATGGCTGGATGGCATCACCGATTCGATGGACATGAGTTTGAGTGAACTCCAGGAGTTGGTGATGGACAGGGAGGCCTGGCGTGCTGTGATTCATGGGGTCGCAAAGAGTCGGACACGACTGAGTGACTGAACTGAACTGAACTGACTTAGCCAGGCGAGGGTGGTAGTTTAGTCACTAACTCGTGTCCAACTCTTAAAATCCCATGGACAGTAGCCCACCAGTCTGTAGCCCACCTCTTCTGTCCACGGAATTTCCAAGAATACTGGAATGGGTCGCTCTTTCCTTCTCCAGGGAATCTTCCCAACCCAGGTATTGAGCTCGTGTCTCCAGCATTGTCAGGCATATTCTTTACTGCTGAGCCACCAAAGACACCATTCTACAATTTTCTGTGAAGAAAAAGTTTCAATGTGAGTAGCATTTAAATCAGTGTACTTCAAGGAAAGCAGGTTATCCTCCATAATGTGAGTGGGCCTCATCGAATCAGTTGCAGGTCTTAAGGAAAAATGATGAAGTCCCCCAAAGTAAGAAATATTCTGCTTCATACTGCTTTGGGACTGGAGACTACAGCATCATCTCTTCCCTGGGTCTCCAGCCAGTGTGCTTGCCAACAGAGTTTGGACTTTCCAGCCTTCACAAGCATATAAGCCATGTCCTTAAAGTCAATCACTCATCTATTTGTCTATCTATTGATCAACTGATTGCTATCTATCTGTCATTGGTTTTGTTTCTCTGGAGACCCTAACTAACACACCAGTTATTTTAAATCTGTTATCACATGTCTTCTAAACTCCTTATAGTTAAAAAATATGCCAGCCAAAATGTGTAGTTATATGAAATAGAACTTTGGTAACAGATAGCCCATGAAGTATGAATTAGCTCTGTCTCTGCAATCTCAGTGTTATGAGGCTGCCAGGTTATAAGGTTTATATACACATAAAGACATCCACAACCAGAGCTCTGCAGCGTGTAAAACTTGCATAAAACCTTTCAGCAGGCTCCTAGATCATGGTACCCAATTTGATGACTAAGTAAAGCATCACTCGCAAATCTGCTATAGGTAATTTATAAGCACTAAACCAAAGGTTGAAAGAAAAGAATTAAAGAGACATCATGATATATTAAAGCCTGTACTTTCTCTTCACAGCAGAGAAAGCATCAAACTGAAGAGATTGTTATTATACTATAAATTAGTTCCTGGAATGTCACTGCTGAAAAATGTTATTTTTAACATTACTATCATTTAGAAACCATATTGTTTTGTGTCTGGGCATATCAAAGGCATTCTCCTAGGACTCAGTAACAGTGATAGGAGTGCTAGAGTTTAATGGACGTGCATGTTCAAAGTCAATCATTTCCGATGAGACCCCATAGACTTTAATTCTGGCAACACAAATGTCACCTTTATGAGTTTAGTGTTGTCTAGCAGAAAGAACAAAAGCTTTCAAATCAGTAGTCCTGGATGTGAATCTCTATTCTAAATATTTAGACTAGTCAATCTGGAGACTACTGCTCTTCTCTATTCCTCAATTTATTTATTTTTGAAATAAGGGACGGGGGAGTATTCTCCTTGAAAGTTTAAGAGAATTAGTTAATATATAAGAAAGCAGAACCCAAGACAGATCCAGATACTGAATGGAGTATTGAATAAAATCCCAGGATGGCACCCTTTATAGAGATGTACTAAATATTGAATTTCTTGAAACAAAGTTTAAATTTCCTTTAGAAATAATAAAATAAAATGAAACTTTAGCAGAAAAATATAGCACAATTATATGATAAGAAAAAATGGTTTCTATTCATGGCACAAAGAAAAGAAAAATCAGACGAAATTTAGTAACTGGAATTTGGAAAATCACTGAGTTGTCAAGAGAATTGTTTTTCAAGCTGAAATTATTAACATACTGAACAGGGTGATGATGTTTTAAGAAAAGTACTTGGGGAAATATCAGAACAAAAGTAGACACCTGACAAAGAAATACAGAAGCCCATGTCCTACTAGAACAATTGAAAGAATCTTCTGACCCCAAAATAAATGCTATGAGAGTCAGAAATATCTTGGTTTTTCCTAGCCACTTCATGTTTCAAGCTTCCCTGGTGGATCAGATGGTAAAGAAACTACCCACAAAACAGGAGATCTGTTCCTGGGTCAGGAAGATCCCCTGCAGTAGGAAATGGCAACCCACTCCAGTATTCTTGCTTGGAGAATTCCATGGACAGAGGAACCTGGTGGGCTACGATCCATGAGGTCACCAAGAGTCAGACATGACTGAGCGACTAACACTTTCACTAAGTTTGCATAGGCACACCCCACAGAGGATAGTAATACCTGTGCTTTTAAAAGGAGACTTAGTACCACCTTTGAAGAAAAATTACTTGGAAAATTTAGCTAATAACTGAAATGTAATTAAGAAAATTGCCACATCATCCTATTCTAGGGATATCTCTTTGGAGGGCTTTGCTAAAAGCCATCAACATACTGGATAATATAGATAACAGTTTATTAAAAATGGAGGAGAAAATGTATGCAAGTGTCAATTCACAGTTGTAAGTATAGCAAGAACACAACCACTGAATCATTTGGATATCTCATGGTTCATCAGCACATATCTGATAAAGATCTTGGGTACTGGATCCATTTCAGAGAGAACAGCAGAAGGAATTAAGGCTCAAGGTAAAATATGCCTTGCTAAGCAGGAAACTGCTTTAATTAAGAAGCCAAGCACAGAAAGTAGTTACTGAAATAGTAGGCTATTCTAGTCACTGGGGAGAAAGCTGTAGCAAATAAAACTCCAAAGAGCACAGAAGTGGTTGTTGTTAAGTCTTTTCTTAGAAACAGACAAAAAATAATGAAGATGCTTGCTCTGAAACCCTAACAGAGGGAGGTTTAGACCACACCCAAGAGCTCCATCCTAGGTGGTAGCCCTAGATGAGAACTACCAACTGCACTAGATAAGTTAATTTGCAGCCACCTGTTCTCCGTCCTTACAGGAACCTATTCTGAGGGTAATAACAGTGTCACAGGAAATAAGTGGTGACCTGGGACTCTTCTCCCAGTTTTTAGCTTTTGTTTTTTAATTCCAAATCCTGAATTATCAGCACTATGAAATCACCATATCCTATTGGTATAGAGGAATTTTACAATCAGCATGATTATAAAGATGATTATTATATATAAAGGGAGCTTAACATTATTCCTTCTTTTCACTAATGAAAACCTATCCCACATTCAAGCAGCATTATGACATTTCTGTTACACCATTAAATAACTGCCTGGCAAACAATAGCCTGAGACATTTCAGTTTAATTAGTTCATGCCAATCACATGCATATTATCATCCCTTTAATAAATTGTAGATGTCTTCATCAAATCATTTTTCATAGCACAGCACAATTTGCATAAACTTGAGAGAACTAGAATGTAGTATGACTACATTCATACTCACAAACTACAAACATATATGCAAATTACATGCTGTTGTTTAGTTGCTAAGTCATGTCTGATGCCAGGCTCCTCTATCCATGGGATCTTCCAGGCAAGAATACTACAAACAAATTTGCATATTACAGTTACTATAAATATATATGTATATACACATTCAGAGAAAACAAACCATGAACCTTTAGCAAGCCCAATCCTAGCTCATGAGGACCTATAAAAACACTATCAGTGTTTGTCTATTGCAATGGAACTGCTGCTTCTTAATCATTTTCACACAGGCAGATAGAGGCCCACTTCTCCTGACAGTGATGCTTTGTCTGAAGGCCATGTTCTATATCTAAATGATTATTTAAGAGCACAGACAGCAACTCTGTGAACTCAAGTTTCAAGTTAAAAAGATATAGAGCCGCACCCTTGCTCTGCTATGGTCAAGATATTGTAGAGCCTGTTAGCGGGAAGCAAAGCCTTCTATAAAAATCAATTTTCAGTTGTCAAAGTCTATATTTTGTGCAAATTCATAGGCAAAGTCTAAGATCTGGTAATAAGTTTGTGAAGCAAAACTCAGACCTCCCAGTGAAATAAGATCACATCAAAGGAGAACAAAGGATCCCAATTATAGCAAAGCCATTTATTTAGTCACATTGATTAAGGGTTATGATTTGTTCCTGAGAAAAGAGAAATAGTAAACTACTTAGATATTTTTAATAATTCCTTATATAGATAAATATGATCAGTTAATGCAGTATTTTTCTTACACATAATGGGTCCTGTTCTCAACAAATTCTGTTACCTTCCTGATAAAGTTCATAGGTAAAAAGCATTGTCACATAAGGTTTAAAAGACTGTTGAATCAGAAAGAAATATTCCTCTGATACACAGTGGGCCAAACATTGTACACAACATTTCTTGCAGAACACAAGCTAGTTGTGCATCATATGACAAAAGTCACCTGTGAGATGTGAACATGCCAAGTGTTTTTAACCTGAAGTTTAGAAACTTTTATTTTGCCTTTAGGAAATTTGTAAATCTCTTGAAATTACTGTATGTGCAAAATGTATGTGTTTG
This sequence comes from Moschus berezovskii, assembly GCF_049115385.1. Lineage (NCBI taxonomy): Eukaryota > Metazoa > Chordata > Mammalia > Artiodactyla > Moschidae > Moschus > Moschus berezovskii. Next base: position 37,834,902 of record NC_142461.1, read on the forward strand.
TCCATTTCTCTGTAAAAAAGATTACTCAGTTTTCACCATTTCCTCATAGGCATCTGTGATACCCTCTGAAAAAATGATTAAGCAGAACTAGAGTACTATATGTAAAAAAAGCATATACATACCACTTTAAAAAGCAACATTGAAAGGCAAAGATCATCTCTATTACCATCAGAAAAAAAAAATGCAAAACAAGCATTCATTGGGGGAGAAAGCAAAAAGAGGAGAAATGGTCCAATAATAAATAGAAATAGAAACCGAATTTTTTGCTCATCAAAAGGTTATCTTGTTAGTCGTTCAGTCATGTCCAAGTTTTTGCATGGACTGTAGCTCACCAGGCTATATGCAATTCTCCAGGCAAGTTTACTGAAGTGGGTTGCCATTTCCTTCTCTGGGGGATCTTCTCAACCCAGGAATCAAACCCAGGTCTCCCACATTACACACAGATTCTTTACTGTCTGAGCCACCATAATATATATTTAATATATAATTATATTATATTGTGTTCAGCCCAAATTATATTATTATCAGATTTTCTGGATTGTATTTAAAGGAAAGTCAGTCACCTAAAACACAAAGGCAAACAAACAAGCGGATATAATGGTGGGTTTTAGCTTTTTCAACATGTTTTTTGTTGTTGTTTTGCCCTCTCTTTTTTTTTTTTTTTTTTTGCCCTATTTTTTAGGGAATTATTTTGCTTTCTTTCCAGCTTTACCAAGATATAATTAGCACATAACATTGGGTAAGCTTCAGGTGTACAATGTGATGATTTATATACTTATATATTTCAAAATTGCCATGAAGTGTTATTTAAAACTTCCATTACATCATGTAATTACCATTTCTTTTTGTGGTAAGAATTCTGAATATCTAACTCTTAGTAAATTTCAAGTATATAATACCAATTTCATCATCTTTTTCTTTAAAAGCAGATGGGTAAATCGATTCTCATCTCAGTTTTTCAGGAAAATAGAGAAATGATGGCTGATTAATGCATTTAGCAAACATACAGTAGAAAAGTTCAAAGAATAAACATGGGTTCACTTAAAAATTTAAAAAAAAGCAAAGAGAGAAAAGGAAAAACTGAGGAAGGTTAGGCATGTAAATTGTAATGTTAAACTAAATATAATTAGATCCAACTTGGCCCTTCTCCCAGAGATCATAAACCCACACCAAGAAACCCTCCAGGGAGTGATATAGTCAAATTGTGTCTTCCCTTAATGATCCATTTAAATGGCCAGCCCTGTCCTACCTGCTCTCATTTTTCTCTGTTTATAACATTCACCTTTCCTTTTAAGTACTTAACTGTTTGCCTGTGTTCAAAGTGTTTATTAGAGCAACTTGAAACTAAAGCAAAATAGATTCTAGAATGTCTCAGGTGGTTTACTGTGAAATAAACCCAGAGGCTTCTCCATACCATAGGCCTAATCTCAAGAAATAAAAGATTATACCACAGCTTTATTCTAACTATGAGAAGAGAATTTCTCCCATTCCAGTGTCTCTGAACTTTTGGTCTCATTTAAGAGGGGTTGCGGAGAAGGAAATGGCAACCCACTCCAGTGTTCTTGCCTGGAGAATCCCAGGGACGGGGAAGCCTGGTGGGCTTCCGTCTATGGGGTCACACAGAGTCGGACATGACTGAAGTGACTTAGCAGCAGCAGCAGCAGTAGCAGCAGCAAGAGGGGTTGGGAATCTTTATCACTGCTGCTGCTGCTGCTAAGTCACTTCAGTCGTGTCCAACTCTGTGTGATCCCATAGACGGAAGCCCACCAGGCTTCCCCGTCCCTGGGATTCTCCAGGCAAGAACACTGGAGTGGGTTGCCATTTCCTTCTCCAATGTATGAAAGTGAAAAGTGAAAGTGAAGTCGCTCAGTCGTGTCCAACCCTTAGCGACCCCACGGACTGCAGCCTACCAGGCTCCTCCATCCATGGGATTTTCTAGGCAAGAGTACTGGAGTGGCTTGCCATTGCCTTCTCCGATCTTTATCACTAGAAACAATTAAAGACTATAGCCCAGAAATGCAGGTATTCCACATTTATAAGATCAGAGAATGTTTGCCTTCCCTTACCCCTAACCACCCAGGGTATGAGCATAACAACAATAGATTACAACTAAAAGAACTGTGAAACAGATACTCTCATAGAGGAGGTGCATTTAAGGAAACCCAAAGTCAAAAGAGGAAACAAAAAAAGGACACTAGAAGCTGAATCCTATAGCTACAGAAAACATTTTTTAAAACTCAGCTCCTAGGAGATTAACATAAAGCTTCCCACTTAAGCCCTTTTACTTCTGTTCTTATTACCCCATACAATATGTCTGGTTTTCAACAAATAATTACAAGATATTAAAAAGGGCGGTTTCTACTTTTGTCTGAAGAAACAGAGCAAATATGAGAATTAGATTCAGATATGACACAGGTGTTGGAAGTATCAGAGTAGTTTATATAATTATGATTAGGCTAAGGGCTTCAATGGAAAAAGTAAACAACAAGCAGCAACAGATGGGCAATGGAAGCAGAGAGGTGAAAATTCTAAGAAACAATCAAAAGGACATACTAGAGCTCAAATGGAAAAGGCAATGGCACCCCACTCCAATACTCTTGCCTGGAAAATCCCATGGATGGAGGAGCCTGGTGGACCGTAGTCCATGGGGTCGCTAAGAGTCAGACACGACTGAACGACTTCACTTTCACTTTCATGCATTGGAGAAGGAAATGGCAACCCACTCCAGTGTTCTTGCCTGGAGAATCCCAGGGACGGGGGAGCCTGGTGGGCTGCCATCTATGGGGTCGCACAGAGTCGGACACAACTGAAATGACTTAGCAGCAGCAGAGCTCAAAAACACTATAACAGAAATGAAGAGTAACTTTGATGGGCTCATTTATAGACTGGACACAACTGAGTAAAGAAATGTTGAGTTTAAAGATCTCTCACTAGAGACCTAAAGCTGAAATGAACAAAAGAAAAAGAATGGAAAATAAAAAAATCCAAGTCTGCTATGGAAAATGTGCAGACTGTATGAATATAAGTGTAATTGGACTATAAAAAAGGAGAGAGAATTATTTGCATGAGAACTTTCTAAATCTGACACAGACACCAAACCAAAAATTTAGGAAGTTCCAAAAACATCAAATAGGATAGATAACAAAAAACTAATGAAAACTAAACCCAGACATTTTAAATTCAAACTTCAGAAAACCAAAGACAAAGAATAAATCCTGAAAGAGGCCAAAGGCCAAAAAAAAAAAAAAAAAAGCCTTAGCTATATAGGAACAAGGATAAGTATTACTGTGAAATTCTCATCAGAAACCATGCAAGAACGAAGAGAGAAATTATTTAAAGTGTTAAAAACACAAAATACCACCAACCAAGCATTCTATACCTAGTAAAATTATCCTTAAAAAAGAGATGAAGAAATAAACATCTTCTCAGACAAAAATAAAATAATTCATTGCCAGCAAAATACCCTGAAATAAATGGTACACAAAGTTCTTCAAGAAGAAAAATAGGTCAGAAATTCAGAACTACACACACACACAAAAGCATGTGAGAGAAGGAATAAGTATTGGGCTGGTCAAAAATTTCATTTGGTTTTTTCCATAAGATGCTACAGAAAAACTCAAATGAACTTTTTGGCCAACTCGATAAATGTAAAAGATTTTATTTTTCTTATTCTTAGTTTATCTGAAGAAGAATTTATTTAAAGAAAAAAATAGTAATATATTAGGTGATCATAGCATATGAATAAGTAAAATGAATGGCAGCAATGGAATAAGGAAAGGGAGAGGAAAATTCAAGATACTAGTTATTATACATCAAGAAATTTCACTATTGGCTCAGACATAAAGAATCTGCCTGCAATGCTGGATACTCAGGTTTGATCCTTGGGTTATAAAATCCCCTGGAGAAGGAAATAGCAATACACTCCAGTATTCTTGCTGGGAATTCCCATGGACATAGGAGCCTTATGGGTTACAATCCTTAGGGCCACAAAAGAGTGGGACACAATTTAGCAACTAAACAACATTACACAACAAGCAGCATAGTATTAAAGGTGGACTTAATTCCACTGATGAGGGGATTCTGCAAAACTGCCATAAATTGACAAACGTGCCAAAGCTGAAACCAAGAGCTTCTTCCTATGCCTATTTTCTCTATTTAACATCATTTCTCAAAACACCCACCCGTGTCTCCTGAACAACAATAAATTTCCTACTTTGGTGAATGGTAGGAGACAAGATTGTCGATTTCAATTATATGACATGAGTTCTTCAAACATATTTTTTCTGCATTGGATAAGAGAATTAGTGTTTAGATTATAAATGTTATGATTACCAAGATATTATAGCATTTTTCTAAGTGTTATAATTGTGAGTTGTATTATAGTTGTGCTCTGATATTTTCCTATTGACACATATTTCTTTGGCAAATTAGAGATGTGAGATTGGATTAATATAACTTTGGGAATCCTCATGTACTCTACCTTTTCCAGAGAAATGACTCAGGCTACATTTGCTGGTAGAAACAAGAGAGCCATCAATCACTTGTGCAGGATTTCTCTGTTTGAGAATAAACACAAGAAAATAAGGAAAAAATGATATCTGAAATCTAATTTCTTCAAAGTAGAGAGATTTCATTTTGGAAGTTAATATAACTTTGACAATAAGAGAAAAGAAATGCTACGGTTTGGGTTTTAATTTCCCTTTTGGAAATCAATCATAAAAAGAGAATTTGCAACCTTTAATTTGTAGCTTTTTTTTAAACATGGTACACCATACAGTGATTCTTATATAATCCTTTCTGATGATCTTGGTTAAACAACATAAGTGGCCATAGTCTGAGATAAGAAATAAAATGGTGAGTGAATCTTTAACGTAATGTGTGATACACTTTTAGTTAACGTTAGTTATTACCAAACACTAACTCAAACATTAGGGAACAACATCTGAACTGTTTGTTTCTTTATTATCATTCAGTAGATTCAGGCTATGGTCTGACTAGCTACACTGAAACCTGAAGTATACTCAATGATACAGAAAGAAATAATATGGCTAAATATAACTGATACAACAGTATATTCTTTATAAGGTAAAGAAGTAAAGTATTGAGAATTTTCACGAAAACCTAAACTTATATAAAGGCAGTAAATCTATGGTGTTGGGCTTCTCTGTTCTGGCAAATTCCTCACTTCATTAAAAGCTACTGTGAGGATCAAAAAATGAGGGGGAGTTGCAACTTATTACCTGTACATGTATTACTTGATCTTATATTTGGCATACTTCACTAGATAAAATGATAGTAAGAATAAAGTAAAATTAACTTCAGCCACGTTTCAGTCTTACCAGTCCTCAAACTATCCTTTGGGTGAACCTAGTTCATAGCACTATAAGAGTATTTGCAAACAAAATATCAAACTTCACAGATGCTGGAGTAAGATTTTTCTGGTAATCTGTTAACATCTCCCAGTGGAAATAGCACATCTTTGAACCTTCAGAGTCTTAGCTATTGGCCCAATAAACGTACAGAAAGCACTTAAAAATAAAAGAATGTAGGTAGAAGCAAAATCTCCCATCACCCTTCCCATGAGGAATAGATTCTACTTTTCATTCTTGGTTGCAATGAACAGGATTTTAGATTGTAATGAATTAATCAAAAATATAGATCACAGGAAGATAAAAAGATATTATATATTATTCTATATAATAGTATAGCTATATAATGGTATATCTATATATACACAGTTTATATAACTAGGAAATATAGGGATTGAATTGGGCTGGGGAACTCCAAACCCAAAACAGTATCATTAAATTTAGATTTTATTCCTCAATGTGCTTTGCTTCTATTACTTATTATAAAATAGGAGAAAATAAAATCTCAGATAAAATAAAAACTCATTCCTATATACAGCTGAAGTAGAGAGAGAAAAATCACAGATAAGTCTAGATTTGCATAATTCCAGATCTACCATCTCATAAGAAAGACTTTCTTTCTCCCTCTCTCTCCAAATGGCAATGTGGCAGAGAGCTAACTAAGCCAGGAATTTTCCCCTAAAAGGGCATGGATGCTTCATTCTCTGTTCTTCTGTTTCCTGACAATAAGAGAATCAGGCTCAGCATGAAAGCTGATTTAACCATTTCCTCCCCTCTTCAGTTATGTGCTCTGAGTTTTTTGGGTTGGAAGTCACTGGTGATTTGGAGAACAAAGCATATTTGTGCTTGAGACAAGCATCCCTAATCAGTTTACCCAAAGCTCTACATCTAGAGTCACAGACACTAATAAAATGGTACACCTTATTTGCCCTAAAGATTAGAGACAGGTGAATTTATAGTGCACCTTGGGAATAATAGGCTTTTATATTTTGTGTTACATTTGTGAATTTTTCTGCTTGTGAGTTAATAACACACATTTCTGCTTGTGAGTTAATAACCTACACATTCCATATGTCTTTAGCTATGTTAAGGTAATGAAATAACGTATAGGAGTCTATTGTAACACTTTGTCAACTGAAAGCATGTTCAAAGTTTTCTCTCCTCAGTAGCCAGCAATTTTAGCATGAGTTATACAGAAAGTTGATCATTCTTTATGAAAGTAATTTGTAATAAGATTTGGCATAAATTAGAAAAAATTAAGTACTAATCAGGTAGAAAATATTAAATTCAGAGAGCAATTGTGATCCCAGAGAATGGAAGTGATATGAAAGAGGATTTATGAGAGTAAATTAAAGGAATTGTATATTTTATCTGGGAAAAGAGACTATTCTCCAAGTAAGTTAGTAATTATTATATACGTGATATATTATGATATGCAAGATGTTGACCAGCTGTTCTTCATTTCCATTGAGTACTATGAGGAAATATATTTTAAAGTGCAGCAAAATATTTTTTTTAAAAAAAGCAGCATAGAATTGTTTTAGAAATCACAGTATACTAATGCATATATATGGAATTTAGAAAGATGCAAATGAGAACCCTGTATACGAGACAGCAAAAGAGACACAGATGTATAGAATAGTCTTTGGGACTCTGTGGGAGAGGGTGGGGGTGGGATGATTTGGGAGAATGGTATTGAAACATGTATGTTGTCATATGTGAAATGAATCACCAGTTCAGGGTCGATGCATGTTACAGGATGCTCGGGGCTGTTGTGCGGGGATGACCCAGAGGGAGGATAAGGGTAGGAGGGAGGTGGGAGGGGGGTTCAGGAGGGGGAACTCATGTACACCCGGGGCGGATTCATGTCAATGTATGGCAAAATCAACCAATATAATATTGTAAAATAATTAGCCTCCAATAAAAAATAAAAAAGAAAAAAAAGAAAACCTTTTTTAAAGTGAATAGTGATTATTAACATCTAAAATATAGTTGTAATGACTATGTAGCCTCGTTTCACAAGAGATGCTTATAAATTAGAACGATACTAAGTCGAACGTTCTAACACTTGATGGACAGTGTAGTTCTTACAGTTAGGATTTTTCCTAACAGACTAAACATGCTAAAGCTTTCCCTATCAGACTAAACCTATTGCAGTTTACAATGAAAAAAGTAGAATTTTTCAAAAATATTCAATATTTTTAACGCTTTCCTCTCCTTGAGTGTTTCATAATTGTTATCACATTGTCACAATCATTTTTTTTTGTGGTTTACCTGCTTTGTCTGTAAATAGGTGGGGAAAAGACAAAGTCACACCAATCCTTCCATCATTTGTCACCCTGTCCCAGACTACCTTATAATCTCTTTTCAGCTACATCACATCCCCTCTAGTCATACTGACCTTTGCTATGCTGAGAGTCCATGCTAGCACTGGCTGTTCCTACTGTCTGGAATTCTCTTCCCCACATATTTGTATGGCTAGCTCTCTTTTTAAAATATATCCTATAAATGACTATCTTTTATTTCATGGATAACAGATTTTTAAAAATTTAAAATATGACTTTTTGAAATTCTTAGAATTAAATTTTTTCTAGTTTCACATCCCTCAGTTTAGCACAACAACTTAATTTTAGTAATCTTATTCTAACGGCAATCAGAATTTGACAAATCAAATATTGAAGAAACATTTTAGAAAGCTACCATCACAGCCTATTGTTTTAATTAATTTTTAAATTAATTTTTAATTAACTTTTATTGGAGTATAGTTTTTTTTACAATGTTGTGTTAGTCTCTGCTGTACAACAAAGGGAATCGTCTATATATGTATGTATCTATACCTCCTCTCTTTTGGATTTCCTTCCCATTTAGGTCACCACAGAGCACTGAGTTCCCTGAGCTATACAGTAGGTTCTCATTCATTATTTATTTTATACATAGTATAAATGGTAAATTTATGTCAATCCCAATCTCCCAATTCATCCCACCTGCTCCCTACCCCCCGCCTTGGTGTCCACATCCAGAACAAATCACATAAGTGGAATTTGACACCTCTAGTGTTTCTCTTTTGATGAAAGTGGAGGCTTTGACTTATGATGGTAGAGCAATAACATGGGAGCACTGAGTCACCACATGGAAGATCTATAACAAGGTTTTCATGTGTGAGAAATAAAGTCTCACTTATTAAGCTACGAGAATTTCAGTTTGTTTGTCACCAACATAAGCACAGCCTTTCTTGAAGAACAGAAACAGTCTGATACCAGAAAACATGGCAGACACTCAATAAATCTTTTCCTTAAAAGAGATTCCATGAACATCCCATTCCAAAAGGCAGTTTGAAATTAGGTTGTAGAGCAAAACTCAAGTGAGAATTTAGCAGAGGGACACAGAAGAGGTATAACTGATACTGGATGGGATTTCATGATGTGAAGTACACAGGAGAGAGCTATTTATGCAGATAAAGAAAATGACAAGAGTTAGAGCAAATGGGCTGAAATAGCATGCTGAATTGTCAGTAATGAGATCTGCATGCTGGGAGAAGATAACGTGAGCTGTAGAATGTTACCAAATCATGAGATAACAAACATGCTTGAAGACTGGGCAGAATTTAGACTTCATTCAAAAGCTAATGGAAAAACAAGAAAAGATAGGGTCAGTGATAAAAGGAGTGTAATGAAGGAAAATACCTGGCTTTAGCATCTATAAAACATTATGACCGTGGTTCTCAACAGTGGCTGCACGCTAGAATGACATTGAAAGTGAAGTCGCTCAGTCATGTCTGACTCGTAGCGACCCCATGGACTGCAGCCTACCAGGCTCCGCCATCCATGGGATTTTCTAGGCACGAGTACTGGAGTGGCTTGCCATTGCCTTCTCCGAGAATGACATTGCTGCTGCTCCTGCTGCTGCTAAGTCACTTCAGTCGTGTCCAACTCTGTGTGACCCCATGAGAATGACATTACGAACTTTTAAATGTTGCAGAGACCTTTTCTCTAATGCCTGATTCAATTGGTGAGCTTGAGCATCTTCCAGTTTTCCAAGCTGAGTGTGTGCATGCTCAGTTGCTGAGTTGTGTCTGACTCTCTGCAACCTAACGGATTATAGCCTTCCAGGCTCTTGTGTCCATGAGATTTCCCAGGAAATAATGCTGGAGTGAGTTGCCATTTTCATATCCAGGAAATCTTCCCCACCCAGGGACTGAACTCACATCTCCTGCTTTGGCAGGTGGGTTCTTTTATCACCGAGCAACCTGAGAAGCCCCTCAAAACTGAGAAGGTAATTCTAATTACTCTAAACTGCAACAAGCATTGAACTAACTGGAAACCAGGGGTCTTATCCGCCTGAAGGCCAGTTAGGAGGATGATACAGGACACCCTTTTAGGGGTGATGACACCAAGAATATTCTGCTTATTTTTCTTAGGGGTTCAGGAGGGTAGGCAAAGTGGAAGTGATACTCTGGATCTTGCTTTGCCATTTTTTATTTTTCCCCCAACATTAGAGCAAGAACAAACCATGCACTGCAAATTTATGGTTTTACAGCATAAGGTGAGAGGTAGGACCATAGACATTTCTCTGTGTTCCATCTCATTCACCAACCCCACATTTTAAGCCTTGGATAAACCATCATCTTAAAAACTGAAAATATAATTAATTTCAGGTACTTGTAAGACAGTAATCCAAATTTCAACATGGTTTGATCAAGCATCCTGCTTCCTAAATTTCAATTTTTATAAGCTCTATAATGCACTAAACATTAGCTGAATGGCTCCAATTACAAATCATACATACAAATTATAATGTACCAATATAGCTGCATTTCCAGCCAATTACTCCATGCCTTCTTATTCCCAACTCCCTTTCTCATGCTCCCAGAAGGCACCCAGAGACACATTCCAGAATATGTATACCATATTTGAGGCTGAGCAAACTTAAAAAATAATGCCTTTCCAAAACACTGACTTCAGCACAATGGAATATTTCCTCACCAGAGACTTTTCTGTTGGTAGCAATCAATTTCTTAAAAGGTTAACAGAATTCCCTTTAGCTTTTTAACAAAATTATCCCAGTCATCAGAAGTTGTGCCAGGACAGAAACTCTGGCATGTCCAGCTTCATAATTTTGCAGAAAATTCCTAGCTTTTAAAAAGAACTGAGTATCTCTTATGTGATGACACTTATTTATTTGGCCCCCACACTAGTGTGGTTGTGTGTTTATTGAAGACAGCTTTTTGTTCTATTCTTTCTGGTTTGTTGGCTTTAAAACAGTCTCTGCCCCCATAGGAAACCATTTTGATCTAAAGAAGCCACTCTCCAAAGAGCAGGGAACTGCTGCAATATTTATGAAATCTAAAACCTCTGCTCTTGATCTTTTTAATAAAGGTCTCAGAGGAAGGTGTTCAGGCTAATAAAGAGGGAAGGGAGAAGGAAAGCAGCTTATAAGAGAGTCTAACAGTGCGATCTCAGTAGACTGCTAAAATGTAAACAGAGGGAGGTGATCAATGACAGACTCTGTTTCTAAATTAAGTCTTAAAATGCATATTAATGACTGCTTCTTGAAAAAGATTATTATACTGAGAATAGCACTTAAGCAAATGGAAACCACCTTAATTTTAGATTCAGCTTCCCACTCAAATGAGTCTCCTGACTGAGAAATACTTGCCTATTAGTGGGTAGAGTTGTGTGTTTCACTTTTGAAGTAATCTGGAAAGCAAATTTGAAAAAAAACCACAAAAAACAAATTCCCCAAACATAAACAGGTCAAACATGGTTCTCAACTCATCCCTGAAGAGTCTCTCAGAAAGATTCACAGCTGCTCAGTTTTATAGGGCCACCTGCCATACTGATGAAAAGGATGGGATGGCTCTGAATAGCAAGGGAAAAAAGCCAACCTCCTGGAAATGAGCATGAAAAACTGAAAAGATTAGAATTCAGTAGCTCGATTCTCTGAAACAACTGTGCAACGTAAAGCAGATTCATAAGCTCAAGAAGAAGCAAAATTAGAACTGGCCTAATTCAAAGGGAATATTCTTCTGAGGGCAGGAGCACAGTAAAAACTCCATCTTTCCTTTAATGAGTAAGTGGCAAGATGAATGTAATGGAGCATAAATTAAAAAGCAAGAGAATTTTAATAGCTAAGGCTAGTGAACTGGTCAGAGGCTAGGTCATGCCATGCTTTGTCAACCTTGGATACTATGTAGGCTGATAGCTTTCAGACTTTGTAAAAGCACCCATTTCCCTCCTTTCTTTCACCCCCTTCATTCTTGTACCTCAAATAAAGCTATGAGGAACTTCAGTATATCAAATATATAAAAGTAGAGTTATTTTGGTTATGAAAAGGACAGGGTAGGCATATTGTGAGGAGGCAGAACTGGACATCTCTGCTGACCCAGATTCCCCTACAAAGACACCCCCCCCCCCCACCACCACCACTACATGGACCTTGTGTATCTTCCAAGGAACCTTAAGGATTTTAGAGAAACATTCTGAAAATTTCTGATATAGACAATTAAAGGCACTTAAAAGTTTTAAGCAAAAGATGGCAGGCCCACATTATAATTTAGATGCTAAGCATCATTCTGAACTGGGTGAAAAAGATTTATTTGAGCTTGTGACCTTGAGGGATGGGAAAGAGTTGGGAGACTTTTGCAATTGTCTATGCAATGAAGTATAGTTACCCAAACTGGGTTGGAGATCATCAACATGAAGTGGAGACTTATTTGGGAGGCAAGATGAGAAGACTTAGTGATTGATTGGACATGGGAAATTCAGAGATAAGGAGGATTCAAAAGCATTTTCTAGGATGGGTCCAAGCACCAGGACTAGGTAGAGGTATACAGAATGTTACTGGAATACGTGTTTGTGGAGGGAAATAAACGGACTTTTAGTTATTTTCACATTGGGGTGCTTGAGACGTTTAGTCAGGAATAACATATATGACTCTGAATCTTGAAATACAGCTCTCCTTTGGGCATTTATATTTAGTGTCATTAAAATATAAATGGTCAACAAAAATCATAGCAAAGCAGTAGACAGGAAAGAAGAACCAATTTAGACTTTAACCCTATAAACCAAAAATATTTAAGGAATAGATAATGCAAAGAGGATGTATGATAGAGTCAGAGAAGATACAGTATGAGAATCAAGAAGAATAAGGAGAATGCCTATTGAAAAGCCACCAAAGATTTTTCAGAAGGAAGAAGAGGTCAATATTATAAAATTCAAAAGAGAAGCAACAAAGAGTAAAAAGGAAAACACTTCTGTTGGCTCATTTGGAGACAGTAACAAAAAAATGAGAAGTTAGGCTATAGATGGTTCATAAGCGGATGAAGGGTTAAAAAGAACACCTGACTGCCATAATGAGGAAGGGAGGAAAAAAGAACAAGTGAACAATAGAAGAGATTTATATGTAGAGTAGATGAGCTTGCAAGTTAATGTCTGGCAAACAGTAGGTATGCAATCAATATTTCTTCCAGGAATAAATGACTGATCACCAGAATGAATGAGTGAAATTGAATGGGGAGAATAGTGTTAACAGGTAGGATGAAATGAGGGAAATGTAACAGGTTTATAATAACTACTTTAAAAAAAATAACTACTTTACTTTCATGTTCATCGAGCTTCTCCAAATCCTTTTGGGAATTAGATGAGAAATATATTACTTAATCAGTCAAGAATCTTTATATTCAAATTTGCCATGAATCTAACTACATTTCCTTATCCTAGGACTTGTAAGGGAAATAATGGAAAAGGAAGGAAATTGAGCTAACATTTATTCATTGAGAGTACTTTTCTGGTATTATTGCATTTGATCTTTGAACAGTCCTGTGAGGCAAGTATTATTATTTCATCATCTTACAAATGAGGAAACTGAAGTTCAGAGAGGTTAAGTGATTTGCCTGAAGTCTTACATCATTACTTATAGGGTACTATTTTCAGCTATCAAAATCACTACTATAAATACTGTATGAAAGAGGAAAATAGGTCTGTGAGTGCAATTTAAAAACCATTCCAACCAGGGAAATTGAGTGGCAGTAGAATATGTTTAGAAAAACAGCATCAGAAGCAGGAAATTCTTTAAAATACTAAAGTATATGGAAGATGAGAGTGTTAGTTTTGGAATCAGATTGTCTGTGTTCTAGGACTTTGGGCAAGTTATTTATCCTTTTCATGCCCTAATGTTCTCAGCTGATAAATGGGGATTGGACTCTTCCTCCTGGATGATTACATAATTTATGCAAAATACTTGGCATGATGCCTGCCACATGGTAAATGCTTAATTCATGAATTTATTTCTAGCATTGGTATCATTATCTTTGACTAGAGTGATACAAAAGAGGAAAATCATAACTGTGATACTCTTTTAAAGGTGTTTGGAGACCCTAGAATTAAAAAGTACAAAAGGTGCTGTTACAAAACCTTGTCTCAGAGTATGTTTCATCTGGAATAACTCCAGTGGTTTCATGGATAAAAGATATATGCTGATTGCCAAGGGATATGAGAGTTGGACCAGATTTCTCCAAGATCTACACCTGAAACTCATGAAAGAACAAAAAATAATGGCTCTATTTACATTAAAGAGATTGTAGAATGAAAATATCCTTGAGTTCTGTAGCTTAATGATAGGGCACTTTGGTTTGGAATGGTGGATATCATTGTAGAGAACACATAGACACACTGATAGGGCAAGGCTGCTTCTAACAGCTCAAGCAGCATGCCCCGCTGTGGATGAACCAGTCCTGTTGTCATAGGAAATGTTTCTCTTCCAACTTGAAAACTGCAAGGAAGAGAAGTCAATTCTATTTTCCTGGATGTTCTGGAGGAACTATCTTTAAAATAGCAACATCCCACCAATCTAAAGTAAACCACTGAGTCTTCTATCCTGACCATGCTGCGTACCCTCCTGGATGCAGCCACCCATCTCTGGAGGAATCAAGTCTGAGAAAGGGAATTTTAGGGAGGATGATATTTCTCCCTCATGAAGATCATTGCTGTTGTTCAGTCGCTAAATCATGTCCACCTCTTTGCAACCTCATCAACTGAAGCAGGAAATTCTTTAAAATACTAAAGTATATAGAAGACGAGAGTGTTGGTTTTAGAATCAGATTGTCTGTGTTCTAGGACTTTGGGTAAGTTATTTATCCTTTTCATGCCCTAATGTTCTCAGCTGATAAATGGGGATTAGACTCTTCCTCCCGATGATTAGACTCTTCCTCCTGGGAAGTACAGGCTTCCTTGTCCCTCACCATCTCCTGGAGTTTGCTCAAACTCATATCTATTGAGTTGATGGGGCCATCCAACCATCTCATCCTCTGTTTCCCCTTCTTGCCCTCAATCTTTCCCAGCATCAGGCAGAGTCCTTTCCAATAAGTTGGCTCTTCTTATCAGGTGGCCAAAGTATTGGAGCTTTAGCATCAGTCCTTCCAGTGAATATCCAGGGTTGATTTCCTTTACGATTGACGGTTTGATCTCCTAGCTGTCCAAGGGGCTCTCAAGAGTGTTCTCCAGCATCACAGTTCAAAAGCATCTATTCTTTGAAACTCAGCCTTCTTTATGGTCCACCTCTCACATCAACACATTCTCGAAAAACCATAGCTTTGACTATATGGATAATGATTGAGGCACTGGCTAAATTAATTGAAGGGAGGATATAATTTTTAAAACAAACAAAAAAACAACTGAGAAAATGAAACAAAAATGAGATTCAGGAAGAAATCAGGATGACAAAGTAAAGTTATTTGTCGAGCATGGAAGCTTGACCTTTGAATAGCAAAGTTTGCAGAGACCACATCCTGTAATGGAAACAAATTCCTTAAAGGGTGCCTATGGGAGTCCAATAGCACATAAAAGTAAAATATAGCTGAGGGCTAGAAATCATGAA
The DNA here is from genome assembly GCF_049115385.1 of Moschus berezovskii. Lineage (NCBI taxonomy): Eukaryota > Metazoa > Chordata > Mammalia > Artiodactyla > Moschidae > Moschus > Moschus berezovskii. The sequence goes on from NC_142461.1 coordinate 37,850,144, forward strand.
AAGATGACCTGTGGTCCCTGCACATAGCTGCAGCCTAAGGAAACATTTTATCAGCTTGGGATAAAAAGAACAGCAAACAATTTTCTCTCCCTCCTTTCTGTTCTCACTCCCTTTGAGTGTAAATATCATCTAGGGACAGTGAATAGAAATACAACAGAGAGGCATACCTGATTGGAAGAATATGAATGTGCTATGTGAACAAACAGAATAAAGATGGAGATACATGCAATGTGTCCCCAGACACAACTATGAGAGGAACTACACCATTGTGCTTAAGAGCCTAGGCACTAGCATCAAACTGTCTAGGACTGAATCCTAGATCCATCTGTGATTGGTCCACCTGTGACTGAATCCAGTGTGACTTTTGGCAACTCATTTAGCTTATCTTAGCCTTGGTTTTCTTATCTGTAAAATAGGGATTACATTGGTACCTATGTCATGGTAATACAATGAAGAAAAGTGTTTTTCCCGTTTCTTAACTGTGAGCTCTTCTAGTGCTGAGTATATTTCAAGTACCCAATTCCTAATAGAGTATCAGTGCACTAAAATATTTGTTAAATAAATATGTAATAAATTATTCCTTTGATGCAACCATCAAATTATGTAAGAATTTTCCTATAATACACCCAGATTTATGTTTTACTTAATGCCAAATAAGATCAAGGATCATCCTCTTGATCCTTAGCTTGCTGAAAGATTATTTAACAAGTAGAATAAACATTGTAATCAAATCTTGGTAAGCCAGAAAATAGCGAGGCAGAGAAAAACTATTTATTATAAATAGTTTAACATAGAGAAGTCTAATGGACCATCTAAAATTATATTGCTCCTAAGTGTTATTAACTATATAAAATTAGGCTGTCAATTGCTGCTTTATGAATAGTTAGTAAAGAAGAAAAAATATCACAAGGGACAAATCACTGTCATTCACAGAAGACTACCTGGCAGTCTCAGAATTAAGTTCACTCTTCAGGGCACGCAGTGTTCAGCTGTTATAAATATGCTGGAATGCCTCTGTCAGCAAGCTACATAAAAAAGCCACCTCCACCAACCTGGTGCTTGTAAGATGCAGTCTGCTGCTCAGAGGAAGAGGAAACAAAGACATTTTGTTTCCAATTATTGTCACTTTGTCTTTTTAGCTCAGCTGAGCAATTTTATGATCAGTAAGACAGAAAGGAGTCTCAGCAATAGAATAACTAAACAAAATTCTTCTAATTAAATGACCCTTGGCAAGGGCAGAGGACACCCAGAGTCTAGTTGAAGCAAGTTGTCTCTACGTGGGATCAGCAACTAATATTTGAGGGTTAGAAAACACTTTTACATTTGTTGATTGCTCCGCTGCCTCTCTGTGATCCACTTAGACTTTACCTCTCTGTGCATTTTCTCAGGGGTCCACTGACTTATTAAACCTCATATGACATAAAATAAATAGAGGTCTTTCAAATGGCTATAGTCTTTTATAATGGCATACAATTCAGTTCAGTTCAGTTCAGTCGCTCAGTCGTGTCCGAATAGTGGTTCCTTAATCTATTTTTCTGTCTGATGCCCTAACTGAATATTTTATTTACCAGCATCCTGGCATCATTTGAAATTCTGAAGTTTATGTATTTAGCCTACAGCTTACCAGAGATGAGAAACTGGTTTACAGAGTGTATTCAGGAAAATCCCAGGATTTTCTTGTCAAGTTATGGAAGTGGCAGAACCATGTGCTATTATTTAAGTCCTAGTTCTGAAATCACACAACCTCTGGAACTCTGAGATCTAAGAAGCCCCAGGGGCCATAGCAGGAAGTGAATGCCAGTACAGAATCTGACCAAATGGTCACCATGCCCATTGAATAGACAGAACAATGTTCTATAAATTGGAACACAAAAGATAAGTAATTATATTCTTAGTCATTTGAGGTCTGTATGGCTGTTGTTCTAGAATATTTCAATGGGAATCACTGAGTTATTTCCTATCATAAGAACCATGAGCCCCTGGGGACCTCTGTGGAGTAAACAAAGTTCTTCAAATCCAGATACAAAGAAAGCATTATTAGTAGAATGAAAAAATATTTTTGGTCCATAAATGTACTTTTCAAATATATACTGACATTTATAAATACAACAAATTTATTTAAAATAATTCCTGAAAACATAATATTTATTGATTGCTACATTTTTATTATTAAATGATTTTAAAATTTGAAATGACAGAAAGACAGTGTGGGAATATAAAAAAACTATTGCTGTTGATAATCAAGTAAGTTCCTCTCATTCAAAAGATTTTAGAAGCATCTCCACAGAGAAAATAATAAAATTGATAAACATGAAAATCAATAGGGGGTAAAAAAAAAAAAAATGTTTCCGCTACCAAATTTTCATTGCAAAGAGATCTGAGTGACTGAACCTTATTCCAGGTGCACTGTCTCCCTCCATTTAGGACCAGCCTTTTGATGTAAGATACATATTAATGTGGCTCTCTAACGAATACTTAGATATTTTTCTCCTTATTTTCTTCCTTTATGTAACAGTAATATCTAAACACCAAATTTGCCAACCTTCTATTCACAGCATAAATTTTATGAGACATCCAGTAAGTCATCATTCTATCATTTTCTATCTGTAGAGAGCTTAGTCATAAATGGGTAACATGCTGGGATTTTTGTCTGTTTGTTTTGGGATAGGTAAAACTGTACTCCTTTTAATATCTGAATATATCCTCCAAGTCTAACTTAATTCCCTGAGCAGTACAGAAGGTACAATTTAAACAGTTCAGGTAGAAACAAATCGTTTATATAGAGAAATGGTTCTTGCTAATTGCATCTAAAATTATTTCTATTTATTCACCAAGACATAAGACAGAATGTTTCCCTCTACTCATGACTGTCACATTAAGATAGGGGTCACACAGAACTCAAAAATGTAATTATTAGCAATAAATCTTCCAAAGGCAAACACTTAGTCCTATTTTCATATCATGTTAGATCATTACTATCTAGCACAATAACTGGAATATTGTAGAGTCAGTTTTTGAATGAATAAATGAGTTAATGAGCAGATGAGTGAAATACATCAGCGATTAGTAACTTAATGAACTCACTTTGACCTAAAGTAATGAGCCTGATAGTAGACACAAGACATAGTTTGGAATAGGGGGAGGGACTTTAGAATCCATATTCCATAATCTTTTCCCCAAAGGCATTGAAATAAAACATGAAATCTAAGTTAAAACAGTCTCCATATTTCTATGCAAATTTCAGTTCAAAAATAGTCAATTGATACATCATCTCAAGAAGTCTGCCCCAAATTATGCCTGTTTTACAAAGAAATTCTAGAACTGCAATTCAATGACTAAGCCAAATATGTAAATATTCCTTATTTTCCTCCCAAATATTTTGCTGAAATTTCCAAAATTCTGTACAAGTCTGCCACTACCTTTCTCAATTATTTTGAATCATTAGAATATCAGCCCTACAGGAACAGGAGATGTTGGACTTTCTTGTTCAATAATGTATTTGAGGTACCCAGAGAAGTGCCCTGAAAGTAACACACACTAAATAAATATCTACTGCAATTTCTTTAACGTTCCACTCACCTCAGGGAAGGACTGCCCTGGTGGCTCAGTGGTAAAGAATCTGCCTGCAAAGCAGAAGACACATGAGATGTGGGTTCAATTCCTGAGTCGGAAAATTCCCCTGAAGTAGGAAATGGCAACCCACTCCAGTATTCTTGGCTGGAGAATCTCATGGACAGAGGAGGCTGGTGGGCTACAGTTCACAGGGTCACAAAGAGTTGGACACGATGGCAATGACTGAGCAGCAGCACCTCAGGTAAACACACTATAGCCTTTGGTGCCTCATGACACTGTAACAGTCTGCCTACATTTATCCCTTGTTATTGGATTTGATATCATTTTTTCCAAATTATTTTTTCCTTAGTCAAAATCAATTTGTAAAAAATGGAACACCATAATCAACATAGTGGAGACAGTCATTCGTTTGACTCCTTTATGGACATTGTTTCTTTGGGTGCCCAATAGTGACACACTATAGACTTTTCCACTTAGTGAAAAAGCAGGAAGACACTGAAAAAAGAGGGTGAAATAACCATCAGCAGCTCCACTTTGAAAAGCACTGTTATATATACCACTTTATTTCATCTTTATACCTGTTTCGTAGAGTCAGAAAGATCTTATTTTCTCAATACCTAGTAAAAGAAGCTGAGGCTCAGATAGGCTGACTTGCCCAAGGTATATACAATATATACAACTGGTAAGTTTCACCCTTCCCTTCTGCTACCCATTTCCCTTGAAAATTCGCTTTCTATCCAATACTTTAAGCCCAAATGCATCCTACAGAGTTATATGCTCAGGAAGTTATAGACAAATTAACAAACAGAAAATAGAGGCAAGGATCATATTCACCATTTTGATTATGGTGCAGTAGCTTCAATAAATGGAGAAGGCGATGGCACCCCACTCCAGTACTCTTGCCTGGAAAATCCCACAGATGGAGGAGCCTGGTAGGCTGCAATCTATGGGGTCGCAAAGTGTCGGACATGACTGAGCGACTACAATTTCACTTTTCACTTTCATGCATTGGAGAAGGAAATGGCAACCCACTCCAGTGTTCTTGCCTGGAGAATCCCAGGGACGGGGGGAGCCCGGTGGGCTGCCGTCTATGGGGTCGCACAGAGTCGGACACGACTGAAGCAACTTAGCAGCAGTTTTAACAAAACTGGTGAGTAAAATAAAAAAACTGAAGAACAAGCTTTAATCTGTTTGAAACAAGCCCTCCAGTGAAACAAATCTACATGCAGGAAAAATTGGAAACCTGTGCAAAAGGCAAAGTACATAAATGCACAGGTGGACAACCTTTCAAAGTGAAAGAGGTAATTGTAATTCTGCAGGGATATCCACCCTCCAGATCATGTGGCAGCTGCTTTCTAGACCTCTGTCACACTCTGCTCTGCGTGCCCCCAAAGTCAGTGGGGGGAAGAGGGCTTCCTTCCTTTCTCACTAATCATCCTTGACATCCAGTTGGCACACGCATCAGAGACAGTCTATCTATGGCGTTCTAGGGCAGCCTGGCACTGTGCAAGGAGAGTGTCAGTATTTATAAGTAGCCTAGGGTTGTAATTAGTGCTCCTTTGCATCATTTGGGGGAGCTCTGGGGTACCTTTGCTGTCACTGGGATTCAATTTGAAGATGTATTTCTGTGTCCTTTGAGGGAGGCAGGTTCAACCTTAAGTTAAAGATGCCTAAGCTGCAGGGCCCCTCATTTGCAGTGGGCCCCTTCTAAGATCCTGGGGAAAGTTAACTACCTGCACATAGTCATGTACTTTGTAAAATGTGTAAAAATTTCTATATTCGTCTATCTACTTTTTCATTATATTTTCCCCTGCGTCTGGTGCCACTGACATAGCTACTAGTACTTTTTGGAGCTAAAGTGAATTATATTTTAGATACATTAATTTGAGCTTCCCTGGTTGGGGCAGAGGATAAAGTGCAGGAGTCTTGGGTTCAATCCCTGGGTCAGGAGATCCCCTGGAAAAGGGAATGGCTACCCACTCCAATATTCTTTCCTGGAGAATTCCATGGACAGAGGAGCCTGGCGAGCTATAGTCCATCAGGTCACAGAGAGTCAGACACGATTGAATGACTAACATTTTCACTTTTGTATGGTTTACAGTCACCTCCCTCAATATCTAAGTTACTACTAATAAGATTGCCCAGCTAGTTAATGTAAGCGATGTGACTCAGATTAACTTTATCTGACTCCAGTGATAATGAATACTGATCAATATGGCCCTTCATATGCTTAGTGGACAATCAATAAGCATTTGATTCCTTAACCTAAAGGCAAGAGAAGGGAGCCTCAGCAACCTGCCAACATTTATAGCGGATCATATTTCTTTACTTGGCCCTGACATACTCATCTAGCCTTACTGCTGATTGCTCAGTCCTTGTATATACCACAAATACACTACAATTCTCTATATCCTATCCATATACATCTTCTTGTATATACTCTTTTCTTGGCCTGAAATGGCCTCACTTGATAATATTTCTACAGATCCTTATTAAATTCTTATTGATTTAATATGAAATACTGACATTCATAAACATAGAATTCATAATATGCTAATACTATGAGGACACCAATGACAATTGCCTAATAAGAACTGTCAGAACAAACAGAATTTAAAAATACTCATGGAAAATAAAAATTTGTAATGCCTTGAATTCTTACGGTTCAAATTAAAAAAATTTTTTTTATAAATTTAGTAATTTCAAGATATTACATAACAACACCAATAAAGAGTTTTAGACAAAAAATACTTTCCAAAGATGTCATTAATCAGATATAATTTTTTAACAACCCTGGTAAAAAAAAGACTTAATCATGTTTCTCTTTTCTCTGTAGAAAATTATATTGCAGAATTGCTCTCAGAGATCGTGCAACCAAAATATAGGTTAAAGGTATTGCAGAGGTGTGTTATTTATTAATAAAAAATAGTGTTCTAGTTTTCTGGATTTAATGATTTATAGCATTTGCTGCCCTCTTCAACATGTATGCTTCCTCACTATTTCTTTTTTCACTCTGTGTAAATATTTACTTTGCTTGCATAATTTTACTTTCTTTTTCTTAAAGACCCCCCCAAACTATACACGCTTCAAGCACCACAAAACATGACTTTGTTGAAGGAAGACTTCAAAAGAAAACACACATTAATGGTATGTCTACAGAGCTGAGTTTAGATGATCTCAGGACAGCACAAGGAATCTCCCTGGCAAAACAAAGGATGCAAGTCACTTGGAAATGACGGAATATTAATAGACTCCTGCCCCACTTAAGAATTCAGCAAAGGAAGCCCTGGGGAATCAGGAATGTGACACTCTGTATCATTCCATGGATTTGTTTCTTTAGGCAATCATAAACAATACAGGGAGGATTCTTAGAAAATTTGCTCTCAACAGACTAGCATTTCAGTGGTTCTGATGCGGGACAGCTCCTTGGGGAACAGGTTCTACACAGCTTCTAACTGGGAGGAGGCCATATAGGACAGCCTCAGGGAATTACCACCAAGGACTGCTGAGACCAGGATATTCGAGGCCCTCAGTGGCAAGTCAGTGGTGGCAAAGGGGCCAAGAAGCATTCCACTGAAGCTATTGATCCATGGAATGCTAAGTACAGGATAAGACCTAATGTACAGCACAGCAATTCTCAGTGGGAGCCGTGTCACACATAGAGGGTGTTTTGGAAGTTTCTAGATCAGTTTTTAGTTGTCACAATGATTCTGGAGCACTACCGGCTTTAGTGGGTAGAGATCCTAGATGGTACTCAATGTGCAGAATAGTCAAGTCTAATAAAGGACCATTCCACACCCTGCACACATTTTAATGTTTTACTGGCTAGTGATATAGAGTGGGTGATAACCCTGATAAATATTGTGTCTTTTAAATAAACACAAAGTACTTTTTCATGGCTTTCTTATAAACTGAATTTTATACCATGTAAATCATGGGAATTAGTTTATAACTTCCCCCAGGCTTGTTGATCTTTTCCAAATATCATGGCCCTCCCGGCAAAGCAGTATGTTTCATTTTCAATACTAACATGCTGTACCTGAGTCATCCTTTATTTGCAGCTGCTGCATTTATAGAAATTGTACATATACATAGAAATACCCTTACATTTCACTGATTTAAATGGTCAAATGGAAGGAAAAGATTTTTAAAAGTCTTAAAATCTGTGTCATACAGAGTGAAGTAAGTCAGAAAGAGAAAAACAGATATTATATATTAATGCATAGGTGGAATCTAGAAAAATGATACAGAAGAACCTAGTTCCAGGGCAGGAACACACAGGGGAAAGGAAGGGTGTGATGAATTGGGAGATTAGGTTTCACATATATACACTACCGTGTGTAAAACAGATTACCTAGTGGGAACCTGCTGTAAAGCACAGGGAGCTCAGCTCAGTGCTCTGTGAAGACCTGGAGGGGTGGGATTGGGAAGTAGAGGGGGAGGGAGATCAAAGAGGTAGGGGATATATGTATACAGATAGTTGATTCACTTCATTGTGCAGCAGAAACTAACAAAACATTGTAAAGCAATTATATCCCAATTTTTAAAAATCATATGGAAAACAAAACATTTGAAGCCAACTATACTCCAATAAAATTTTTTTAAATATAAAAATTAATATCTATTCACTATAAGTAGATATAAGAACATATTTCATTTTTTGTTCTATTGTGGTTCTTCGACATGTTTATAGTGTCAACAAATAATTCAGAGATGTTCACATCATTATTTTGTCCACTAAAAACTAGTTTCTCAAATATGAAACAGTAAGCTTGTAGGCTGAATAAAGTAATAAAGGCAAAAATCAAATTTATAAGAGAAGGAAGGAAGGCTGTAGTCTGGGAATAGTGAATAATGTGTGTGAATTTTTAGCTAAGACTATCAGCTTAGCTAACATGGAAGTATTTTCAATAGGATAACCAGGATATACAAAAGAAGACCATTTCAGTTATTTTTAGATTCTCTGAAAAGCCTTGAGAGTCTCAGACATAGGCATTCACGGCAGGTTGTATGTGTTATGTTCCCATAGTTAGGTTTGCACTGTATCCTTCGTTAGAGGTTTAAAATATTGACATTGCTGTTGTTCAGTTGCTCAGTTGTGTCTGACTCTTTGTGACCCCATGGACTGCAGCATGCCAGGCTTGCCTGTCCTTCACTATCTCCCAGAGTTTGCTCAAACTCATGTCCGCTGAGTCAGTGATGCCATCCAACTATCTGGTCCCCTGTCATGTTCTCCTGCCTTCAATCTTTCCCAGCATCAGGGTCTTTCAAATGAATCACTCTTCTCATCAGGTCGCCAAAGTTTTGGAGTTTCAGCTTCAACATCAGTCCTTCCAATGAATATTCAGGACTGATTTCCTTTAGGATGGACTGGTTGGATCTCCTTGCAGACCAAGGGACTCTCAAGTGTCTTCTCCAACACCACAGTTCAAAAACATCAATTGTTCAATGCTCAGCCTTCTTTATGGTCCAACTGTTACATCCATACATGACTACTGGAAAAATCATACCTTTGACTTGATGAACCTTTGTTGGCAAAGTTATTTCTCTGCTTTTTAATATGCTGTCTAGGTTTGTCATAGCCTTTCTTCCAAGGAGGAAGCATATGTAGTACTTTATTTTAAATTACTTTACTTCTCTTTTATATTGCTGTAAAGATATTATATTGAATTTTTAGGAGTTAAGTAAATAGATGGGTTACATTATCTATGACTTTTGTATTGGGAGAATAGATGAACTTTACAAAAATATGGGCTACAAAAAAAGGAGAGTTGAATCTGACACAGCTGAGGACCAGAGCACTGCATGAGCAGTAGGACAAGTTCACATTCAGATATCAGGATTCACCCTTTGATCATAGGAGTCTCCCACAGGCAGAAAGGGGTCCCTAGAAGAGTGTCTCCCATATTAGAGTAATTCAATTCATGTTTAACACATGGATGGATGGATTTAAAATAAAATTAGGTTTCCCTAGTTACTCAGATGGTAAAGAATTTACCTTCAATGCAGGAGATCCAGGTTTGATCCTGGGTCAGGCAGATTCTCTGGAGAAGGGAATGCAACCCACTCCAGTTCTCCTGCCTAGAGAATCCGAATCCCATGGACAGAGGAGCCTGGCAGGTTACAGTCCATGGGGCCACAAAGGGTTGGATATGACTGAGTGACTAATACTATGTGCCTCTGGAAAGAGAGTTTTGTTTTTTCATTTTAAGGAAATGATTCACTGAATGGAAAGGTGGTCTGACAAGTCGGCTGTTTCAGAGAAATTATAGGCAGAGAAACAAGTAAAAGAAACTCAGAATTTTCCCTCAAAAATCTTTTTGATTTGACCTGAGGAAGCTCAACTGAGCATTTTTTAAAAAATAATAATTTTAAATTTTACTAGGCATAAAAACATAAGCAGATTCATTTGCTATCATCAATAAAGGTAAAATTTTGCTCCTAATAACCGAAAACAGCTAGGCCATGTTAGATATGTTTGCAGTCAAAAAGTTTAGGCCTTTACAAAGTAAAAAGCTGAATCAATCTGGATATTGCACTATTTCAGAGAAGGTGTTTCACAGAACAGAGTACATACATCTCAGAATTTCACTCCATTAAAAACAATCACATCATGATATTTCTCAAAATAATGAGACTGTCATACATGTGTGTGTATGGGTCTCTGTGCGTGCACATGTGTATGAATGTATGCATGCCACTGCTACTGCTAAGTCACTTCAGTCGTGTCCGACTCTGTGTGGCCCCATAGACGGAAGCCCACCAGGCTCCCCCGTCCCTGGGATTCTCCAGGCAAGAACACTGGAGTGGGTTGCCATTTCCTTCTCCAATGTGTGAAAGTGAAAAGTGAAAGTGCTGTCGCTCAGTCGTGTCCGACCCATAGCGACCCCACGGACTGCAGCCTACCAGGCTCCTCCATCCATGGGATTTTCTAGGCAAGAGTACTGGAGTGGCTTGCCATTGCCTTCTCCGATGAATGTATGCATATACACATGTTAATCCATAGACTCTTGTTTCCCTCCCAGAGTAATAGATTAATACCCATAGTATGTTTGTCCCAGAATCACAAAGCCACTAGCCTTGAACTGCTTCTCAAAAGGCTATTCATTCTGCTGCACTGATCAGGATTTCATCTTGCCAAGTCCTATTTATAACTAATAGAAAAATTCTAGTCAAATTGAGAATTTTGCTTATGAAAGTATATCTTTATGAATATGATAAAACAAGTCACAAACCAAGAAGAGAGATTTGCAAAGTACACAACCAACAAAGCATTTAAATCCCAAATTTAACTAAGTTCAAAATATCAGTAAGAACATGACAGAAAAAATTCTGGGGATAGAAAAAGAACAAATTCCTGAAAGGAGTGTCACAGATGAGCAAATATGAATGCTCATTACATTAAAAAAAAATCCAAACTCTTGAATAATTATAGAAATACAGATGCAAACCAAAGTGAGATATTTTTTAAAGCTACTAGACTGGTAAAGATGTAAAGTTCTAAGAATATCAAGAATTAACAAATCCATAGAACAATGGAAGCCGGCTAAGTATCTAACAATGAGAAAAGATCTAGCGAGAGGATTTGGTAATGAGTTCCAATTGAATAAGCAGAGGTGGTTTGGGCTGGGAATGGCGGAAGCAGATGGCCATTTGCTTCCTGGAAACCAAGAAGCCCCAAGGCAGGTAGTGGTGCTGTGGGGAGGAATATAACATGAAAGAAGCCTGAGAGTCAGTACCTGGGTCCCTACTGAGTACTGGGTTCTGATGTGGAACTCCAGGGCTGAACACTAACAGGAACAAGCCAGGGCACAGATCTCAGAGGAATTGGCAGTGAGAAATAAAACTAGAGACAGAAATTCAGGGAAATGAGACCACCGTCCATTCTCAGAAATTGAGGTAAAAAATACAAAACTGGTTAGAAGGAAGAGTAAAAGAAGGAAGCAGGTTGATGCAAGAAGCAGGTCAGAGGCTGCCAACAGCAAAGCTGATGATGTTCATACACTATCTCAGTTGCTGGGCTGGGGTTTTTCAAAATTCCCTTCAGGTGAGAAGTCGTGCACCTAAAACAGGCCTGAACTTGCAGTAGACCAGTTCTAAGGACTGAAGTGCTGAAAAAGCTAGCAGTATAAAAGACTCTTGTTTCATTCCAGCAGGCAATTACCCACAAACAGAAATTGCTCAGCTAGAGTTGGACTTTAAAGCTGGCCACAGAGGACAAAGAAGCAGAACAGCCATGATCCCAGCTGTTTCCACCCACTCCCAGAGCATAATCTTTGTATCCAGCAGCACCTCGAACACATACTATAATCGGAGAAGGCAATGGCAAGCCTAAATACCACTGAATGAATGAGTGAATGGACAGACCCACATGTATAGATGGAATTGCTATTCCCCATGAATACATGATTTGTCAACAGCAACACAAATGTTGCAGAGAAATCTCTTGGTGGGAAACTTGAAATCTGTAGTCTCTCTCTTTCAAAAATGAGATAGACATTGCTGTTTCTCAGTTATTAAGTCATGTCTGACTCTTTACGACCCCATGGACATTGGCATGCCAGGCTCCTCTGTCCTTCACTGTCTCCCAGAGTTTGCTCAAATTCATATCCATTAAGTTGGTGATACTCTCTAACAATCTCATCCTCTTCCACCCGCTTTGTCTTTTACCTTCAATCTTTCCCAGCATCAGAGTCTTTACCAAGAGAATAAATCAACCTGACACATAGGGATTTCTAATCCACAGGTAGCATATTTTAGATCACCCCTACTCACAAGTGATTCCTGTCATCTCACAATTCCTTCAATCCAAGCAGTTTCTGTAGCTCATTTTCACACAAAAAGTACCTGTTAGAAATACACATCCATATTTCTTATTCTCCCTTTCTAATTTGCACAGGTCAAGATCAAGCTTTGTAAATAGAGCTTGAACTTCCTCCTTAAGTTGTAAAATGGCAGTATTCATACAAGTTAACACATATTTTATATATAACTAGATAGCAAATTAAGTGTTAGTAAAGATTTCGGTGCTTTTTCTATATATAGTCATCAATTTGAACCATCTAACATACCAAAATAGTTTGGCCACCTGATGCGAAGAGCTGACTCATTTGAAAAGACCCTGATGCTAGGAAAGATTGAGGGCAGGAGAAGGGGACAACAGAGGATGAGATGGTTGGATGGCATCACCCACTCAATGGACATGTGTTTTGGTGGACTCCGGGAGTTGGTGACGGACAGGGAGGCCTGGCGTGCTGCGGTTCATGGGGTCGCAAAGAGCCAGACATGACTGAGTGACTAAACTGAACTGAACATACCATCTAAAGCCCTCTCTTAATCATTGAAACTGACAAGGACCCTGTGGCACTTTCCCAGAGACAGACCTCCCTCTTAGGTTCCCAACTTCTTTTTTATGGCAAAGTTGTATCTTTCTAGGCCTTCTCTAAGTTCCAAAGAACAAATTTAATTAGAGAAGTGAGAAAATGCAGATGCAAAAGAAAACAGTCAAGCAAGACAATAGTTTACTCATAAAACAAAACCAAGGACCTTTAGTTCCTCCTCAAGGGCTATAAATAATATCCTGAGCCATATCCTTGAGTAGTTTCCCAGATATTGAAACTCCCTCCAGGTGGAAGCAACTAATTGCATGCTGACCACCAACACTTAGACTCCAGAGCAGGTGAAGCCAGAAAACTGGTCACTGAGACTTCCTATACATCACCTGTTACTTTTCCATCAACTGATTAAAGCATTGTGCTGATAAGGCAGCCTGCAATCCATACCCCTAAACTTCCCTTCAAAACTCCTTCCTTAAAAGCCATCTGGGAGTCTTTGAACATGAGTTGCCTCTTCTCCTTGCTTGGCCTTCAGTAAACACTTTTCTTTTCTTTTCTTCACTACAATCCAGTGTCAATAGATTGGCTTTACTGCACATTAGGTCAGTGGGCTTCCCTGATAGCTTAGTTGGTAAAGAATTCGCCTGCAATGCAGGAGACCCTGGTTCGATTCTTGGGTCAGGAAGATCCACTGGAGAAGGAATAGTCTACCCACTCCAGTATTCTTGGGCTTTCCTGGTGGCTCAGCTGGTAAAGAATCTACCTGCAATGTGGGAGACCTGGGTTCAATACCTGGGTTGGGAAGAACTGGAGAAGGGAAAGATACCCACTCCAGTATTCTGGCCTAGAGACTTCCATGGACAGTATATCCATGGGGTTGCAAAGAGTCAGATGTGACTGAGCGAATTTCAGGTGAACAGGCCCAAGTTTGGTTTGGTAACAATATACTATGAAAGTGAAAGTGAAGTTGCTTAGTCGTGTCTGACTCTTTGCAACTGCATGGACTGTAGCCCACCAGGCTTCTCCATCCATGGAATTTTCCAGGCATGAGTACTGAAGTGGGTTGCCATTTATATGGTCATCTTAAACTTCCACTGGTATTATAAATGAGCCTATATACAAGTTCTCATCCAAGTTCTTTTTATATCTCAGTTGTGCCTCTATTGGTACTTTGAATTGATGCTTTTGAACTGTGGTGTTGGAAAAGACTCTTGAGAGTCTCTTGGACTGCAAGGGGATCAAACCAATCAGTCCGAAAGGAAATCAACCCTGAATATTCATTGGAAGGACTGATGCTAAGCCAAAGCTCCAATACTTTGGCCACCTGCTGCAAAGAGGTGGCATCTTCGACACAATTCACATGAGTTTGAGCAAACTCTAGGAGATGGTGAAGGACAGGGAAGCCTGGCGTGCTGCCGTCCATGGGGTTGCAAAGAGCTGGACACGACTGAGTGACTGAACAACAACAACTTCTGTTGGAACAAACCTCAAAATCAATTTTATTTTTCAAGGCTGCTCTTGCCAGTTTTTGGCTTCCTTCTTACTGGTGGCCTGTCCATAAAAACTAGTAGTTTCAATGATAGGTACGGGTATATGGAAAAGACTTATTAGAAGTCATATCCCTAGAGATCTTAAAAGTTTCTCAGCACTATTATATTCAGATGTACTGTGGAATGCCATAGTAATAATTACTTCATTCATTCACTTACTGTTGAATGAGTAGTTACCTTTTGCTTTAGTTGTCGAGAGTGATTTGACATTCAGTATTCTATCAGCTAGTCTCAGAATGAACACAGTCCCATCATGAGGCCAACTATTTTCCATCACTTGGCAGCCTGCTTCCAAAATGGCAAAAAAATAATATTGGGTCTCTGACAAAGCTCTTTGGCTGTGCAAATATTTCACATGGAACTCATCAAAATTAAGAGCTGCTAAAAATTCTCTTCTGCTTTTTGGAAGTTAATGAAAACACCTGTGATGTAAAAATTGGGCAATTTAAAAAATCTTTTCTGAGTCTCTTTCATGAAGACATTGTTGAGCAGAATTCACATCCTGAAATCCTAAACCTTCTCTCTGGAATGTAAACTGTAGTAGCTATAGCCTAGAAACACAACCACAAGAGACCACATCTTTGCCACTAACATGTGCAACAGGCATGAAGAAAATAGTCAACTCAGTAAAAAGCAACACGTGATCTCAATGCTGTTTTCCACTCACATGTTTTCAAGATTTTTTTTTTTCTTTAGTCTCAACATGGTAACTCTGCTTAACAATAACCAGGCAGGACATTGCTTGCTACTTACAAAGAATTAAAATAAAATAAAATGAACTAAACTGGATTATTTGACTTCAAGTACTTACAGTGCTGATCTCTCCTTTCCAGTAGCAGCTGGAGAAATGCGGGCAAAACACCACGCTTCAGTTCAGCTTTACTTTATAGCTTGACTGACTCCAGATGCTAGGATTATTTGGGAAATGTAATTAGTTTCAATTAGCTAACATCTGGCCAAACATAAACATCCTATTTGGGATTCAGGTAAAAGAAAGTACATTTCCTCAGAGCAAGCTTGTTTACTGAACAGTCTGAATAAGTTTAAAAATTCTATTTATATCATTAAAAAAGAACTAGCTTATTAGAAGTGGCTTTTAAAATGTATTCCTGAAGATTTTCTGCATGTCTTGGTTTCTGGATTTACCTTCAATATAATTGCATGGTTTCCCTAGTGGCTCAGACAGTAAGAATCTACTGACAATGCAGGAAACCCAGGTTTGATCCCTGAGTCAGAAAGAACACTGGAGAAGGGAGAATTCAATGAACAGAGGAGCCTGGTGGGTTACAGGCCATGGGGTTGCAAAGAGTTGGAGATGACTGAGTGACTAACTCTTTCACTTTTCATAATTGTATGAAACAAAATCTGTTTGCATAGTACCAAGTCAAATCCTATCCCAGCAAATACAAAGTATCTGAAATTTCTTTATTTCAAGGAAATTTTTAAATTTATTTTCAGCATGACAAAATAAGCATCCCTTTGGAATTTGTAATAGGATTTGAGTGGCTCTTCCATGTAATATGTTTGAGGGAAGAATTGACTTTGTGATAATCAAAAGTGATTCTTTACATGGGAGCTGTACATGACAATATAAATGATAAATCTCTAAGTTTATGTGCTGAATATAGAGGCCAAACTAAGACCACCAGTCTTAATGGGGATAAAAATCATACTTTATTCAAGAGAACTTTTTCTATACATGAATTTTGGGGCCATCAGCACATACTTCTATTCATATTTGAGAGTTTAGAGAATGTAAATCTGTCAATTGTCTACACAGAGAGCAAGTTTCATTCTGTAACTAGAAAATGGCCAAGAACTCAAGTCCTGTAAGACCTAAGTGGGAAAATATTTGGTTTCTTGCTCATTTCCATATTTGTAATATTCAGATAAAACTACCTTTAATCATCATCCATACAAAAGACTCAAAATCAAAAAGCATGTTTAAACACGGGGTTGAAAAAATTTGATGCTAATGTAGCCTGAAGTCTTCTACAAATACAGGTTTGTAACGCACTTTGACATTCTACCATTCTGTAACCACAGAAAGAGATTAATTGCAGAGGTCACATTTGACTTCCTAAAAAACCTTCCTTATTTTACCTGTTCTATGTGGTGAAGGAGATTGTCCTTGGTGACAAATTTCAGTCATTCTACTAGCATCACTTCCATATTTCTCACAGCCTGGCTTAGGTACAATGATCATATACATGAAATAAATAGCACACAAAACTAAGGAATATATACAATAATGACAAGATATATTGTTAAGCAACTGAAAAACAACTTCAAATTTACCTCTTACTTTTGCATTCATGCATAGTAAATTTTCCTTTTAGAAAGGAAAACACACACACACACCCCATACACATGTGCACGGATGTGCACTATAGACACATTTCCCTAATACATATGTCCCTAATACTGTTTACTTCTTTCTAACTGGTGGTCAAAACTCTAGATGAAGCAATTTACATAGATCTTTAATTTTTCTCCTCTACTCTCTTTCCCCAAACCATGCCCTCCTTTCATCCCTTCACTGAAAGACAGGAATTTCTCAATGCTTTTCTTGCATTATCTCCATGCTGAGTTGAATACAATGAACCTTCCCTCTCCTTGAAAATATTCTACGATGTTGGCTTTCAACAAACTTGCTTCTGTCCTCAGCTCCCCACCTATACATTTCCTGTCTGCTGGCTCCACTTCGTCTGCGTTCTCTTTAAATGTTAGTGTTGCCTTGGATGTCCTCATGCTGTGCAGTCTCTATGGCCCATCCCATTTATGACTTTAACCACCTCTATGCTGACAGCTAAAGAATCTATATCTTGAGCCCATAGCTTACTTTTAAAAACCAGACCTATATTTCAAACTTCCCACTATTTACTCAGCCTGATAATGACTGTTCTCTAGATATCTCACACTTACTGTGTTCAAATGAACCTACTCAACACTGCTCTATAAGAATTAGCTCCTTTTGCTGAATCCCCAGTCACCATCTACACAATTTCCCAGACCAGAAGCATGAGTATCATCCCAATTTTCTCTGCCCTCTGGACCTACTGCTTTAGACATCTCTCATTTGGATAGTTAAGAAGCCTCATATCAACTTCTTGCTTTGTCCTTACCACCTTCTACCCCAGGCCTTGACAGTCTGTATGTCACAGTCTAGATGCAAATCTGATCCTGTCATTCTCCTGAGAACAATCTAAAATGTCTTCAGGATAAAAGTCAACTTCTTTCATGTAGGAAGAAATCTGATCTTTTTGGATCAGACCTGTATCAACTTTTTCAAGAGTTATATGCCACCAACACTGATGTGCTAAATGATCATTTGTCAACTTGATTTCACTGGGAATGGTTTTCTAGAATTCCCTTTTCTATAGAATACCAGGTTAGAATTGACCAAAAGTAAGACCAAAGGAGACTTGAGAAGCAGAAGTAAAGCAACCACCAATACACTGTGAAGGCCACTGGTGTTCAGAGGCCAAGGGAGAGAGATGCAGACATGCTAGAAAGACTCAGCTTGGTCTCTTTCCTTTCCACGTCCAGCTTTCATTCCTGATTGCTGATAATGCTAAGTGAAAGAAGCTTCAGGCTGATAAGAATGTGCTTTACTATAAATACACAAAAGCAGTAGCCACAAAGATTAACAAATGTCAATGGACTTGTCTATCCCAGCTTCCTTAGAAGCTCTACTCCAGAAGCAGTTTCTCTTCACAGAGTTTTCTTGCCAGCTCCATACTAAGGCTGGTGAGTGATACTCTTCTTGTCCTTCAGCTCTCTTTTGGACCTTTGCTCGTTCAGTCCCTGGGTCGGGAACATTCCCTGGAGGAAGGCATGGCAATCTACTCCAGTATTCTTGCCTGGAAAATCCCATGGACAGAGGAGTCTGGCAGGCTACAGTCATAGGGGTGCAAAGAGTTGGACACAACTGAAGCAACTTAACATGAACATACTTGTGTAGGGTCCAGTTCGTATGGCAGATTCCTTATTCTGTAACCCCACCTGACTAAACCCTGACTGACACTTCTGATGCACAATCTTCTTGCACTATATTGATATACTCTAGGTTCGACATATGCACCCTGCTCTAAAGTACATGTGCCATGATGTTTCCTTGGCCTGCTATTCATTTGCCTATACTAGTCTTCTCCCCACATTTTCTTGACTCATTTCTGTCAGTCTCAGCCTTCACCACATTATCACCTTCTGTTGGAAGTATTTCCCCACTATGCACCCACATAATAACTGACATTAATATATCAATTACTATAGCACATAATATTTTAAATGTATATAATTTTTCTAATTAATAAACTATATAGTTTATCTAGTTTAGCCCTAGAGTATGAGACCTCTGAAAGCCAGCACAGTGTTTATCCTGTACCTTCAAAACCTGGTACAAAACATAAGTGAGATCTGAAGTAGTACCCAGGTAAGAAAAAAAACTCCAGCCAACTGAATCGCCTGGCATCAAGATATATGGGACGAAATTCTTTACTTATGAAGACTTTGACCTCAAAAGAAACTGTGATTACTGAAATAGGACCTTTGAGAGAAAATAGAGATATTTTTCAGAATTCAAAACTCAAGTTCAATGCCCAAAGGACTGCTATTCCATTTCAATAACCTGCTTCAAACTTTCTAGGTATAGCTCATCCTCTGAAGCAGTGGTTTTCAAAGTAGGTCTTGAAATCCTGAGATTTCCTGGAATTGCTTCAATGGACCATGTAGAAGAGAAGGAGTTGCTGTATCCTAAATGGAAGAATATGAGGTGTTATTTTACTCTCTAATCTTACTACATGAAATTTCCATGTAGATATCTTTTTGGTAAAAGAAAGATGTCCTTTATTTAAGAAAAACTGAAAAACACAAGCTTACAGAATAATGTCAAAGTTCCTTAGCAGAGCTGGTTAAGTTTCTATGAACTATGTGCCCTAACTGCAAATTCTTCTCCTGCCATCTCCTCTATTTATATTCTAATAGTTCACAACATACCCACTCCAGGACTCTTGCCTGGAAAATCCCATGGACAGAGGAGCTTGGTAGGCTGCAGTCCATGGGGTCGTGAAGAGTCGGACACGACTGAGCGTCTTCACATTCACTTTTCACTTTCATGCATTGGAGAAGGAAATGGTAACCCACTCCAGTGTTCTTGCCTGGAGAATCCCAGGGGCGGCAGAGCCTGATGGGCTGCCGTCTATGGGGTCGCACAGAGTCGGACATGACTGAAGCGACTTAGCAGCAGCAGCAGCAGCAGCCGTTCACAACATGGAGCACCCTGGGTTTCTACCTTGCTTCACACTATTTCCTTTGCCTGGAATGTCCCTCCCACCTCCTGACTAAATACACCTGTGTCAAAAATAAACTTAGACATCACTGTCTCCAAGGAAGCCTTTTCTGAAAACACAAGAAAAGTAAGTTTTCATACTCTCAACTTGTGCAGTACCCCCAAATACATCTCTACTGTAATACAACATTGCACTGATGTTATCTTTTCAACCGGCTGTTTCATATTCGACCATGAATAGTCAAAAGATGTCTCTTCATCATTCTTGTGCCTCTAGGGCTTAGCATAGGCACTAACACAGTGTTCAATAAATCAGTATGGAATAAAACACTTCCCCATATAAAGATCTTAATTCATAAGAAAAAAAAAATTAGACCAAAGGAAGAAGAGGAGAAAAGCAAATAGAATAAAACTGTGTTTTTTAGATCCCAGAATGTGCTAGCTGGCTTCTATACACAGCCTATCTGAGCCTTACAAGATCTGACACTGAAACCTTCTACAGTTAAGAAATGGTGGCTCACAGAAGTTAGCTAAATCCTATGGGATTGGGTATCTAGCAAGAGAGCGAAAGGTTTTGATTTCAGGGTTGCGTGACCCAAAGTCTAAGTCTTTATGCCATTCTACACATGTGATGATTAATTTTCTGTATCAAATTGACTGGGATAAAAGGGATGCTCTAATATGTGATACAACTTTATTTCTGGGTGTGTCTGCAAGGATGTCTCCAGAAAAGATTAGTAGCTGAATCAGCAGATTAAGTAAGAAGATCTCCCTCACAGATGTAGTTAGGCATCATTCAATCTGCTGAAAACCTGAATAAAGTAAAAAGGTGGGACATTTCCCTTCCTTGTTTGACTTGGGATGTTCACTTTCTCATTCTTGGGCACCAGCATTCCTGGTTCCCAGACCTTTGGACTTGGACTAAAATCTCCACCATTGGCTCTAATGGTTCTCAGGCCTTTGGGTTTGAATGGGAGCTACACTATCAGGTTTCCTGGGTCTTTAGTTTGTGGATGATGGAAGATTAATACATATTAAAATATTACATTAAAGAAAACTGGCCAAGAGAGTGCACTTAGTCTACAAATGACCCCATAATACTTCAGCCTGCTTATTTTTTTTTCAAGTTTTCCTGGCAACCAAAATTTTTAAATGAAACATTCCTTTCAAAGAACAGCCATCTATTTCTAAGTATATACCACCTACTCAGTCAATTTAATAAACATTTATTTAGCACCAACTAAATGCAAGTCACTGAATATAGCCTTAGGGGAGACATAAAATGAGAAAGGCATGGTCCTTGCCCTTCAGGAGCTCATAATCTAGAAATACACATTAACAACTCTGAATGGAGGCAGATGGTGATAAGTGTTATAATAGAGGTACTTACAACGTGCTAAGGAAGCATAAAGCGGGGAGAGATTAATTCCAACCAAGGAGTAATAAAACACCTTGGTAAATGTATCTTTCACTACACATCAAGAAAGTCTTTTATGACCCAAGCCAAAGAATGCACTTCTTTGTAAAATACCAGAGCTTATTCAAGAAACTAACAGGCATGGGTTTTGTTAGCAAGAATAGAATTTAACATAGAAGCAGCACTACCTATATGTGTTTTCCATACCAACTGGAGGAAACCAATGGATCTATTGATTTAAAGGGCCCTCAGTCTATTTGGAAGAGACTATGCGTGGTCCTGCCTGCAAATCTATGTCTATTCATAGCATTTCTTTTCAGTCCACTTGTGCACTTAACATGAAGCTCTGAACAGTCAGTCTTGACATAGGAAATGTAGATTTCAAAGGATACTGCTCAGGCCTAAACAATAAAGGATGAAAGTAAATCAAATTTTTCTTTAATTTTAACAAGAAGCAACTACAGCAACTTAGTTGAAATCTTGATTCTAAGTACTTAAATAACTGTGAATGAGGCCAGCTCTGCTAAATGAATTCTTCCATGTGCCAAGTAGATTTATTAGGCGCTGGCACCACTGCACCAGACTAAAGTGGTTAGACTGGAATTAAAAGTGAAGGCACAGGTAATTCATACAGTTCCATCACTGCGGGATTAATTTACAGAATCTGTTTCTCTAGAGATATGTACGCTGCCTACATGAAGAAAAGCAGATCAGTCACACTAAACATGTTTTAAAATAAGGAAATCCATATTTAATGTAAAAATAAATGATATGTATATTTTTGCATGTTTTCTTTTAACTAGCTGTTTTCCTATGAAAGATGTAGTCATAGAAAATAATATAAGTTCCATGCGTTGCTATTTTTAAAAGCTGTCTCTCTGATAAGATAACCACACACTATAGCAGAGAACAAGTGGGATCTGACAAAAGCCAATAGGCCATTAAAAGGTCTTGTTTCTGTAAAATCTTGAATCTGCTTAGATAGAAGAGGAAATTCATGAGAAACTACCCATATTCTTATTGCCTTCCTAGCCCACTGCTACCATATATTATTCTAAATAGACACAATCGTCCTTCCCTTTGATTGGAACAAGCAGTTTATAGTACCTGTGCCTGTTTTTGTTTTTTTTTTTTTTAACCAGTGTTCTGTCCCACATCTATTAAATCTGGCCTTATAGTACCTGTGTCTATTTTTTTTTTAACCAATGTTCTGTGCCATATCTATTAAATCTGGCCTTTATCCCAACTATTGCCATTGCACTAAAATAATCTCAATATTTATCAATTACACCCTCCACATATGATAGTCTTCTCTTTGTCCTTATAAAGGTGATCTCTCTCTTCTACCTCATACCACTTGTTAGGTGGGAACATTTCTCACCATATTTACTATGAATGATCTGTGAGGACACAATCTCTGTCCTCATGGAGCTTACATTTGAGAAGAAAAGTATTCGAGATCCATAAGGCAATGCCAAAGAATGCTCGAACTACCGCACAATTGCACTCATCTCACACGCTAGTAAAGTCATGCTCAAAATTCTCCAAGCCAGGCTTCAGCAATACGTGAACCATGAACTTCCAGATGTTCAAGCTGGTTTTAGAAAAGGCAGAGGCACCAGAGATCAAATTGCCAACATCCGCTGGATCATGGAGAAAGCAAGAGAGTTCCAGAAAAACATCTATTTCTGCTTCATTGACTATGCCAAAGCCTTGACTGAGTGGATCACAATAAACTGTGGAAAATTCTGAAAGATGGGAATACCAGACCACCTGACCTGCCTCTTGAGAAACCCTGTATGCAGGTCAGGAAACAACAGTTAGAACTGGACATGGAACAGACTGGTTCCAAATAGGAAAAGGAGTACGTCAAGGCTGTATATTTTCACCCTGCTTATTTAAGCTATATGCAGAGTACATCATGAGGAATGCTGGACTGGAAGAAGCACAAGCTGGAATCAAGATTGTTGGGAGAAATATCAATAACCTCAGATATGCAGATGACACCACCCTTACGGCAGAAAGTGAAGAGGAATTAAAAAGCCTCTTGATGAAAGTGAAAGAAGAGAGTGAAAAGGTTGGCTTGAAGCTCAACATTCAGAAAACTAAGATCATGGCATCTGGTCCCATCACTTCATGGCAAATAGATGGGAAAACAGTGTCAGACTTTATTTTTTTGGGCTCCAAAATCAGGCAGATGGTGACTATAGCTATGAAATTAAAAAACGCTTACTCCTTGGAAGAAAAGTTATGTCCAACCTAGATAGCATATTAAAAAGCAGAGACATTACTTTGCCAATCAAGGTCTGTCTAGTCAAGGCTACGGTTTTTCCCGTGGTCATGTATGGATGTGAGAGTTGGACTGTGAAGAAAGCTGATCACTGAAGAATTGATGCTTTTGAACTGTGGTGTTGGAGAAGACTCTTGAGAGTCCCTAGGTCTGCGAGGAAATCCAACCAGTCCATTCTAAAGGAGATCAGTCCTGGGTGTTCATTGGAAGGACTGATGTTGAAGCTGAAACTCCAATATTTTGGCCACCTCATGCGGAGAGTTGACTCACTGGAAAAGACTCTGATGCTGGGAGGGATTGGGAACAGGAGGAGAAGGGGACAACAGAGAATGAGATGGCTGGATGGCATCACCGACTCGATGGACATGAGTTTGAGTGAACTCTGGGTGTTGGTGATGGACAGGGAGGCCTGGCGTGCTGTGATTCATGGGGTCACGGAGAGTCAGACACGACTGAGTGACTGAAGTAATGAACTAATCACAAAGTGTGAGAAATGGTTGGGGAAAATGTGCTATCATAAGAGAAAGAATTGATTTCCACTGAGAGGTGAGGGAATGTCTTGCTGGTGAAGTGACATTTCACCTGAAACTTGAAGAATGTTTGAAGTTAGATGAGACTCGGAGGAAATTGTGGGGCCTCCCTGGTGGTTCAAATGGTAAATAATCTACTGGCAATTCAGGGCACACAGGTTCAACCCGTGGGTTGGAAAGAGTCCCTGGAGAAGGGAAGGGCTACCCTCTCCAGTGTTCTTGCCTGGAGAATTCCATGGACAGAGGAGCCTGGAGAGCTAAAGGCCACGGGGTTGCAAAGAATCGGACACAACTGAGTGACTAACATATTAGGATACATTATTAGGAAGAACTTGTAGTTCTTACAGTGAGATCAGAGATGTTTATTATACTTCATATGTGACTGCATGTAGAAATATAATCAAGTTTTAAAGATTACAAAATAAAAAGAAATTATCATAGGAAGATGAGCTTTTTCTAGAGTTATAGGATAGAATTTATAACAAGTGTATGGTTTTATATGTACATATACACATACATCTTTCTTACAGGAATCAAATGAGTTTAAAAAATGGCTAGAACTGAATCAGACAAAGGCCCTTGGGATCCAACTTTAAAAAATCTGAATCTTGCTCATCCAGGACATTTTAAAATGGATTTGTATCAAGAGATATAATATATATGGCTTTCATGTCACTCACACTGAAGCAACTCCTTTGAAAATAGATTCAAAGTAGGAGGTTGACTTCCAAATTCATTGATTCCAAATATATGACCCTCATAGCAAAAATGATGAAGGGGATGAATATGAAAATTATAATTTATAAGGCAGAACAGGAACATTATAGCGAGATAGTCCTAAAGCCATATCTCAGATATGATTTCACTTTCCTCATAAAATTCTACTCTATATTTAAAGAAATGTTTATAGTGCTCTAGAAGCAGCCTCTAGACAATATTCTTATTATATCCCAGAACTCCACATTCCAACTTAATCTTGACATTGTCTGGCAGGTGTAGAGCATGGAGTCATGGGGGAATGCTCAGAGTCGCTACATATAGCATTTTATGTCTTAAAGTAGAAGCTTAATTACTCATATTATTTCCATTGCTTCCCTTCAAGACATCTTATTTATAAAAGTTTTTGACAAATAACAAAATTATTATGCTAAAACTAGTTCAAAAACTATAATGATACTTGTTGCAGTTAAAATAAAAACTCAAGAGAATGTGTGGTAAACAGACTATTAGATAAATATTGAGTTTCTTTTTCAGCATCAGGATATATTTTATGAAGACAGTTTTCTAAAGAATATGTGCAATTGTTCTCAGACATGAAATAAATAGTAAATGTGTTTCTTATAACTGGTATTTCTAAATTTTAAACCAAGTAGTGATTTTGGTTTATACTGTTTATACTGTTAAAGAATGGCTATCCTGGAATGTGTTATAATTTTAAGAGTTTATCTGAGCAAAACTGACACACATTAGGAAGCATTCAATCTACCAGATAAAAAGGAGCTCCAAAAGAGTTTAATAGGCAGAAGAAAGTAGAATAAAAGGAAGTAATACTAGGCAAAAAGGTGGACTGATTATTGCAAAGCTATTTCCCTTTGGGGATTACAGAGGTATATCAAGCAGATTACCTAACTAGTGCTAATCAGGCAATTCCATTTTTGGAAGAGCTGAAAATCTTGGTTTGGTATTGTGGGGTTTAGTTTAAGGAACTCCATTTTGGGCATATTATCTAGTTTTTAACAACATTTAGGCAATATCCATGGTATGTGCTCAGGGATATTTTTAGCCATTTAAAAAATACAGCCAAGGGTTTTTCCATCTAGATTTCACATCCCCCTATACCTCAGAATAGAGCTTAGTTCTAAAGGGACTGGTGCTCAGAAAGTATGGCTCATTTCCCACAATATTTAAGGTTTCAAATACACAGTTAAGAATGAAAAATGAATGAACAAATTGGATTTGCCAGAGCTTGTATTGCCAGTCAGAAAAGCAGAGATGGAGAACAAAGAGAAAAAGCTTATGTGTCTTTGTCCTGTTTTAAGCAATGTTAACACACACAGTTTAGGAAAAATCTCTTTGCCTCCATTTACCCATCATGGAGACTGATATTGCAGTTCTAAGTTGTGCGGGAAGCACACACTCACACAAGGAATACAACAGTGAATGACGTCTACAAAAATACCCCTTGCTTCACTCTGTTTTCCTCTAACGCAGAATCACATAGACATTGCTGACAATGTCACATGCTAAATTCACTTTGTGCTTTAGTGGGCATGATCTGTTCTCCTGACAGAGATAGAAATTCCCTAGGGACACCAATGGGCCTGTCACACTCATTCCACTTTGGTGCTAAGATAGATTGAAATGCCAAAAGTGGTGCAGTAGGGTGCATGAAGAAGTACATGCTGGACCACTCAGTCTTGTTTCTTGGCTAAATCATGGAAGCATGATGCAGGCATCTTCCCCAGCTCTTAGCAGCAAGAAATCCTCAAAAATTCATCAAATACAAAGCAAAAAAAGAAATAAAACCTGGCACAATTTTTAGTTTAAAATGCTTTAGGGGACATTTAAAATGTTTAGGGTTATTTTAGACAGAACCATCCCACTCTGCAAATGAATATATAATTTGATTCCTCCCCATCCACCCAATACCTCTTCAACCACTCTTCACCCTCAAGCATCCCCACAACCTCCCCCGACAAAGAGCAATTAAACCCCATTAACCTTCAACAGGACCACTCAGGCACAACGATCATTGATAGCTTGTGAAACTGTCACCAGATAATCACCATCAAGGTGGCTCAGAGCTCCTGACAAGAGCATGGAGTAGCTTTCAGCCTGGAGCTTTGAAAATGCTCTAGCTCTCTCTAGAATCCTACCTATTCTCAGGGAATCCTGACTCCCAGCTTTTTAAAATGACCAGCTGTTACTGGAACAAAGTCTTCTGAGACTTCCAGAAGGGAAGGCAGCTGCTGCCTAGTCTATTTCCCACAATATCTAACTGCCCCCAATGGGAGTTCTTAATGCGAGCTCATGGGAAACTTGGAATAGGAGTGTTACTGTCATTTACATATCATTAAAGAAAGACCCATGGCAAACTGCAGGATGCTATCTGGTCACCTGAGACAGTCCTGAATGTCTTGTGGCAATTTCCAAACTTGTCAGTCTTTCTTGTCTCTGGGTACCACCTGCTCTGAGAACCTGGTTTGGAGACACCCCCATCTCATATCAGTATGTCCCGCTCAGTGCTCTCCTTCTGCCAGACTTTGTGAGGGCAAGCCTAGTTTTCATAAGTCACATCAGTCTATTAACCTTTAATTATCAGGATGCTCCAGTCTTGCAAGTAAATGAATCTTGTATGAACTGCTAGTAGGTGTGCAGCTCGAGGGCAGCATTCAAAGGCTCCTGGCCTGACTCAGAAAGGGCAACTGCCTCCAGCTTCCCTCAGTAGACCCTTCAGCAGGAAATGACGGGAATAAAACCTTAGCTTTGTTGTTTCATTTCATCTCAGAGATGCACAGAAGTAGATAAATGGGGTGTAATTAACAAATATGTGCTGAGTATTTGCTGGAGGTAAGGTGTCCATAGAAGAGGGGGAAGGGAGTTATGAAGTAATCCTTCCCACAAAATTTAAAAGGAGGGGAGAAGAAACAGAAGCAAAAGCATACTTGTTGCATATTTATATATAATGAAGTCTATGGCTTTTAGGTCAGCCATAAATTAATTTTATGAACTCATGGTTTATAAACATTTAGAGAAAAAAGGTAAACATTCAGCTCCTAGACCAAAGAGCCAAAGTGGACCCTAGAGATTATCTGGATTAACCTTTTCCATTTGCTGACAAGGGAAACAATAGTTCTGGGAAGTAAGTCGCTGAGAGAGCTCGCACGTTTCTGTGTAAACACTGAGTGGCTGTTTCTTCAACAAACAAATTGACTGTCTCCCAATTAACCAGAAATTCAGTTGCAAAGAATTAAAACATCACTGGACTCCCAAGCACGTGTGTTTTCTTTACTTATTTTTATATATATCATTCAGCTCATTTATGCAGATAAAATGCCAGGAAGTCACTGTAACAGTAAGAAATATTTAACCACAGATGATAAAAAACAAAGAAAGGGAACAACAAGTGGATATCATAAAATCTAAGTAATTCAAACTACAGGGATGATAGGGAGAATTGCCCCATTTGGATGAAAAATTTTATATATTTTATATACTTTTAGGTAAATGCAGAAATACAGCAACAAAACATTGTCTTACAGGCTACTTTTAGATCAACTATATGAAAATGAGTATATTTTGCTTTATATGTGGATGTGCTTTCTAGAAAGGTATGTGATGGGGATGATATTTTGAAAATCTTCCAGGTTTTTTTATCTTTGTTTTCATACAGATTTTCCCTTCTGTATTTTCCCTTCTTATTCCCTTCCCTTTGTAATATTAGAGACGGGATAAGAGACTTTTGGCCTAAAAGAGGGAAGAAGTAACATGTATTATAGAAAGCGATCCACTTCAAAGGAATAGAAACTATGGGAAAAAAACCTTCCTTTGGAGTCAGCTGCTGTATGTGTTTTTGGGGAAGGGATGGTGGAGCCTGGAGCAGAAAAGAACTGACAGATTAAAAGGTGAGATGTAACTGTTTTCACTGTCTTCCTTAAGGTCAAGACATGACGAGAGGGGCTGATAGAGGAAGAAAAGCTGGAGTGGTAGATTAGATATAGTCTATCTACCCCTTGGAGATATCCAGTTCAGTTCAGTCACTCAGTCATGTCCGACTCTTTGTGACCCCATAGACTGCAACACACCAGGCTTCCCTGTCCATCACCAACTCCCAGAGTTTACTCAGTCTCATGTCCATTAAGGTGGTGATGCCATCCAACCATTTCATCCTTTGTCATCCCCTTCTCCTCCCACCTTCAAATTTTCCCAGCCTTAGGGTCTTTTCAAATGAGTCAGTTCTTCACATCAGGTGGCCAACATATTGGAGTTTCAGCTTCAGCAGTTATCCAAGAATAAATCAGGGGATATTCAAGAATATAGAAATTAGGGCCCCACTGCTCTGCACACTGACTATGGAAAAATTGTCCTAGGGAAGCCTTGGCTTTGGTACAGTCCTGAATCCAACCTGGTATTCACTTCTCCATAAATTAGCTATAGCTGAGCAGGTACCTGAGTGCAGTCTCTTGTGCCATGCATATTGCAGATAAGTCTGCAGAGAAACAGTGAAGGATTCAATTGTGCATGTTTGGGGAGGAAAGTATACACTGGGCTCATATGTACTGAGAGGCCTGATAGACTAGAGTTGGCCTGGAATAAAAACAAGGCATCAGTAGAGGCCTATGAAACGCATGGCTTTTCATATGCAAATATCTTATATTCACAGATTTTTCTCTAAATCTTCCATTAGCTGCTCTAACTGAAACCTAGTTCTGCCTTGAAGACATTGCCTGTAAATGGCAGTGGCTTTTCTTTCCTATGCTTTACATTACTGTCTTTGGAGGTGGGGTAGGTATTCTTCTTGCTCCTTCAATTTCCTTAAAAACACACTCCATCTCTGTACCACCCACTTCCATTCCCTTATCACAATAATTCATGGACTTGAGAAGGTGGTGGAGATGAACTTTTAATTTTATGAAACTTAAGACCCTGCTTCACTGATGCACCCACAAATAACTACCTGTGTCATAACTGGATTTCAGTTTCCACACAGTCACATACAGAAGCTTCCAATATGCTGCTTTTTAATTATTTGATTTGTTCCTTGATCTGCTCTTCACTGATAGAATCTTCCACTTGTTCCTGTAAATACAACTAGAAGTCACGTTTGACTCCTTTTTTTATTCCCTACTCCCAACTATCCTGGCAACTTGTTGAGCATCTGCTTCACCTCCAAGTAGCTCCTGTGTTTCAGAAGATGTTTCTGGGGTGGGAAATCAAGGGAAAGTCTTGATTTATTGAGGGTAACTTCATGCCTCTAGCCACAGTGATTGGTTCAGAAATGGGAATATGATCTGCATACCTCAACAAAGGTGAGCTGATATTTGTAGAGAAGCATATTTCTTGATGACTTGAGATAACCACCTGAAGAAGTTCTTACTCTTTTTCTGAACAAGGTGGTATAAAGATTTGCCATCTGGAACTGCTACAGCTAGTTCTGCTACAACACTGTATACCTGAGTTAGGTGAGCAAATAAACCCTCTTCTCTATTGTACTGATGCACTAAGCCAAGGAATGGGCTAGGTGAAACAGAGACCAACAACACTAAATTAAGTCAGTAACCATAAGCTAGATTTGCTGAAAAAAAATCAGTGCCCTGGAGAATTCCATGGACTGTATAGTCCATGGGGTCAGAAAGAGTCGGACACAACTGGGTGACTTTCACTTTCACTTTATCACTAAATTAGGCTTCAGTAGTACGTGAACTGAGAACTTCCAGTTGTACAAGCTGGACTTAGAAAAGGTAGAGGAACCAGAGATCAAATTGCCAACATCCATTGGGTCATAGAAAAAGCAAGGGAATTCAGAAAAATATTCACTTCTGCTTCATTGACTATGCTAAAGCCTTTGACTCTGTGGATCACAACAAACTGGAAAATTCTTAAAGAGATAGAAATACCAGACCACCTTACCAGGCTCCTGAGAAATCTGTATGCTGGTCAAGAAGCAACAGTTAGAACCAGACATGGAACAATGAACTGGTTCCAAATTGAGAAAGAAGTACTTCAAGGTTGTATATTTGTCACCCTACTTATTTAACTTATATGCAGAGTATGTCATGTGAAACACCAGGCTGGATGAATCACAGTTGGAATCAAGATTGCCAAGAGAAATATAAACAACCTCAGATATGCAGATGACTCTTGATGAAGGTGAAAGAGGAGAGTAAAAAGCTGACTCAATGCTCAACACTGAAAAAGCTAAGATAATAGCATCTGGTCCCATCACTTCATGGCAAATTGACGGGGGAAAATGAAAACAGTGTCAGAGTTTATTTTCTTGGGCACCAAAAATCACTGAAGATGGTAACTTCAACCATGAAATTAAAAGATACTTGCTCCTTGGAAGAAAAGCTATGATAAACCTAGATAGCATATTAAAAAGCAGAAACATTACTTTGCCAACAAAGTTTCATATAGTCAAACATTCATTGAAAGGACTGATGCAAACACTGAAGCTCCAATATTTTGGTCACCTAATGTGAAGAGACAACTCATTGGAAAAGCCCCTGATGCTGGGAATGATTGAAGGTAGGAGAAGGGGTCCATGCAGGATGAGATGGTTAGATGGCATCACTGACTCAATGGATATAAGCTTGAGCAAACTCTGGGAGATAGTGAAGGACAAGGAAGGCTTGTTTGCTGCATTCCATGGGGTCACAAAGAGTTGGACATGACTTAGCAACTGAAAAACAACAACAAAACCATAGCTTTGATACGCTGAAGACATAAAAGTAAATTTTTGGAAGAGGTCCATCTGTTCTTTGAATCAGGGTTGGTAAATTTAGTAAGAAACAGAAATGACATTTTTTCTCAGTTTTATTCTCTTTGAAAACTTATGATCACCTGAACAGATTAACTGTGTTAACCACAGAGGGGTTTTGTCTTATAGAACTGACACTCTCCTGAGTAGTGTGTGTGTGTGTGTGTGTGTGTGCATGCACACACGCACACACTCAGTTTCTCAGTGGTGTCTGACTCTTTATGATCTCCTGGACTATAGCCCTTGAGGCTCCTCTGTCCATGGGATTTTCCAACCAAGAATACTGGAGTGGGTTGCCATTTCCATCTCCATGGGATCTTCCTAACCCAGGGATCAGATGTTTACAATCTTGTAAACACGAGTAAGAAGTTTGAATTCTATTTTTCATGCACCAGGGGAAAGCCATAACAAGATTAAAGTAAAACATAAAAACAAGTTAGTGATATTTTTCTAAATTTTCTTAGATACTCTAAAAATTTGAAGTCTCAAAACACAGATTCTGACTGAAAACTGGGCCCTAGTACAGAGAAACATTTCTGAAAATGCTGAATTCACATAAAATGATTATAGCGTTCATTATGTACTTGGGTCTCCCCTACATTGATTTCTTTTAGTTTTTCTCCAGTAATCATTTAAGGTAGTTAATTGATTCAGAAACACAACCAAGGAAACTTTAGGTAACTTCCATTTCTATAACTTTATCTAAATAATTGTATTCTCTGGCTTTTTACTTAAAATGGATCTTCATGCTGTCTACTGCTCCCATCTTGGTTCAGCTCTATGGATCACAACCTATAGAGTCACTCACTTAACAGGCTCAGTGGGGCCCAGTTTTGGTTTAATGCATTTTTTTTTTTTTTTTTTTGCTATCTTCAAATCATTTTGGACAAAAGGATCCACATTTTCCTTTGCCCTGGTCTTCACCACCACTGTACATACACATTCACACACACACACACACCGACAAAGACTTCTTGACCAAACTTCACAGACTCTTCTGAGCCCTCTTTTTGACTAGCCCTCTACTCCCCCACCCCTATTTCCTTTGGCCTGCCCATCAGCCCAATCTTCACAACGAAACCTAAGAAGTCAGTTCAGAGAGAATCCTTCATTGTTGATATCTCATCAATTTCTTCCTCTCCCATCTTTGATGTCTGAATCCTTAGCCTGTCTTTAGCAAGAATCCTATCAGGACAATTTAGCAAGAATCCTCCTACCCATGATGTCTCCACATAGTAATTTTTATCCATTGAACCCCACATTGCAAATTGGCTATCAATCCCCAGCTATATTTGCTGTATTTGGAGTTGAGCCCAATCTCTTCCACTGCAATGCCCTTATTATAGTAGTTGAATAACTCTTTCTTACCATGAACAAGTGTCAGAATAATTTTCCTTTAACAAAACACACATACACACTTTACTCCATTGCATGCCTTCTTGAAAAATAACTAAAATAGCTAAGGTTCAATAGGTTCATTCATATTACACACCAGACACTATACTTAATGCTTTAGAAATATTTCATTTAACCTTTATAATAACCCT
Organism: Moschus berezovskii; assembly: GCF_049115385.1. Lineage (NCBI taxonomy): Eukaryota > Metazoa > Chordata > Mammalia > Artiodactyla > Moschidae > Moschus > Moschus berezovskii. Next base: position 37,883,156 of record NC_142461.1, read on the forward strand.
GTGAGGGAATACTTTTTCTATTTACAGTAGAGATAAGGAGAGATCCTGAACATTTTTACCTAAATTTTTTCCAGCTTTCATGAGACTGGACTCTGATTTGAATAAAGGAATTTTCTTTTAATCACTCTGTTATGCCATATAAATTTAAAGTAGACTTCAGATTCCATGTTAATAAAAGAGGAGAGGGAAGAACACACTCTGCCTAGCTCTGCTTTCTGGTTCAATTAAGCATCCTTGTTTTGGATCAGGACCATCTCATATGGTCCCTATGAGTATTAAAGCCATAGATAACAATGACTTTTCTTGAGTGAAACTCATGGATATGTGGCTTCAGTATGAGAAGCAAATTTATTTCAAATTATACTCTCCTAGTATTCTGCAAGGCAGCTACGAAAACTAAAATATATGCACAATATTCTCCTTAATCTCCTTAAATATCAAATTTTGACTCATCCAGTTGTTTAACATTCAGAACATAATGTTACAGGAGTTGGGGATGAATTATTAATCAGAATCTGAAAAAATTCATAATTACATATTTATAAAAGTAATCCCTATCTTTGGTTCTACACTTACAGAGAAGAAAAGGCAGCTGAATATCTGCTAGAAGGATCCAGCTGCCAGCTCTTTTCATTGCAGCATGAAACAATCCCAGATGTAATGTCTTTTAAATATGCTTAAGACGCACATTTAAAAAATACTTTACTGCTAAAAAAATAAACTGGGAAGAATTAACACACTATGGTATAATTAATATCAATACATTAATAAGAAGCAAAGGCCATTTACCCATTTTTAAAAGCAGGTCTAATTTTTGACAATATCTCAGATTGATTGTACTTAACATATCATGCCTTTTCTTATCATTTTGGGCACTTGAGGCAAGACAAACAACTCTACCAATTAGAGATAGATGATCTCTTCCTTCTGTCCTATCACCTACTACTTTAGGATGTTCTTTTCAAATCACCATTTCACTCTCTCCTTACTTGCAGAAGAGGAACCATACTTATTCTGGCAATTACTCATTTCACTTTCCAGCTTAATGATGAAAGGCCCCAGTGAGTTTCATTTTCCTACCCTATAGGGTAGCAACATAAATTGTCACTGCATTTATCTTCAAACTATTCATGTTTACTTTCCTTTTAATCCAGTATGTCCTCTTTGGGGGTTATTTCTTTTCAATTTTGACTGCATTTTTCCCATTCACAATAAATCACATCAAAATTATTTCCAATTTTCCTGATATACCCATGTCTCTGATAACTCTGTGCCCTTCAGTTCAGTTCAGTTCAGTCGCTCAGTCGTGTCCGACTCTCCGCGACCCCATGAATCAAGGCACGCCAGGCCTCCCTGTCCATCACCAACTCCCGGAGTTCACTCAAACTCATGTCCACAGAGTCGGTGATGCCATCCAGCCATCTCATTCTCCGTCGTCCCCTTCTCCTCCCGCCCCCAACCTTTCCCAGCATCAGAGTCTTTTCCAGTGAGTCAACTCGTCGCATGAGGTGGCCAAAGTATTGCAGTTTCAGCTTTAGCATCAGTCCCTCCAATGAACATCCAGGATTGATCTCCTCTAGAATGGACTGGTTGGATCTCCTTGCAGTATAAGGGACTCTCAAGAGTCTTCTCCAACACCACAGTTCAAAAGCATCGATTCTTCGGCGGTCAGCCTTCTTCACAGTCCAACTCTCACATCCATACATGACCACGGGAAAAACCATTGCCTTGACTAGACGGACCTTGGTTGGCAAAGTAATGTCTCTGCTTTTTAATATACTATCAAGGTTGGTCATAACTTTCCTTCCAAGGAGCAAGCGTCTTTTAATTTCATGGCTGCAATCAGCATCTGCAGTGATTTTGGAGCCCAAAAAAACAAAGTCTGACACTGTTTCCACTGTTTTTCCATCTATTTCCCATGAAGTGATGGGACCAGATGCCATGATCTTTGTTTTCTGAATGTTGAGCTTCAAGCCAACCTTTTCACTCTCCTCTTTCACTTTCATCAAGAGGCTTTTGAGTTCCTCTTCACTTTCTGCCATAAGGGTGGTGTCATCTGCATATCTGAGGTTATTGATATTTCTCCCGGCAATCTTGATTCCAGCTTGTGCTTCTTCCAGCCCAGCGTTCCTCATGATGTACTCTGCATATAAGTTAAATAAGCAAGGTGACAATATACAACCTTGACGTACACCTTTTCCTATTTGGAACCAGTCTGTTGTTCCATGTCCAGTTCTAACAGTTGCTTCCTGACCTGCATACAGGTTTCTCAAGAGGCAGGTCAGGTGGTCTGGGATTCCCATCTCTTTCAGAATGTTCCACAGTTTATTGTGATCCACACAGTCAAAGGCTTTGGCATAGTCAAAAGAATACATAAAGAGATACCCCATGTCAAAGGTCAGGAGAGGTAGCTGAGCGTCACTGGTCTGGCCATGAGGAGATAACCAATGTCCAAAGTTAGAGAAACCCCAGTAAGATGGTAGGTACTAGAATGTCTGTGAGGAGATACCCCATGTCCAAGGGCAAAAGAGAAGCCCCAGCAAGATGGTAGATGGGGTGAATTCACATTTACAATCAAACCCCCTTCCCACCAGGGACGCTAAGAGGACTCAAACAAACCTTGTGCACACCAGGACCCAGGGACCCCACATAGACTGAGATAGAACTGTGTTTGAGTGTCACTTGTGGAAGTATGGGTCAGCAGTGGACTGCCACAGGGATAGGGGCTCTGGCTGCAGCAGACTTGGGTATGGCATAGCCCTCTTGGAGGAGATCACCATTAACCCCACCATAGAGCTGCCAGAACTTACACAGGACTGGGTAATAGACTCTTGGAGGGCACAAACAGAATCCTGTACACCAGGACACCCAGTTGTGGATGTGACTAGTGATGGAAGCAAGCTCTGATGCTGTAAAGAGAAATATTGCATAGGAACCTGGAATGTTAAGTCCGTGAATCAAGGCAAATTGGAAGTGGTCAAACAGGAGATGGCAAGAGTGAACATTGACATTTTAGGGATCAGCGAACTAAAATGGACTGGAATGGGTGAATTTAACTCAGAAAACCATTATATCTACTACTGTGGGAAAGAATCCCTTAGAAGGAATGGAGTAGCCATCATAGTCAACAAAAGAGTCCGAAATGCAGTACTTGGATGCAACCTCAAAAACGACAAATGATCTCTGTTCATTTCCAAGGCAAACCATTCAATCTCATAGTAATCCAGGCCTATGCCCTGACCAGTAATGCTGAAGAAGCTGAAGTTGAATGGTTCTATGAAGACTTACAAGACCTTTTAGAACTAACTCCCCAAAAAGATGTCCTTTTCATTATAGGGGACTGGAATGCAAAAGTAGGAAGTCAAGAAATACCTGGAGTAACAGGCAAATTTGGCCTTGAAGTACAGAATGAAGCAGGGCAAAGGCTAATAAATTTTGCCAAGAGGATGCACTGGTCATAGCAAACAGTCTCTTCCAACAACACAAGAGAAGACTCTACACATGGACATCAGTAGATGGTCAACGCCAAAATCAGACTGATTATATTCTTTGCAGCCAAAGAATATAGAAACCCTATACAGTCAGCAAAACCAAAACTTGGAGCCTACAGTGGGTCAGATCGTGAACTCCTTGTTGCCAAATTCAGACTTAAATTGAAGAAAGTAGGGAAAAACCACTAGACCATTCAGGTATGACCTAAATCAAATCCCTTACGATTATACAGTGGAAGTGAGAAATAGATTTAAGGGACTATCTGATGACAGAGTACCTGATGAACTATGGAAGGAGATTCCTGACATTGTACAGGAGACAGGAGTAAGACCATCCCCAAGAAAAGAAATGCAAAAAAGCAAGGTCTGCGTAGGCCTTACAAATAGCTGTGAAAAGAAGAGAAGTCAAAAGCAAAGGAGAAAAGGAAAGATATTCCCATCTGAATGCAGAGTTCCAAAGAATAACAAAGAGAGATAAGAAAGCCTTCCTCAGTGATCAGTGCAAAGAGATAGAGGAAAACAATAGAATGGGAAAAACTAGAGATCTCTTCAAGAAAATTAGAGATAGCAAGAGAACAATTCATGCAAAGATGGGCTCAATAAAGGACCAAATGTTATGGACCTAATGGAAGCAGAAGAATTTAAGAAGAGGTGGTAAAAATACACAGAACTGTACAAAAAAGATCTTCATGACACAGATAATCACAACGGTGTGATCACTCACCTAGAGCCAGACATCCTGGAATGTGAGGTAAAGTGGGCCTTAGGAAACATCACTACTAAAAAAGCTAGTGGAGGTGATGAAATTCCAGTTGAACTATTTCAAATCCTAAAGATGATGCTGTGAAAGTACTGCACTCAACATGCCAGCAAATCTGGAAAACTCAGCAGTGGCCACAGGACTGGAAAATGTCAGTTTACATCCCAATCCCTGAAAAAGGCAATGCCAAAGAATGCTCCAAATACTGCACAGTGCATTCATCCCCCACGCTAGTAAAGCAATGCTCAAAATTCTCCAAGCCAGGCTTCAGCAATATGCGAACCATGAACTTCCAGCTGTTCCAGCTGGTTTTAGAAAAGGCAGAGGAATCTGAGATCAAATTGCCGACATCCACTGGATCATTGAAAAAGAAAGAGAGCTCCAGAAAAACGTCTATTTCTGCTTTATTGACTATGCCAAAGCCTTTGACTGTGTGGATCACAACACACTCTGGAAAATTCTGAAAGAGATGGGAATACTGGACCACCTGACCTGCCTCCTGAGAAATCTGTATGCAGGTCACGAAGCAACAGTTAGAACTGGACATGGAACAACAGACTGGTTCCAAATTGGAAAAGGAGTACGTCAAGGTTGTATATTGTCACCCTGCTTATTTAACTTATATGCAGAGTACATCATGAGGAACGCTGGGCTGGAGGAAGCACAAGCTGGAATCAAGATTGCTGGGAGAAATATCAATAACCTCAGATATGCAGATGATACCACCCTTATGGCAGAAAGTGAAGAACTAAAGAGCCTCTTGATAAAAGTGAAAGAGGAGAGTGAAAAAGTTGGCTTAAAGCTCAACATTCAGAAAACTAAGATTCTGGCTTCCAGTCCCATCACTTCATGGCAAATAGATGGGGAAATAGTGGAAACAGTGGTTGACTTCATTTTTGGGGGCTCCAAAATCACTGCAGATGGTGACCGCAGACATAAAATTAAAAGATACTTACTCCTTGGAAGGAAAGTTATGACCAGCCTAGGCAGAATATTAAAAAGCAGAGACATTACTTTGCCAACAAAGGTCCGTCTAGTCAAGGCCATGGATTTTCCATTAGTTGTGTATGGATGTGAGAGTTGGACTATAAAAAAAGCTGAGGGCCAAATAATTGATGCTTTTGAACTGTGGTGTTGGATAAGACTCTTGAGAGTCCTTTGGACTGCAAGGAGATCCAACCAGTCAATCCTAATGGAGATCTGTCCTCAGTGTTCATTGGAAGGACTGATGTTGAAGCTGAAACTCCAGTACTTTGGCCACTTGATGGGAAGACCTGATTCACTTGAAAAGACCCTGATACTGGGAAAGATTGAAGCGGGGAGGAGAAGGGGACGATAGAGGATAAAATGGTTGGATGGCATCACTGACTCAATGGACATGAGTTTGGGTGAACTCTGGGAGCTAGTAATCGACAGGGAGGCTGATGTGCTGCAATCCACGGAGTCGCGAAGAGCTGGACAGGACTGAGTGACTGAACTGAACTGAACCCTTCTGAGTTCTTGTAATAAAATACAGATTAATCAAGAGACAAACAGAATTATACTACCACATATTGTGCTTCCCTGGTGGCTCAATGATAAAGAATCTGTCTTCAATGAGGGAGACCCCAGTTCATTCCCTGAGTCAGGAAGAACCCCTGGAGAAGGGAATGGGTACCCACTCCAGTATTCTTGCCTGGAGAACTCCATGGAGAGGGTCCATGGAGTCACAGAGTCAGACACAACTGAGTGACTAACACTTTTTTTTTCATACTTTATGAGCAGATGGGAGATACCCAGAAAAAAAAAAGTAAGCCAATGAGGTGGATTAGGAACTCGGGCTTAAATAGCATCTCACTAGGGAAGAGGAAATAGATTTAACAGGAGAATGAAGGCCTTTTCAGGAAGAGTAAATGATTCTTAGGAAAGCTCAGTGGGCCTTAGAAGAACAGATGGGAGAAATGATAGCTTGTAACAAAGTCTGTCTGAATATGGTGTTAGCATCTACTCTCCTCTCCTGTGACAACAGTCCATCTTCCCTGGTTGGTGATGCTCTTGGGGCTTGGGGAGGAGCTTGATGACAATTGAGTTCCTTTGCAAGGAGCCATTTCTAGGCAGACAAGAGGGGTTCAGAGCAAAAGTAGGGGGAGATTTTCTGGTTTTCCAGTGCGTACAACTGAAAATAATGCATACATCAATGTAGCATATCTTGAGGTGGCATATTCTGCTCTCTTGCAGTTTCTGTCACAGTCTAATACAGAGTAATAAATGCTTACTCATGGACTTATTCATGGACATGAATGTGAGCAAACTCAGAGGACAAGAAGCTTGGATAGCATTACCAACGCAATGGACATGAGTTTGAGAAAGTTCCAGGAGGGAAAGCCTGGTGTGCTGCAGTCCATGGGGCTTCAAAGAATCAGACATAACTTAGCACCTGAACAACAACAACAATAAATGTTTAAGAGTGTTGAAGAAAAGAGAAGTTTTAGGAAGTGACTGGAGGTCATATATAGTTTATTATATGAGGGGTTATCTGCAACACAGGTTAAATCACTACACAGTGTTAGTACACACTGTTTTATAAAAGAATGCCAAAGAATTATTTGAAGATTTTTACAATAATCAATCAACAGCATCCCCATTCTTGGTTTCTAATTGAACATTCTACTGGTGTCAGTCAGATGGTCTAAAACTCTGTGACTCCTGGACAAAGTTTATTTTTAACATTTGAGAAAACAACCCTAATAGCTTATTTTCTGAGTCCTTTCTTCAATTTATAAAAAAGAGATACCGGAAAAATTGCCAACAAATTTCATTTTCGAATGGGTTGGATCTGTTCCACAGTATTTGATTATTATAGTTTGATTCAAACAAATCTTTTCCTGGAATAATTTAAGGTAACTTATGAACCATTTACTTATAACATCGACCACCTAATAAAAACACTACCTGGTGATTCCTTCAGGAAAGAGAATCATTCCTGAAGCTGGCACTCGTCCTTCATCCCAGAAAAATGGTCCATGTAATTACTATCCATGAACCATATCTCTGGGATGAAGCATGATAAACCTTCTCTCTTAGAATATCTCTCAGATTATGGCATGTGAGTTATCCTCATGTTCTAAACTCATCTGAACACCTAGAAATACTGAGTATTTATGGATTCCCTAATAAAAATTGTCAAAGAAAAAATTTTGACAATAAATATTTTATAGAACTATAACCTTCAAGTGCTTTGAATATATACATCCAATTATATAAGGCTCAGATATATAGTAAATTCTTAGTAAAATAATACTTGATAAGAATAGTAAATACTAAATCTTCCATCATTTGCTTATATGAAAAAATTATATTTTTACAATGACAAAAATGACATCTAAGATTTTGTGTATTTTGTAATTCTGCATCTTTTATAAACAAATTTTTTGACATGCTATCAGAATTCTTTGCTCATAGTGATTTTTCTAACTAAGTTATATAAAAAGCTAAATTTCTGTTGGGCTATTAGAGTTGACTCACTGGAAAAGACTCTGAGGCTGGGAGGAATTGGCAGCGGGAGGAGAAGGACACGACAGAGAATGAGATGGCTGGATGGCGTCACCAACACAATGGACATGAATTTGAGTGAACTCCGGGAGTTGGTGATGGACAGGGAGGCCTGGAGTGCTGTGATTCATGGGGTCGCAAAGAGTCAGACACGACTGAGCGACTGAACTGAACTGATTATTATATTACAAAAAAATGATCAAACATACTTCCTCAATTTTAGAGTATATTATGTGGCTGAAAATATAGGATATAAAGGTGTTCATTGGAAGGACCTATGCTAAAGCTGAAACTCCAATACTTTGGCCAGCTCATGCAACGAACTGACTCACTGGAAAAGAGCCTGATGCTAGGAGGGATTGGGGGTAGGAGGAGACGGGGACGGCAGAGAATGAGATGGCTGGATGGCATCACCGACTCTGTGGACATGAGTTTGAGTGAACTCCGGGAGTTGGTGATGGACAGGGAGGCCTGGCCTGCTGCGTTTCATGGGGTCGCAAAGAGTCGGACACAACTGAGCGACTGAACCGAACTGAACTGAACTGAAAGCATTATCAAAATTCTGTAAGTCCTCAGGGGAGGGTGCTCAAAAACAAAATCCAGCACCCTCCAGAAAAGAAGAAACTCAGGTAACACGAGAGACTCATGTGAACTTTCAATCAGAAGAATTATACCATATATATTGTTTCCAAAAAAGAAAGAATTGACTCCAAATATCAGCCTCAAAACTAAAGCTTCAAGGACAGATGTTTTAAATTTCAGGTACCAGTTCTCTATCTAACTGTTTCTCATATGGGCAACTGTGAATTGATGCTTTAGAACTGTGGTGTTCGATAAGACTCTTGAGAATCCCTTGGACTGCAAGGAGATCAAACCAGTCAATTCTAAAGGAAATCAACCCTGAATATTCATTGGAAGGACTGATGCTGAAGCTGAAGCTCCAATACTTTGGCCACCTGATGTGAAGAGCCAACTCATTGGAAAAGACCCTGATACTGAAAAAGACTGAAGGCAGAAGGAGAAGGGGATGGTAGAGGATGAGATAGTTGGACAGCATCACCGACTCAATGGATGTGAGCTTGAGCAAGCTCTGAGAGATGGTGAAGGCCAGGGAAGCCTGGCACGCTGCAGTCCACGGGGTCACAAAGAGCTGGACATGACTAAGGAACTGAACAACAACAAAGTTCCGAAATGAATATCAATGAATATCAGTTGATTTATTTAAAAATAAATAAGGATAACCTGCAATGCCAAGAGGACACCAGTGTGGTGTCACTTTGGAGGGATGGCTAAACTTCAAAGCTAAGTATTCAAAGGAAACGCATCACTACTTTGGAAAACAGATTCAAAGAGGCTGAATATTCCATGTTAGGGGTGAGGTGGATTTTTATTTGTGAAAAGAACTATTTCTCTTCTACATTCACTTAAAATTTAGAACATCATGTATTTATTGTTAAGTATTCTGAGCAGTGAAATGTGTTGACAAATCAGCACATTTACTTTATTTAAATGACCTAATAATCTGTCATTTGTATTTTACAAAACGGAAAGAGAATTTAATTCAATGTCTCACCAGTTTAACCACTGATCTAGAGTCTTTCATATGCCAGTAATTTTGATAATATTTGCTCACAGAAAACAAATATAAAGCTTACCCTTGCAGGATCTATAAACTCATTTATATGAATAATCACCAACAGATTATGGCTGTGATACAGCTTCGCAAATCCCTGGAGTGTAAAACTGAACATGGAAATTAAATAAATCACAATAGCCCCGATCAAACTAAGCAAATCTCTCCTCTCACTGGATTTTACATTAAATTCCACAAGGTCATTTGACTTACCCTGAGGTTGCCAGGATTACCCATGTACTATTAAATTCCCTGCCTTTTTTGTTTTTTCTAACAAAATTAGTTGAAGTTGCCACTCTTTTTTGAGACATCCATTTTACTTCAAGTTGAGTCCCTCAGCAAAACTGAAGAATGACTGGGATCTGACAGACCCACTGGTAGAGGAAAGACAGCTCACTGAACGTTCCTGCCGCAGGAGTGGCTTTTGTTTCATACAAGGCACAGTCAACATCCAATGTTCCCATGTTCTACATTTCTGGATATAGAAACAGAATCACTACAACCAAGGAATCCCTGAAAATACACTAAGAACGAGATAAATGTGTTTTATATACAACATGTTATGGTTCAAAGCTAGAGCTTTGATGCCTTTGGGCTCTCCCATCACTTACAGCATTCTTTTGTTAAGGAAGACCAGCCGAAGGGAATCTGTATACCAAAGAGGACTGCTTCCTGAAAACTTGATCATCATTTGCTTTTTATATTGCTCCATGTGTGTGCCCAGTTGAGTCTGATTCTTCATGACCCCATGAACAATAGTCTGCCAGGCTCCTCTGTCCATGGAATTTTTCAGGCAAGAATACTATAGTGGATTGCCATTTCCTCCTCCAGGGGAATCTTCCCAACCCAGGGATTGACCTTGCTTCTTTTGCATCTCCTGTGTTTCCTGCATTGGCAGGCAGATTCTTTACCACTAGTGAGAGAATTAATTCTTAGGTAGGTTGATAAGGAGTCTGGGGCCCTTGAGGAGGAGAAAGGGGTCCAGGGTCCTCGAGGAGGAGAAATTTTCTCCTTTGGAGATCACAAATCCAACACTGTTCACCATAAGCTATCACTAGCACCACCTGGGAAGCCCTACACTGCTCCAACAGCAGAAAATTCATAACAACCAAACAGAGTCTCTCCTCTCTCCACTGAAAAACCAGCACCCAGAAATCAAAACATATTGCAGCCCTTCCTTATCCAAGTCTCTTGAAAATTTTGTTAAACATGAAATCAATCTTTTAGTTTCACTTTCTAGCTCATGCATTTTCAGTTTGTGCTTTTAATGATTAGATCAGCTTCCCAGGTAACTCAGTGGTAAAGAATCTGCCTGCCAATGCAGGAGACATGGGTTCAATCCCTGAGTCGGAAGAACCCCTAGAGGAGGAAATGACAACCCACTCCAGTATTCTTGCCAAGAAAATCCCATGGACAGAGGAACCTGGTGGGCGATGTGCATGGGGTCCCAAAGAGTTGAACAGGACTTTGCAACAGAACAACAATCAGATTTTAAAAAAAAAAGAAAAAAAGTAAGCCTATCTTCTTTACCAAGTTCATTCACAAACTCTACATTTTATTTTAAGATTCTTAATCACTTCTTCACATGTATTGATTTCTCTAGGAAGTTTATTCACTCAGTTGTGAACAGTGGGGTCATACTGAATTATCTTCTTTATACATAAACAGTGTTTATAGCAACTATAATTACCAAATTTCATGAAGTTTCTACTTTAGCCAGAGGAGTTTTGGCCACAACTAAATAAAGAAGTGAATTGGCCAGTGCTAAAAGTGAGTTTCTCTTGCAGTTTTTAGGCACAGACAAGATCTAGTACTCAAGAAGTACAATAATCATTTCAGAAAAAAAAAATTTAACAAACTAAAATGTGTAATTTAATCAGAAAAATCCCACTATACCTTTTTCATTCATTTATTCATCCATAAATCACTCAACAAATCCTTACAGAGTCCCTACTTTGAATAATCTTATAGGTTGTGCAGACAGATTTTAAAAAAAAAGTCAAACAGTCAAACCCATGCCTTCTTGGAATTCATATTTTAGCAGAAAAAGATGGAATAAACTGACCAGATAAAACATGCAGTATGTCAGACGGTCACCAGTGCCAGAGAAAAAACGTAATCATGGAAGTGGGGTATGGAAAGTAGAATCAAGGAGGAGAAGGGACTGGAAAGGATAAGGAAGATAATGTGGGAAAGACCACCTGGAAAAGAGCATGTGAGCAAATATTGAAAAGAAATGAAGAGAAGTAACAAGCCGTGTGAATATCCAGGGAATATTCCAGGCGGAGACAGCAAATGTGTTTGGAGCCAAATGAACCAGAAGAAGAGGATTAGAAGATAGAGATGAAGAAAGAACCATAAAGATGAAATTTTGACTGGGGGTCAGGACCATGCAGGGCACTAGGGCCTGACCAAAATGGGAGGTGCTCTGGATTTACTCTCAGGAGGCCAATGGCATTGAAGTGTTTTGCACAAAGGAATGACATGATCTGGCTTAGGTATCACTATGATTATTATAATGAGAAAAGAGTTTGGAAAGACAATGAGAGAGCAAAGAAACCTTCTTACTGTCCTTAACTGTCAAGCAGAACTTTTCATCCATCCTTCTCTAATAAAAATTCTCAGCATCTGTTTTCTCATGTGGTAAAAACAAAAGTGTACCCATCATGTCTTTGATTAAGAAATTCCTCCACAAATACCAAGGCAACTTCTTGTATGTTAAGAGTCATTCTATCAACACAACCAAAGCTCCCTCCAGGCTTAAATGCTTTGAGAGAGCTTCTTAATTGCACCTAATTAAAAAAGCATGTAAACAATCTTAATTTGAGATGTCTATGTGAGGATGGATTTTAATTATTTAATATTAAATTTAAAAACTCTCCTCTGTAAGTGGAATTTTTCTCATATGAAAAATTGATATAACTACATTCCCTGGACTAGTCACATGATGAGGTAGCCTCATAGCCAAGTAAATATAAGCAATTTAAATCTGATACATGCTTAGAATTCTATAATAGTGGTATTAAATAAGTTGCATACAAAAATTTCAGAAATATACAAGGAGAAATTTTAAAACACTTTTGTGTTTCGGAAGAGTTTCTTTAATCCAGAAAATAAATCATTATAGGATTCCAATAAACAGAAATTCCCATAGTAAATTATTGATATGCTGATATCAATATATTTACAGAAATATAATTATTCTTGAAAAATCGAGACTTCCAACCTGGGCTACTGGGGTTCATTACTAGGTTTCCTAAAGTCTGCAAAACCTCTGAAATTATGTGCAAAGTTGTCTGTGTATATGTAATATGAATGTTTCTAAAGAGTGGTCATAGATTTTTACCAGAGTTTCAAAGAGAATATTCACTCTATAAGAATTGTGGTACAGTCACTATGAGGAAATGATTGTAGTCATAAGAAAAGAGTTTAAATATGTATTTTAATATTTATCCTAAAAGTCTTTTTCCAGGGTCTTCTAACTTCAGAGTTAGAAGCGTATTCAAATACTTGGTCCACCTGATTCAAAGAGCTGACTCAGTGGAAAAGACCCTAATTCTGAGAAAGACTGAAGGTAAAAAAGGAGAAGGCAGCAGAGTATGAGAGAGTTAGATAGCATCACTGACTCAATGGACATGAACCTGAGCAAACTCTGGGAGATGGTGAAGGACAGGGAAGCCTGGTGTGCAGCAGTCCATGGGGTTGCAAAGTCAGACAATACTTAGCAACTGAACAACATCAACTTCAAAGTACTGGAGATCTCACAGAGAGACTAAAGCAAGATCTACCTGTCCTCAAACTTATGTTCTTCTTTAAAAGATAAAATCTACACAAAACAGTTCAAGAGTAAGGCAAGGACATGATCTGACCAAGGATTAGAAACCTAATCACAATGAATTGAGTAAAACATAATGTATTACAAGGAATCTGAAGACTTAACTAGACCCCAAGTATACACCTGGTGGCTCAGGCAGTAAAGAATCCACCTGCATTGTGGAAGACCTGCGTTTGATCCCTGAGTTGAGAAGATCCCTTGGAGGAGGTCATGGCAACCCACTCCAGTATTCTTGCCTGGAGAATCCCCACGGACAGAGGAGCCTCATGGGCTACAGTCCGTGGGTTTGCAAAGAGTCAGACACGACTGAGGGACTAAGCACAGCATACACACAGCATAAGTATGCCCAGCTATGATAGGAACTGAGATGTTCTTGCTTGCTCTTCCCCAATCTCTCTTCTACTCTGCAATTTATCTGATTCACATTTTTGTCTGCAGATATCTCTAACGGGCTTCTAAGTTTTGCTCTTCCAAACTTTGCTTACTATTGGCTTTGTAAAAGCCATAACACTCATGCTGAATTCCCCATTTGCCAAGATTCTAGGTATCCAAGCTTAACAAGACCTGATTCAGGTCTCCATTTTTCTTAAGACTGTATTAATTCTTTGGAGAAAGGGAATTTGATATTTTCTGCTTGGATTCTGAATCCATCTCTGGACAAACAAGGCATAAAATCATCTGATAGAAGCCTGGCCACTGGCCCCTCCTTCAAGGAGGGCAAGTAAGCATATCCAGAAATGGTTACATAGTATAGGCTGACAGCCAAACCCATCTATCTATCTCAGTGGTTTATGACTACGTGTGTAAACCAGTCAGTGGTTTGTTTTATCTTGAACATATGAAGCATCTAGGATATCACTGTTGCTGCTGCTGCTAAGTCACTTCAGTCATGTCCGACTCTGTGTGACCCCATCAGGCTCCCCTGTCCCTGGGATTCTCCAGGCAAGAACACACTGGGATTCACTAAATATTAGTGCTTTCAACCAACACGCCCTCCATCAGTCTCGTAATAATGCTCTCAGCAAATACTTACTCAGCTACTTACAAGGTCTTCCTTACGTACTCAACCACCAAAAGGATAACAATAAACGTTAGCCTCCTTCCTGTCCTTGGGGTCCTTAAAATCTATTACAATATTAAAGAGTATTTGATGAATACCAAATAGGTGATTAATATAATAGTGCTATATCTAGAATTGACACCTGAAGCAGATTATTTTTTAACACATCCCTCCTTGTTATGACAAAATTAAGTTCAGCAATGAGCTTCAAATTAGCTGTTTTGTAGCAGTAAACACCTCTAACAAACACCATATTTATATAGATGTTAATTTGAATAACTTCTGATATATTTGTAATGAGCCATTAGTGTTCGAGTTTCAATTGGGTGCAGTGCTTATTTTCAACTTACATGATCCAATGTATTTCTCCATCTAAGCAGTACATTTGAATAAACTGTGAAAACACAGTAACTGTTTAAAAAAAAAAAAAACGAGTTACTTCAAATTTCACATTCTGTTTTTCTGGAGTTTTTGTGGAATTTTAAACATGATCTAGAAACAAATCTAGATTCGTAATCATTTAACTCAACCTCCAAGCAGAATACCTGATTTAAGAGGTGTTCAATAAGTATTTGTTGAAAAAAATGTTCAGGAAGAATCCAAAATACTGTCTAAAGTACATTAAACTTTCATTTGTTGTTGCTATTGTTTAGTTGCTAAGTCATGTTTGACTCTTTGAGACCCCGTGGAGTATAGCCTGCCAGGTTCCTTGGTCCATGGGATTTCCCAGGGAAGAATACTGGAATGAGTTGCAATTTCATTCTCCGGGGGATCTTCCTGGACCAGGGATCAACTCCACATCTCCTGCATTGGCAAGCAGATTCTTTATCACTGAGCCACCAGGGAAGACCAGTATCATTGATAATAGTCTAGTAAATAGAAACTAAAATAATCATAGTCTTCAAGGTGCTAAATAACCTGATTTGGTAAACAGTTGGAGACAGAAGGAGAGAGAAAAATTACATGATAACCACAGAAAAATTTTAGGGCTAATATTTAATGTAGATCTGTGACATGGATGTGTGATGTGAAAGATAAGTCTTGGTTTACCTTTTTGGTCTTGCTAAATGGACATGGGTTCGGGTGGACTCCAGGAGTTGGTGATGGATGGGGAGGCCTGGCATGCTGCAGTTCATGGGGTCACAAAGAGTCGGACATGACTGAGCGACTGAACTGAACTGAAATATAGTAAAGGAAAATAGGTGTGGGGAATCACAATTTTACAAAATGATCAGTTTCTTGTAGTTTTTCTCTCCACTTGTTCTTCTTGCTTTTGACCTACAGATATTTTGAAGAATATAAACATTTCCTGCTAAAAAGTTTAAAATCATAAATGTTTCCTTGCTCCACTTAAAAAATTTTTTTAGAAAAACCCACCTATCTTTATCTCTGTGAAAGATGTAGGCAATACTTTTTCTTCACCAGAATTCCATCAAGATATTATATCATTAAATTCTTTTATTTTATTTTTCTTCTTTTGTAACAACAACGACAATGAAGAATAATTGGGCCACATCAAGTTACTGGTGATATCTTGATCTCTACCAAGTAAAGATTAAATAGATATGTAATCAATATTTCACTGACTACAAAACTAAGAACTGTAAAAAAAGGTCTTTATGACCCAAATAACCACGACGGTATGATCACTCACCTAGAGCCAGACAAAGTCTTGGAGTACAAAGTCGAGTGGGCCTCAGGAAGCATCAATGTAAGCAAAGCTAGTGGAGGTGATGGAATTCTGGCTGAGCTATTTCAAATCCTAAAAGATGACGCTGTGAAAGTGCTGCACTCAATATGCCAGCAAATTTAGAAAACTCAGCATTGGCCACAGGACTGGAAATGGTCAGTTTTCATTCCAATCCCAAAGAAAGGCAATGCTAAAGAATGTTTAAACTACCACACAACTGCACTTATTTCACATGCTAGCAAAGTAATGCTCAAAATTCTATAAGCTAGGTTTCATCAATCTATTTCTGCTTCATTGACTATGCCAAAGCCTTTGACTGTGTGGATCACAATAAACTGTGGAACATTCTGAAAGAGATGGGAATACCAGACCACCTGACCTGCCTCTTGAGAAACCTGTATGCAGGTCAGGAAGCAACAGTCAGAACTGGACATGGGACAACCGACTGGTTCCAAATAGGAAAAGGAGTACGTCAAGGCTGTATATTGTCACCTTGCTTATTTAACTTATATGCAGAGTACATCATGAGGAATGCTGGGCTTGAAGAAGCACAAGCTGGAATCAAGATTGCTGGGAGAAATATCAATAATCTCAGATATGCAGATG
The DNA here is from genome assembly GCF_049115385.1 of Moschus berezovskii. Classification (NCBI taxonomy): domain Eukaryota; kingdom Metazoa; phylum Chordata; class Mammalia; order Artiodactyla; family Moschidae; genus Moschus; species Moschus berezovskii. The sequence goes on from NC_142461.1 coordinate 37,899,762, forward strand.
ACACTACCCTTATGGCAGAAAGTGAAGAGGAACTCAAAAGCCTCTTGATGAAAGTGAAAGAGGAGAGTGAAAAGGTTGGCTTGAAGCTCAACATTCAGAAAACAAAGATCATGGCATCTGGTCCCATCACTTCATGGGAAATAGATGGAAAAACAGTGGAAACAGTGTCAGACTTTGTTTTTTTGGGCTCCAAAATCACTGCAGATGCTGATTGCAGCCATGAAATTAAAAGACGCTTACTCCTTGGAAGGAAAGTTATGATCAACCTTGATAATATATTAAAAAGCAGAGACATTACTTTGCCAACAAAGGTCCGTCTAGTCAAGGCTATGGTTTTTCCATTGGTCATGTATGGATCTGAGAGTTGGACTGTGAAGAAAGCTGATCGCCGAAGAATTGATGCTTTTGAACTGTGGTGTTGGAGAAGACTCTTGAGAGTCCCTTGTACCACAAGGAGATCCAACCAGTCCATTCTAAGGGAGATCGATCCTGGGTGTTCATTAGAAGGACTGATGCTAAAGCTGAAACTGCTATACTTTGGCCATCTCATGCGACGAGTTGACTCACTGGAAAAGACTCTGATGCTGGGAAGGGTTGGGGGCGGGAGGAGAAGGGGACGACCGAGAATGAGATGGCTGGATGGCATCACCGACTCTGTGGACATGAGTTTGAGTGAACTCCGGGAGTTGGTGATGGATAGGGAGGCCTGGCGTGCTGTGATTCATGGGGTCGCGGAGAGTCGGACACGACTGAGCGACTGAACTGAACTGAACTGAGGTTTCAACAGTATGTGAAATGAAAACTTCCAAGTGTTCAAGCTGGATTTAGATAAGGCAGAGGAACCAGATATCAAAACACATAATTGCCAGTAGGTAAGATACAAAGGTAAGCCACAATGTACCATAATATGGAGATGACATATATTTAAATTCAAGATAGAAAGAAATGAATGGATAGCTTTCCATACTAAATGTTTATGTAATAAAATTAAGAATCTCATATGGTAAAGAGCAATTTTCAGAACAGTTAATAGATTTGAATGCATCTTTTTGGGGGCCTCATTTCTTCATTGCTTTCTAGTATTTTCCAGATATGAACCCATATGGCCACTGCACTGAACTGAACTGAGGGTCTTGCTAAAAAAACCAAATGATTTCTTAAAATTTGTATCTGACCTGGATATTTTATGTTATCACTATTACCCATATATTTGTTGAAACATGTTCTATATTTGAAAATTTGTTGTATATATGTTCCATAAAATAAAGAAAAGAGAGGTTTAAGTTTAGCAACTTTGGTAGTATTTGAAATGTGACTTTAAAAAAAGCTTTCATTTAAGCCCAAATACCTACAGTGACTAGGCAGTGAAGTGGGTAAGTACAAAAATAAAAAACAGAAAGCAGAGACTATTAAATTGGAAATACTGTCCATGTGAACAGGAATAAAATCTCTGTATTACAGTTGAGATTTGCCATGTGGAAGCTTAACCCCAGCATTGCCAACACCTTGAACTTTCAAGAAAGTCAGAAATCTAAATTTCATATTTTTTTAAATGTCAATAATGAACTTTTTAGCATTCAAAACTATGTGGGATGACAAAATGGGAACCTGGAAATGACCCATCATCAGATCTTTGGCCACTAACCTATATTGGGTTGGCCAAAAAGTTAATTTGAGTTTTTCCATAACATCTTACAAGAAAACTTGAACGAATTTCTTGGCCAACCAATTTATTCAAATGAGACTTAAAATGCTTAAAATAAAGCATAAAATAAAGTTCATGTCATACAATGTTCCTTAACTGAAACAGAGTTCCACACATCTCAGATGCTCAGATATATTGTGAGCTATGAATCACAAAACTAATTCAGAATATAAATCTTATTCCTGTTATAAAATTATGCAAACTAATTGAGCAATATTACCTTACACATGCGCTAGGATTGGGGTGGACTTATTTCAATTAGGCAAACACACAGTGCTCTGACAGGCAGAACATATTCTCAGAAGAAAAATACCAGGAAAAAGTCTGTATAAGCAATTCTGTTATGATCACAAACTGTTTCAAATCAACATCATCAATCTGTTTTAAATATGCAATAAACAACTAATTAAATCCAGATTCATAACAGATTCAACAGTTAAAATTCTTACTGCCAAACCAGCTATTTTTTATCTAGAAATAAATCTTGAGTTGACATACACATAAGTTATAGCTTCTAGGCTTCTATTAATACCTGCCTCCCTTGTATAAAGGCAAAGATAACATCAATTAATTATTCCACAAGTACAACAATTATAGGGTGCAACCCAGTCAGAAGTCCTGTCAGCTTCCTAGCTCAAAAACACTCAGAAGCTTGGCTAGTGAAGTCCGCTTTATTGTCCAGTGCTGGAAGCCTGCCTGTAGAGGTCCCTGGTATTTATTGTTTTACTTTGGACATGAAAAGTCTACTTGCATAGCGAGGTTGATATGACTGTTCATGGTTTTTAAATCAAGTGTTAATATGCAAAGGAATTAACATTTCCCAAAGCTTTTGAAAATGCCTCCCTACTTCTAAAACTCCAGATGACATCCCAAAATCTAACCTTCATATTATAGCACTTAACATAAATCTTGCTTTGTTTCAAATATCTTGTGTATGTGTTCTTCTCCACTGATTTATACCAGGTACCTGAAGTGTTGATTTGGTCTTTTTTTTATCATTTATTGCTTATCCATAGAAGACCAACCCATCAGAAATCCTTATGTAGATGTGTACAAATACTCAATATATGTGTACAAATTAATCAAAATATGAAAATCTGGAGATTCAGAGATATGGATGCAAACTATCCTTTCCATGGTTACTTTATGTTTTCTGATTGGTACCCAAAACTGACTGCAGGTGTCACCCAATAATTGCATAAGATATGCATCATTGTACTGTTAAATGATATAGAAGAGCTCTTGAGTCTCCCATTTGCCATGGAAGATATCTCTTAAGAATATGAAGATGAGACATACACATACATTATCCCTTTAACTACAATATGGAGAGTGATAAGAGCAATTATCATATTATATGAAAATTACTATTTATCTCTTCCCTAGAATACAAACTTCTTAGAATACTGATCATGCCACAGTATCTTCACACTTTCAATACTATATATAATACACACCCTTATGGCAGAAAGTGAAGAGGAACTCAAAAGCCTCTTGATGAAAGTGAAAGAGGAGAGTGAAAAAGTTGGCTTGAAGCTCAACATTCAGAAAACAAAGATCATGGCATCTGGTCCCATCACTCATGGGAAACAGATGGGGAAACAGTGGAAACAGTGACTGACTTTATTTTGGGGGGCTCCAAAATCTCTGCAGATGCTGATTGAGGCCATGACATTAAAAGACGCTTACTCCTTGGAAGGAAAGTTATGACCAACCTTGATAGTATATTAAAAAGCAGAGACATTACTTTGCCAACCAAGGTCCGTCTAGTCAAGGCTATGGTTTTTCCAGTGGTCATGTATGGATGTGAGAGTTGGACTGTTAAGAAAGTTGATCGCTGAAGAATTGATACTTTTGAACTGTGGTGCTGGAGAAGACTCTTGAGATTCCCTTGGACTGCAAGGAGATCCAACCAGTCCATTCTAGAGGAGATCAATCCTGGGTGTTCATTGGAAGGACTGATGCTAAAGCTGAAACTGCAATACTTTGGCCACCTCATGCGACTAGTTGACTCACTGGAAAAGACTCTGATGCTGGGAAGGATTGGGGGCAGGAGGAGAAGGGGACGACAGAGAATGAGACGGTTGGATGGCATCACCGACTTGATGGACATGAGTTTGAGTGAACTCCAGGAGTTGGTGATGGACAGGGAGACCTAGTGTGCTGTGATTCATGGGGTCGCAAAGAGTTGGACACAACTGAGCGACTGAACTGAACTGAACTGAAGGTATACTCACATCTGTTAATATAATAACAATCAATGATAAGTCAGTTTGAATAAAAATGATGCCATCACCTTCATAATCATTTTCAATGAACTATATGGTAAAAGGACTTCCAGGTAGCTAAGAGAATTGTGGCTGCATAAATCCATATCTCTTCATGCATCCCATCAAAATCATATAGATCAACAGTAAGAACAAATAAAAACATACAAATTCTATGTTTTCAGCAAAACTGGAAGACAGGACAAAGTAAATTTCAGATTACTTAAAAATGGAAAAATATATGCCAATTCCCATCAGAAATATTTCTTGGGCTCCTGCCACAACATTTGCAGGGAGTCAGTGACATGTGGAAAACGGTCCAAAAGAGAGAAAAGGTGGTTGAGATAAAATATACTCCCACAGAAGAAGAAAAAAATCAAAAGAAGACATAAAGATGGCTAACAAACACATGAAAAAATGCTCAACATCCCTCATAATCAGAGAGATGCAAATCAAAACCACAATGAGATACCATTTCACACCAGTCAGAATGGCTGCTATCCAAAAGTCCACATGCAATAAATGCTGGAGAGGATGTGGAGAGAAAGGAACCCTCTTACACTGTTGGTGGGAATGCAAACTAGTACAGCCACTATGGAGAACAGTGTGGAGATTCCTCAAAAAACTGGAAAGAGAACTGCCATATGATCCAGCAATCGCACTCCTGGGCATACACACCGAGGAAACCAGAATTGAAAGAGACACATGTACTCCAATGTTCATTGCAGCACTGTTTATAATAGCCAGGACATGGAAGCAACCTAGATGTCCATCTGCAGACGAATGGATAAGAAAGCTTTGGTACATATACATAATGGAGTATTATTCAGCCATTAAAAAGAATACATTTGAATCAGTTCTGATGAGGTGGATGAAACTGGAGCCTATTATACAGAGTGAAGTAAGCCAGAAAGAAAAACCCCAATACAGTATACTGGGCTTCCCTGGTGGCTCTGAGGTTAAAGCGTCTGCCTCCAATGCTGGAGACCCGGGTTCGATCCCTGGGTCGGGAAGATCCCCTGGAGAAGGAAACGGTAACCCACTCCAGTATTCTTGCCTGGAGAATCCCATGGACGGAGAAGCCTGGTAGGCTACAGTCCACGGGGTCGCAAAGAGTCGGACACGACTGAGCGACAGAACGGAACGGAACGCATATATATGGAATTTAGAAAGATGGAAATGATAACCCTGTATACGAGACAGCAAAAGAGACACAGGTGTATAGAACAGTCTTTGGGACTCTGTGGGAGAGGGTGAGGGTGGGATGATTTGGGAGAATGGCATTGAAACACGTATGTTGTCATATGTGAAATGAATCACTAGTTCGGGGTCGATGCATGTTATAGGATGCTCGGGGCTGGAGTGCAGGGATGACCCAGAGGGAGGATAAAGGGAGGAGGGAGGTGGGAGGGGGGTTCAAGAGGGGGAACTTATGTAAACCCAGCGTGAATTCATGTCAATATACGGCAAAACCAACCAATATAATATTGTAAAATAATTTGCCTCCAATAAAAAATAAATTACTTTAAAAAAAAATTGAAGAGCCTATTACATCAGAACAATGACAAAAAGAAAAATCACATAGAGAGTGACAGTAAAAATTTCAAAATATGTAGCTCCAAAGGCCCATCCCGGAGAAGGCAATGGCAAGCCACTCCAGTACTCTTGCCTAGAAAATCCCATGGATGGAGCAGCCTGGTAGGCTGCAGTCCATGGGGTAGCTAAGGGTTGGACATGACTGAGCGACTTCACTTTCACTTTCACTTTTCACTTTCACACATTGGAGAAGGAAATGGCAACCCACTCCAGTGTTCTTGCCTGGAGAATCCCAGGGATGGGGGAGCCTGGTGGGCTTCCGTCTGTGGGGTTACACAGAGTCGGACACGACTGAAGTGACTTAGCAGCAGCAGCAGCAGCAAAGGCCCATCCATCCACAAAATTATTTTAAAAACTAAGTGTAACTATAAACATTAACTTTGCAAGAACTCTGGAAAAAATCAAAGATTTTCAGGAACCAAGCAAACCCTTACTCAAGAAAAATACAGCTTAAAAATTGTAAGAAAACATTGCAGCATTTCATCCACTCCTGCCCTGCTTACTTTCACTGCTCGGTTGTGGTCTTAAAATCAGTCTACGTACTCAGTGGAGGATCTTGTTCCTGGGTTCTGGAGAAAACAGAGCAGATCTTATTTTCAGAGAATTGTGTCTGTATGTCCTAAGCTACCAGAGGAGCTAGCCCAAGGCATTTATTTTTGTTTTGCTTAAATCAAAATAAACTTAGGGAAGAAAAGCTGGTGTGCTGAAGGCATTCCTAGAAACATTATAAGGGAAATGAATAATTGAGGCAAAAGAAAGACAAATGGAAAGCCTGGGAGGAAAAATTGGGGAGAGAGTTTTAAGGAAAGACTTCCTTTCAGAAATGAGAGCATTCAAAAGCACACATGTTTATTGAGAAATTTAGAAAACCATGTACGTATGCAGGGGAAGATACACACTCAGAAAAGACTTGAGAAGACTCTAAGCTTTCACCATTAGCTATCATCGATGCTCAGGGTGAGCAGGAAGTTAAGGCTAAATCAAAGTCATGAATGATCTCACCAAGCACTGAAAGAAAGGCAGTCTGCAAAAACTGGAAGAGTTTTCTTTCTTTTTTTCCCCTTCTGGACTTCAAGGAAAGCTGTGAAAACACTAGCTGAACACAAGCTAAAATGACAGAATAACAGACTTTAGAGCTCACATGTGCCAAAAAATACATAATTTACAAAAATAGTTTAGAAATACCACTAAACAAGTAAACATATGTAGCCCACAGCAAGAAACATAAACAAACCTTGTGAAAAGGGGGAAGAATCTGATTTCCAGAATTATTACATCCAAAATATGATTGTTGTATAAGCAACAAATAGATGCCAAAACATATTTTTAAAAACTGACCAAAAAGACATTAAAAGGTTAAATTAAAAATCAGAAAAACAGGGCATAAAATATATAATTATAAAGGCAATTGCTAAGGGAAAATGCATGACCTTCTTAAATGCAAAAATATCATTTTTTTCAAATAGGTTAAAATCTTCATATCAAAGTACAACTCAAAACAAAATTTTAAATGTTATCATCTAAAGTCACAATTCATAATTAAGTTGAAAAAGTTTTGACTATACACCAAATAGCATAAAAACAACTTTAAAAAATAGAAACTGTTAAAGACACGAGGAAACATACACTAGCAAGATTTGAACATATTACTTTTAATACAAGTACAATGCACAAAAATAAACATGGATATAGAAAACTTAGACAATATAATAATGGAGACTATGTGTGTCTGTATGTATATTTAAACTTTATATCTTAGTAGAGAAAAATTATTTAATAAAGGAAAGTCATAAAATTACACATATTTTATTACAATCCCAAATATTGTCATGAAGAATACATTACTGACTTCTATAAACTAGAAATATTATAAAACAAAATAAAACTAGAAATTAATAACAATACTAAGAGCCTTTCTATATAGAAATTTAAAAGAACATATCAAACAACTCTTGCATGAAGGACAATACAAACTAAAATGATAAGATTTATCATCACTTTTGAGAACTTGTATGCATCATCATAACCTCAGGACAACAGTGAAGGTAGTTATCAGGTGAAAATTTACAAGCAGAAACTCATCAATTAAAACAGAAAAAAATGAACTGGATGAATTGAATCCCCCAATTAAAACAATAAAATAAAAAATTAATGAGTAAAATTAGTACTGATCACTAGAACTTTCAAGTGTCTATACATATAAAATGTAATTTAAAAATAAGTTGTTATATTTGCAACAATATGGATGAATGTCCAAAACATCAGGCTGCTTTAAAGAAGCAAAAGACAGATAAAAGAGAACTCTATAATCTACAGAAGCAGATAGTGGATCAGTGTTTATACAGAAGATATGAATAGTATGCTAATCTTTGGACTGAAAAGTATCTTGGGATACACATATTTGTTTATACATGTTAAAAATGATGTAATACATGTATATAAAAACTCAATGGGAACCACATATAGTCAAAAGGAAGATATTTTTGAAATATATTTTACTCCTAGAAATTTTTTCTCCTAAACAAGTATTCTAGGATAATATGAAGTCTATATATGATTAAAAAAAAAAAGTACTGAAAATTGATTATCAAACACTTTCCAAATGATTTACAATGGTGGTAGAATAGGCCCATGGTCCCTGAACTAAAATTTTCAGGCCAAGTCTCAGAATTCAGAATTATTCAGACCTTAGAAAGATAATACACAGTAAAGTCCTCATGTATGACACCTCCAGTGAGGTGTGAGGCAGTACCCCTTAATCAAACACATTAATATTCTGTGGTGAAAAGTATAATTATTCAAATTGAGCAAAGTTTTAAAAAACAATATGTTACCTCAGCTCAGTTGAAGCAGATTTTTCAGCCAATGACTTAAAAGAAAACTTTTAGTTTTCTGAGATTTGGGATTTCAGAAGTGTAAATAAGGAAATCAGGATCCTTATTTGCCCACAGCATTGGGCATATAGAAGATTTTTTTTATGGACCTATTAACTGGGTGAATGCCTGATAAAAAAACTTCAACAAAACCTTCATGTGTGATATCACCCACATTAAGTTCAGCAATTCAGCTAGGACACATGCACATTTCAAGACTAGAAAGGTCTGCTAAGACCAAAAAATGGGGCTGCTTCCCAGCAGGTTGTCTCATTAGAAGATCTGTAATAGTTTCTGAGTCTGGATTGGATTCTTGTTAGGATATTCAGTAGTTTGGTTTCAGTTCTTCCCAGATTCTCAAAATACAAAGAAAAAGAAATAAAAAGGATTTCATTAAGAAGGAGGAGGAGGAATAAAAAGGTTCTCATTTATCCAAGTTAATTGGAAATTTGCAATTCAGCATTCATTCCTATAAAAATGAAAATTTTATAAAAACTCTATCTTGTCTTCTATACTTTTTAATGTTATTAATATAATCCAAAGACTGTATAAACTTCATCATTTCCAAAAAACACACATCCAAATAATTTTCTAGATGTTATCAGTTTGAAGAGTCTTCAGACAATGATTTTTTTAGCAAAAGGTAACCCTAATTTTGCTTATTGCTACTTTTGTTTGTGACCCTCTGAATTTACACTAATTATTTAAATGTTCATGTATTGAATTAATAGGGGAAATGAGTAGAATGCTTGGATTGTTGGAGTGAAAGGTCTTATAATTATGCTGACAATTATTAATAATTACAATAATTCAGAATAAATTAATTTTACATGTCCTGAAATCAATAAGGAAAACTACACATTGAGCCTACAAATATTATTATAATCAATTGTAATTTATTTCTCAGCAAATTTGTTTTTCATATCTGGCATACATACATCAAAAGCCATAGATCTCTGAGGCCCAGAAATAAAGTGAAATAATCCAATGGGCAGTTCTAAAGTGAGAAGCACTTCTAAGTGGAAATCTCATCACTATCTCAAATTCCATATTCTCTTTGGCCAAAGTCACCTTTACAAAGATAATCAATAAAGGGAGATAAATATTAAGAAGACGGTTATTTTTCAAATATTAAAAAACATTTCAGTTTCAAATGTCATACTCCTGTTGATTCATCTTTATGAGATTTTTTTTACTATCTCCTTCCTGTGTCCAGTGGGTTTGCAGACAGATATACACACAAGCATCTGTCCTTACTTTCTGGGGTACAAAAATTATCACTTAATATCAGGGCTAAGGAAAACTAGTAAATTTTAAATTGACTATTCTTTGTCTAACTTATGTCTTAGAGATCCAGGAGAGGGATTAAAAGGCTTTAAAAAACAAAACAAAACAAACAAAAAAAAAAAACAGCAGTTGTTTTCAAAGCCTCTTGTCTTATCCACTACATCTGATAAGAGAGGTTATGAGGAACTGGGTTTCATCCCTTCCCTTTAAATGGGTACTTCCAGAATAAAGTTTCAAACTCTGTGAGAGAACCATCACTCTCACTGACCAGGTTGGGAAGTGTTTCTTTATCATGCTCAAAGCTGCGAAACAAAGCTTATCTTTTCCCAAACCAAAATAAATCACTCGACGTCCAGTTTGACACTAATACAAAAGAAGTCAAGGGCCTCTTTGGGTTTGCTGAAGGAAAGGAAGGGACATCTAGCTCTTGCAAGTGTGAGTTGTAAATGATTAATGAATCAACAGAAACTAACAGGAAGGGGAGTAAATCAACACAGGGTCAAGTGGTCCAAATGTCAAAAGGCCGGGCAAATGGGCAATTTGTTGAGATGCTTATGAAGGTTTTTTCCAGAGAAGGTCACAAAGTACTGTGACTGCAAATAAGAGCAATAGAAACTCTTCCACAGACCTACTGGGAGGAACAGTCTGCAGACCCACTGGACACACACAGAAGCATCTCTCCTCATGTGCCTGCTGATCTTGTTAGAGGAGGTGAGATAGCATCTTGAGAACACCTTCTTTCTGCTCTAGTTTATTGGAGCAGATGAACAGATATTCAAGTGCACAAAGTAAATATTCAGGGAAAGATGAGGGGAGCAGGCGTGGGAGGAATCTCAGAAGTAGAAACAGAGAAAAAACAGAATATGAACCCTCATAAAATAGAGTGAAGAATATAAGAAAATCTGGATCTTTGTTTATCAAAGATTCATAGTTAAAAGATCTGTCTGCCAATGCAGGAGATGCAAGAGATGTGGATTCGATTCCCTAAATTGGGAAGATTCGCTGGGGTAGGAAATGGCAACTCACTCCAATATTCTTGCCTAGGAAAATTCCATGGACAGAGGAGCCTGGCGGGATACAGTCCATGGGGCTGCAAAAAGTCAGACATGACTGAACACACACACATAGTTTGGCAGAAATGTTAATAAAAAAGCCACAGGAACATACTCTCTATTAAATAAAAAGATGATTGCTTAGGCCCCAACAGGCAAGAATCTGTTTCATACCCATAAGTGAAATCTTTTTCAGGAAAAGAAAGATGACTATATTCACACCAGTTGTTATTAACCACTATTATTGGTCCTAATAACCATGACTAATAGTAAAGGCTGTTCTGCCCAAACAGAGCAAAGACTATGTTAACGCTTACCCAGCACACAGCCTATGTGTTCATCTCAGAAGAGTAAAAAATACCTCTAGAAGCAACTAGGATTGGTCTTTAATGCAAAGGTACTTCATCTGTTTTCTACAAACACTATTTAGAATTCAAAAATCAAATTTCACTACCTCCCACTCCCCCAACTGCCCACAGAGTACATCAATGAATCTATGTTAATTGCTCTGAGAATCTGATAGCTTCCAGCAAATTCTCAAGCAGTTCTTAAAGGATTAATAACTACCTATATAATACCCTACCCATAAAGCCAGTGGAGAAGGAAATGGCAACCCACTCCAGTATTCTTGCCTGGAGAGTCACAGGGACAGAGGCGCCTGGTGGGCTGCTGTCTATGGGGTCGCACAGAGTCGGACACGATTGAAGCGACTTAGCAGCATAAGGCCAGTCGTAGATATAAGGGTACTAAAAAGGAAAAAGTAGTGACTATCCATTTAGTTAGCTAACCCAAGAAGAGGACTTGTTTCATGGAACGTGTGTGGGTGTGTGTGTGTATACGCGAGAAAAATAAAACTGAGAATCCAACATCCTGGTATTTACTTTTAATATGAATAATCCCACAATTCTTATCAATTTTACATCAGAATAAAGAATTTTAGCAAGGAACAGGAAGACTGTCAAAGAAAACTGGGGAGAATTGTTAGGTAGGATATCTGCCAACTAATCAAAATGTATTTAAATTGAATTTGAAGGGAAGAGAAAACTATTTTACAGGTTTATAAACAGATACCAGACATGGCATCAGAAGAGACAGAATTGTGGTGACATAGAGGTAAGCAACTGTCCCTCAAGTTTCACTGGTTTATATTAAAAATATAATAGATTAAATAATGCATTAAATAATTTAGTAAGTAAGGAGTAAATATTTTGCATATTCTGCTCCCTTTTCATTTCACTGGTGTATAGTGACCTAAATTACTCTAAAATCAAAGGTTTCCTTGTGGAATATTCATTATAAGTGGATAATTCTGTATAAGTGGATAATAACCCTTAGCACTGAAAAACTTCCTGGGTTTTAAAACTGCTTATAAAAATAGTATAGAACACATATGAGAAAGAAAGTAAAAGTATTAAAATTTTATTGTGTTTTTATCTTTTAAAAATAAAATAAAAATGGAAAAAGTAGGTATATTATTAAGTGATAACTGAAATTAAACATAATATGGATAGGAAGATAATTAGCTTCTTTTTAGAAAAATAAAATCCAGCAGACAGAAAGAACTTATAGAGGGGATTCATCATTTTTTGAATCTTCAAATTATGGAAACTTTTATATGAGGTATTATAACATCAAACATTGTTAAATACCTTGCTTTTCAGAAAGAAGAGAATATTAAATTCTGTATATACCAATGGTTTACATTAGCATTGTTCCCTGGCCAGCGTTTAGAATAAGTTATTAAACAAATGGATGATGAGTACATAGAAAAAAAAGTGAAGTTACTAATGGCCATCATGGGTTCACTGGAAAAAGTTATGCCAAGTGAACAGTTTTCCTTTTAACAGCTTCTAGTGCCAACTGGGAGAGTGAGTTTTAAATCTTCAAGCAGGTTCTGTAGGTGTTTTCCCTTGTGCCCTACCATATTTCTTATCGGTGACTTTTAGTGAAGGCCTGAAAACTTAAGAAGAAAAATGTCTGACTAAATTGGAAACAATAAGAGCAGTTATGGTAGCTGAGAGATTCAAAAGCACAAAAACTAAAACTGGGAGAACTTGAAACCAACATAAACAAGACTAAACTGTGGCAAGCTCAAAGTACTCCCCATAGGATGGGTGGCTGTCAGTTGCTTCTGGAAATTGAGAAGGACAGTATGCGTCTGAGCAGCACCTTGGCAGGGATACCTTAATTAACATCAGACTGCCAAGTCCTGGCTGGCTCCTATGCCTAAGTATTTGATGGGCTTATCAAGGGAGGATAAGATGCCTGGGAAAGACCCCAAGACAAATAGCTCTAAAATGAGGACAAATTTTAAATTGTTGACTTGCTTTTTAACTTCTCTTATCTTTGATACCAATGACCTCATTGCTTATCATGGAAAGGGTGCTATTAAAATGATTAGAAGAAACCATGAAAAGGTTATTATGAATGATCATACATAATATATTGGGACATACAGTCTAAATAAACTTGTCAAATCTTATTCTTTTGAGTTATGTTTTAAAATATTATCATATATTCTCTTGATGCCAACATGCATCTTGAAGTCCACAGATCCCTCTAAGATTTCCAAGGAGAGCATGTCTACTACCTGAGGCATGGAAAAAGGATAAAATGAATAGATTTTCAAGGCAACAACTTCAATTGGGGTAAAACTAAACAAAAAATCAAAACAACAAAGAAAATTGGGTCAGAAAGGGTGGAAGGTGGAAGGCCAAGCAAAAATATCTGGTTGAACTTGACTAAACTTTTTTTTTTTAATCTAAATTTAATAAATGGTACAAAGCACAATGTCATAAACATTAACAGTTAAAATATCACCAAATGAAAAAAATACTATAGAATACACAGTTGCAAAAAGCTACATTAAGTTATTTTACAACTGCCTCAAGCTGCAAAAAGAAAAAAATCCCAATGCCTTACCTAAGTTATCCCTCTCTCAAAATAATGCCATTTATATTATTTCAAGTAAAATGAGAGTGTGCTCAATGCCCTGCAACACTTAGTTTCTACTCTTTAATGAGACTGTAAATTTCAATCAGAATAAAGATCACAATTTTATTGACCTTCTTCCAAACTTTCTGCAGTTCTGAGCTTCCATAGTCCTTATGTCAAAATTACTTGATTTTAGTTTGTTCATTGAAGTATAATTGATTTACAATGTTGTGTTAATTTCAGGTGTACAGCAAAGTGACTCAGTTTATATAAATAAATATGCATAATATATTGCAGCTCAGAAAATCAAAGACCAAATATTTCTTTTGTCATAATGACCTCTCAAAGACTTATTTTACCTTTTTTCCACTCCTCAATAATTTGTGTAATAGTGATGCATCCAATAGAAAATCAGTATTTAACAATTCAAAAATATACATGAATGAGAAAAATTAAAAGCAAAAGTACTAATTAAATTTAATTAGGTTGTGTGGAGTAAATTGATCATCTTGCTTCATGTACTGAATTATTTGAGCCTAAGGAAATGGAGGCTCATTAAACAGTTCTCATCATACTTCGATCATGCTAACAGATACTATTCTCTTCATATCATGATTAATACCAAAAGAAATAAAAAATCTGAGATAGAACTGGTAGTGAAACTCCTAACAAAATCAATTTATGGAGATTAACAAAAGAGATAAAAATTCACTTACAGATAACCATAATGAACTCGGAGTGACATATTCTTCCCCTCTTTAACATCTAGAGAATTTTATAGTTGGCAATAGGAGAAGGTTACAGTAGAAGAGACTAAGATATGGAGATTTTCCCCCTCAGGCTAGATTTATAAATTTTGCATGAAGTTTCTTCTCTAGAGTTGGGTAAAGAGGTCAAACATAGCTATGTAACCCAGTCATTTCCATCACTGTGTATATATCATTGGTTGGGTACAAGCAACAACAACAAAAAAGACACTGGCTACAATAAGAAAAATGTGGAAACAGTTGAAAGTGTATAGAAGACTTCAAAAATCAAATAAAAAACTAGAAAAAATCACACTTAGAAATTGGCAGGAACCAGAGAAAAATCAGTGGTTTAGGGAGCAGGTAGTTCTCTGCAGTGTCTCTAAAGAATGAACCCCAAGTGTTTTCTGTCTTTATGGCATTCAAATTCCAGGGAGAAAAGTCCCATGAATCTAGCTTAGTCCCATGGTTAGAAGGGTTAAGACCCCTTGAGTCAATTATGCTAAACTGTATACCATGAGAAGACAAGTAATTCCTCTCCCCCAAACTTTGGATTCTATGACTAAATGAATGAACATTGGTTCGTCCTAAAATTCTCCAAGCCAGGCTTCAATAGTACATGAACTGTGAACTTCCAGATGTTCAAGTTGGATTTAGAAAAGGCAGAGGAACCAGAGATCAAATTGCTAACATCCATTCAGTTCAGTTCAGTCGCTCAGTCATGTCCGATTCTTTGCAACCCCATGAATCACAGCGCGCCAGGCCTCCCTGTCCATCACCAACTCCCAGAGTTCACTCAAACTCATGTCTATCGAGTCGGTGATGCCATCCAGCCATCTCATTCTCTGTCGTCCCCATCTCCTCCCACCCCCAATCCCTCCCAGCATCAGAGTCTTTTCCAGTGAGTCAACTCGTCGCATGAGGTGGCCAGTGTTTTGGAGTTTCAGCTTCCAATGAACACCCAGGACTGATCTCCTTTAGAATGGATGGGTTGGATCTCCTTGCAGTCCAAGGGACTCTCAAGAGTCTTCTCCAGCACCACAGTTCAAAAGCATCAATTCTCTGGTGATCAGCTTTCTTCACAGTCCAACTCTCACATCCATACATGACCACGGGAAAAACTATAGCCTTAACTAGACGGACCTTGGTTGGCAAAGTAATGTCTCTGCTTTTTAATATACTATCAAGGTTGGTCATAACTTTCCTTCCAAGGAGCAAGCGTCTTTTAATTTCATGGCTGCAATCAGCATCCGCAGTGATTTTGGAGCCCAAAAAAATAAAGTCTGACACTGTTTCCACTGTTTCCCCATCTATTTCCCTGAAGTGATGGGACCAGATGCCATGATCTTTGTTTTCTGAATGTTGAGCTTCAAGCCAACCTTTTCACTCTCCTCTTTCACTTTCATCAAGAGGCTTTTTAGTTCCTCTTCACTTTCTGCCATAATGGATCACTGAAGAAGCAAGAGAGTTCCAAAAAATCATCTATTTCTGCTTTATTGACTATGCCAAAGCCTTTCACTGTGTGGATCACAACAATCTGTGGAAAATTCTTCAAGAGATGGGAATACCAGACCAACTAACCTGCCTCCTGAGAAATCTGTATGCAGGTCAAGAAGCAATGGTTAGAACTGGACATAGAACAACAGAGTGGTTCCAAATTGGGAAAGGGGTACATCAAGTCTGCATATTGTCATCCTGCTTATTTAACTTATATATGGAGTACATCATGAGAAATGCCAGGCTGGATGAAGCACAAGCTGGAATCAAGATTGCCAGGAGAAACATCAATAACTTCAGATATGCAGATGACACCCTTATGGCAGAAAGTGAAGAAGAACTACAGAGCCTCTTGATAAAAGTTAAAGAAGAGAGTGAAATAGTTGGCTTAAAACTTAACATTCTGAAAACTAAGATCACAGCATCTAGTCCAATCACTTCACAGCAAATAGATGGGTAAACAATGGAAACAGAGAGAGTCTTTATTTTTCTGGGCTTCAAAATCACTGTCATTGGTGACTGCAGCCATGAAATTAAAAGACACTTGCTCCTTGGAAGAAAAGCTTTAATCAAACTAGGCAGAATATTAAAAAGCAGAGACATTACTTTGCCAACAAGGGTCCATCTAGTCAAGGCCATGGATTTTCCAGTAGTCATGTATGGATGTGAGAGTTGGACATTTGATGCTTTTGAACTGTGGTGTTGGAGAAGACTCTTGAGAGTCCCTTGGACTACAAGGAAATCCAACCAGTCCATCCTAAAGGAAATCAGTCCTGAATATTCATTGGAAGGACTGATGCTGAAGTTCCAATACTTTGGCCACCTGATGAGAAGAACTGACTCACTAGTAAAGACCCTGATGCTGGGAAAGATTGAAGGAGGGATAAGAAGGGAACAACAGAGGTTGAGATGGTTGGATGGCATCACTGACTCAATAGACATGAGTTTTAGTCAGTTCCAGGAGTTGCTGATGGACAGGGAAGCCTGGCATGCTTCAGTCCATGGGGTCGCAAAGAGTCAGACACAACTGAGCAACTGAACTGAACAGATCACCCCAGTCGTGGCTAGCTTAGCAACAAGCACAAACCCTAAGTTGGATCAATCTGGGGGTTTCACAGAAACTTAATCAATGTAAGTGTCTTTCCTTTGGGCTGTTAGTCTGAATGATGTAAGTATAGCAATGGTTGCAACCTCTTAATGTCTCTAACCACATGGAGACAATTTCCACAGTAAAAGAGAATGTGCAAGGAACACAGAGGAAACAAAGATAGAAAAAAGAAGAAACAGAAAAATACTTGACATTATGTGACTTTATGATACCAACTGTGCCCACAGATTTACCAGTTCCTTACAGTACTCATTTGGTGGTGAGCGAGAGGTTGATAGAATTAAGGTCCTTGAGTTGAGTTTCTGTTACTTTATCCTATAAGAAATCTGACTTAACAAGTCACTTTTTATAAAATTGCCATTCCAGAAGACTAATTGTTTCAGGTGTCATACACACTTCCAATCCTCTTGGTTTTTGTAGATGTTTTTACTACCTAAGTTACAATGGGGAAAAAAAGAGACTCCATCATGTGAAATCTCCTTTAACTTTTTAGACCACCCTAATAATACTGTGTAATAAAACCTGTTCTATCCACTGTTATCCTTCTCTCCTTTGGTACTATGATTGGGAAATCTGCCCACCTTTCTTTCCCAAACTAATATTCAGCCTCATCTTTCATTAATTTCTTCTCTAAACATGCACTGAGCATTTGTTACTATGCACTGGGCACCGAGTTTGACTCTGGAAACATACGGATGACTAATAATCAACCCTTGTGCTATTATGTGCTTAGTCTCTCAGTTGTGTTGGACTCTTTGCGACTCCATGGACTGTAGTCTTCCAGGCTCCTCCATCCATGGGGACTCTCCAGGCAAGAATACTGGAGTGGGTTGCCATGCCTTCCTGAAATCTTCCCAACCCAGGGATCGAACCCATGTCTCCCACATTGCAAATGAATTTTTTACTGTCTAAGTCACCTCTTAAGAAACTCACAATCTAGAAGAGTACACGGACATAGAAATGGACAATTGATTGTTATTATAGTAAATGAGTAAAAGCATGTATAGAGCTTTGGGTAAGGAAGGAAGCAGTTTTCTAACCAAGCATGCAAGCGAAGGAAGAAGGAAAGAGAAATAATATCTGGGAAAATCTAAGAGAAGAGAGACACTCTAATTGTAAGAGTTGGTAGGAGTCAGGCAAATAGGGAGAATATATTCCAGTCAGAGGAACCCACTGTAGAGGACACAGGGATTAACAGCAGCATGGTGTGTGCAGTGAACCACAGCTCTGAGTTGGTGACATAGTAAAGTCAAATGAGATAGCCAAGAATTAAAGTTCTTCTGGTCTTGTAAAAGGTTTAACAGAGGGTCCACCCTGGAAAGTGGAATTATTGGAACATTTTTAAGCAAAAGAGTGACATTATAAAATTTCTATTTGATAAGCTTACTCTGGATGCTCTGAAGATCGTAGAGGGGTATGAGATGAGGCAGAGAAATCAGTTAAGAGAATATTTCTAGAATCCAAGGGATGAACAATGTGGCTTGCAAAATGGTGAAAGTGGTAAGAAATATTTCAAAGATGGAGCTAATAGGATTTTATCAATGGGTTAGAAATGGACAAGAGAGGAAACTAGAATGGTACCAACAGTTTTGGCCTGAGCAAATGAGGAAATAGAAATGCAATGTATCAGGATGAAAAAGATTGGAAAAGAAACAGTTTCTAGAATAAAATAAGGACATTATTTATGATCACAGAATGATAGGGATGAAATTTAAACATTCATATAGAAGTCTGGGCTAAGAGGATTAATCAGGATTGAAGATAAATTTAGAATGCCATAGCACATATACCGGAGAAGGCAATGGCAAGCCACTCCAGTGTTCTTGCCTGGAGAACCCCAGGGACGGGGAAGCCTGGTGGGCTTCCGTCTATGGGGTCACACAGAGTCGGACACAACTGAAGTGACTTAGCAGCAGCACATATACATTATCTCAAGATAGGAGGCTGTGTAAGATGACTCAGAGAATAGACTATAACCAGAAGGGATCTGAAAACTCTAAGATGTTTCAATATTCAGGGACCTTCACAAGATGAGGATTCAGCAAAGGAAAGAGAGGAAAGAACTGCCAATGTGATTCAAAGATATCAGAAAGGAATATGTGAGAATGTTTCTAGGAGGAAGAAGTAACCAAATACTACTGAGCACTTCATTTTCAAATTTAGGGTTAGAAAACGTTTCCAGCAATGTCATTCTATCACCATTCTGTGATCCCCCAACTCCAGCCTTAACCCTTATTCTGTCTCCACTGTAGTCCTGCAACCTGACAACTAGTTCTTGCCTAGCAGCTAGGAAAGTGGCCCTTCTAAGTTTTAGCATCTCTTCCCAAAGATAGGGTAACTAAATCATATTTAATATGTATCAGGGGGCAATAGTTTAATAGTGCACAAGACAGCAGAAGCCAAGAAAAACAGACTCAAAAAGCAATTACCTTGGACATAAAATTAGAAGTTTTTTAAATCGGGTGAAAAATGTTGCAATCCTTTATGCTTTTCTAATTTTCTTGCCTCAACAATTCACTGAGGCAGCATTACATACAGCTCAGGGATTACCCCAATTTGAGAGCTTCAGGTCTTTCCATTTGGAAAGTGATTCTGATGGATAGTATTAATATTATAGTACTGCATCAGAAAAGCTATCAAATATTCATTTTTAAATAATTGTAACACCAATTTTCATTACCTAGAATGATAACAGAGATCACCTAGGACAGTACTGACAATTTCACAAATAAATCCTAAGATGGATTTAAAGTTTTGTTGATTTAACTAGGAAGCAAAGACCAGGTCATCATGTCAGTTAAAGAAGTGGCTCTTAAAGCACGGTCCCTGGACCAGAAGTAGCAGCAGCCCCTGGAAACTGCTGGAAATACACATTCTCAGGTCCCAGTGCTGCTGCTGCTGCTAAGTCACTTCAGTCATGTCCGACTCTGTGTGACCCCACAGGCGGAAGCCCACCAGGCTCCCCCGTCCCTGGGATTCTCCAGGCAAGACCACTGGAGTGGGTTGCCATTTCCTTCCCCAATGTGTGAAAAGTGAAAGTGAAGTCGCTCAGTCGTGTCCGACCCTTAGCGACCCCACGGACTGCAGCCTACCAGGCTCCTCCATCCATGGGATTTTCTAGGCAAGAGTACTGGAGTGGCTTGCCATTGCCTTCTCCGCAGGGCCCAGTGCAAACCTCCTGAATTAGATACTCTAGCGGTAGAGGCCGGAGAAGGCAATGGCAAGCCACTCCAGTACTCTTGCCTAGAAAATCCCATGGATGGAGGAGCCTGGTAGGCTGCAGTCCGTGGGGTCGCTAAGGGTCGGACACGACTGAGCGACTTCACTTTCACTTTTCACACATTGGGGAAGGAAATGGCTACCCACTCCAGTATTCTTGCCTGTAGAATTCCATGCACAGAGGAGTCTGGTGGGCTACAGTCCATGGAGTCACAGAGTCAGACACATCTGAGCAACTAACACTTTTCAGTTTCACATGAGTACTTACACGTATATGATCAACAACTTTGTTCTTGTTTAGTCACTAAACCATGTTCAACTCTTTTGTGACCCCCAAGGACTGTAGCCTGCCAAACTCCTCTGTCCATGGAATTTCCCAGACCAGAATACTGGAGTGGGTTATCATTTCCTCCTCCAGGGAATCTTCCTGACTCAGGAATCAAACCCACATTTCCGGCATTGGCAGGTGTATTCTTTACCACCAAGCCATCTGTGAGGTGGTATTTCGAAGTGAATAATAATTACCTCATGATATTCTAAGAATTCATCTGAGAAAATTAAAGTTAAATGCATTTCTGGCACCTAATATGGGTAATATCTGTATAAAATTACTAACCCCAAAACAGCTTAATATTAGCTCACAGCCTCTTCAAAATCCTAATTTTCCTCCTTTATTAACAATTATTTTCATTTATTTTCTCCAAGGCACATCTGTCTTAGGAGACCTATTCTCCATCTAACTTGCCTCTTGGCTTACTTTAATTTTGCTTTCATTCTAAATCCTTCACTACTTCCTTGAAACCCCCTTTACTGCCTATGTTCAAACTCATCCAGCTGATTTTCAACTAATAAAAAAGTTGAAAAAGATGCCATCTGGGGGGTGGTGAAACTTAGACGGCCATGTCAAGTCCACTGGTGTAACATGATCTTGGCAAAGAAGCATAGATAAGATTAATGTTTGTTCACATGGAGACAGGAACACTTTCCATTTAGAGCCAGAGAGGAGCAGAGTCAAATTGTTTTTAGTATCATTTGACTTCCTTATGGAGACCTAAGATTTCCTGGAGTTTTATTACCAGCAGAAAGTGCCTGAGAGGCCAACTAATTCCAAAGATTCAGCTCTTCTTCGTTGTTTAATAAAAATCATAAAATCCACCTGGCTAGGAAATTTAAAGCTAAAAAAACAACTAATTAAACTTAATTGGGTCAGTCTGGGCAGGCTGATTACTCTGTTTGATTGGCCTCAGGAGAATCTGATCACGGATTCACCAAGAGAAACTTGGCAAAGGAAAGCTTGAAATCAGGACAGGTGTTATATTTCTGTCTGACTGGAGACATAATTTTTAGTGAGAGATACACAAAAGAGGTTAAAGAGGAAACAGGGGTATTGGGGGAAGGCACAGTCAACTATAAGCAAGTCATTTCAGGTCCATCCTAATTTCTCAGAGTGAAGCAGAGGGAATTATTATAATAAGGTCACAGGCTTGTATTATAGGCCCTGGATTTTTTTTACCTGAATTAATCAAACACATTTGATCAGTTTTTATTTGTTGATATTTTCTTGGGGCTTTTATTTTTTTTGCAATGCTTTCTTGCTGGCAACCCAGAAGAGGAACTAAAGAAAGCCGTGTAGAACGACCATCGATGATGATCACGTTGGTCTGAGGAACCCAGACCACTATACAGTAGGAGTGTCAATTCCTAGAATTCGAGTACAATCTTATCCCACCAGCATATATGCTTATGATAATTATTTACTTGGAACCTCTTCTTTTGAATGTAGTATTACTCTGGTTAATTAATATTGATTTTGATTACATCAAGATAAAAATGTTTCAGCATATAAAAATGATTTTTGCACTTAGAAAACCACTTTGGAATTTCAGTCTTACCCTATAGAAGAACTCCAAGGATTAAATGTTTTCTTCAAGGTTATATAGATCCATGTTTCTCAAACTGACCCGTGGAACTCCTGCACTTAACTCATTAGAAACATAGCTTAAAAATATAAATTTCTAAGCCCTAACCCAGGCTACCAAATCCGAGTTTCTTATATTCGGTTCAGGGAAATATTCTTTTTGTTGGTTTGTTTTCCAGTGCTTCCAGGAAACTATGATTCACTCTAAAACATGAAAATGTACTTCCTGATTATGAGACGAGAAATGCTGGGCTGAGTAGCAAAGTAGTAAAGGGTGCCAGCTCCATCATACCATAAGTGGCATAATTTACATTAAGCAAGTCATTTTACTACCTTGTACCTTGTTCCTAAAATGAAAATATTGAGTCCTTATCCCAAAGTATTACGGCAAAGATTAACACATGGCAAGTGTTTAGTACATTGTCTTGGCTCTTACTGTTATTAAAAGGAAGATTACCCAGATAAAAATGATAGCCCAAACAAAAAAACTGTCTCAATGAATCCATGAGGTGATCCTGTTTTATTCTTGCATGTTTCAGTTCCTGCAATATTCTAGACACTCTTCATTAAAAGCTAATTTTTATGATTGTTGAACCTTCTTTTTTGTCTTTTACTGTTATTCCTAACACTATGAATCTCTTGAAAGAAAATAAAGCAACAGACAAGGAAACTTTCTAAGACACAAGGATAACACGAGAGACCCAGGTTTAAAGAGACGTGGCAGGGATATCCATACATGACCATAGGAGGAGATAGCTGTAGATCTTATGACCTGAAATTATCCAACATAAAGGGTGATGGCTTAGAGAAAAAGAGCCTACAGAAAAAGAAATTCAGACACAAGCCACATTATTAAAAAAATTAGTTATGTGTCTTATGAAGTATGTTTCTCATCACTCTGAGATATGTACATTTTTCATCAAAAAATAACAACAAAAGAAGATAATAAGATGCATACCATGGAAAAGCCACAACCAAGTTATCTGTGCTTCATCAACCATAGTTTTTATGCTGTTCCTACAGATTGATCTGCGTGATTTCATTTAATTTAATTCTCAGAAAACCGTGCAAGGAAGATAGTCTTTTTCACAGGGAAGGAAAATAAGTTTAGAGAGATTAAGTAGCCTGCCTAGGGTGGCGCTCTGCATTCAGCAGTTGGCTGATTGTTTCTGGCCCCAAATCCTGTTCTTCATCACTTGACCTGAGTGGTAGATAGACAGTAGCCTGCTGGGTGCCCAACATTACTAGCAGCTGAGGACACAGCACCAACTTGTCCTCCGGGAGCTTTCAGTCTAGCAGGAAAGCCAGAGAAGCCTTTCTGAGCAGCATTACAAGTGGACCATGGGCGACATAAGGAGTTCTAAGAGCATATATCATGGAGACTAGATTTACTGAGAGGATGTGAAAAGGCATCCTCAGGGAAGGGCCATTTAACCTGAGAGATGAACTGTGAGTAGGGTCAATAAAGGATAGGGAAATAAAGTATTGGTAATGGAGGGAGCAGCATGTATGAAAACACCCAAGCTACGTTGAAGGAAAACAATATCCAGGAAGGCTGGAGCACTGAAAGCAAGAGCTGAAAAGAGACTAAAGAAAAAATAATGGGAAGTCTTACAGGTTATGTAAGGTTCTGGGAATTCATCCTAAAATCAAATAATAATAATAATAACACTTTAAATTAAAAATTCAATAAAAGGATTAAGTAGATGAAAGATATGTGCAGATTTTCGGATTTATAAGGCTCTCCCACATCAGTTACTGGCATAGAAGATTTTACACACTATGCCCAATGTGTGTCTGAGCATCAGATCCATGGCTCTCAATACTGTACTCTTGCCAGTTAAACTGATGCACCACAAATACAATAAATACTATAAATACACTGCAATTTCTACTAAACTGTAGCTCTACGCACCACCTCTTATCTTGATTTCAAGATGTACATCATCTGTTTCTCTCTTGGCTTATTGTCTGCAGCTGTGTAATAATGACACCCCAAGCACCCTTTAGAGTCAACTTTATTGGTCACTCCTGCTTACTTAGGACGGAGAAGGCAATGGCAAGCCACTCCAGAACTCTTGCCTAGAAAATCCCATGGATGGAGGAGCCTGGTGGGCTGCAGTCCGTGGGGTCGCTAAGGGTCGGACACGACTGAGCGACTTCACTTTCACTTTTCACTTTCACTTTTCACTTTCACGCATTGGAGAGGGAAATGGCAACCCACTCCAGTGTTCTTGCCTGGAGAATCCCAGGGACGGGGGAGCCTGGTGGGCTTCCGTCTATGGGGTCGCACAGAGTCGGACACAACTGAAGTGACTTAGCAGCAGCAGCAGCAGCAGCTTACTTAGGAAGACTATCATTAATCAGCCTCTGGCAATCAAAGCCAACCACAGCCTCTGCTCTAACATATTCCTGCAGTCTACCAAGTACTAGAACTATGAGGAAAGACAGAGCAATTAACAACAAACAAACAAAAAACCTCTGTATAGAGAAATGGCCCTTCTGTGTCTCATTGATAAGTCACTGGCTACTTTAGTTTTTAGTTGGAGTCACTGCTGACTGTAAAATGAAATTCACTGTGTTCATCTTGACTAATATCTTAGCGTTGAATGCTTCTCACACCGTCTAAACTTAAAAAAAAAATTCATTAACTGATTAACTGAAGATTTTAGAAGGTGTGTGAGTCAACAGCTGAGCTGATTTTATTTAACCTCTTTTCTTTTGATTTGCTGCTGCTGCTGCTGCTAAGTCACTTCAGTCGTGTCCGACTCTGTGTGACCCCATAGACGGCAGCCTACCAGGCTCCCCCATCCCTGGGATTCTCCAGGCAAGAACACTGGAGTGCTACTGAACTGTAAAGCAAGATTACAAAGTCCTTCCTTTTGTCCCCTTGCTGTTCTTGTTCTTATCTCATGTATACATTTGTCTCCTAAAATCCTCCCCCTGGCTAATCCAGTCCTGCTTCTCCTCAACTTTCCTCTCCCAAAGTTCCTACTTTCAACATTGAGTTTGGAACTAACAGTTTGCAAGGATGAACCCTACTCCTTAGAGGCTGAAGCCACAGAATGTAAAGGAGAAATAGAAAATAAATAATGTATTTTGTAATCTGATGTTGTGATTCTCATCAGAGCCTCCAGAGCAAATACAGGAAGGTCGGGGCACTGCCTGGGGAAAGATTCTGCATCAGGGAGGCTTGGAAGGAAGATGTTCATCCTGCTCTTCTCCGTGAACTGACTGTTCAACTAGTAACTGGCCACTGACTCCTAAAATTAAATAAAACCTTGTAGACTGGCAAGTGTTAGGTATTCTTTCAAAATGTTCCTAGTATAGAAATTTAGTAGACACACCATAAGGTGACCCCAATGAGGCATGCCCTTATAAAATTACCTCCCTTGGAGGGGAGATGGAACCTGCTAGAGCTTCTAAATGATAGATTATGGCAAAAATGATAAGATGTCAAGCCTTTGATTAAGCTGGTTTGTAGAGCAAATGTGATGCAGTGTCACTCCTATGAATATAAGACCCTGGCTTAGAAAACTGGAGAGAGAAATTCTCCCATTGGCCTAAAAGTAAGGCTGTCATATTGTGAGATGGCCCATCAAGAAGCTCACATTGTATTGAAGTGGGGGGCCTCTGGTAGCTGAGAACAGCCAACAGCAAGCAATAAAACAGGGACCTCAGTTTCACAAGTGCAAGGAGATAAACTGACAGCAACTACAGAGAGCTGAGCAGCAGGACTTCCTCCAGCCAAAGCTCTGAGGAACATGCAGCTTGGCTGGTACTGAGAGAGCAGACTGTGAGATCCCAGAGGAAACATTTCTAGTGAAGCTGAGCCTGTGCTCCTTCCCTACAGACACTGTGAGATGATTAGCTGGGGTTTCCCCCCCGCCATTTTCCTTTAATACTTGAGTAATATTTCATTATCTTCTTACAATTAGTTTTCTGTTGCAAAAATCGTGACTTAAAACTGATTTGGGGTTCTTTGTAGGTGATCCCCCCTTGTTCTTCTGTAGTTGTTAGAATTTTCATTTTGTCTTAACCAAATTGGGATTTATATGGATGGCACAATCTCAAGAAGTCACAGGTACAGATGTTTCTGAAATGGCACAATAGGAGTTCTGTTGACCCTATCACTGGTGAAATAATCATAACTACTACTAATAATAATCATAACTTCACTAATCATAAAAATTAGTGAAGTTAAAAAAAAATTAAGTCTCTGGATATTGCCCTAAGGACATAAGCAAATGGAGAAACAGTTAAAATCTATGCAGGCTTGGTAAGAACACAGAGTCTGTGTCATTTCCACCCTCTACTTTACTCCCCCCAGCTCACCATGACTGTGACCATAACTTGACCTCAGGCAGGTTCAACCAAGAACCCAGGGATCTCTTCCCCTGGGGTCACACCATCTCCCCTGGCAGGGCAGGCTGCCAGGGCATTTCATGCTCCAGCTCTGTGCTACAGAAGCCATATTCCAGGCAAGTGTGGTTGAGTGGTCCAATGATCCTTTCTTCAACCCAGCTCTCACTCAAATGGTGGAAGCTGACTTCTCTGTGCATCAGATTAAAAATACTGGTTCCTGATTGGCTCATCTCTACTGGCTTGTAGATAGGGCAAATTTTCCACATGTGAAGAGGCAAGCCAAGGGCAGAAGCTAATGCCCCACCCAGTGGCCCACTTGTGAAAAAGGAATGTCATCTCTTGAGAAATGGGTTAGAAACCTTGGCCTCAGCTCTGGAGCAGTGGTACAGAGGTTTGGTGGTAAGCAATTAAAAGGAGGCCCATAGCTCCATAAAAGCAACCAGCTAAACCTTAGACCCAGAAAATATTTAACAAAGAGCACCAGGGAGACAGACAGCTAAGGGGATCCCTTCTGAGGTCAGAACAAACCTCAAAGGCAAGCTTCAAAGAAAGACTACCCTGCAGAGAATGGACTTCAATTGGATTGGACTGTGGAGTGATTTATGCCCCAGGACATTGTCAAAAATAACAGAACAATCAGCCAGCAATTAGAGGAGGCTGGCAGTGGGTGTGATACCATCAGAGGCAGACAGTATAACACATAGGGAAACAGAGAGATCAGCTAAAGCCACTGTCATCCCTGGGTACCTGTGTGTACTGCAGAAGGCTACATTCTCTGATTCTGCATCCTGTGAGGAAACAGATTTCACTGAAATGTCCAGCCAAGCAACTAAAAGTATAAACAAACATCAACAACCACAGTGAGTCCTGGAGAGACAAATCAGTATCCAGAGATAGAACCCACATAGAAGACTGATGGAAATGAAAAATGGTGCAGTCACTTTGGAAAACAGTCTGATGGTTCTTCAAAGGTTCAACAGGCAGCTACCACATGATCTGGGCTTCCCAGGTGGCTCAGTGGTCAAGAATCTACCTGCCAATGCAGGAGACACAGAAGAAACTGTTTCGATCCCTGGGTTGGGAAGATCCCCTGGAGGAGGGCAACCGACTCCAGTATTCTTGCTTGGAGAATCGCGTGGACAGAGGAGCCCAGTGGGCTCCAGTCCATGGGGTCACAAAGAGTTGGACAAGACTGAAGTGATTGAGCAGACTGAGCACACATGCACACACCACATGATCCACATGATCTAGCAATTCCACGCCTAGGTGTATACTCTTCCCACACAAAAGAAAGCACACACCAACTGAAATAAAAGTACACAATGTGAAAGTGATGAGTTTCAGTTTTATTCGATGACTTCCTGAGGACTATTACAGCTCAGGCCACAGTCAAGGACTGCAGTCCTTGGGTCAAGGACCCAATTCTACAAGAATTCAGTTCAGTCATTCAGTCGCATCCAACTCTTTGCAACCCCGTGGACTGCAACACGCCAGGCTTTCCTGCCCATCACCAACTCCTGGAGCTGACGCAAACTCACTTCCATTGAGTCAGTGATGCCATCGAACCATCTTATCCTCTGCCATCCCCTTCTCCTCCTGCCTTCAAATCATTCCCAGCATCAGAGTATTTTCAAATGAGTCAATTCTCCACATCAGGTGGCCAAAGCATCGGAGTTTCAGCTTCAGCATCAGTCCTTCCAATGAATATCCAGGACTGATTTCCTCTAGGATGGACTGGTTTTGAACAACATTTCTTGTTGCCACAAGTATGGGTAGGCCATTCAACATGGCTGTTGTCTGGCTCTCTGTATATCCCATGTTTGACCAACTCTAATTCACTCATAGGACCATTCAATCCACTTAATTATGGACCTTAATTAGTAACTGCACACAAGCTGTCCCCTGACCCAACTGCTGGTTTCCATGATAACTGATGAGCCACCCTGACATCAACTCCCCTTGTAAATGGTAGCCTTCTCCCCCAAGTAGTGAAAATTGCTGTCATGTTCTTCCTGACCTCTGCCATCCGTGGTGGGGTGTCACTCCAGAACCTTTGGTTCAGACATGCAAACTCCCCTGTCCAATAAATTGTTGATTTCTCTGCTACTGTCTTCAAGGTCTTTGTTCAGTCTTAAGGCTGGAAAACTATCAGGCTCGCAGGCCTTTGAGGTGCAGCCTAATTGAACATGTGATTATTGTTTATTTACTAAGTCATGTCCTACTCTTTGCAACTCCATGGACTGTAGCCTTCCAGGTTGCTCTGTCCATGGAATTTCCCAGGCAAGAATAATACAGCAGGTTGCCATTTCCTTTTCCAGAAGATCTTCCTGACTCAGGGATAGAACCCACGTCTCCTGCATTGCATGCAGATTCTTTACCACTGTACCAACTGGGAAGCTCTAACAGAACATGTCTCCACACAAAAACATACAAATGAATGTAGCGTTATTCATAATAACCAAAAAAGGTATAAAAAACCCAAATATCCAACACTGGTAAATTTACAAATGAAGTGTGGTCCATACATCCATATAATGGGAATATTATTTGGCAATAAGAATGATGAAATACTAATACCTGCTATAATACGAATAAACCTTGAAAACATTATGCTAATGAAATAAGCTACTCACGAAGACCATAATTTGTCCATAGACAGGATGAATGGTTGCCTAAGCTGAGGCTGTTGGTAAGAAATGGAAAAAGACTGCTAAAAGTTAGGAAATTTCTTTTTGAGGTTATTAACATTTTCTCATGTTGATTGTGGTGATGGTTACACAACTGTGAATTTACTAAGTGAAATTGAACTGTACCTTTTAAATGGGTGAACTGTATGGTAGGTAATTTATATTTCAACACAGCAGTTTTTTAAAAACTAGCAATTCAACCAGTTACCTTCCTTGATTAACTAACATACATACACTATTAGGATTTTACCTAAAATTTTGTGCTTTTTCCAAAAATTTTTAGAGTATTCCTATAATTATGTGGTGGAGAGAGGAAACATTTTTAAGCTACTTTGCAGGCTCTTTTTTTCCAATAGTAAAGTATGTGTTGCTGTAGATGAACACATGGCCAGGAATTGAAAGGTTCAATATTCCTCTGTGATGTGAGGTTTGCCTCTAAAGACATGAGGCTTAGTAAATAAGATCCAGAGTTTTTCTTCCATTCCCACATCAGTGATTGGCCTAATTCATTATTAGTTATGTATTCAGGTATACAACGTGCTCCGATGCTGTGCTTTGAGTTTAGGAGAGTCAGATTTTAAAATCAGGCTTGCTTACTTTGCCAACAAAGGTCCATCTAGTCAAGGCTATGGTT
This sequence comes from Moschus berezovskii, assembly GCF_049115385.1. Lineage (NCBI taxonomy): Eukaryota > Metazoa > Chordata > Mammalia > Artiodactyla > Moschidae > Moschus > Moschus berezovskii. Next base: position 37,929,650 of record NC_142461.1, read on the forward strand.
TTTCCTGTGGTCATGTATGGATGTGAGAGTTGGACTGTGAAGAAAGCTGATCACTGAAGAATTGATGCTTTTGAACTGTGGTGCTGGAGAAGACTCTTGAGAGTCCCTTGGACTGCAAGGAGATCCAACCAGTCCATTCTAAAGGAGATCAATCCTGGGAGTTCATTGGAAGGACTGATGCTAAAGCTGAAACTCCAATACTTTGGCCACCTCATGTGACGAGTTGACTCACTGGAAAAGACTCTGATGCTGGGAGGGCCTGGGGGCAGGAGGAGAAGGGGACGACAGAGAATGAGATGGCTGGATGGCATCACCGACTCGATGGACATGAGTTTGAGTGAACTCTGGGAGTTGGTGATGGACAGGGAGGCCTGGCGTGCTGTGATTCACAGGGTCGCAAAGAGTCGGACACAACTGAGCAGCTGAACTGAACTGAACCACTCAACAATATTAAACCCATATTTTTTGTCACCACACCACATCTCTGCTTTTTAAAAAAGCTATTTATATTTAAGAAAAGAGATTAGAATATATCTTATGATACTGAAACATAACCCTTTATTAAAGCAAATAAATATAAGAAATATTCAATGAAACATAATTCTTTTAGAGAAAGATTTCTTTCAGAAATAAATACCTAGGATGTATTTCTTAGTAATTACTTTAAAGGGGTTGGGGTGGGGAAGACCTCAGACATTTCCCTTTTAACACACATCTCAGTTTGTGCTTAAAAACCTCACCAGAAGTTTATTCTCAGCCATCCCCAGTATTTGAGTGTCCAAGGGTCTCTTAACTTCTCTGCAACAGCCACAGACTGTAAATCAGTGTCCACATTAATTAAGGAAAACATTGGTTTACCTTTTCTACTTGAGGGTAGAACTTCTGTATTTCTTCCGTGCACTTAGCAGAAAAGATAAACTTCTGCACATTTCCTTATATACCTTTCACATGATTATGGTCATTCAGAAAGTCCCTTTTCAAAGGGAGCAGTACAGTCATTGGTCATTTCTTTCCATGAATCTTTTTAACTCCTCCCTCCCAGCAGTCATTTGTCATTTGGTGCCAGATGTCACTTAATTGATGTATATCTGTTTACATTTTGTAAACAACCTAAGGTAGGCCCCATCAAAAAAAAACTAAATTGTAGAAACCATCCTAAGGCACTGAGGGTCCTTAAATGATCATAATATTTTGAAAACAACTTAAACTAGACTTTTAAATAGAAATAGTGCTTGTCAAGTATGGCAAAATGCTGAACCGTATTGGGCATCAGTAAGAAGCCTGTATCTAGCCAACCACATCCAATTCAACAATCAGACCCTCGCCTAGCTTGTGGCAGCAGCAATAAATTGATGGCAATGATGGATCATTAAATTCTGATAATTAGTGGGATATTATTCCTTCTATCAAATTCAAAGTATAATTGATTAATCCCTTAACTTTGAGATATGTCACATGAATTTATTTTGCTTGTCTCAATAGCAATCTTTCCATGCTCTTAATAGTTATTCCAAAATTATAGGTCAAGCAATCAATACAAATTTACAAGTGACAAAAGGTGTGAGTTATTATGCTGGATTTTATGAGAAATACATTAGATAAAATCTCTTTTGTTACTAAGTCACTTAAATATTAGATGGACAATTGGGAACTGCTAGGTCAATCCTGGGTGTTCATTGGAAGGACTGATGCTAAAGCTGAAACTCCAATACTTTGGGCACCTCATGCGACGAGTTGACTCACTGGAAAAGACTCTGATGCTGGGAGGGACTGGGGGCAGGAGGAGAAGGGGACGACAGAGAATGAGATGGCTGGATGGCATCACTGACTCGATGGACATGAGTTTGAGTGAACTCCAGGAGTTGGTGATGGACAGGGAGGCCTGGCGTGCTGTGGTTCATGGGGTCGCAAAGAGTTGGACACGACTGAGCGACTGAAGTGAACTGAACTGAACTGAGGGATTGGGAAATTTCCCCTCTATCCATATTGTGTTTTTGTGGCCAGACTAACCATGAAATTGACAAAAAACAGGTTAATAGATGAAAAAGAACCAGATTTTAATTCAGGCATGTGGAGGTCGCAGAGAAATGAAACCTAAGAAGAGGCTAAAGCAGGTAGCTTTTATACTTTTTGACAAAAAAAAAAAACAAAAACATTTAACCTACAAGCAATTGACAGGACAAAGAAACTTAGGATTTGGGGTGCTGAATTAGCGAAGAATCCAAACAGAACTGGGGCTTGGGTAGTAAATTAAAGAGGTAATAATATTTGTTTATACAGGCTTCTGGGCCTAAATTCCCTATCTCTGGCATTAAGGGTGTCCTTGTGCTTCCAGATGCAGGAACGTATCTTTCATATGAGAGATTTGTTTCCTGTTTTCAGGGAGGGGGAAGGAAGGGTCAGAGTGTCCCTCTTGTGTTGACTGTTTTTTAAGTAACTTTAATTCAAAACAATCAATATGCCATTGTGGCATATTTGGGGGTGGGCTGCGTTGAGACCCAACAGAACTAACTAAATATATATATATATATATATATATATATATATATATATATTTTTTTTACATAAAAGAAAAAGAGAGAAAATGGGATGTAATAAATATGCCAATGAGTGGTTTGAATCCCTTTAAAGTAATGACCACCACATTGGTCTTCAGATTATTATGCATCAGGTTTATTGATCATAGTGTTCACATTGGTTGACCAAAACTTTTCATACTTGGTGGGATAAATAAGAATATTTTCACTTTCTTCAAAAATGAAAACTACAAAACAGCCCTATTTCTAGTGGCAAAGGTATTTTTGTTTTTTGACTTGGCATTAAAAAATATTTGTCTTCAGATTATTGCTGAAAATATTGCTTAAAGCATTCTGATAATCAATTATTACTTTCCATACTAGGCTTTCATATTTATTAGTGAATATTCTAACAACTATGGTATAAAAGCTGAAACTGCAATACTTTGGCCACCTCATGCGACGAGTTGACTCACTGGAAAAGACTCTGATGCTGGGAAAGGTTGGGGGCGGGAGGAGAAGGGGACGACAGAGAATGAGATGGCTGGATGGCATCACCAACTCTGTGGACATGAGTTTGAGTGAAGTCCGGGAGTTGGTGATGGACAGGGAGGCCTGGCGTGCTGTGATTCATGGGGTCACGGAGAGTCGGACACGACTGAGTGACTGAACTGAACTGAACTGAACTGATGGTATAAACACACATTTTGGAAAAATGTAATCTACCAAACCAACTAAACTACAAATTGCAGAGTTGCCTGTGTTTCTGTGAAAAGGAATAAAGGAGAATGAGTTTTTCTCTTTCCTTTTCCTGAAAACAAAGAAGAAAAAGAGAATAGTAGTAGGCCTGAACATTCCTAGTTTTTTACTTTAATTGCTCCTAATTCTAAATGTCTGTAACTAAGTCTGCTTTTCTGTCCCCTATCTCTGCCGGAGCTACAGTTCACTTTTTTTTTTTTCCTTTTGACTCTATGCTAAATGTATCCCCTACCTAGTTTTACCCTTACAACACCATTCCCCTTGTATGAGAAAGTAGGCCTCAGAGCCACCGAACTGCCAGACTCAATTACTGGGTTACTGACACCAGTTCATGACTGTCTTTGAAACAAAGCAAGAGGAAGAAATCAAGATCCTATCACCTTTGTTCCTCATCACTGACTTCTGACTGAGAGCCCTTCTTTATATAAGACCCTAGACTCCTCAAGGAGGGGGGCACAGTTCTAGAGGCATAAGCCTGTGTTCCCCTCTCCTCCAGCTGAGAATTAAAGCCACCTTTTTATTTCCTCCAAACTTTGTCTCTGTATTTTTTAAATTCAACTTTGGTAAGCAGAGAAGGCCAAGATTTTGGTCAGCAACACCTACACTTCACACACCAGGAAAGAAAAACAGTGACAATTTGGAACAGTTTTGAAATATATAGATTAGGCAAGCCATTGAGTGTGCATTCATGGCTCAGTTATTTTAACTTTCATTGCTCAATTTTTTTTAAAAAGGAAACTTTTCACACTAGATTATTTAATTAATGATGGATGTGTGACCCTGTGTACATTTCAATCCACTCTAATTGCTGGCTACACCAATAATTTATATCAAGGAAACTGCTTACATACAGGAGAGAGAAGCAGTGACCTGGAGCACCATTATCAGCTTCATCTCTAGTAGGTGTCATATCATAATTCCTTCTTCCATTTCCTTTTAAATTTGATTAAACAACAGCAAATATGTTACTGCTGTGCAAGAATGACACATTCATTAATCACAATACAATTTACAACTATGAGCTACATTTGTTTTTTATACTAAAATAATGGCTGTCATAAGAGTAACTAATCTGACAATAATATTCTGTTAAGAACATTCAACAGCGCATTATAAATCTAAACTACAGAGAGAAATTAGAGTGATTGGAGAGTCACTGTCTTCCAAAATAGAAGCTATCATATGCCAGCTATTGTCATGAGATGGTCAATAGAAAATACATAAGGCACAAATTCCATTGTGATGATACCTACAAGTAAACACAGGGAAGAAATATTTTCTTTTATCCTTCTAGCATCTTAACTTCAGTTATAAAAGCTATTATTCAAAGAGTCCATGAAGGCTTAGGGTTATTAAAGCAATACGTTTTATGATATGTGCACAAAGATAAAGGTAACTACAAATGTCTGCCTTCTAACTCACGCTGATAGTTCAGAATTTTCTCGTTTTCACAAATTCATGTTTCTTCTAGATAACAAGCTGCCCTGGGGAAAAGGGCCCTGGAGAGAAAAGGGTAGTAGCTATTACTGGGAGTTTACAAAGTGCTGCACTCCATTAACATTTCTGGTTCCCTGGGAGGCTGTTTCTGAAAGCTCCCAACGCTCAGCACTAATGCAAAAGCTTAAACAGGTGGATGGTGGGCTGTTATACAGGCACTGTTGCATTCTGGAAATAACACAAGTTTAAAATCACACAGATCTGGGTTTGAAACATAACTGCAACCTACTAACTCTGCCTGCCTTGGGCAGATGATAACCTCTGGAGTTTTAAGTTACTAATATGTAAAATAAATAGAGAATTCTTTACCATCAAGGAAGAATGATATAGTGCATAGAAACATCTGGTAAATCTATAAAGAAAGTGAAGTCGCTCAGTTGTGTCTGACTCTCTGCCACCCCATGGACTGTAGCCTACTAGGCTCCTCTGTCCATGGGATTTTCCAGGCAAGTGTACTGGAATGGGTTGCCATTTCTTTCTCAAGGGGATCGTCCCAACCCAGGGATTAAACCCGGGTCTCCCTCATTGTAGGCAGATGCTTTACCATCTGAGCCACCAGGGAGCCCTAGATATATGTGTTCAATTAGTTAAGCTAAGATTTACTTGAAATACTTAAGATCCATAAACCTTTGGTACCTGACTTAAAGAGCTGACTCATTGGAAAAACCCTGATGCTGGGAAAGATTGAAGACAAAAGGAGAAGGGGACTACAGAGGATGAGATGACTAAATAACGTTATAGACTCAATGGACGTGAATTTGAGCAAACTCCGGGAGACAGAGGAGAAAGAGGAATCAGACACAACATGTTGTTCAGTCCCTCAGTAGTGTCCAACTTTTTGCAACCCCATGGACTGCAGCACTTTAGGCTTCCCTGTCCTTCACTGTCTCCCAGATTTTGCTCAAACTCATCTCCATTGATGCTATCCACCGTCTCATCCTCTGTCATCCTCTTCTCCTCCTGCCCTCCATCTTTCCCAGCATCAGGATCTTTTCCAATGAGTCAGTTCTTCCCATCAGATGGCCAAAGTACTGGAGATTCAGCTTTAGTATCAGTCTTTCCAATGAATATTCAGGACTGATTTCCTTTAGGATGGACTGGCTGAATCTCCTTGCTGTCCAAGGGACTCTCAGGAGTCTTCTCCAACACCACAGTTCAAAAGCATCAGTTACTCAGTGCTCAGCCTTCTTTATAGTCCAACTCTCGCATCCATACTTGACAACTGAAAATACCATAGCTTTACCTGTATGGACCTTTGTCTGCAAAACTGGTGTCTCCGTTTTTTAATATACTGTCTAGACACAATTTAGCAACTGAATAACAACAATAATGCTACCATGCTGGGAGACAGTGATGACTAAAGTAGAGTGACTTAGCATGACCACTGTCCTCATTGGCTCAGGATTTTCCTGGCTTTAGCAAAGAAAGGTCTGCATCCCAGAAACTCCTCAGTCATGGACAAATAAGGACAGTTGGGTCATTCTATCAGAGCATTCAGCCAAACTGACTGATGCCAACAAGGGTATGACTACAGCATGAAATCATAGCTCCAGAGGGTGGTCAAAGGGAAAGTAAAATTGTTGTCTCTCATCCTGAATTGAAGTGAGCTTGAGAATTATTGGATTCTCAGTGAGAACAAAGAACTGGATTATGAACAGGGAGTGCTAGAGAAAACAGCTTAGCAAAGAGATAACAGAGTCAAACAAGATTCCTTGAAGCCCTAGCCTGTCTTTGAGGAAACTTTCTACAATATGTGACCTACCTGTAGGCAGCCAATTCAAAAGAAGGTATCAAGGAAGTTAGGCATATGTGTAGGTAAACATACCACTTGATGAGGAGTCAAAACACAGAATATTTTGAAAGAAAGGATCAGTGGGCAAAGCCTGACTAGACCATAGTTGTGAAGTGTTGTATGAAAGTAAAAGTGACTCAGTCATGTCCAACTCTTTGAGACCCCATGGACTGTAGCCATGTAGCTATAGTCCACCAGGCTCCTCTGTCCATGGAATTCTCCAGGCAAGATTACTGGAGTGGGTTGTCATTCCCTTCTCCAGGAGATCTTCCTGACCCAGGGATTGAACTCATGTCTCCTGCACTGCAGGCAGATTCTTTACCATCTGAACCATCAGGGAAGTGTTGTATACACTTGGATAATATCTCCATGGTGTCTCCATCAAGCAGTGATAGAAACTAAAGCTCCACATGTTACTTTCACTCTTGCCTTTCAGAGTCACTCTTCCTAATGTAAGTGAATCTTCTGGGGATTTCCCTGGTGGTTTAGTGACTAAGACTCCAAGATCCCATTGCAGGGGGACCGGGTTCCATTCCTGGTCATGAAATTGGATCCCGTATGCCACAGCTAAGATTTACAAGACCCAACCCAGGCAACTGGGCTTCCCTGGTAGCTCAGATGGTAAAGAATCTACCTGGAATGTAGAGACCAGGGTTCAGTCCCTGGGTTGGAAAGATCCCCTGGAGAAGGGAATGGTAACCCACTTGTATTCTTGTCTGGAGAATTCCATGAACAGAGGAGCCTGGCAGGTTTACAGCCCATACGGTTGTAAACAGTTGGACTCACTGAGTGACTAACACTTTCAATTTCAATGCAGATAATAAATGTGATAAAATAAAATTTCTTTTTTAAAAAAGCTCCTTTGTTTTTCCTTCCTTTCCCAAATTTTTATTCCAGTACTGCTCCAAGCTTTCTGCCTCCACTGCTTCCTCCCATGCTTGCCCTCCCAAACTTTCCTATGGCCTCCAAAACCTGATATTGTTATTGGTATCTCCCATCAGATTTTAGCTGCTTCAGCAACATTCCCCTTGTTTATCCTCTCCTCTCCATTCCATTGCCACTGCTTTTGTTCACACCTGCATTGCTGTTCTTAAAGGCCACATCAGGCTCTAATTAGTCTCTCTGCCCCTTTTCATCCTTTTCCAATGTAGCCTCCAAAACTGGAAGCATCCAAATTTCCAAAGAGAGTTCTAAAGTGAATCTAAAGTGAATGCTTCATCATATCTGTTCCCTGCTTTAAGACCATCCACACACACACAAATAATAATGAGGTAATAGGAAACTTCTGGAGGTGCCAGATAAATTTAGGGCATAGATTGTGGTGGTAGCTTATGGTAGCTTATCTCCAAGCTCATCTAGTTTTAGACATTAATTCTGTACGGCTTTTAATTAGTCAAAAAGAAACATTTTTAATTATTAAAAAGAAAATTTTAATAAGTTTTTGACTAGCAGAATCATGCTAAAGGAAGTATTTTATATTCAGAAATATGATTCTAAATAAAATACTGATTTCAGAAAAATAATGATAATTAAAGACATTGACAAATGTGTTGAGTTAATGTGAAAACTCCATTCAGCTGTCTGCCCATGTGTTCCCAAAATGAAGTCTAACTTTCTTTTTCTGGGTGGCAAATGAATCCTGACCTTTTCTTCTATACTAGGTTCATGTTTCCCAAAGTGAGCACCACAGAGTAGCATTTCTGTGTATTGAAAGTGTTGTATTAAAACAGGGAGTTCTTTGGTACAATAGGTTTGGTATAAAATAAAGTTTAATAATATCAGCTCAGTTCAGTCACTCAGTTGTGTCTGAATGTTGCGACCCCATGGACTGCAGCACATCAGGCCACCCTGTCCATCACCAACTCCTGCAGCTTGCTCAAATGCATGTTCATCAAGTTGTGTTGACATCAAACCATCTCATCCTCTGCTGTCTCCTTCTCCTCCTGCCCTCAATCTTTCCGAGCATCGGGGTCTTTCCCAATGAATCAATTCTTCACATCAGATGGCCAAAGTATTGGAGCTTCAGCAACAGTCCTTCCACTGAATATTCAGGACTTATTTCCTTCAGGATTGAGTGGTTTGATCTCCTTGCCATTCAAGGGACTCTCAAGAGTCTTTTCGAACACCACAACTCAAAAGCATCAATTCTTCAGCTCTCAGCTTTCTTTATAGTCCAGCTCTCACATCCATACATGACTACTGGAAAAACCATAGCTTTGACTAGACAGACATTTGTCAGCAAAGTAATTTCTCTGCTTTTTAATATGCTGTCTAGGTTGGTCATGATTTTTCCTCCAAAGGAGCAAGTGTCTTTTAATTTTACGGCTGCAGTCACCACCTGCAGTGACTTTGGATCCAATGAAAAGAAAGTCTGTCACTGTTTCCATTGGCTCCCATCTGTTTGCCATGAAGTGATGGGACTGGATGCCACAATCTTAGTTTTTTGAACGTTGAGTTTTAAGCCAACTTTTTCACTCTCCTCTTTCACTTTCATCAAGAGGTTTTTTAGTTCCTCTTCACTTCCTGCCATAAGGGTGGTGTCATCTGCATATCTGAGGTTATTGATGTTTCTCCTGGAAATCTTGATTCCAGCTTGTGCTTCATTCAGCCTGGCATTTTGCATGATGTATTCTGCATGTAAGTTAAATAAGCAGGGTGACAATATACAGCCTTTATGAATTCCTTTCCCTATTTGGAAACAGTTTGTTGTTCCATATCCAGTTCTAACTGTTCCTTCTTGACCTACATGCAGATTTCTCAGGAGGCAGGTAAGGTGGTCTGGTATTACAATCTCTTGAAGAATTTTCCACAGCTTGTTGTGATCCACACAGTCAAAGGCTTTGGCATAGTCAATAAAGCAGAAATAGATGTTTTCCTGGATTTCTTATGCTTTTTCTATGATCCAGCAGATGTTGACAATTTGCTCTCTGGTTCCTCTGTCTTTACTAAATCCAACTTGAACATCTAGAAGTTCTCAGTTCACATACTGTTGAAGCCACACTTACAGAATTTTAAGCATTACTTTGCTAGCATGTGAGATGAGTGCAATTGTGTGGTAGTTTGAACATTCTTTGACATTGCCTTTCTTTGGGATTGGAATGAAAACTGACCTTTCCCAGTCCTGTAGCCACTGCTGAGTTTTCCAAATTTGCTGTCATATTGTGTGCAACACTTTAACAGTATCAGCCTTTAGGACTTGAAATAACTCAGCTGGAATTCCATTATGTCCACTAGCTTTGTTTGTAGTGATGCTTCCTAAGGTCCACTTGACTTCAGACTCCAGGATGTCTGGCTCTAGGTGAGTCATCACATCATAGTGGTTATATGGGTCATTAGGATATTTTTTGTATAGTTCTTCTGTGTATTCTTGTCACTTCTACTTAATATCTTCTGCTTCTGTTAGGTCTATACCATTTCTGTCCTTTATTGTGCCCATCTTTGCCTGAAATTTTCCCTTGGGATCTCTAATTTCTTTAAGAGATCTTATTCCATTGCTTTTCTCTATTTCTTTGCATTGATCACTTAGGAAGGTTTTCTTTTCTCTCCTTGCTATTCTTTGGAACTCTGCATTAAGATGGGTATATCTTTCCTTTTCTCCATTGCCTTTAGCTTCTCTTCTTTTCTCAACTCTCTGCAAGCCCTCTTCAGACAACCATTTTGCCTTTTTACATTTCTTTTTCTTGGGGATGATCTTGATCACTGCCTCCTGCACAATGTCATGAACCTCTCTCCACAGTTATTCAAGCACTCTGTCTATTAGATCTAATCCCTTGAATCTGTTTGTCACTTCCACTGTATAATCATAAGGGATTTGATTTAGGTCATACCTGAATGGTCTAGTGGTTTTCCCTACTTTCTCCAACATAAGTCTGAGTTTTGCAATATGGAGTTCATGATCTGAGCCACAGTCAGCTCCCGGTCTTGTTTTTGTTGACTGTATAGAACTTCTCTAACTTTGACTACAAGGAGTATAATCAATCTGATTTCAGTGTTGGCCATCTGGTGATGTCCATGAGTAGAGTCTTCTCTTGTGTTGTTGGAAGAGGGTGTTTGCTATGACCAGTGCATTCTCTTGGCAAAACTCTATTAGCCTTTGCCCTGCTTCATTTTGTACTCCAAGGGAAAATTTGCCTGTTACTCCAGGTATCTGTTGACTTCCTACTTTTGCATTCCAGTCTCCTATAATGAAAAGAACATCTTTTTGTGTGTGTATGTGTTACTTCTAGAAGGTCTTGTAGGTTACCATAGAACCATTCAACTTCAGCTTCTTTGGTATTAGTGATAGACTTGGATTACTGTGATATTGAATGGTTTGCCTTGGAAACAAACAGAGATCATTCTATCATTTTTGAGATTATACCTAAGTACTGCATTTCAGACACTTTTGTTGACTATGAGTTAATACTATAGCGTTTCTTAAAATGATAATCTAATCACATATATTTATATCTCCAGAAGGATAAAATTATTTGTTTCTCCAAATCAACTAAGTCCAAAATAGTTGTTTTCATTGCTTCTAGCAGAACTAATATTCTTCAAAAGATACTTGGAAAGTGTTATTCTAGCCTCACCTTCCACTACCCTCTACATTTACCCACTACCTATGGAACTTCTGGAATCCATCACACTCTTGTCAACCTCATATCTTTTTAGTTCCAGAAATGTTCTGCTTTCACTCTTTTGCCTAGCTAATTTATACTGGATCTGCAAGACTAAGTTCAAACACATCTTAGGCCCCTCTACCCTGTTTACACTCCCTGCCCATACCTCCAGAACACCCAGTTCATTCCACTGTTTCCCAAGGGAAGTGGTCCTCTTCTTTGCCTATGTTACTTCAGGGATTTTTACAGTATCTGACATATACTACATGTTTGCTAATTGTTGAGCTAACAAGATGTTGAAGACAATAGAAAATAAATCATTGAAATAAAATTCAATGGAATTTGGAGAAGCAGTATAGCAACTGCAAAATTAATAAGAAGAAGCAAAGCTGTCTTTCTGGAGTGCTCTTAGAACAGGAAAATGAACTGCATGACCTCTGGGGTCTTCTACTTGCCTTTGGAGTCCGTAAAGTTCTGGGAGAATAATACATATCTCTATGAGTTTGATCTAGTCCTTTCAAATGGATTTATTATTCTTTATTTAAATAATATATGACATGCTTTCAGCTGAATATCAATAGGAAAAACAAATCTGATCTTAGATTTCCTAATGTCTCCAAGTTAGAATCACATTCAAATTCAATGAGATTAAAAGACCTTAGTCAAAAATTATTAAGGCTTTCTCTCCATTCATTTAACTGTCACTTGTATGGTGTTTTTACATCTATTTTGACTTTCCAAATCTTCCTTGTAGAGATTTAAATTATCCTTTCTTGACTTGTTTAGTGAAAACATTTGAATCTACAGAGGAAATCTATAACCATCTTTTTTTGCCCTTTCAGATTTTTTTTCTGTTCTTTTATAACATATTTTTCCACTAATCTACTCTGCCAGGGACTTTGACAGCTGAAATACGTGATTATTGCAATTTTATATCTCAATGTATTCATTTAAAGTTAGTTACAGTGGTTCTAGTTGAAGTTTTGATTTGTCAAAATATTTTAGTCTTAAATGAAAGCTACCCACACGGGCTTTTTTATAAAAACAATTCTTGCATAAAAAGATTTATAACATCTCTTTCTTAGTAATTTTGAATAGGTGACCTGAAGCATCTAAAAATGAAGGTTTCATTTCATTTTCTATATTTTGAGCTTAGATAGACACAGTAAAATTTTTCATGCACACCAGTACTTAAGATTCAATAAAGGAGCTAACTTTCCTCTCCTTGGAAAGTACTATCTGCTATCTTCTCTGCCCCCACTTCCTGTTGGCAACACACTCAAGTGTGGCTTGCAATCCAACACCTCATGAGAACATTATTTAAATTCTTTTAACCTTTGTGACATGCCTCAGCATTGTGAGAGAAGTAGGGGGAAATCAAGTATTTCAAATTCTTATACAGGTAAGAAAAAATAAAATTTTATAAAATTTTAACTTTTAGGGCTTCCCTTGTGGCTCAAACCATGAAGAATCTGCCTGCAGTGCAGAAGACCTGGGTTCAGTCTCTGGGTCAGAAAGATACCCTGGAGAAGGGAATGGCAATCCACTTCAGTATTCTTGCCCAGAGAATCCCAACAGGACATAGGAGCCTGGTGGACTACAGTTCATAGAGTTACAAAGAGTTGGACAAGATGGAGGCAAAAAAAAAAAAAAAAATTTATTTATGTAATATCCTCTTTACCTATGCTCTATAAAAGAAGTTTGTTGCTCTTTTTAAGATGTTTTACCAGCAAAGCCAGAAATTTCTCAATCAAATGTGTTAGAGAAACAGTATATATTAAAACATATTGCTCTAGAAGTAACTTGGTTTTAGTCTAAATATGGATTTATAAACGTAAATTTAATATTTGAAGAGTTAACATACAGTAAAAGTTTTGATTGGGATCACAACAAACTAAAAAATTCTTAAAGAGATGGGAATACCAGACCACTTTACCTGCCTCCTGAGAACTCTGTAGGCAGATCAAGAAATAGACATGGAACAACTGACAGGTTCAAAATTGGGAAAGGAGTACATCAAGGCTGTATATTGTTATCCTGCTTATTTAACTTCTACGCAGAGTACATCACTTGAAATGTTGGGATGGATGAATCACAGTTGGAATCAAGATTGCTGAGAGTAATATCAACAACCTCAGATATGCAGATGTTACCACCCTAATGGCCGAAAGCCAAGAGGAGCTAAACAGCCTCTTGATGTGGGCGAAAGAGGAGAGTGAAAAAGCTGGCTTAAAACTCAACATCCAAAAAGCTAATGTCATGGTATTTGGTCCCATCACTTTATGGAGAAAAAGTGGAAGCAGTGACACACTTTATTTTGGGGGGCTCCAAAATCACTGTGGATGGTGACTGCAACCATTAAGAAATTAAAAGGTGCTTGCTTCTTGGAAGGAAAGCTATGACAAACCTAGACAGCATATTGAAAAGCAAAGACATCATTTTGCTGAAAAAGATCCATATAGTCAAAGTAATGGTTTTTTCAGTAATCATGTATGGATGTGAGGTTTGGACCATAAAGACTGAGTGCCGAAGAACTGATGCTTTCAAATTGTGGTGCTGGAGAAGGACTCTTGAGAATCCCTTGAACAGCAAAGATATCAAACCAGTCAATCCTAAAGGAAATCAGCCTTGAATATTCATTGGAATGACTGATGCTGAAGCTCTAATATTTTGGCCACCTGCTGAGAAGAGCTGACTCATTGGTAAAGATCCTGATGCTGGGAAAGACTGAAGTCAGGAGAAGAAGAGGGTGGCTGAGGATGAGATGGTTGGATAGCATCACCGACTTGATGTACATGAGTTTGAGCAAACTCTGGGAGATAGTGAAGGACAGGGAAGCCTGGCATGCTTTAATAGTCCATGGAGTCACAAAGAATTGGACACGACTTAGCAATTGAAAAACAACAACAAAAGTTTTCATGCGAATATGAAGAAAACAATCTCTTTAAACTCAGAACATCATGATTTCCTTGCTTTCTGTTTCTTTATCTATAATGACTATCACACAGGTAGGCACACAATGTTAGCATGTAAAAAGCACTCCAAATTGAACTCAAAATGAATGATTAAGACAAATGATGGAATAATCAAGCATAGGCAGATTTTAACTTCTGACTTCAAAAGCCACCTGTTGGCCTTACCAATCACCGCTCCACAGGGAGATTTTATTTAAGATTGTAGAATTACCTTACAGTGCAAACCTACCACAAGACTTTCCTCAATTAAGCAACAAAGGGAGTTTGCTTTCAAACTGCTTCTCTGTGGTCTGGTATTAAAGTATATTAGAGAGAGACAACACAGAAACTCTTTCAGCCAGGCTTGTATTGTCAGGGTCACATTTTGAATCTTTCTTTTGCTGTTACTGTTGTTTGTTGAGCATTTAAAAATAAATTAATTGGAGTATAGTTGATTTACAATGTTGTGTTAGTTTTTTAGATAGCTCCAAATTGTTGAAGAGAAGTAACAGTGGGGCACATTTATGGTTTCCCAACTCGTCAAGGCCCTTAGGACTGCCTGCCTTGCTTTCCTATTCTCATTTCAACATTTCTGCTTTCCCTTAAGTTTCAATCTTTCTCTATCCTCTGGAATTTCAATGCAAGATCCTCTCTCTGATTTTGCAAATAAATTAGAAGCACAATTTTCTCATCAGCAAATACATAGACCTACTCATTTAGGCTCCCAGATTCACCTATTTTTCTACTTTAAAATTGGAGGAAATATCCTGCCTTCTTAAAAGGGCCTTACCTGTCACCGTCCATAACTCCTCAACTAAAGGTTATCTTCCCAGGCTTCTCTGCTATCTCTCTTTTAGGCCCTGTTGTTGTTATTGGTTAGTTGCTAAATCACTTCAGACTCTTTGAAATCCCCATGGACTGAAGCACACCAGGCTTCCCTGTCCTTCACTATCTCCTGGAATTTGCTTAGATTCATGTCCATTGAGCTGGTGATGCTATTTAGTCATTTCATCCTTTGCTGCCCTCTTCTCCTTTCTCCTTCAGTCTTTCCCAGCATCAGGGTCTTTTTCAATGAGTCAGATCATCACATCAGGTGGCCAGAGCCTAAGCTTCATCTTCATCATCAGTCATTACAATAAATATTCAGGGTTGATTTCCTTTAGGATTGACTGGTTTGATCTCCTTGCTGTCCAAGAGATGCTCAAGAGTCTTCTCCAGCACCACTCGAAAGCATCAGTTCTTCACTGCTCAGCCTTCTTTATGGTCCAACTCTCACATCCAAACATTACCTCTGGAAAAACCATAGCTTTGACTAGACAGACCTTTTTCAGAAAAGTGTTATCTCTGCTTTTTAATATGCTATCTAGGTTTGTCTTAGCCTTCCTCCCAAGAAGCCACTGTCTTTTAATTTCATGACTGCAGTCACCGTCCAAGTGATTTTGGAGCCCAAGAAAATAAAATCTGTCACTGCTTCTACTTTTTCCCCATGTATTTGTCATGAAGTGATGAGACCAGACACCATGATCTTAGTTTTCTGAACATTGAGCTGTAAGCCAGCTTTTTCACTCTCCTCTTTCACCCTCATCAAGAGGTTCTTCAGTTAGTCTTTGCTTTCTGCCATTAGGTTGGTATCATCTGCTTATCTGAGACTGTTGATGTTTCTCCTTGCAATCTTGATTCCAGCCTGTGCTTCATCCAGCCCAGCATTTCACATGATCAATTCTGCATATAAGTTAAATAAGCAGGGTAATAATATACAACCTTAATGTACTCCTTTCCCAATTTCCAGTCAGTTGTTACGTGTCCAGTTGTAACCGTGGCTTCTCGATCTGCATACAGGTTTCTCAGGAGATAGGCAATATCTGCCTATCTGCGTTTGTCTGTGTGTCTTTTTGTCTGTGTGTGCACGTGCATTCATTCTCTCAGGTGTGTCTGACTCTTTGCAACCCCATGGACTGTAGCCTACCAGGCTCCTCGGTCCATGGAATTTTCCAGCCCAGAATACCGGAGTGGGTTGCCATTTCCTACTCCAGGGGATCTTCCCGACCTTGGGATAAAACCTGCATGTCTCGCACCTCTTGCATTGGCAGGCAGATTCTTTCACCACTTTGCCACCTGAAAAGCCTCCTTTTTATATTTAAACTTGCTTTAATCATTCCCTTGAAACATAAGAAAGATAAACCATCCTTGGATCCTATGTTCTCCTAACCTATTCTTCCCTTTTCTCTCCTTAACTCTTGTAAAGATTTCTCTGCCTTTACTCTCTGTACTTTCTATTAACTCTTCAAGTCATTCTAGTATGGCTTCTGTGATAGCACCAATGAAAGTATATTTCAATAAAGCAAATAATCTTTGTGACTCAAAGAAAGTTTTGACTCTTCATTTTATAGGACTTCATAAAAGCATTTCCCATAATTGGCCTCTCTCCCTTTTAAAATACTTTCTTCCTTGGATTCTGTGACCACAGATTTTCCAGGGTTTTCTTCTAGTTTGCAGTGACCAGCCATCTCTGTTTCCTTTGATAAAATCATTTTAAAATACTTCAAGAAGGAAACAAAAGAAAAAGCAAAAGAAACAGTAAGTGGAAAAAATGCCACAAAGAAGATAAAAATATAGGCCAAGCTTATTGCCATGTTCAAAGTAACTCAGTAAATTAATAAAAGAGCTCAAAGAACTAATACACTGAAACAGTAGAGTGAGACGAAACATAATCATAATCCTTAGTAAAAACTAAGGAACTGTGACTAAAGTATTGACTTTAGTTGATAATATATCACTTTTGATTCATTAATGAAATATATCATATTAATGTAAAATGATTATACTAGGGGAAACTGAGTATAGATTGTATGTCAGCTTCCTGTACTACCTTTCCTATTTTTCTGTAATTGTAAAAGTATTCTGAAAAAAAAAGGCTGACTATCAAAAAGCCCAAAAAAGCAACAACAAAAGAGGAATAGACACATAAAAATCAAGCCTAAATGTTGACTGTGTAAAATAAATGCTTGTGCATTTAAATAAATGTGACTTTGAAGACTGAAAACAGCCTTGAAACCTGAAAAAATTATGAACAAAGACTTACCTATCACATGCAAATTTAAAATCAATAAATAATAAAATCAAAATTTGGCCATAAACATAATAGCTAACCAAGCTGAATATAGAGACAAAGGTATTAGTAATAAAATAAGGTCAGACATTTTTAATGATATTATGCTATGTCGATGGAATATGCCATACACAAAATGCAATATACTATATGCAATAAAGATCATCCTACCTTGAACATTTTGTGCTAAACAAATCATTAAAATTCAAAGTATAAAATCTATAAGAAAAATACACAAAAGTAAATTTGCCTATCTCTCCATGATACATCAAGTGGACAAAATAAATGCATATCAAACACTATACATACTTTCTATACACTCTTGGAAATTCAATTATACCCACCATATGTAAAGGCAAAAAAAAAAAAAAAACTTCCATTAAAAATTAAAAAGTGTAAATATAGCAAACAATATGATTTTTGTTCAAGATGTATAAGCCTAATTCCTGTTGTTTAGTCACTAAATCATATCTGACTCTTTGCAACACTGTGCACAGAATTTCCCAGGAAAGAATCTTAGAATAGTTTGCTATTTCCTTTTCCAGGGGATCTTCCCAACCCAGGGATCAAACCCTCAGCTCCTGGATTGCAAGAGGATTCTTTTTTACCACTGAGCCACCAGGAAAGCCCCTCGATAATAACAAAACACAAAAACAGTTAAAATCCAAATACTTGGAAATGTAGGGTTTTTTATTAGAGAATTATTTGATTTAAAAATCAGGACTCAAACTGTAGATTACTTAGGAAATACCTAAAGTAAAATCAACAGCTATGAGATTCTATTGAAAATTCATATAAAATGGTGGTATATAAGAGTAGTATTCTTAGCATTGGAGACACATTAATTATAGAGAAAGGATGAAAATAAAACAGTAGATCAATCATCAAATGATGTTACAAACAAAATATAGTAAAATAATGTAAGAAAATTGCAGGAATAAGTCAAGGGAATAGTAGAAATCAATGACAGAGAAAAAGGAACATTTAGAATTATAAATAAATCTGGATAGATTAATTGTGAAGAGAAGGAAAAAGTGATAGAATACATTAACTATTAATTAATGTAATGAAGGAATAAGGGATGGGGGAAAACACAAATACACAAGAGAAGCATAGTAATGGGGATCCAATCATATAAAATTTTAAACATAGAGATATCTTGCTTAACTCTAAATAAATTTATTATAAAGCCTAAATTAAATGAATAACTTTTCTTGAAAAATTTAAAGTTCCAACAAAGCCCCAAAGAGATTAAAAACCTAGATAGAAAAATTATTTTAGATTAAGTGATGTTCAGAAGTCAACCACTGCTCCACAAAAATAATGCCAGTCCTGGAATCTTCACATTGGATTTATATCATGTCTTTAATTTTTAAAGACTTAATATATCAGAGATATCCAACTAGACTAAGATAAAACATAAAGGAACACTACAGTCTAATTTCATTTACTAATATGGATATAAAAATTCTAGATACAGTAAGAAGAAACTGATATTTTTCTTAATATGATTATGCTTAATGGAAAAATTCAAGAAACACCACCCCCCTTAAAATCAGAAACACAGCAAAACATCAGCTATCATGATTATTACCTATAATTCTTTATGAGAAATAGCTAGAAGAGAGAAGAGTGAAAAAAGTGAAGGTGAACATAAAGAGGAAAAAAAAATCTTTGCTTGAAAAACTCAAGCAACTATAAATAACTATAGATAATAAAAGACTTCAGGTATGATGGCTGGATACAAAATCAATGAATGAAAATAACAACCTCAATATATACAAATAAAAATCTATTAGATGTTATGATGGAAGAGAACATGTTCTTTATAGAGCTAATCATGGGAAAAAAAGTAATGTAACTAGGAATACTCTTAAGAAAAGTAAAAGATCTTAATGTAGAAAAATCTTAAAGTGTTACTTCAAGGATTAGAAAATACTCAAGGAAGCCTAGGATAAATATAAAAGCAATCCCTCGTCTTAGGTGTCAAAGCTTCATGATTTAAATTTAAGATGACCTCATTAAGTAAAAAAAAAAGCAGTATAATGGAGATAACTTTTAAATGAATAAGATTAGGAAAGCAATTAATCCTAACTACTATTAATACTTCATATTCTGTAAAAATAAGTTCTGGATGGATTATAAATGTAAACATGAGAGAGAAGTACTAAGTTCCTAAATTTAAGATATAGGCAAACACATGATGATATTTAGTTAGAAAAATAATCTGAAATGGTGTACAAAATATCCAACCAAAATGTAAAATATTGTTAAACTTAATAGTTTAAGCTTAAGAATTGTCAAAATATGTCATAAAAATCTGAAAAAAGCAAATCATGGAATAGAAGAAATATTTACCATACACAATCACACACATTCAACAATAATCAAAAAAGGGCTCAAATACTATACAAAGAACTCCTATAAATTAGTAAGAAAAGGAAGATAACCCAATAGAGAATAGATAAAAGATTTAAACAAGCAGTTACAATAAAGGGTGTCCATCAGGGACATGAGGTTGAGTGAACCCCGGGAGTTGGTGATGGACAGGGAGGCCTGGCATGCTGTGATTCATGGGGTCACAAAGAGTTGGACACTACTGAGTGACTGAACTGAACTGAACTGAACTGAATGACCAAGCATGAAGAGCCATTCAGTTTTATTTATCATCACAGAAATGCAAATTTAAACCATATTACAGCATCACCACAGGTCTTAATTAAGCAGGCAAGCTTAATTACAAAAAAAAGGAAAAACAGAAATTTTTATGAGAGTGTATAGCCAATAAAACATTTATCTTTGGCAGGAGTGTAATAATTTCAGCAGCTTTGAAAAATTGCTTGGTAGTATCTGCTGGAGCTGAAAATGTATGCACACTCTTTGACTTAACAGTTCTCTTTTCAGATAAATACCCGACATAACTAAACTCCTATCCACCAAAAGAGAAGAGGATGTTCATAACAGTATGATTCAGAATACACAATTAAAACAGCTATTTAATGAGGTAGATGAACCTAGAGCCTATCATACAGAGTGAAGTAAGTCAGAAAGGGAAAAACAAACATTATATACTAACACATATATGTGAAATCCAGAAAGCTAGTACTAATGAACCTTTTTGCAGGGCAGCAATGGAGACACGGACATAGAGAACAGATTTATAGACATGGGGGCAGAGGTGACGGAGAGGGTGGGATGTATGGAGAGAGTAACATGTAAACATATTTTACCATATGTAAAATAGATAGCCAGTGGGAATTTGCTATATGACTCAGGGAACTCAAACCAAACATGGGCACTGTAACAACCCAGAGTGGTAGGACGGGAGGGAGGGGACATAGGTATACCTATGGCTGATTCATGTGGATGTTTGTTACAAACCAACACAATACTGTGGAGCAACTGAACTGAATTATCCTTCAATCAAAAATAAATAAATTTAATTTAAAAAAAAACAGCTGTTTAACAACTCAAGTCCCCATTAAGAGTTAGAATGGATAAATAAGAAATAGTATATTCACACTACAGACTGTGATTTAACAATGAGAATGAACAATCTACAGCTATACAAAACAATGTTGGTGAGTATTATTACCATATTTTTAGCCAAAGAAGTCAGATACCAAAGAATACATATACAATTCTGTTCTGTAAAGTCCAAAGCAGGTACAATGAATCTATGGTGTTGGTAGCAAGGTAATAGTTACCCTTGTGAGGAAGTAGAGGGTAGAAGTGGCATCTAGGGAGCTGGTTATATCTTTCTCTTGGTTTGGGTGATGATTAAATGTGTATGTGAAAATTTGTCAATCTTTATATTTATGATTGGTGCACTTCTCTGTATATATGTTACAGTTCAAAATCAAAGTCACTAAAGCAGACTTTTAGAAAAAGATATGATAAATTTTATATACAAACACTAATATCAACAACAGTTAGAACTGGACATGGAACAACGGACTGGTTCCAAATAGGAAAAGGAGTACATCAAGGTTGTATATTGTCACCCTGCTTATTTAACTTATATGCAGAGTACATCATGAGGAACGCTGGGCTGGAAGAAGCACAGGCTGGAATCAAGATTGCCGGGAGAAATATCAATAACCTCAGATACGCAGATGACACCACCCCTTATGGCAGAAAGTGAAGAGGAACTCAAAAGCCTCTTGATGAAAGTGAAAGAGGAGAGTGAAAAAGTTGGCTTAAAGCTCAACATTCAGAAAACTAACAGCATGGCATCCAGTGCTATCACTTCATGGCAAATAGATGGGGAAACAGTGGAAACAGTGTCAGAATTTATTTTGGGGGGCTCCAAAATCACTGTGGTAGCTGATTGCAGCCATGAAATTAAAAGACACTTACTCTTTGGAAGGAAAGTTATGACCAACCTAGATAGCATATTAAAAAGCAGAGACATTACTTTGCCAACAAAGGTCTGTCTAGTCAAGGCTACAGTTTTTCCAGTGGTCATGTATGGATGTGAGAGTTGGACTTGAAGAAAGCTGATCGCCAGAGAATTGATGCTTTTGAACTGTGGTGTTGGAGAAGACTCTTGAGAGCCTGCAAGGAGATCCAACCAGTTCATTCTAAAGGAGATCAGTCCTGGGTGTTCATTGGAAGGACTGATGCTGAAGCTGAAACACCAATACTTTGGCCACCTCATGCGACGAGTTGACTCACTGGAAAAGACTCTGATGCTGGGAGGGATTGGGGGCAGGAGGAGATGGGGACGACAGAAAATGAGATGGTTGGATGGCATCACTGACTCGATGGGGGTGAGTTTGATTAACTCCGGGAGTTGGTGATGGACAGGGAGGCCTGGCGTGCTGTGATTCGTGGGGTCACAAGGAGTCAGAGACAACTGAGCAACTGAACTGAACTGAACATCAACAATTAGCTGGGAGATTATAAAAGTTGAAATATAACAAGAAAGGACAAATCTTTTATTAAGTCATATCTCAATTAAACATATAATAGTGTAAAGTAGTTATTTTCTGCTTTTTTCTACAGATTCATTGTCATCTTTGTCTACCCTGCTCTGGACAAGAGACATGACTATCCTGGGGGATAGTTATGGCAGGATGACATATTTTCTTATCATATGTACCATGTGTATAAACTACCTATCTTAAAAGTGAATTTGTCATGTTATTTTAATACAATATTTTCCCATTGCTCTTAAAATATAATCTAAACGTTTCTTGTTGCTCAGCCTCATCCCTCTCTCAGTTGGCTTGGTGAGGCTGTCAACAACTTGAGAATAATCTTCGTTATGTTGTTTAGTCACTAAATCATGCCCAACTCTTTGTTACTCCATGAACTGTAGCCCACCAGGCTCTTCTGTCCTTGGGATTTCCGAGGCAAGATTATTAGAGTGGGTCACCATTTCCTTCTCCAGGGGATCTTCTAGATCCAGGGATCAAAGCCATGTCTTCTGCATTGGCAGGTGGATTCTTTATCACTGAGCCACGTGGTAAGCCCTGAGAATAATTATCTCACTCTTATTTTCAATGCAGCCCTATCAAGAAGGCCCAAGGACCCGGGTTATAGAAAGCAGACTGTCTACACTGGCTGACTTAACTGGTGAAACATCTGTCTTCTCCCTACCCCAAGTAAAGACCAAAAGTCTGAAAGAGGGGATGTCTGTATATACTTATCATGTGTTTTATTGTCATCAACTAAGAGTAGCCTCAGTGGATAACTACTTCTGTCACCTTATTACTAACAGAAAGTATGGCTTAATATACCTACTTGAAACCTCTAAAACCTTTTGGAAGGCTTCCAAATCTTAATTGGATTATAGTTAACAACTTTATATCATAGGTCAATTCAATTAGTTACCTAGATGTATGTTTTTCTAATCACAGTTTATGTTGGAGATATACCAGGAATTGTGTTGGGTTAATATTAGGCATTCTGTTGTTGCTTTTTGATATTTTTATGGCTACCATGAACAATTGGGAATACCTTCTTTGGCTTTGTTTTTTCAGAATCAAATACTTATAACCATGGTATATAGTTATCTGGCATAGAATTTGGGGAACTCAAATGCCCCTTCATTCATTTGTTGAACTAGACCTGACACTATAAAATGCCTTGGGATCATATGTCTTGTGAAATATTCTCCCCAAATTCAGATAACAAGTAGAAGTGAGAAACAGCTCTTAAAGGAATTTCTGATTTCCAAGGCTTATTGGCAAAGATATTTTCAAATCATCTGATGTTCAATTTTTTAAATAGACAGGAAATATAATTCAAAGAGGATTTCAATTACCCATTTTTCTAAACATTCCAAATCCTGAAACCTGTTTTCCACTGCCCTTAGAATAAAGTCCACATGTTTTACCACAGATTATTGTGTCTCCTAATTCCATCTCAATTCCATTCACTATGGTCCAGTCACACCAGTTTCCTTGTAACCTGTCCCACTCAACGAAACTGTTTCTTTCTCTGGAATCTTGAAATGACTTTTCCCTAATAACTTTTTCCCTAATCTTGTCATGTCTATTTCCTTATCATTAAAAATATGCCTCAAAAAAATGACTTCCCTGGTAGCTCTAGTAAAGACTCTGCCTGCAATGAAGACCAGGGTTAGATCGCTGGGTCAGGAAGATCCTCTGGAGAAGGTAATGACAACGCACTCCAATATTCTTGCCTGGAGAACCCCAAGGACAGAGGAGCCTGACAGGCTACAGGCCATAGAGTAGCAAAGAGTCATACATGACTGAGCAATTACACACAGACACACACATGTATTCATCCGCCTAGTTATTCTCCATCATATAATCCTGTTGTATCATTTTCATTACTCTTAACACTATTTGAAACAAATTTAGTTTTGGTTTTGGTTGTTTTATTGCCTATTTTCCAAACAGTACCTCATTTCTGAAACCTTATCTACAGTGTCTAGAACAGAATTCACCATGTAGCAAATGCTCAGCATTTTAAGTATTTTCTAATTGAATAAATAAATAAATCTAGATTTTTAGAGTAGTCACCTACATTGAGGGCCAAGCAACCATAAAATCTCTCATTTAAAAATTTGAGAATTTAATCTACCATACTCCACAGTATTCCTTTAAAGGACTCACAGGAGTTACTTATTTTACATATTATACACAAGAGCAGCTAGCAACTTGTATACTCAGACGGGATCACATATCTCTTGTACCCTATCTTGTTTCCAATCTTTGCTGCCAAGAAACCCAGGACCAAATCTGAGACCCATCTCCAAAAGCCAGACAGAAATTTATGGTGCATATTGGGAGTCCTGAGCTCAACCCCAGAGTCATTGCATAATATCATTTTATCCATCTCTTATTTTATTTTAATGTTGACCTGTATGCATTTCCATAAGTTGTTTCAAATTCTATTTGGAATGAGACAAGTTGAAAAAAAGAAAACTACATAAAATATGCATGTCGTTTGGTGTCTGTAGGCAGCCTAGCTCAGGATTTCCTCCTGTGTAAATTTTCCAAACACTTAATTTTTTCAGAATGAAGGTGGCTCTTGTCCATTGATTACAATCATATCTGTTGGTTACAGTTCAGTATTTGGTCAAATACTCTCTTATAGTATGTTCTAGTTGCTTTGTAACATAGACTCCATAAGATTTTAAGTCCTTCAGTTCAGTTCAGTTCAGTTCCATTCAGTCGCTCAGTCGTGTCCGACTCTTTGCGACCCCATGAATCACAGCACACCAGGCCTCCCTGTCCATCACCAACTCCTGGAGTTCACTCAAACTCATGTCCATTGAGTCAGTGATGCCATCCAGCCATCTCATTCTCTGTCGTCCCCGTCTCCTCCCACCCCCAATCACTCCCAGCAGTAAAGTCGTTTCCAGTGAGTCAAATTGTTGCATGAGGTGGCCAAAGTATTGGAGTTTCAGCTTTAGCATCAGTCCTTCCAATGAACACCCAGGATTGATCTCCTTTAGAATGGACTGGTTGGATCTCCTTGCAGTCCAAGGGACTCTCAAGAGTCTTGTATCTACATATGTTCTCCACAGAACTTAGAATAGTACCTGCCACATAATAGGTATTCAATAGACCTATACTAAATTAGTAAATGAGCAAATGGCTTAATATGTCCCATGGCTCAATGAAAGGATTAAATTGTTTTAAAACTTCTTGATAAAGAGAAAAATCAGTTCAACCTTTCTAATAGTCTTAATCATACCAATCAAAACAACAGGAAATTAGGGATTTTTTTTGTCTAATAGGTTTCCTACAAGAATAAAGAAAGCATTGATACTGTAAAAGCAGTGCTAAGGGGGAAGTTCATAGCAATACAGGCACACCTCAAGAAACAAGAAAAAAGTCAACTAAGTAACCTAACTCTACATCTAAAGAAACTAGAAAAGGAAGAAATGGAGAACCCCAGGGTTAGCAGAAGGAAAGAATCATAAAAATTAGGGCAGAAATAAATGCAAAAGAAACAAAAGAGACCATAGCAAAAATCAACAAAGCCAAAAGCTGGTTCTTTGAGAAGGTAAATAAAATTGACAAACCACTATCCAGACTCATCAAGAAAGAAAGGGAGAAGAACCAAATCAATAAAATTAGAAATGAAAATGGAGAAATCACAACTGACAACACAGAAATACAAAGGATTATTAGAGAATACTATCAGCAATTATATGGCAATAAAATGAATAACTTGGAAGAAATGGACAAATTCCTAGAAAAGTACACCTTGCCAAAACTGAACCGGGAAGAAATAGAAAATCTGAACAGACCCATCACAAGCACGGAAATAGAGGAAGTAATCGGAAAACTTCCAGCAAAAAAAAGCCCAGGTCCAGACGGCTTCACAGCTGAATTCTACCAAAAATTTAGTGAAGAGCTAACACCTATTCTACTCAAACTCTTTCAGAAAATTGCTGAGGAAGGAAAACTTCCAAACTCATTCTATGAGGCCACTATCACCCTAATCCCAAAACCTGGTAAAGATCCCACAAAAAAAGAAAAATACAGGCCAATATCACTGATGAACATAGATGCAAAAATCCTTAACAAAATTCTAGCGATCAGAATCCAACAACACATTAAGAAGGTCATACATCATGACCAAGTGGGCTTTATCCCAGGAATGCAAGGATTCTTCAATATCCGCAAATCAATCAACGTAATACACCACATTAACAAACTGAAAAATAAAAATCATATGATTATCTCAATAGATGCAGAGAAAGCCTTTGACAAAATACAACATCCATTTATGATAAAAACTCTCCAGAAAGTGGGAATAGAAGGGACATATCTCAACATAATAAAAGCTATATACGACAAACCCACAGCAAACATTATCCTCAATGGTGAAAAACTTAAAGCATTTCCCCTAAAGTCAGGAACAAGACAAGGGTGCCCACTCTCACCACTACTATTCAACATAGTTCTAGAAGTTTTGGCTACAGCAATCAGAGCAGAAAAAGACATAAAAGGAATCCAAATTGGAAAAGAAGAAGTAAAACTTTCACTGTTCGCTGATGACATGATCCTCTACACAGAAAACCCTAAAGACTCTACCAGAAAACTACTGGAGCTAATCAATGAATACAGTAAAGTTGCAGGATATAAAATCAACACACAGAAATCCCTTGCATTCCTATACACTAATAATGAGAAAATAGAAAGAGAAATTAAGGAAACTATTCCATTCACTGTTGCAACGAAAAGAATTAAATACTTAGGAATATATCTACCTAAGGAAACAAAAGACTTGTACATAGAAAACTATAAAACACTAGTGAAAGTAATCAAAGAGGATACTAATAGATGGAGAAATATACCGTGTTCGTGGATTGGAAGAATAAATATTGTGAAAATGAGTATACTACCCAAAGTAATTTATACATTCAATGCAATCCCTGTCAAGCTACCAACGATATTTTTCACAGAACTAGAACAAATAATCTCACAGTTTGTATGGAAATACAAAAAACCTCGAATAGCCAAAGCAATCTTGAAGAAGAAAAATGGAACTAGAGGAATTAACCTGCCGGACTTCAGGCTCTACTACAAAGCCACAGTCATCAAGACAGTATGGTACTGGCATAAAGACAGAAATATAAATCAATGGAACAAAATAGAAAGCCCAGAGATAAACACACGCACCTATGGACACCTTATCTTCGACAAAGGAGGCAAGAATATAAAATGGAGAAAAGACAGTCTCTTTAACAAGTGGTGCTGGGAAAACTGGTCAGCCACTTGTGAAAGAATGAAATTAGAACACTTCCTAACACCATACACAAAAATAAACTCAAAATGGATTAGAGAGCTAAATGTAAGACCAGATACTATAAAACTCCTAGAGGAGAACATAGGCAAAACACTCTCTGACATAAATCACAGTAGGATCCTCCAAGACCCACCTCCCAGAATATTGGAAATAAAAGCAAAAATAAACAAATGGGACCTAATTAAAATCAAAAGCTTCTGCACAGCGAAAGAAACTCTAAGCAAGGTGAAAAGACAGCCTGCAAAATGGGAGAAAATAATAGCAAATGAAGCAACTGATAAAGGATTAATCTCCAAAATATACAAGCAGCTCCTGCAGCTCAATTCCAGAAAACTAAGTGACCCAATCAAAAAATGGGCCAAAGAACTAAACAGACATTTCTCCAAAGACATAAAGATGGCTAACAAACACATGAAAAAATGCTCAACATCCCTCATAATCAGAGAAATGCAAATCAAAACCACAATGAGATACCATTTCACACCAGTCAGAATGGCTGCTATCCAAAAGTCTACATGCAATAAATGCTGGAGAGGGTGTGGAGAAAAGGGAACCCTCTTACACTGTTGGTGGGAATGCAAACTAGTACAGCCACTATGGAGAACAGTGTGGACATTCCTCAAAAAACTGGAAATAGAACTGCCATATGATCCAGCAATCACACTCCTGGGCATACACACCGAGGAAACCAGAATTGAAAGAGACACGTGTACTCCAATGTTCATTGCAGCACTGCTTATAATAGCCAGGACATGGAAGCAACCTAGATGTCCATCTGCAGATGAATGGATAAGAAAGCTTTGGTACATATACACAATGGAGTATTTTTCAGCCATCAAAAAGAATGCATTTGAATCAGTTTTAATGAGGTGGATGAAATTGGAGCCAATTATACAGAGTGAAGTAAGCCAGAAAGAAAAACATCAATACAGTATACTAACGCATATATATGGAATTTAGAAAGATGGTAACCTGAACCCTGTATACGAGACTGCAAAAGAGACATAGGCATATAGAACAGTCTTTGGGACTCTGTGGGAGAGGGTGAAGGTGGGATGATTGGGGAGAATGGCATTGTAGCATGTATATTATCATAAGTGACCTGTCCAGGTTCGACGCATGATACAGGATGCTTGGGTCTGGTGCACGGGGATGACATGGAGGGAAGATATGGGGAGGAGGGAGGTGGGAGGGGGGTTCGGGAGGGAGAGCACATGTACACCCGGGGCGGATTCATGTCAGTGTGTGGCAAAACCAACCAATATATTAATGTAAGGTAATTTGCCTCCAATAAAATAAAAAAAAAAAAAGAAAGCATTGATGATGTTCAACTGTATAAATATTAAGAGACAGTGTATTCCATGCTTTCAGAATACAGAATTTTACTAGACACAGATTTGTCAGCACTGCAATGCTTTTGTATTGATTCTAAAGTGCTTTTTGGATGAACTTTGAAAGCCATTTGCTGAGTGTGGGATTTTGCATGCTTGAGGTTGTCAATAAATATGTTTTGCTGTAATTATTAACTATATGTTCTTGCACCTGTGGGGACGATGAAGCATCTAATTTCACTTTCAGCAATAAACATGAGAAACTGTCTGCAGGATTCCTCTTTTGATTCCAGCTGCCAACAGCTTGGAATGCTTTGAGTCCAGCTAACTCTACATTCCCTCATTAGCTGGTGTCCCCATTTATTTTTCTGCCTAAATGGGTAGCAAAGTCATTTTGTTTAGCTCATTCAGATCTGTTGAGAAAGATACCAGCAAATCAACACCTGTCACTTTTCAGTAAATCCTAAGAGGCACTGGGGCTTTGCAGCAGACTTGCCTTGGCAGGAAACAAAATGCTTGAGGGTTGCAGTAAATGACTGGATTCTCTGAAACTGCCATCTCCCTGAAAGTGGAGAATGAGCATCAGTCTATTATGGACATAATCCAAATCACTTATAAGATAATAAAATTTAATTATGTATTCTTAAAAACTGAGAACCCACCAATTGTTGTTAACAAGCTTTTCCTCATTTGTAGCTAGTGAGTTAAATTTGTTGAGGCTATTTTTCCAACAGTTAATTTTTTAAATACCATTTTATTTTTAGTTAAGTAGCTTTGGTATAACATTGCTTTTAGTGGTAGATTAAATACATCCATTAATTTTAACTTTCCTACATTTTGGAAACCAGGAGCTAAATTCCTGGGTGTGTCTTTATATAATTGTCATTATCTGCACCTTAGAGACTTTCTCTGTTTATTATCTATTAGGAGAAGTATTTCCCTCTCATCTCTGAACAGCTGGGCATCTGTCTTTGCATTGATTTTTAGGTACCTCTGTGCTTGAGAGCACAAACATGGTAAAGCATTTCAAAATTCATTCTGATTTGGTCAGATCCTGTTTTGAGTTAACTGTTGTGGGTGAGATCGTCCCTTAACAAGGACATTATGGATTTAATGACCCTGGCACCCCACTCCAGTACACTTGCCTGGAAAATCCCATGGATGGAGGAGCCAGGTAGGCTGCAGTCCATGGGGTCGCTAAGAGTCAGAACGACTGACAACTTTCACTTTTCGCTTTCATGCATTGGAGAAGGAAATGGCAACCCAATCCAGTGTTCTTCCCTGGAGAATCCCAGGGACGGCGGAGCCTGGTGGCTGCCGTCTATGGGGTTGCACAGAGTCAGACACGACTGAAGCTACTTAGCAGCAGCAGCAGAAGCAACTGGCCTTTCTGGAAAAGACAATGGCAACCCACTCCAGTACTCTTGCCTGGAAAATCCCATGGGCGGAGGAGCCTGGTGGGCTGCAGTCCATGGGGTCGCGAAGAGTCGGACACGACTGAGTGGCTTCACTTTTCACTATATCCACAAAAGGTTAAACTGACCCCAGAAATCTGCATTTCATTCTTTAAAAAGTAATTTAAGAACTGACAAGTTAATTTTTTTGCTGTGTACCAGATACTTTTCTGTAGCAGTTTCCATGAATTGTCTTTTTTTTTTCTTTTCCATGGATTATCTTATTTACCTGAACTAAAATATTCTATAATCCAGATACTATTACCACACCCTCCTTCAGTTCAGTTCAGTTCAGTTGCTCAGTCATGTCCGACTCTTTGCAACCCCATGGACTGCAATATGCCAGACTTCCCTGTCCATCACTAACTCCCAGAGTTTACTCAAACTCATGTCCATTGAGTTGGTGATGCCATCCAACCATTTCATCCTCTGTCATCCCCTTCTCTTCAAGACTTCAATTTTTCCCAGCATCAGGGTCTTTTCCAAGGAGTCAGTTTTTTGCATCAGGTGGCCAAAGTGTTGGAGTTTCAGCTTCAGCATCAGTCCTTCCAATGAATATTCAGGACTGATTTCCCTCAGGATGGACTGGTTGGATCTCCTTGCAGTCCAAGGGACTCTCAAGAGTCTTCTCCAACACCACAATTCAAAAGCATCAATTCTTCGGCACTCAGCTTTGTTTATAGTCCAACTCTCACATCCATACATGACTACTGGTAAAACCATAGCCTCGACTAGACAGACCTTTGTTGGCGAAGTAATGTCTGTGCTTTTCAATATGCTGTCTAGGTTGGTCATAACTTTTCTCCCAAGGAGCAAGTGTCATTTATTTTCATGGCCACGGTCACCATCTGCAGTGATTTTGGAGCCCCCCGAAATAAAGTCTGTCACTGTTTCCACTGTTTCCTCATCTATTTGCCATGAAGTGATGAGAACAGATGGCATACTCTTAGTTTTCTGAATGTTGAGTGTTAAGCCAAATTTTTCACTCTCCTCTTTCACTTTCATCAAGAGGCTCTTTTGTTCTTCACTTTCTGCCATAAAGGTGATGTCATCTGCATATCTGAGGTTATTGATATTTCTCCTGGCAATTTTGATTCCAGTTTGTGCTTCATCCAGCCCAGAGTTTTTCATGATGTACTCTGCATATTAGTTAAATAAGCAGGGTGATAATATACAGCCTTGATGTACTGCTTTCCCAAATTGGAACCAGTCTTTTGCTCCATGTCCAGTTCTAACTGTTGCTTCTTTACCTGCATAGAGGTTTCTCAGGAGGCAGGTAACATAGTCTGGTATTCCCATCTCTTAAAGAATTTTGCTGAGTTTGTTTTGGTACACACAGTCAAAGGCTTTGGCATAATCAATAAAGCAGAAGTAGATGTTTTTCTGGAACTCTCTTGCTTTTTCAATGATCCAAGGGATGTTGGCAATTTGATCCTCTGCCTTTTCTACATCCAGCTTGAACATCTGCAAGTCCATGTTTCACATACTGTTGAAGCCTGGCTTGGAGAATTTAGAGCATTACTTTACTAGCGTGTGAGATGAGTGCAATGGTGTGGTAGTTTGAGCATTATTTGGCATTACCTTTTTTGGGGATTGGAATGAAAACTGACATTTTCTAGTCCTGTGGCCTAGGAACTGAAGCACAAGGAGTTTAAGCAGCTTTCCCAAAGTTACACAGCAAGTCAATGGTGAAAACATACTTTAAACCCCCAAAATTCAGATTTTACTCATGATACTCTTATTCCCTCACTTGGCTATAGGATAGAAAAGTATGTACATATGCATGCTCACTAATTTCTCTAAAGCCTATAACATGCTTACTGTCACAAACCTTTGTGATCAATACCATAAAATCCCATATGTGTCTAGACTATATGTAGGTGCATTTTTGGTAGATCATGTCCAAAGTAATAGTTATTGCCAGATGACAAGTCGCTCCTAGTTGTAGCTACACAGCTGTTTTAGAACTCCCTGTATCTTTTTAAGCTTCATCCAAATAGATATTTCTGGCAAGGATTCTCTGTTTTACTTTGAGTCAGTCAGAATTGCTATTATTATAGATCTTGACCTCAGTTGACTTTAAAGTATCGCCTAACCTTCAACAGAATTACTTTGTACTGTGTGAGAGTTGGGTTTGTCTTCAAATAAGAAAACACTGTTCACACACTGCTGATTAGATTTGCATTGTGAATGGTGTTCGCAGCCATGACAGTAATGATGCACAGACGTCTTCAGGCCCATGAATCAACTGAAATTATGTGCAAGTTATCTAATTGGAGTTAGGGGTGTGTGATAATTAAATACAGATACAAATTCTTTACTACTTCTCCCACTGAGAGGTGGAGTTTAATTTCTCTCTCTCCTTGAATCTGATCTTGCCTTATTGGTGTATTTGACCAATTTCAATGGGGAGAAGAAAGTGATAAACTGGGAATTCCAAGCATCGGTCATAAAACAAGAGCTTCCACTTAGGTCTTTCATTTGCATACTCTGGGGGAACCCAACTACCTTGTGAGAACTTCAACTTCCTGAAATCACATGTTGCAGATGCCAGATATAGGTGCTCTGGTCAGCAGTCTCCACTGAGTCCAAGTTTCCATTCATTCTTACTATCAATTGAGTGAAGCCAGCTTGGACCTTCAAAACCAACCCAACTACAAGCTGAGTACACAAAGTGACCTCAAACAGTGCCACAAAAACAGATAAATCATACAGCCAAGTCAGGTCCAAATATCTAACCTACAAAACTGTGAGATACAATAAAACATTGTTTAAAGCCATTGAGTTTGGGAGTAGTTTGTTATGCAGCAATGGATAAATAACCACAACAGAAAATGATAGATGGCTCTGCCACAAAGGAATCAAATATGACATTCTACCATCACATAACCTCAAAGTCCCCAGGTTCTAAAGAAGTCAGTTCACATTTATAAGCAGATTTCACATCCATTTTGGGATTCAACTCAATAAACATGGATCTCTGACTCTATTGCTGGCAGAGTACATCCCCAACGTATTCAGAAATGAGTCCAGGGACTTCCTTGAGAGTCCAGTGGTTAAGGATCCACTTTCCAATGTGGGTTCAATTCCTGGTTAGGGAACTAAGAGCCCACATGTCGAGGGGCAATTAAGCCCACAGGCACAACTACCGAGCCTGTGTGCTCTGGACCTCATATGCTAACACAAGACCTAAAACAGCCAAATAAATAAATAAATATTTTTAAAAAAGAAATGACTCCATACAAGCTGACTGCTTTCCTGGAAGAATTCTTTATCCCCTTGGCCAATTGAAAGAGCTTCAACTCCCATAGATTCTGACCATAATTCATATTTTCATTGACATCTTCACCTGGACACAAAAATCAGTTCATGCAACTAAATAAGCATTCAGACAACAAGCAATTCTTCTTTCATCTGCATTTCCTCCCCTTCTGCCGTCCTCTGTCAACTTCTTTGACCTACCCCTGCTCTCATTGATTCTCTCCACTGCAGCTCCATCTCCTTCCCAAACATGCTGCTTCTTTCTGCCTCCTCCTTTCATCTCTGTTTGACCTCAGGCAGTCTCTTTACCTCTCTTCATATTTGTAAATTAGGGATGTGGTAAACATTAAAATTAGGTCATGTGTGCATGCTTAGTTACTCAGTCGTGTCCAACTCTTTGCAACCCTCTGGACCTGGTAAACTGCCAGGCTACTTTGTCCATGGGATTCTCTAGGCAAGAATACTAGAGTGGGTTGCCATGCCCTTCTCCAGGGGATCTTCCTAACCCAAGGATCAAACCTTTATCTCTTGTGTCCTGCATTGACTGGTGGATTCTTTACCACAAGTGCCACCTGCGTCACGTAATTTAAACATTAGCACAGGATACAGAGTAAGTGCTCAAAATATTTTCACCTTATTAAAACATTACTAATATCCTTCAGCCTAAAGCAATAGTGAACTTGACAATCAACTCATGCCAACACATGCCAACAAACACTTGTCTGACAACAACTACTACAATGTGTCAAAACTCCTTCTCATAAAAACCTAAATTCCATTTGGGCTCATTCAGGACCACTTCTACCATAACCAAAACCTTCAAATCAAAGTAACCACACTTCCCAGGAAAACAGTATGACATGGTGTGAATAAGTATAATGTCCAACCCTAGAATGCAAAGAAACTATCAAAGTGTCACTGAGGTCATTCTAGAAATTCAAATTAGGCAACAAAATTACTCTTTTTAATTTCATAGTTTTGTTCAATATGATTGCATTATTTCTAATGGACATATCAAAATTATTTTAAATTGAATTAATCTAATTAGCAAAAATATTAAAATTTATTAGTGTTTCCCATTTGGCGCTAGTGGTAAAGAAGCATACTATGATAATGAAATACATTTTCTTATCAACAAAGAAAAATAATAATTCTTCCTAGAATACTTTTTTATTCAGAGGTCTCTAAACATTTTAACATTATGTGAATTTCACTTTTATAATGTGATAAGGTCAATAATAACTATTAGAATTTCTGCTTTAGAACTCTTGTTCCCTCAGACTATAATAGATATTGAATAATATTGGTACTTACTAATAACCAATTTTTAAAAATAAACATACAGCTGCCCACTAGACTTCTCTATTTAGGTGTTCCATAAAAATAACAGCAACATCAATCATAATAATGACTGAAACTTATCACAGCACTTACACTGTACTCAGCACTATTTGAAGTACTTAATTTACATTTTCTCAATCTTTTCATCACATCTATCATGGCAACAAGCCTATGTATAGGCATTACTATTCCCATTTTATAAAGGAAACTGAAGTATGAAAAGTTTAAATAAACTGCTCAGGATCACACAACTACTGAGTGTCCGAGCATGGATTTAAATCCAAGAAGACTCCAAAGTCTTTTAACCACTGCTTATACACCTGACCTGCCTCTTGAGAAACCTATATGCAGGTCAGGAAGCAACAGTTAGAACTGGACATGAAACAACAGACTGGTTCCAAATAGGAAAAGGAATACGTCAAGGTTGTATATTGTCACCCTGCTTATTTAACTTATATGCAGAATACATCATGAGAAACACTGGACTGGAAGAAGCACAAGCTGGAATCAAGATTGCTGGGAGAAATATCAATAACCTCAGATATGGAGATGACACCACCCTTATGGCAGAAAGTGAAGAACTAAAGAGCCTCTTGATAAAACTGAAAGAGGAGAGTGAAAAATTTGGCTTAACGCTCAACATTCAGAAGACTAAGATCATGGCATCCGGTCCCATCACTTCATGGAAAATAGATGGGAAAACAGTGGAAACAGTGACAGACTTTATTTTGGGGGGCTCCAAAATCACTGCAGATGCTGATTGGAGCCATGAAATTAAAAGACACTTACTCCTTGAAAGGAAAGTTATGACCAACCTAGATAGCATACTAAAAAGAAGAGACTTTGTCAACCAAGGTCTGTCTAGTCAAGGCTATAGTTTTTCCAGTAGTCATGTATGGATGTGAGAGTTGGACTACAAAGAAAGCTGAGCGCCAAAAAATTGATGCTTTTGAACTGTGGTGTTGGAAAAGACTCTTGAGAGTCCCTTGGACTGCAAGGAGATCCAACCAGTCCATCCTAAAAGAGATCTGTCCTGGGTGTTCATTGGAAGGACTGATGTTGAAGCTTAATCTCCAATACTTTGGCCAACTGATGCAAAGAGCTGATTCATTTGAAAAGACCCTGATGCTGGGAAAGATTGAGGGTGGGAGGAAAAGGTGATGACAGAGGATGAGATGGTTGGATGGCATTGCCAACTCAATGGACATGAGTTTGGGTAAACTCCAGGAGTTGGTGATGGACGGGGAGGCCTGGTGTGCTGCGGTTCATGGGGTTACAAAGAGTTGGACACGACTAAGCGACTGAACTGAAACTGAAATACATCATTTCAATTCTGCCTTTCACGGACACCTGAAAATCTCATGCCTAAAACAGAACTTACCATCTTCAACCAACACTCAGCACTAACTCCTGGGTTCATTAATGCCAAAAATATCATATGACCTCTTACCTGTCGCTCAGGCAAACAAGCAACTCTGAATCTGAGGAACCTCGCTCAGTCTTCCAAACACATTATGACAGTTCTTTCTCCCAAATATTAATACATCATTCTTCTTCTTGCTTTCTCTTCCCTATTCTAGTCCAAATGATTGTGTGTGTGTGTGTCTCCTAGATCAGATCACTGTATTTGCCTCTTAACTACTCTCTGCCTCCAATCCTGGTTCATTCTGTCCAGTCTCAATTCTGCAGTCAAAGTGACTTTCTCTAAAATACTGAAGCAATTATGTCACCTTCTAACTTAAAAAAAAAACTCCAGCAGCTTGCTGCTATCCTTAGTGTCCAAATTCTCTAACATGGCTTCCAGGGCACTTAATCTGAGCTATTTCTCAGCCTTACCATCAACCCTGCATGCACAGTACTCCAGTCATACTCAGCTGCCTTCAATTCTTCAAACTCAATATATTTCCTTGCCTTGGGGTCTTCACACACATTATTTTCACTGTGCATACACACTGTAGAACACACCACACTGTTCACCTGGAAAATTCTTACTTATCCCCCAGGTTCCAGTTTAGATGTTCTTTATGGAAGCCTGCCAGGATCCGCCCAGGCAACTGTTCACACAGACCCTGAACTTCCCTGATGGCAGCATTAATCAAGTTCTACTATAGTAGTTATCTTTAAATTCTCTTCATCCATCTCTAAACTATAAGCTTCATTAGACCAAATCTACTCTATTTTATTTATAAATACTCAATAAATGTTTGTGAATTTAATTAATGAATTTAAGACACAAAGCACTAAAGAACGGTGATATAGATATTCTACATATAAGAAACCACATACTCCAAAATTGTCTATTTTCTACCAGAAAATAGATTTGCAATACTATTCTGAATGAAATATTCTAAAGCAAACAGTTAAAAAGATGGAAAATGGTAAGTGAGTGGTCATGAACAAACTATAATGGAGAAAGAATCTATGAAGATTAAATATAAGTTTTGGAGGTTGATAAACACATAAGATGGTTAGATAGCACTACTGACTCAACTGACATGGTTCTGAGCAAACTCTAGGATATAATGAAGATCAGGGAAGCCTGGCATGCTGCAGTATATGGGGTCACAAAGAGTCAGGCACCATGGTCACAGAGATACATGCAAGTATTGATAAGATTACTGAAATAACTAAGATTAAAGAGAATTCTTTGGATCTATGATAATCTTGAGGGGAAAGTTGACTGGAGATTTTGGAAAATTAGTGTTTTCAGGGTTTCCTTTACAAACTCTTCAGCCCCTTGAATATATGAACAGTGAAGTTAAGACTGGAGGCCCGATATAAACTGGGCCTCCCTTAAGCCAAGGGAGGAGATAGGATCTTTTAACTCAAAAGAAGGACCAGAAAACAATTATTCTGATGAAGCACTTTGCACCACAATCATTTTTTGGAGTCAAAACTTTGTGGAAGCTATTGTTCTGAACACCTATTAGGTTCCAGGAATGTAATAGTCAATAGAACAAGTATGTCCCTACCTTCCATAGATTTGCATAAGGATCAGAGACTCGCAACTGGCTCTCAGTTTTAGCTTTCAGGTTGAAGAAAATAGGTGCTGAGATGATCTGAAATGATTTATAGTAGAATAGCCCCAATAGATCAAAGGAAATCATCATTGATTAAAAGCAACCCTGTCATAATGACATTAGTACAAATATAGTAACCAAAGAACCATGTGTTTCATGTATTTCAAAAAATATCTGTTTGAACTCACCTTTCCAGAGAGATTAGCATGACAAAATCCAAACAGGGTAAGCCAAGGACCATTCTCTGACAAATCAGTCTACAAAGTACCATCTGTTTACATTTAGAAGTCCCTGATTGCATGTGAGCTAAGTCACCACAGTTGTGTTTAACTTTGCAACCCGATGGACTATAGCCCGCCAGGCTCCTCTGTCCATGGGATTCTCCAGGCAAGAATAGTAGAGTGGGTTGCCATGCCCTCATCCAGAGGATCTTCCTGACCCAAGGATTAAACCCAGGTCTCCTGTGGCTCCTGAATTACAGGTGGATTCTTTACTGCTGAGCCACCGGGGAAGCCCTTATAAGTCCCTATGGCCCCACAGATCCATAGATTTCAGCAGAATCAGACTCTAGAGTGAGTGAATTACTTCTGAAAAGAATAGGACTTCACAGAGTACATCAAGGCATGTAATGATAGATTTAGCACAAGATAATATTTTTGCTCTGGAGACGCCCTCAGTGTTGTGAAAGTTAGTATTGCTATGTCTTATTGTGATATAATGAATAAAGTATGAACTTAATTTGCATCAAATACTTGTGCCTCATGGTTTTGAGCAGTAGCAGCAGCATGGTTTTGAAAATCTCTGAAAAATCCTACTCATTCACATCTTAACTGCAATGAGACCATTTTCCCCCTGCAGCTCCCTATATATTTTAATTATGAGTGGGAAGAAAAGTGTATCAAACCTGGCAAATAATATGACATTATGTCCTTAGTTTAATTGGAAAACATTCTTTAAAAAGGATCCATATGTAAATCCTCTTGAATGGAGAGATTAAAATAAATGTTACAGTCTAATTAAATTATTTCATATAAATTTTCTTTGCAGCATTCTATGTGGAAATTTGTAAAGAGTTATGGGAAACACTTAGCAGAATATTTCTGTTATGCTAATGACCTCAATGCCCTGCTATATTTCATCCTTCAGGACCTTGCATAGGCAGGTAGAAGAGAGACTATGAAAGAGATTACTGAATGTGCTTAAATTTCAGAAAGAAGAATACAATTATCTGGACACTGGATATTAGAATGAATTTTTATTAATAAAATACATACATTTTCAAATTATTTCTCTTTTTTAATAACTTGCTTTGAACTTTCAGATTCTTTCTCCTTTCTATGTGCTCATATCTTGGTCTTCATTGCAGCTGCCAACAGCACTAAGATTTGTGTGGGAAATTGTCATTTGGGAACACAGCATCTTTGACTTTTTTTGCATGTGTGAGACTGCTGTGTTGCTTCCTTTGATGAACAAAAGCACTTCTCTGGGGTTTGTGTGTTTCTTCTAGGAAACACCTTACAGAAATAATTAGCTACACTGGTAGTTTCAGGAGAGAGAAAATGAACCTCTACTGCTATCAGAAAAGCCTATTTTTTGTTTTGGTCAACAATCAATAGTTTTCTTTGTGAACACAAGTCCTTTATAAAATGAAAGTTGTAAAGACTCAAAAAATGATCTTTAAGAAACAAGGGGCTCTCACAAATGGTGTAAATTTTGATTTGCTGAGGTTGTTTTTTTTTTTTTTTTCTTTTTCATTACTGCATGATCTCAACAGCTGTAGGTACTTAAACTCTCTTCCTGGAACCCTTGCACCCTACATTACGCACAAGAGAAGTAGGGACAATTATTACCAATTTTTCACAGAACCTAGGGAGCCACTCAGGAGGACAGACATTCTTGCTCCTGCCACATTCCCTTCACACTCACCAACTGCAACAGCATCTCATAAAATAGTACAGTAATATTCACTAGGGAAAATAGAATTTTTGTATATAAGAACAAAGGAAAAGGAAATAAAAGGGAAAGAAAGTTAAGCCAGTCTTTTTCTAGCTAAGGTTGTCTAGAGTGATATGTAATGAAAGGTCTTTGTGGATTTGATTGGGTGTGTGTGAGTATTCGTGGCACCTGTGCCTGCAGGGGGGCCGCACCGGCAGCCAAATGGTAATACTGGTGTGTAATTACAGAGCACTTAACTGCATTCAGCCTTGGTTTGTTTCTCTGATAATTTCCACTTTCATTGTTCAAGAGGCTGTGGACACTGTGGAAGCTGAGGTTCAAGTACCTGCAGCTGTTGAGATACATGAATGTAGTAGCTGTTTTTAAAAGTTTCCAGTAGGAATGCTGTTTAAGAGGAAAGTTTAACAGAAATACAGTGAAAATATTCTACTTACCTTTCCAAAGTCATAAAATTCTCCATGTTTAACTGGATCATTCTTTAGTCCTCTTTCTTCTTCATTTCACAAGCTGGCTGAGCTCTCTTTTCACGCCACCCACTAGAGCTGGTCCTCCCCTGCTATTAAATTCTCAGTGTGGAAAAAGCTACTTCAATTCCTATTCCCCTCTACAGACATAGCCCCCATGTTGTATGCAGTTGTGATATATAACAGATTCAGACATTTTAAAATGTGTTAACCTGTTTATATAAAAAAATACAAATATTCCAAAAGGACAAAGACTTGCCAAATCTGAGCACAAATCTGCTTTTGTTTGCTTCCATTTCCCTCCTCCAACCAAACTGCTGAATACAGTATTTGTGTTTAGTTTTCTTAAAGGTTGGAATATTGGCAAACACAAAGGTAACACAAACAAAAATTAATATAATTTCATTTTCAGCACCTTGGAGAGAGTGTATGTCATCTGTTTTCCCAAAACCCTTAATTTCAGGAACAGAAATATAGGGATTATTTAGAAACAATACTGCTTGATTAATTATTATTACTCTACCATTTTATCATATTTTAGAAATAGCCTGTTCAAAGTAATACAAAAATTGAGAGCTTTTATTAAATTTCCACAGTATAAAAGTTAACTATTGCTTCCCTAATAGCTCAGTTGGTAAAGAATTCGCCTGCAATGCAGGAGACCCTGGTTCGACTCCTGGGGTCAGGAAGATCCACTGGAGAAGGGATAGGCTACCCACTCCAGTATTCTTGGGCTTCCCTTGTGCCTCAGCTGGTAAAGAATCCACCTTCAATGCGGGAGACCTGGGTTCTATCCCTGGGTTGGGACGATCCCCTTGAGATGGGAAAGGCTACCCACTCCAGTATTCTGGCCTGGAGAATTCCATGGACTGCATAGTCCATGGGGTCACAAAGAGTCGGACACGACTGAGTGACTTTCACTTTCAATTGCTTTGAATATTTGATACTTTCAGCAAGCAATTCTTTGTTTCAAATTAATAGTTAACATTTTTAAATTGGTCACTAACAGTGTGCTTACTTTTGACTAAAGTGTAATTGTTCTTTCCTCTGAGTGTGCATATACATATATGTATTTAGATAGATAGGTGATGGATATTAATAGATTGATTGATAGAGGATAGATGGAGTAAGCAATAATAAATCAAATGGGATAAAATATTACCCGTGAACAATTTTTATATTTGCAATTTTTTAAGTCCAAAATTCTTTCCAAATAAAAAGTTTTGAAATTTCTTTGTGATTCAAACACGTACAACCAAAAATTTAGTCTCAACCTCTGCCCTTAGTCCTTTCTCTTCAAACATAGCCTGAGCTCCAGCTATACCATACTGCTTGTAATTTCTTCAAATTAACATGCTTATCCTCTTGTCTACCTGGAGATTGACAACACATGGTACAAGACAGGCCATTTCTCCAGAAAAGCATTTCCCTGATCTCTGCAGGCAAGTGTTTTCTTCACCATAAGAAATGAATTCCAAGTTTGATGCATGATACAAGATGCTCGGGGCTGGTGTACTGGGATGAACCAGAGGGATGGGATGGGGAGGAAGGTGGGAGGGGGGTTCAAGATGGGGAACATATGTACACCCAGGGCAGATTCATGTCAATGTATGGCAAAACCAATACAATAATGTAAAGTAATTAGCCTCCAATTAAAATAAATTTAAAAAAAGAAAAAAAAGAAATGAATTCTTTTACATATCCGTCTTCATCAAAATACAAGATATAAAGAAAAATGAAACTGCATTTTTTTGTGACTCTGGGCATGTTACTTGACTCCTGGTACTTGAGTTTCTTTATTTGTAATGTGGAGATGACAGCACCTACTCATAGGGATATTTTGAGGACTAAATGGGTTAACTCATATAAAGGACTTAGAACTACCTGAGGAATAGCGGGTACTCCATAATGTTACCAATAGTTACTTATGCTGGGGCTCGTGATGAGATGGTGCAGAGTAATAAAGCATCAGAAAAGTACTAGACTAGTCAGTGTAGGAGGGATCATAGTATATTATACACTAAAACTTTCAGAAACTCATTAAATATTTTCAGGAAAATGAATGGATGATCAGGGAGTGCATTGCCATGATCTTGTGAGGAAAAAGTAATGAAGGTCTCAACCGAGGCCATAAAAAGAGGGAAATAAGATAAAATCAATTCTGAAAGACTTTGTGTAGGTCTACGTCAAGGGAAGGGATAAAAGCCATGTTGTCCTCATTATCTTAGAAACTTTACAAATCCACGTCTTAGGTGGTATTTCTAGGCTAGCTATGGTGCCACCGCGGCCTTTGATACTGTCTGACAACATGGATCAGCCTTTGACTGCCTTCAAATACTTTTCTCTGTGTTACACAAGACATTTTTTTAAGCTTTATTATATATGTGTGGAAATCTTTGGTCAGTACGTGATTTTAGCTATATATTTGAAAGAATCTGGGCACGTCGTACTGGTCCAGTAGTTAAGAATCTGCCTGCCAATGCAGGAGAGTGGATGTGATCCCTGGAAGGGAAACAAAGAGCCCATATGCTCTGGAGCAACTAAGCCAGTGCACCGCAACTACTGAAGCTCACGCAACTTGGAGCCCATGTGCCATAACTAGAGAATCTGGGCACTGCAATGAAAGATCTTGCATGACTCGGCGAAGATTCTGCATGTTGCAATTAAGACCTAAAGCAGCCACATAAATATTAAAAAAAGAAAGGATGCAGATCAAAGGTAGTATATAACCGCGTAACAAGAGAATGAATTTTTTATGAGATTTATAAGCAAGGGATAGGAGAAGGAAAAAAAGAGAAATTAACAGCTTAAGCTTCATTATTTTTAATATAAATTGCTCTTACCCTATAGGGCTTTGTG
This sequence comes from Moschus berezovskii, assembly GCF_049115385.1. NCBI lineage: Eukaryota > Metazoa > Chordata > Mammalia > Artiodactyla > Moschidae > Moschus > Moschus berezovskii. The sequence goes on from NC_142461.1 coordinate 37,972,803, forward strand.
TGGAAAAAAGAATAAAAAAAGATATAATCCTGGAACCAAGCCCTGTTTCACCAGAGAAATGAACAGATTTTGTGGATCAATATAAAGATAAATGAATAAATAAATGCAAGAATACCACTGTCTTATCTCTCAATAGTGTTTTATTTAAAAATTCACAATTAGAGCATGTGTAATAACACAAAAAGTTTAAAAGTGACAAAGGCTGCCCTGTAGGAAAGATTTTTCTTGTATGGAGAAGGAACAAGGACTTTGTGCCTAAAATGTATAAAACTTAACGTTGCATCAGGGGACTGAGTAGATCAACAGAATCTATACTCTGAAGGGAATGAACATAACTTCCAAGTTATTCCAAAGTGGGCAGAAAGGAGGGGCATGGCAGAGATGGCATAAATCTGAAGATTTCACTTGGCTCAGGTTAAAAATCCAAAGAGAAACAAGAACAAAACCTCAGTGGTATCCACCATCTGCTGACATACTACAAAACACAAAATTGCAAACCAGTATCCTTTTAAGAAATCCATACTTTAAAGACCTCTGCTACACTTCTCAATTTCAGCTCTGTAGGAGGGGATGATGATATTCCTGTATAAGCCAGAGAGAACGATTACTGAAAAGAAACAATACACAAACACCATGATGGAGGAGTTCTTAAATTAAATCCATATTTCATTTGAACCGTTTTTAGAATGTTCTGCCTTGTTATGTGAAAGTGTCCTGAGTATGGCAGATGCTGTTTAAAACTGACAATAGTGTCTGTAAAGGATATATAGAAAGAGTTCAGAAGACAGAGTAGCAACTTTTTCTACCTTGATCATCATTAATCACCACTATACAATGTTAGCTGCAAAGAAGCATGTAGATAAACTTGGCCTACCAAAAATAAGACATTAATAAGTGAAGACTCATGAAGAACAGTTACTTAGGGAGGACTCTCTAAAATTTTTAAAAGGTGACTGACAACAATTTAATTGTGAAAGAAAAGAATATTAAGGCATACCTAAGTACACTGAAATTAAGTTTGATATCAATATTTGTCTCTAGGAAAGAAAGCTTCAGATCAGTTCCTTTAGATAAAAAGTGGCTTAGGTTGATTTAAGAATGGAGACAGGTGTCTCTGTTTCTCTATAGTTCTTTCCCAGCACTGTACTGCCTGTAGTGGAAGAGACTCTTGGAGTCCACATTGCGAGCTTTCTTCACAGCTTCAGCAAAAAGTTTGGTCACCTGAAAATATGAGGGTAGGAATCTTAGCAACACACATGAAATGAAAGTGAATGTTCAATGAAGCAGGAGCAAAAAGTCACAGTTTCTCTTCCTGATTTTCAAAGGGGTATGGGATGAAAGACACAAATATTTTTATTTCATGGGGACTTTCTCCTCTATCTCAGACCTCAACATGAATAAGCGTATTTCCCCCTACCTTTCACAGAAATTAAAACTGACTCAAGGGGAAAAAATACAATGATCAGAAATATATAAGGTCTTGACAAACAGTTCTCCAAGTGATAAATTTGTTGGGTCATGTTCAAGTAGAAGAGAACATGCCTTCAGTAATCATTTCCTGTGGACTGGACAAGTGCTTGCACTATATCTGTATTTTCAATTACCATTAACCTGTTGCTTTTAATGTGGTGCCTTTCATTTAGACAAAATGGAATAAAATTGCATACCTTTATTACATGTCACACCACACTTTTTATTTAGAGGATATTTGTATGTGTAATGAGAGAACCATGGTTATCCATGGCTTCTGGTAATCTCAACTCCTTGATCACCACCTGTCTCAGGCCGTGACCTACCATAATAGACCATTAATTTAGATATTATTTAGAAATTCTTCTACTTTCTGAAAGTTACAAGAAAGAGAGAAGAGAGATGTGTACTCTTAAGAGAGGCACAGAAATAAAAACCCTCATGTGGACTACGTTTGAGGAAAAGAACATACCTGGAAATTAGTGAGGAGAGCAATTCCACTGTCAACAGCTGTCCTCCGAATCACATAATTATCGTGGACAAATTTAGTGTTGTTATTGGGGAGGTTAATCACCAGGTCAATGCTGCCATCTCTAATCAATCTGGAGAAATAAACAAAATAAATACAAGCTTGCAAGTGACGATGTATATTTTATAATTAGTTTTCAAACTACTAACGTAAATTACCCTCAAAACCATTCAAGTCAATGGCATACTGAGTTGACTGACACCCGCCCTCCTTTATTCCTAAGCAGATGTTCAAACTATACACATTCGGGGGCTATAATATTTTTATTGTGTTCTTGAAAGAATGCTGTTAAATGTCTAACTAATCAAATGGAAATATATGTTTTATCTTTAAAATGTTACTGATGGCAAGAATTGGTAATTTGAGAGACAGTTACTTATTTTACAAGGAGGTGGTTCTTCCAGCACTGAAGGCCATTCCACTCCCCACCCCTCACACCACTTCAGATCAACTTTACTTCACTGCCTGCTTCCTAGTGTCTCAGCTGATGTTATGAAATACAGGCTGCCTGATTTTCAAATAAACCTCTTCACATTCTGCTGCAGGGCTGTGATAAACATTAGGAGATATTTAAATGTCAAAAGCAGGAAGCAGTACTAATTCTTGTTTTACAAAGCCCTAAGAAGGGCCTCTGGGCTTCCCTAGTGGCTCAGTCGTAAAGAACCACCTACCAATGCAGGAGACACGAGACATGCAGGTTTGATCCCTGGGTTGGGAAGATCCCCTGGAGAAGGAAGTAGCAACCCACTCCAGTATTCTTGCCAGGAAAATTCCACTGGACAGAGAAGCCTGGCAGGCTACAGTCCATGGGGTCACAAAGAGTTGGACGCAACTGATCGACTAAACAATGACAACAAAGGCTTCTAGCATCATTGGAATAATTTGCCTTCTTTTATTAATTTGATAATGATTTGTAGGTTACTTTCTTAAGAGCCCTAACAGATAGTATATCATATACTGTTTGTTAGTTAGGACTTAGCCATCCAGTAGGCTGTAACATCCTGGAGCAACTGAGAATTATCTCCTATGTATCTACACCACATAGTTCTATATGTGTTAATGTATCAGTGTTCCTGAGGTTCAGGTAGTGTGCTGAAATAAATGTCTTACAAAACCTAATGAAGAAATAGCCTAAGGCATAATAACCAACCGTATCAAAGAATGGCAAATCAGGTAATCTAATAGGTGACATTATCATATCTCTCCCCATAGCGCCCTTCAAGTAGCAAGGTCTCAATAAATTGACTGTTTTATTGATGCACAACCTCAGTGAAATGCAGTTGGTTAATCTTACACTTGATATACACATATATACACAATGCAAGTTGACTTAAAACACAAAGCACTGCATTACTTTCTTTGGGCCCATGATTGTCATCACTGAGCTCTTGGTTGCTGTCTGTCAAAGGAATGGACATTTACTTGGAAATATTTTGAAAGATGCTACATATCACCATGCATATATATGGCATTATGTGTTTTACAATAACAGCAAAGTTCATGAGAAGGAAGTTTTACTATTATGCACAAATTTCCTCATTTTAAATTGGTTAACTAAAAAGACTTTTAGAAGACTTGCAATAGGGTAAGGTGATATATTTATATCATGCGTGTGTGCATACTCAGTTGCTCAGTCACGTCTGACTCTTTGTGACCCCATGGACTGTAGCCTGCCAGGCTCCTCTGTCCATGGGATTTTCCAGGCAAGAATACTGGATTGGGTTGCCATTTCCTCTTGCAAGGGATCTTCCTGACCCAGGGATAGAACCCGAGTCTCTACGGCCTCTTGCACTGGCAGGTGGATTCTTTGCCACTGAGCCACCTGGCAAACCTCATATTTATATCATACTAGTTCCCAAAGCTAATTCTCCATCTATTTTGTTATCTCAGAATAACCTGCCCAGTTCTTACTTTCTGATGGGCGAGAGGCTGGGATTCTGTCCTTCTTGAGATGGCCATGCCACTGGGGTAGCAGGTACATTGTTGGCATTGAGCCAGTCTGATGTGGCTTCCGTGGCAAAGAGCTGCATTTAAAATTTTTTAAAAAGTCAGTTACTGTATCAAGGAAAAGCTTTCATGGAGCAAAGGGACCCATTAGGACACTTGAGTCATTTAAAACATAGAGCAGGAAAAAATGGTGAATATGAGATGCAAAATGACGTCAGAAATAGAGATTAAGACAGAATCTAGAGTGATAGGCATTTTAAGTATTTTTTCAATATTTGCAATAAGAAGAAAATTAATAACCTCAACTGTAACTGCTTTTGTAGGAGAGAAAAAGAAAGTTATTGGTGACTGAAAATTCAGTTATCAGACCAGTAAAGCCTCATGACCACAGGTCCACCCTGAACCTTGGGACTCATTCTGTTTTACAGAACCAGGCTTTGTGTGCAGATACTCATGGCAAAGAAGTTTCACCTGTAACTTTTGGAAACTATGACTTCATATTGAAACAAGAAAAAGGGAAAATATATGGAAATGCATTGAAACTTTATCCCAGTTCTGTGTTAGGAAAACTCTCTAGGTTTTTAGCCAGCAAAACTACTAAGTTTGTAGTAATTGTGCTAAAACTTAAAACTAGTCTTTCTAATTAGTTTATTTCATTGAAGCTTTGAAATTATAAAGTTAGTTATAGTTTTCATATGGAGAGGTCATATCTTGTATGATTTTATTCCCCAATAGTCTTCAATATTCTTTTTTGTGGATAGATTGCTGACAGAAAACAGTTAAGAAAAATAATATCACATACCTTGAAGCCTTCATTGTGTAATTGTTCAGCCACACCAAGGAATTGTGGACGGAATGATTGCTGAAATTAAAGAAATTTAACAAAATTCACTTTCTAGATACACGTTATTAATTTAGTCATGCAATACAGCCCTCTGTCATGTCATAAAAGGAAATGCCATGTATTGTTTTATATTCAAAGATGACAAGTTTCATCCTCCTAGAGTGATTATAAACTGTTACTTATTTTCTCATATAGATGAAATTCCATCCACATTGTCTTGCTTTCTACTGTCTTACTTTTTCACCTCAAATTCCTTTACTCATTGTTTAATCTACTGAGTGTCTGAGTATAGAGTCAGATTTACCCCTGGATTTACTTCTGGATGGATCATTTTCCTGGTTAGAGAGAATTTAAAGTCATCTCTATTAGGTGCTCAATGCCACATCAGCCTTTTTGGATGTTCTGCCTTTCAACCTGTTCTAATTGCTGAATTCTAAGTTTGGACTGTGGAGAAGGCAATGGCAAGCCACTACAGTACTCTTGCCTAGAAAATCCCATGGATGGAGGAGCCTGGTGGGCTGCAATCCGTGGGGTCGCTAAGGGTCGGACATGACTGAGCGACTTCACTTTCACTTTTCACTCTCATACATTGGAGAAGGAAATGGCAACCCACTCCAGTGTTCTTGCCTGGAGAATCCCAGGGACCGGGGAGCCTGGTGGGCTTCCGTCTGTGGGGTCACACAGAGTTGGACACGACTGAACTGACTTAGCAGTAGCAGCAACAAGTTTGGACTGTACTTCAATTCCTAGGCCTTGACCTAGCAATTCATGCAAAGTTCCCTACAAGTCAATCATTTGGAACTCAGTTGGGCATTTACTCTAAAGCAAAGAGTAAAAGAATGGACTCTGGAATCAATAAGCTGCATTTCACTCTGTCTTTACCATGCACTTGTATGAAAAGTTAATGTATTTGAGCCTCCATTTCCTCATTTATAAAACAATGACTCCGATATTAGTGTTATCTACTTCTTGATGGTCCACAATAAATTGTGTGACCTTGACCAACTTACTTAACCTCTCTGTGATATACTTTCCTCAACTGTTAAATAGGAATAATAGTACAGAGGATCGGAGAAGGCAATGGCAAGCCACTCCAGTACTCTTGCCTGGAGAATCCCAGGGATGGGGGAGCCTGGTGGGCTGCCGTCTATGGGGTCGCACAGAGTAGGACACGGCTGAAGCGACTTAGCAGCAGTACAGAGGATGAGATGGTTAGATGGCATCATGAACTCAATGGACATGAGTTTGAGTAAACTCTTAGAGATAGTGAAGGACAGGGAAGCCCAGCGTACTGCAGTGCATGGGATTACAAAGAGTCAGACACAGCTGAGCGACTGAATAACAAAATGTCATAGGGTCCCTGAGAGCACTCAGTGAGTGAAGTCCTCCATAAGTGTTAGGACACTGATCGTGCTCGATCACTCAGTTGTGTCCAATTCTTTGCAACCCCATGGAATGTAGCCCTCCAGGCTTCTCTGTCCATGGGATTCTCCAGGCAAGAACAGTGGAGCAGGTTGCCAATTCCTTGGCAATTCCTCCTTGGGAAGGGGATCTTCCCAACTCACGGATCAATCGAACCTGTATTTCCTGCACTGGCAGATGGATTGTTTACCACTGAGCCACCTGGGAAACCGCCAATTTAGCACAATTGCTGGCTCATTAATAGTTATCATGAAATATTATTATTATTAAAATAATTGTTTTTTCAGCCTCACAGAGGCTATATTCCTGTCCCTGCACTCTAGCTCTGAATCAGCCTCGATTCCTCTACTGGCTGTCACACTTAGAACACAAACCAGTATCATCCTCATATATGTTTTCCTTCCCACCAGGCTCCTTAATATTCAATCTTGCTGTTCAGATATTTTCTTAGAATTGTGTGCTCTTCTGAAAACCCCAGCTGGAACCATTCAATTTCTGGGTCTTGCCTTTCCTGGACTGTCTGTTGCCATCAGGGTTCCTTAATTCTGAACACACTTCCTTCCTGTGACTAAAAGCACATATTTGCAATACAGTGATCAGGGTGGAAGAAAACAATCTCAGTAGCCTACCCAATCGTCAACTTCTGACCTTGACCCCATTAACATGAATGTCTGAGTAATCTAGCTAAACAGAATATGCAAAATTGTACAAAGTTAAAAACATATCCATTCTGCTTCAAATGAGAAATTTTTCACATTTTTTGAACTGTTTAAAAAGTTTGTAAACAGATGATATAATTTGGTTACTCTAGAAAATATTTTATAATCTATTAGAAATTATATTAGTAATGGTTGAGAAAAGACATGGATATGATCTTATTTCAGTTTCAGAGAAACTAAGAATTGTGATAAAACATCCAGATCCTTGCACAATTTTGATAATGTTGAGCCCACAAAACTTCCTAATACATACTTGTAGAGGCTTTTTGAGAAAAGATCTAAATCTTAGGTAGAGACCCCAAGACTATGTTCAAATATAAAATTCTTTCAGAATCTGGCCCTCTCAATCCCAGAACTGCAATTTTATGAGAGGAAACTATTGGCAAATAGAAAAGATAAATGCAACAGGATGAATCTCAGCTAAAGCAGGCTCAGAGGTTATTCATGACAGCCTTCTAGAACACAAATTGTAACCATGCCCAAGGCAGTAGCTTTTCGTTCTCACTTAGGACCCAACAGGAAGAAATGGGCTTAGATGCAAGAAGTTCATGACTAGATATAAAATTAAATAAGTATAAAATCAGAGAGTAACTCAAGACAGTAAGGTAATTTAATGAGTTTTGTGGCAGTCTCTTTAAGAATAGATTAGGCAGAAGATTAGGACAATCTTTTACTCATTTGATTCTGCTTAGAAAGCAAGGGACTGAATTAAATGGCATTTTAGGTTTTCTTTGTGTTTTAGACTTTTTGAAATATAGCAAATACATGTGAAATATTCTAAATAAACCTGTGAATTTCATCAAGCACACCTAAAATGGAACATTACCGTGTGAACCTCTGCTAAACACATAACAGACATAAGGAAGCATCAAAGCACACTGGAAGCTCACCATAAAGGTAACCAGCACTTTTTGACCTGTTGATACATTAGTCAGGTACTATTCTCAATCTCTTACATTTCCCCCTGCTGCTGCTGCTGCTAAGTCACTTCAGTCGTGTCCGAATCTGTGTGACCCCATAGACGGAAGCCCACCAGGCTCCTCTGTCCCTGGGATTCTCCAGGCAAGAACACTCGAGTGGGTTGCCATTTCCTTCTCCAATGTGTGAAAGTGAAAAGTGAAGTCTCTCAGTCGTGTCCGACCCTTAGCGACCCCACGGACTGCAGCCTACCAGGCTCCTCCATCCATGGGATATATAATAATATATAATGATAATATAATATATGGCCATGTGATAACATAACATTGCATCAATTTTCTAAAATACCATTTCACAGGTATAATAGTTCTCAAGATGTGGCCTCCAGAGAATCAGCATCACCTGGGAATTTGCTTAAATTATGAAAACTTGGGCCTTACCCCCAGATCTATAGAATCAGGAACTCTGGGAGTGCGTCCCAGGGATCTGCAGTTTAACAAATCCTCCAGTGATTCTGATGCACGTTTACATTTAGGAATAGGAAGGAAGAGGGGATAAGAGGACTACCCTTCATTCATTTTGTAATTCAAGGTGAAGATGCATTAATCTTGGCCAAAGACACTATGAAAAAGGTTGAGGGAGGAGTACTAGACTATAATTTTTTTTTGCCATTTTAAAGTAAAATAAGTCAGCAAGTCCTCTAAGACCAGCAGACACCAGTCAGAACCTCATTATGGAGCTGTTTCAGTGATGTCCCCAAGTGGAAAAGATAAATATTCGACATGACAATATTGGCAGTTTCCAGCCAGGGAACTACTCTGCCTTCTGGTCTGGGGTGTTGGCTTTCATAGTCACATTAGAAACTTCTATCAAACATGTATTGAACACTTGTGACACATAAAATAGCCTCTCTACAAAAAGAAATTACAGCTGTCAGCTTGCATCTGAGTAGCCCCAGATTTAATAGCTAAATGAAAATACCTAGGTAAGAAACCATTTGTTACTAAAGGTGAAAAGTACAGCTGATTTATTTCCTGGAAAACATTTGTAAGAAAGTCCTTTAAAAGTGAAAAAAAAACCACCTATATATATATATATATATATATATATATAATTGGAGGATATATATATATATCCTCCAATTATCATTTCACATTAATCCATATTCTGGCTACAGAACCGAAAGCCAAGTTAGGATGGTGTGATGTCTGTGGACTCTACAGGGATGTCAAGATTGACAACTCTATGGTTGTTCATAATGATTCTGTATAGAAGATAAAAGGTTATTCATGTCACTTGGAGTTGTCTTTTTCAAATAAAATGCTTGCTTTGTGTTTCTGAGCCATGCTGAAGCACAGATGTCAGGATGGGGGCTCTCTATGAGCATCACTGAATAGCCCAATCAGAGGGCAAAAAACAAGTAAGGGCTCTAGAGTAAATCATTTATTGTTGAAGAGTGTTCCAGAAAACTTCAAGACAAGGCAGATTGCCCACTCATAGAAACTGAAAATAAATCCTGATGGGATGAAAAGAGGCTGGAAATATTTCAGGAAAATCAAAGATGATTTCGTTGCCACCTAAACCTACATTATGCTTTTCTTATATTAGGATCTATGCTTTAAAAGGCTCTTGGTAGACACACAGTGCCTGTAATAGTTAAGTTGACAAGAATCCTTTGATAAAACCTAAATATTGATTTTCCCCCTAAACCCTAGTTATGGAAGATTGATGTTATTAAAATATTTCAATTTTCCCGGGTAATTTGACCATAACATTAATAGTGAATGGACAGAAACAGTCTATGTGCATAAACGAGTAGAAAAAGAAAGAGAAGAGAAAGAAAAATTAGGAAAATAAATATAACCAACAAGTGTGTATACACACTGACATGCACATACACATACATAATCTATTTATTAAATATTGAAAAGTGGTTGATACTTGCTAGCGATAAACTGCTGCTTAAAATACGTGTTAAACAACCAACAATAAGAAGAAATATTTCCTGTATCAGAGTCACTTTTGCCTTTCCTCCATAGTTCTCTTTTCCCCCTAGTTTTGTCTTACAACCTGTTGTGAAAAATTAGAGTTAAGCTTTCTTCAATTAAATCCTTTACTCATAACAGCAGCTGCCTCAGGAGGGGGTGATGAAGAGAAAAGAAGGTCTTTTGAATGAATTTATATGAATTCTTCTGGCTAAGTGAAACCGTGTTAAGATGATTTTTTAAGTACAGTGTATCCTGAAACATAGATTCTAATTATTCACAGTTGCTATGAAGTTTAGGTTTATCCCATTCTAAGAAGATGCCCAGTGAGTTAGCTATTAACTCTGATTAGCACATTCTATCATATTGTTCAGTCAAATTTATGACTATACATTTGAAAAAAATCACTGCAAATTAAAATCTTCCATATAGTAATGAAGAGATTATACACTGACTATTGGTGATGGCAGCTTTTCTTTGCTTCCCACATAAAGTAGGTTAGAAAATGGTTCTTACCTATCTCTAGAGATTTAGAATCTTGATGATTAATTTTACCACAGCTGCAAGTATTTTATTAAATGTCAGTTTATTAAATATTTCCTTGAATATACTTTAAACTCTGTAGTTAAAATATGTAGATATTTAAATTCCTAATATTATGCACGCATGCACAGGAAGAAAATTCTTTGCAAAAATGCATGTAGCTGCTAGAACATCAATTTCTTTAAAAAAAAATAAATAAACTGAAAGGTAGAACATTGCTTTTAGAAGCCTTCTTTTTTCCCTATGAACTTCCTTCTTTCCCTACAAAGCAAAAATTCTGTTCACTGTTGCCAAAATCATACTAGTACTACATAGGGATCAAATTAATTTTTGCTTTATATTTCCCTGCAGCACTGGAACCAAACAAGGCACAATTTTATACATCACTGCCTTCTTAAAGTGGTATTTTAAAATGTTAGCACTATTATGATTAGTTGTGGGGACAGGGACTAAGGGCATGGTCTCCTCTGAATGCCCCCAGGTCTCACATTAAACTTTAAGCCATAACTGGAAGCTGGACAAATACTCTCATACTTGTGACTTAATAATACTTAATACCCATTATAACATGATGAGTCTCTCATATGGTGTGATGTGTCTCTAAACTGCCATTAAGCTTCACAATTGCAAGTCATCTTGTTAGCCTCTGTTCTAACTGTTCTCCATCGCCCTTCTGGCACCTTTATGAAGCAAAATCCCAAGTTACTCTTTGCAGAAACTTCTCCAAAGCCACCCATCCAATTTCCAGAGTCTAATTTGCTGATTCTAAGGTACCCTAATGCAACAGCATCTATAATAATAACCCACTACTTGAAAATACCTGGTATTATTATAATTTTATTGATGTGTACAGAACCGTGCAGGGTTTGAACTGATGGAAAGAATGGCAGGGGTGATAGATAAGACCATCTATTATTTTTATAGGCCCAGGGATTGCTAACCTCCAATGAAAGTGAAAGATCAGTTGAGAAACATCTAGTATTTTTAGAAACTTTATAAACAAATAGTTTGTATATTCTTGCAATAATTATTCCATAAAGTAATAAGAGTTTCCTGGCTCCCATTTTGCCCTAAGATTTACATTTGACTTGCAATAATAAACCAAAGATGTCCTTTTCATCATATGAAGATATTCACTTACAATAACCATACCCTGCTTTGACTTAGAAGGTTTACTAATATTTCATGAACTTACACTGTGGGATGGGCTGACTTTCTTAAGCCCATTAGGCCACTGCCCCTTAAGCACTTTCAGTCAGTCATGGAGAACTTTTAATTATGTTAAGAAAATTTCTCAAATAATGCCCATGTCTTCTTCAATTCTGAATCTTTGATATTTAATAGAAATTGAAATGTGAGTGAATGAATGTAATGAAGGAAAGAACAGAGGTTTGGAGGGGGTAATATTCATTTCAGTTTGGGATATGTTGGTTTTGAAACATCCAGATGGACGTATCCAGCAAACTGCCAGAAACAGAGGATGGCTGAGGATAAAGATTTAATGATGATAGTTTTACATGGGAGAGTGGATAGACATGAATGAGCTGGCAAAAGGGGAAGTGAAGAGAAAATTCTAAACACAGTCACAGAAAGAAGCCATGAGACCAGCTTTATGGAAAGCTTATATTAAGAGGCTAAGGAGCTAGCACTGACAGCAAGCCATGCAGGAAAGATGTAACCAAGGGAAAGAACAGAGTCCTTTTAAAGGTACCCTAAATCCCATTCAGAATAAACATCCTTCACTACAGCTTTTTTCCTTTCCTATTTTTTGTTTATTCCCTTATTTGCATTGGCTGCTACAACAGAAAAAGGCAAAAATTCAAGGAACATACAGAGAAAAAAATGTCCATTATTTCTCAAATTTGCTGGCTTTTTAGTGGAATTTTAAAAATATTTCCCCTCTTCTCTAGCACCATTAAGGTCACTTCCCCTACCAGCTCCCAGCACGTGTCCACAGTCATGCACACAATCACACACTACCTACCTGAATTCCAATCAGGATGCCTTTCTGGGGTATCTTAAATCCTGTGGAAAGCATTGCCTTCAGGAAAGCTGTATGAATACCTTCACCAAAGCAAGCCACCTGTTTAGAAGAAATGAAAAAAATAAAGTAAAAGGAAGCAAATGAGTCACCCAACCCTACCAAAAAAGAAACACAAATGAGATCATAGATTCCTATGCTAGATTTTATTGAGTTGCCCAAAGACCATGCAATCTGAATCTAGGGATTAAAAGTCTGGCTAGGGCAGATGTATCTTATGTTTTTAATTAAACATAATGAATGAATAAGCAATTCTTTCTCCACCCAACAACACTCCATGGAGCAAAATAACTGGATTCTACTGTGAGATATTTAGATACAAATTACAGCTCTGGCCCATAATATGGTGAGCTGCCAAATGTTAATACGACTTAATGTTTAAATAATAGTATATGTATGTATACTATGCAACAATACATGAATTCATGGGTCAGTAGCACAAATGCGTAACTGCTAATCAATTGGTTAGGAGTTATTTCATACATATGGGAAAGCCTTCTAAGAAATTCAGTAAATCTGTGAAAATCTCAAAGGAACTTGTTCATTATTATTACCTTCATAAAATGAGGCAAAATACCTTGCTATCAGTTCTTAATACAACAGCCCAAATTAAAAAAAGAAAAGAAAAAAATCCAAATTAATATAGTGTTGGGATATACAGAGCCTTCCTATAGGGTAATAGCACTACAATATAACTACAAGTTGATTAGCTACCCTAACTATAGAATAAGGGGTTAATCTGAGCATGATGGAAGAAAGCCTTGCCATGTACATCATTATTTGACACAGGTATAGAATCACCATTAGAGTAAATAACACTGATGGCTAAATTCATTCTTTAAGCAAGTGACTCCTTTACTGTCAAAGGAAAGTTCTCATGACTATGATTTTCAGGGGACCACCAGGACCTGTTGCTTTTCACACCACAGTGAACATTTTCTGTGTTCAAGTACTGGCTAACCAACTTAAGGAATGTCAACCTAAGTTAATGGGACCCAAACCCTACTGAAAGAACCTAGGCAATTTCATCGTAAGTGCATATACAAACACAAGGTTTCAGCAGTTTTCTACAAAAACACAGACAGTAGTTAAGGAGGTGCTAATGGTAAAGAACCCGCCTGCCAATGCAGGAGATGCAAGAAATGTGAATTCAACCCCTGGGTTGGGAAGATTCCCTGGAGAAGGGAATGGAAAACCACTCCAGTATTCTTACCTATAAAACCCCATGGACAGAAGAGCCTGGTGGGCTACAGTCCATGGGTCACAGAGAGTCAGACACAACTGAGCACAAAGATTAAGACTATCAACCCCACCTCATCATTAGAAAAACTAAAGTTTTATTTAATCCCACAACAAGCCATTTTAACATTGAAAATGTCTCTGGAGCATAACTAAGATTTCACTGAGCTAGAATTATTATTCTGATTTCAGTAATAAAACAGAACTTGTAACATCACACTAAGTGACATTTGGAAATATGACTCTAATAATGGAAGAGGAATTATCTCTCTGTACTTCTAAAACAGCTACGAGGAAGGGGAGGGCTGAATTTCTAATTCTCTCATATGTTCATATTTCAACAACTCCAATAATGTATGTCTGGAGGCAGAATGGACACAGGTGCTGAAAACAGATTTGCCACACCAGAGAAAACAGCATGAAGGAAAGCAGATCTCACCCTTATCTGAATCCTAGGCTAGCTGAAAACAGCCCTGCTACTGAGTGACCATGGGATCAAGATGAACATCAGAGGATCTCCTTAAACGGCAGAGAAATTCAACGTTATGTCCCTTGTCTTCAAGTTAGGTTTTCTTGTCTATTAAATTAACAGAAGCAGCAAAGATGCTAAGAGAAGGCAATCATCAGTCCAAATGCAAACAAGATAGCCATTTATTCCTCGCTGCCTCCCTTCCTGTCTCAGTTGGTTTCTCATCACAGATTTTGCTTGTAACCAGGCAACCATATAAAACATCACATATTTGTTGCAATTAAGTCTTTTCCCCTCTCAGGTTTTCCTCAACACCAAGAGGAAACAATGATGCCTCCCGGTCTGATGCTGCCACTCTGGTGTGCACTGATGAGAATCTGAGGTTGTGTGTAGTAAGTCTGTCAAGGGCTAGGTGATTCATACAATGTCCTGACACTGACATGTAGGGAACTCTCTGGAATCTGACAGCTTTCTACAAGAAACACATTTCACATTCTTAAAGAAACCTCCAGCTGACAAAGGCTCCAACACAAGTGAAGAGGGACATCCAGTGGTCAGTCTCATTATAGTTTTTACAGTTGCTTTGAAAAACAGTGGTTCTGGTATACCTACAGATCCCACCATATTAAGGCCCCGTTATCTTTCTACTGTTGAACATTCATTCTACATGTTGCTATTAAAAGCTCAATGATCTAATTTCACAACAGCAAGGCAAATTAGAGGGGATGAGAGGTGCTTTACAGAGAGACCTGAGAACCTTAAAATAAAAAGACCTGCAAGGTATTTACCTGGACACCTAAAGAAATATTTGAAAGATGCTCTCAATTTGCAATGTGAACGTGAATGAAACACACATACAGTATAGTCAACTGTTGAAATGTAAGTGAGAATTTAGACTCTGGGCTACAAAATTCAAGGAATTTTTCTTAGCTCAAAATTCCCAGGCCGTTTCAGACTTATTCTGATCACAAAAGAAGTGTCCCGCATACTACTTACTAACTTATTTTACTATATTCTGATCATAAAACCATACATAGACTTCGAAGTAGATTTAATGAAAGTGTTCATGGATCATTAACTAGTTACCTCTCCAGTGGAAGCCATCTCACATCGCAGAATGGGGTCAGCATCTCTCAACCGGGGCCAGGAAAACATTGGAGCCTATCAAAATAATGGGTGGGAAAAATATGTGAAAGAAGGGTATAAAAAGAATAAAGGAGGATAAATATATTTAGTGAATCATCTCTCATAGGATTCATTTAGGCTATGGTAGACATGTAAAAAAAGTCTTTGGTCCAAGCATCTGACTTGGAAAATAGCTTTAAACCTGTGTTCCAAGAATTTCTTGAGCTTTTGGCCCAAAATTGGGTGAAATAATCACAAATTATTTCTGTAAATAGGGCCCCAGTGGCCAGTCTAAGCCAATGTTTCTAATCTGGCCTACACATATTCTTACTGGAGTGATTTCAAACAAAGTCTACTGGGCATTGGTCTCCCCAGACACAGAGTTCAAACACACTTTTTCCTTGGTAGGCTTTTGAAACATTCTTCTTCTTGTTCTGATCATTTGGACTTAGAACAAGACACCTTGCCAGAAATGTCTGTCTGCAAGCTGACTTCTGAGACATTAAACTGTTGTTGACACCTCTTAAAAAGCTTTGAAAAATATTCTGCTTGGAAATACTTTTGCCCAGAACTTTCATACGAACTAGAATATAGATAGGAGTGCTTTCTTTCCATTTATTTTATCAATGCAGTTCACTAAGAATCAAAGTTTTGTTTCTTTCATATATCTATTTATCCAGCCTAGACTATTCCTTCTTTGATTTGGGCATGCCTCTAAGTCATTATGGGAATTCCAGCTTGGAGTTGTTTCACTGGGTCATCTTAGTCATTATTACATCATATTCCTGCCTTCCAGCCTCTCTCTATCTCAACCATTGATATCTACCCACCTCACTAGGACAATATTAAGACTGACTATGAAAAAGTAATTTGACAAAAAAAAATCAAGATTCATGTACAAGGATAACTAGGAAAGAAGTAAACTAGAAGACAATATATTTTGAAAAATTCACATCTATCCATCAGTATTGTTACTAGTTGGAAATTGTCTCATACACGTGTGGGTATATATTTGTGTGTGTATTCCTGTGTCTAAGAATAAAGAAACATGAGTTTGAAATTCGTATACAGACTCTCCAGTGGAAAAATATTTGGGGGGGGGGGTCCTTCTACTTACTGGTCCCAAACAATAAAACCTTATGGATATATAGTCCCACTGAAAATTTAACAATTTATGTTGTGTCATAGCATCCAGGAATAAAATGCCACCCTAAAATAAGAAGTGACATTCTACCTCAGTGTACTGTAAAATCCAGGGAATCCTAAATTATTCACTTAAATAAGATTAATAAATATTTTATTTATAGCTTCAACTTAAAACTTTCACTGTAAAAGTCAGAAGTCAGAGTCTCAATTGTAAAACAATTATGGTTGAGGTCACTAGTATATATAAGAACAGAAAACTCTGAAGGCACCCAGAATATGTAAATGTCACATAAATATATTATACAATATAAATTAATTTCATTGTGCACTTTATCTAAAAAATTCAGATATATTTACATAATATTTCACTATCCTCATACTGTCTAGTGAGGTAGTTAAAGGTCATAATTATAAATACTCTGTTCATGGGCATACTGAGGCAACTAGAGGAGCACAATGGATTTATTATTAGGTTATTTGAAATATACAAATATTTACAGGCATTTCTTGTCTTATAATGCTTTGTTTTATTGTGCTTCGCAGATACTGAATTTTTTAAAAATTAAAGGTTTGCATATTATGGCAACTCTACATCAACCAAGTCTCTTGGCACCATTTTTTCCATCAGCATTTAATCACTGTGTCTTTATGTCACATTTTGGTAGTTCTCACAGTGTTTCAAACTTTTTCATTATTATTACTATTGGAAAAAAAGATTATGACTCACTGAAGCCCAAGATGATAATTAGTATTTTTGAGCAATAGTTTTTAATTAAGGTATGTGCATTGTTTCTTTAGACA